>NC_090941.1:1033021866-1033656029 GCF_040938575.1 Ambystoma mexicanum
ATGTGTCCCCACTGCTGGCTGCTGATGGTGCTGCTACTGGAGTCCAGGGTGTGGGGGCGCGGGGATGCCCCGGAGTGCCCTGGCTGCACCGGCAGAGATCTGGGTGCGGCGGAGGAGCAGACCATGCGCTCCGAGGAAGACGACTTGAGCGACCCCTGCAGAAACCGCTCCTGCCACAGAGCCCCGGAGGAGCACTGCGACCAAGCGTGCTACAGAGTGGCCCCTGGGGAGCCCTGCGACCCGGCCAGCTACAGACCCCTGGGGGAGCCTTGTGGGGTCTACACTTCCAGCTGCGCGCATGGGTTGCACTGCATCGCCCGGGCAGAGGAGAAGATGCCGCTGCAAGCACTGCTGCACAGCTAGGGGGTCTGCTGAAACCACACTGCCGCCGAGCAAGGTGAGGGCTGCATGCAGTGCGCACGGCGTCGGCTGGGGCCACGGTTACTATGGCACAGGCGTGCCTTCGAAAAGTGAGTGTGTGTTGTGTCTCTGAGTATCAGCCACTGCTGAGAACAGCCCGCCAGAGAATCTGCATAGTGCCACAATAACGAGAGAGACAGCATTACAACGTGACCAGGAAAGCAATATCAGCAGACGAAGGACCACACTGCAGTACCGGAGAGGGCCTTTTTTCAATGTAATGAAGTACTCCAAAAGACCTACAACTGTGGTGAGTAGCAATATAAATAATATTTATTTTAAAAAAGCAATGCCTTGGAAAAAGTGCTTGATTTGTGCTCTATCTGTCGTGAGACTGCTAAGCAGAAGATTAAAGAGGCCAGCTTTAACCACCCTTTGCTATGCCTGCCATTTCATTTTCGGCCTCACTCCTTTGCAACCCGGGCCCAGTCACAGAATTTCTGCCCAACCAAGATGCAGTCTTTGTGGCATTTCCTTAGCAGCAACAACTTTCCCTTCTCGGCCGCTGATAATTTAGAGCCGCAGGCTGTCTATGTGCCAAGAAAACATACTGCTTCTTGATGGCTGATAAATTCTGATGATTGCTCTTGTTTTCTTTTCTTATGGGAGGAGGCATTTTAATATCGCCTCCTCAACCATCATTAGTTTTTTCTCCCGGACCCAAACAGCTATCCTGTTGGAAAAAACGTGTCTGGTTGTTACTGTGTAAAGGCGAATGCCTCCTGGCCACTGCTTTTAATCAGGCTTCAGTGTATAGCAAAGACGTCCCTCTGCTCCTGTCCAGGTGGCAATAGGATTTTAGTGGTTTCCATTTAGCAAGAGTCAAAGGCGCTGTTTTTGTCCCTGGATCTTTGATATGCACATGTTTTGTTTCAAAGTTACTTCAAGTGTAAGTGCTTTTCACTTCCACGCGCCTTTTGTCTTGTTTTCTGTGGAGGCAGGAAACGGTGTCCTGCAGGCATGAGGCACAAGCAGTGGTTAAGTGCTATATATTAAAACATCATTATCGTTTGGCCTTGGACATCTGCTTGCAATCAGTGATTTTGTAATATGGGCCAATACGCACTGATATTAACGATACATATGGTGATCCATTCTTGTATTAAAAAATGTACATTAATATACAGGGTTATCGTGACCATATTGTTCGTAGTGTATTTAGAAACAATGCTATGTGATGCCACTTCCTGTGATGGCATGCGGGGGCGTGGTCAAATGACATCACTTCACGTGATGTTACACGGGGCGTGGTCAAATGACATCACTTCCTGTGATGTCACGCGTGGGGGTGTGACATTGTGATGTCACTTCCGCGACCCCTGGCATTTTGGTGAAATCACGTCCCTGTCCAGGAGTAGAGCATGTGAAAGACACATCGGTTGAGAGTTCATCTGTCTGTAAGAGATGCCAGGCCTGTGGTGTGGAACGTGGAAGAGGTGAGAAAGGGGTGCGCGGGGAAGAGGCGTGGTTAATATTCTGTGGCGGTTTTGTAGTAATACCATAGAGACGGAGTTACTAGTCTCAAAGTGTATTGTTTTTGATATTGTATAAGATAAAATAATGGCAAGTAACTAGGTTTATTCCACTCTGATCTTTCACCTCTTTACTCCTTTTCTTGAAGTTGACATCCTCTGGTTTAGTTTTCACTGTCTTTTCAAGTCTTTTACAATGTTCAGTCCTGCATACTAAGGCTCACAGGCTTGCAGATTTCTAAACACATCTCTAAGCATTAAGGAAGCTTGAAGGCTGCCTAGCGCTGCTCTGAGATGCCAAGTGGTTTTCCAGGCTTCCCTGTGCCCCACTCGAGCTCTGTGCACTTTCTAGAGTGTCTGAAAGCCCCTCTTTGGCTGCAGCCATCTTTCGGGCCTCTCGGAAGTCCTCTCAGGTTTATGGGAATTTCTAGAATTTCTCAAAGCCAATCTCAAATCGTATGCATTGGTCGGACTTGCCGCCACCCTTCTCGGGATCCAGGCACATTTCAGTATTCTAAGTCGCCCGCTCGGGGTTGAGGCACCTTTCAGGGTTCTCAACACCCCTCTCAAGCTCTGGCTATTTTTCGGGCTTCTCAATGCCCCACGTAGAGTGTATGCGTTTTTCAGGCTTCTTGATGTCACTCTCAAGCTCCAGCCTATTTTCAGGCTTCTTAATGTCGTTCTCAAGCTCCAGCCTATTTTCAGGCTTCTGGATGTCGCTCTCAAGCTCCAGCCTATTTTCAGGTTCTTAATGTCGCTCTCAAGCTCCAGCCTATTCCAGCCTTTTCAGTGCGTCTCACAGAGTTCAGGTGGTTTTCAGGCTCCTCAGCACGTCTCTCGGGCTCTCTGCATCTTTAAGACTTCCTGACGCCTCCCACACAGTGTAGGCACTTTTTCTGGATCTCACCACTCCTCCCAGGCTCCAGGCACGTCCTAAAACATCTCAGAAGGCTCTTCAAGCATCATCTTTCCCACCTGGCAGATAGGTACTAGTAGTCAGAGTAGAGGTGTTGCTAGGGTGGGGCCGAAGGGGCAATAGCCCAAGGTCTTTTGGTTGTAGCCCTGGAAAGAAGCTCAGGGGCTACAACCAAAAGGACAGCTAGCCCCGAGTCCCGACATTAGGGTAGCCCTGGATCTTTTCCAGACCTAGCAACACCCCTGAGTGGGAGCCTTTTGGGACAGCAGCTCAACGCGTTCCTCCTCAAGCTCCTGACAACAACTCGCTCTCTTTCAGTAATTGTGCTCTTCTTGCAACCCTCCTTTTGAGACCTCATTGGTAAGGTGCTTCCAGTTCTTTCGAATATCCTTTGGTTCTGCTCCTTTTCCCATCGTGCTTTGCTCTCTGGCTCTTGTCAAACGATTGGTCAAGGCAGGGTAGGACTGGGACATAAAATTGCCTCAGGCACCACTGAAAAAGTGTCCCACTGTTGCTAATGGGAATTCATTTCTTTTGTGATTGACTGTTTCAGTAGTACCCGGGGGGGGGGGAGGTTTTTGATCAAATGTGATGAAATTGCACCTTTTAAAGAATATGTATTCAGTAACACTGGGCAAAACTACTAGCCACACAGTGAAGTAATTCATCAAACTGGCCCACTTGGGCCAAAAAAGTGGCCCACTTTAACCAAAAAAACTGGCCCACATTAGCATTTTGTGTTTTTAGTTCGGGCAATGCCCTGTTTCCCTATAGACCAGTCGGAGCCTAGGTCAAGGTCAGGTGAACTGAACCCGGTTGGCCTCTTCATCTTTGTTACTATATCTTTGGTAAAGCCACCAGGTGGCGCTCTCTTTGTGTGATGAACAAGGTTTATGGGCCCTTATAGGGGACCTGTGAGATTGTTTGTTTCTTTGTGTCTTTTTTGTACTACCCACAAGTCACTTGGCAGTGTTTTCAAGACACTGGGCCTCATTACGACCCTGGCGGAAATCGCGGTGCTAAATGCACCGCGGAGCACGGCGGAAAGCTGCCGATAGCGCCATGGAGGTTGGCGGATTTTCCGCCCCATGCCGACCTTGGCGGGGCGGTAAATCCCCATTCCCCATTTTACCCTTCCCCATTCCCATTTTAGCCCCATAGGGTATAATGGGAGTGGGGAAGGCGTTAATTGCGCCACCGTAAAATACGGTGGCGTAATTAACAACAAGGTCCCGTAGCGCCATGGATTTCTCCGCCCGGAAAAACCAGGCGGAAAACGTTCCATGGCGCTACGGGAACTCGTAGTAGGGCGGACGGGTCCGCCGCGAATAACGCTGGCGTAAACCCACTCCGCCAGGGTCGTAATGAGGCCCACTGACGATGCAGTCCGGGTACAGATGAACGAAAAATAGGAAATGGTGGAAATCAGAAATATGTCACTGAACATTGAGAATTTAAAATGAGTGGCACTCATACATCACGAAGGAAGCATTTACAAAGCCAATAGTTAGGGCTCTGTATAGTGAAAGCTTCCCTATGCTCACACATGGAAACATGTAGACATGTGTATGATAAGTGGAGGGGGGAGCTGTAACGCTCACCTGGTTCCCACGGAGGCGCAGATCCTGGCTGGACAGTTACCGTGTCTTCAATTGAGAAGCGCAGGACTCGGATGGTTCTCTGGACCGGACCTCCTCTTATGGAATGTCTGACTTGTAGAGTAAGGTGTCTGCAGGCGGAAGAAAAAGGGATTAATGGCTGGTTGTTGGTTGGGCTTCTCCTCCTTATTCGTTTTTTCCCTGAGGCCGCCCAAAGTCTGAATGAGCTCTCACCTTAGATATGTAAATGCTGGGCTCTCCATCCTGCGACTGATGCAGGGGCGCTGGGTTCCAGTTACTTCACTGGGATTGCTTTAAGTCTCTTGTAGCCTCAGAGGGTTTAAAGCTGCTGAAGAAGGGATGCCGTCGTTTTCTGCACGAGCGGATGCTGGTCGGTTTGTAAAGTTCGAGAGCACCTTTTAATGAAGTCTTTGCCTTTGTTTCTTAGGTGCCGAAATGCTATATGCTGAGCATACGGATGCACGTAAGTATGAAGGACCGTACACGTGGAGGAGCACGTAAGTAATATGCTTGCTGACAGGTTTATTCGCACCTCTTAATGTCTTTTTCTTGATTTGCAGGTGCGGAGATGCAGCAGAAGAGGAGATGGCGAGGAGCGCACAGCTCCGGTAAGTGAAAATATAATTGTGTCCAATTTCCCCTTTTTTTGAACTAACCGGAGTTCTTTGTCTTGCAGGTAGAGGCCGCGGGATTCGGGAGATGCCGTGGATTCAGGTAAGTAAGCGCGGCTGCTAAAACGTTGCCCTTTGCTAACCTGATGTTCCTTTGCTGACAGGTGCGGCCGGAGACTGGATCCCTGGATGGTAAGTGAAGATATGACTTGTTTTCACAGGCTGGAGCAGAAGATATCACTAGAAGACTGGAGCTGACTCGGTGAGCGTCCTGCTGCAGATGCAGAATAACGCGAAGCACATTCTTCCAATGGGGTGTGGTTTAAATAGTGTTGAGGTGATTAGGTGTCTTCCTCCTCAGCCTCGCCCAAGAGAAAAAGAGTTCCTGTGTTCCAGAGTCAAGGAGTGATGCCAGCCCCACCCAGGTAAGAAAGTAGTTCCAGATTGGAAAAATAGTCCCACCCAGCAGAAGGCTGGAGCTTCATGTTGCCAGGACTTGGGAAGATGAGTATGCAGCATGGTCTGCTACCGGTAAGTCCACCCAAGCACCTTTACCCTAAGTATGAGCCTGGCACCTCTGGCGCCGGGACCAGTGATTCTTATGAGCCTGGCGCCAACGGCGCCAGGACATGGTCCAGAGGGCCCCGATAGGGGTCGGTTGGGACCAGGGGCGGGGGTTGTGAGCCTGCTTCCGGGGATGTTGGGCTTGTCCTGACTCCTTGGAAACAGTGCTCATGACAGCACCCCCCCTCAAGGCCCCTCCCAAAATTGTCTCCCCCGGGGGTTTTGGTTTGTCGGGAAAAGTTCGGTGGAATCTTTTGATTAGGCGAGGTGCGTGGAAGTATTCAGAGGGTTCCCATGATCGTTCTTGGGGCCCGTAGCCCTTCCAGTCAATCAGATAGTATAGCTTGGACTTGATGATCTTGGAGTCCAGGATGTTTTTGACCTCAAATTCGAGTTCTCCATTAACTTGAATAGGTTCTGGAGCTTTAGTCAATCGGGTTCCAGGCTGCATTGGTTTTAGTAGAGATACGTGGAAAACTGGATGTATTTTCATGTGGGCTGTCAAGTTGGCAAGCCCAACTTGACAGCCACTGGATTTATTATGGAGGTGACAGGATATGGTCCCAGATATTTTGGATTGAAGGTGCACGGTCCTTTAAGAGTTAAATGTTTAGTGGATAACCAAACTAGGTCTCCAACCCGGTATTGGGGGGCCTCCCTTCGATGTCGGTCTGCTCCCTTTTTATACTGTTCTTTGGCTAGTTGAAGATGGGTCGTGGCTTCCTTGAAAGCTTGAGTGATAGCAGTGTGTAGATGATCTACGGCAGGTGTTCCGAGATCCTGAGGTGGATCAAGATTGGAGGTTCGAGGGTGAATCCCGTATAAGAGGTAAAAGGGACTTTTTCCGGTTCCTGAATGGATCGAATTGTTGTAGGCATATTCGGCGATCCAAAGGATGTCTTTCCAATTACTTTCCGACTGTTGCAGCATGCACCGTAAATATTGTTCCAGAGTTTGATTTGTCCTCTCGGTTTGCCCGTCGGTCTGGGGGTGATGGCTGGTTGAAAGTCTCACATCAATTTGAGCTAGACGACAGCAATGTCGCCAAAAGTGCGAGATAAACTGGCTTCCCCTATCTGAGATCAAAATTGAAGGGAAACCATGTAACCGAACAATGTTTTCGAGGAATTCTCGGGCCAGGACTGAAGCTGAGGGTAAGCCCTTCAGTGGGATGAAGTGGGCCATTTTAGAAAACAAATCCACGATTACTAAAATGGTGTTGTATCCGGAGCATGAGGGTAAATCAGTAATGAAGTCCATGGAAAGGGTATGCCAGGGGTGTGGCGGGATGTCTAGTGGGTGTAAGAGGCCTGCTGGTTTTTCTTTCTGACTTTTGTTTTGGACGCACACCCCAGAAGACATTACAAAGTCCTTGATGTCCTTTCTCCATGACGGCCACCAGAAGTGTCTCTTGATCTTCTCTGAGGTTTTGGCAATGCCAGGATGTCCCTCCATTAAACAATCATGGTAGCAAGAGATTACCTGTCTTGGTAAATCAGTACCAGGTAAGTATAGTCGTCCTTGAAAATAAAGCAAATCCCTAGTCACGGTGAAGTCCTTTCCTTTCTGTTGCCAATTCTGTAGATCTGAAGGAGTCACAAGTTGTTTGGCCTTTGCTTCGATATCTTCGATGGATTGCGAGGAGACCAGGCCCAGGATTCTTTGTTCGGGAATTATAGGTACGGGTTCAGGATTGACCATGTGTTCCTCCATTCCAATCCGGGAAAGGGCATCTGCTTTGCCATTCTTGTTGCCTGGACGATAAGTGATTACAAAGTCAAATTCGGCAAAAAACAGAGCCCAGCGAAGTTGTCTGGAGGATTGAGCTTTAGCGGTCTTCAAATACTGTAAGTTGCGATGATCAGTGATTACTGTGACTGTGTGTTTGGCTCCAAGGAGGTAGTGCCGCCAGGCCTTGAAGGCGGACTTAATAGCTAGAAGTTCTTTATCAGTGATGGTGTAGTTGATTTCGGGCGCCGAGAACTTGCGGGACCAGAATGCCACAGGGTGTAATTGGTTAGTTTCTGGATCCCTTTGTGATAAAACTGCCCCCATTGCCAAGCTGGAGGCGTCGGTCTCAACGATATAGGGAAGGTCCGGGCGCGGGTGTTTTAATATAGGAGCTGAGATAAATTTGGCTTTTAACTCCTGAAAGGCCTGTTCTGCCTCTGCTGTCCACTCGAAACGTTTATTCTTTTTTAAAAGAGCCGTAATGGGCTGAACTATTCGTGAAAATTCCGGGATAAACCTGCGGTAAAAGTTGGCGAAACCTAACATGCTTTGGACTCCCTTCACGGAAGTTGGTGATGGCCACTTGATGATAGCGTCAACTTTCCTCGAGTCCATGTGGACCCCGTTGGGTGTCAAAATGAAACCTAAAAATTCGACCTCGGTGACATGAAAAACACACTTTTCAAGCTTGGCAAAAAGTTTATTTTGGCGAAGCCTTTCAAGAACAGCTCTGACGTGTTTCTGATGATCTGCTTCAGAAGATGAGTACACAAGGATGTCATCAATGTAGACGACTACACAAACGTCTATAAGTTCTCTAAGAACGTCATTCATGAAGTACTGGAAGGCGGCCGGAGCATTGCAAAGACCAAAGGGCATCACTTGGTATTCAAATAGTCCATACTTGGTGCAAAAGGCCGTCTTCCATTCGTCGCCTTCTTTGATCCGTACCAAGTGGTACGCTCCCCGAAGATCTAGCTTTGTGTATATACAGGCGCTTTTAACTTGGTCAAGGAGTTCCGGATTTAGAGGTAAGGGATACCTATTCTTTACCGTGATTTGGTTCAGGGCACGATAATCTATACAGGTCCTAAGGTCACCTTCTTTTTTCGGCACGAAGAACAGAGCTGAGGATACTGGAGACTTTGAAGGACGGATGAATCCGTTGGCTAGGTACTGGTCCACATACTGTCGCAAATGAAGATTCTCAGGCTCGGTAAGGGCATAAATTCTACTACAGGGGGGAGTGGATCCGGGTATCAGGTCTATCTGACAGTCGTATGACCTGTGGGGAGGTAGAGTATTGGCCTGCTCCTTCTGAAAGACGTCTTGGAATTCCTGATACTCCATAGGCAGTTGCGGACTTCCGGGCGTTGTCGCTGCTAGTCCAATACTGGGTCGAGGATAACAAGTGGGGGCACACTCTGGAAACCGTATTGTCTTTGCTCGCCAATCAATTTGAGGATTGTGTTTTTCCAACCAGGGAATCCCCAATATTACTTGGAATTGAGGAGCCTTGATCACATCGAACATGATCACCTCACAATGTCCATCTTGACTTAATAACGTCACTTCTGTGGTGGTATGGGTCACTGGTCCAGAAGCTATTTCCGTACCATCCACTGTGGTAATAACGTCTTTAATTGCCTTAGGACAGAGGGGTAGGTTCATCCTGGAAGCCATTTCGTGGTCTACATAATTACCGATTGCTCCGCTATCAATGTATGCTTTAATAGCATGCAAACGATCCGGTTGCTCTGGATTCATGAGGACCATTGAGACTATGAAATGCGAGGTCAAAGAACTGGTTTTAACGCTCGGCAAGCGGACCTCTACACTTGTCGGGCGAGGTCGTTTCCCGGCTCGGGCCTTTCGGTATTTTTATCAGAAGCTCCCACTGTCTTCTTTGTAGGTTTCACTGGGCATTCTCGAAGGAAATGTCCTGAATTTCCACAATAGAGGCATAACTGCAACTGTCTTCTCCTGTCGCGTTCTTTCTGGGTTAAAGGGCCCTTCATGACCCCTATTTGCATAGGTTCTACGGCTTCAGCTCCCTTGGTGGAAATCTGTGGTTTGGAGAACACTCGAGTTTCGAACCTGGAGCGGTCTGCCTTCCTGTTTTCAATCTGTGATCCAATTGGACCACTAAATCGATGTATTCAGAGCAATCCTGAGGAGGATTCACTACCTGGGCTAGAACATCTTTGAGTTCTCCCCGCAGACCTCTGTGGAACAGCGTGATCCTCTAGTCCTCGGGCCATCTGGTTTCAACTACTAGCCTATTAAATGACGCAATATAAGCCAGGAGATCCTGATTGCCTTGCCGTAGGGAAAGGAGTTCGTTATCCAAGGCCTGGCCCTGGGAATGTCTTGCAAACAGTCTTTCCATGCTGGTCTGGAAGGCTTGGAAATCGTGAAGAATCGGATCATCCTGTGCTACTAGAGGGACCGACCAATCAGCAGCACTGCCGCTAAGATACGAAAGCACAAAGGCTACCTTAGTCTGGTCCGTCGGAAAAGCAGCTGGTCTACACAGAAAGTGCAATCGGCACTGGTTGATGAAAACCGCAAACCTTTTAGGATCACCGGAGAAGCGTTCGGGCGGAGCCAAAGGCACGTTTCCGGGTAGATTGGTTTGTACCGGACTGGCCGAGGCTGCAGGAATGTAGCTCCCTCCTGTAGGCAAAGGGGTTTGCCCCGCTTGTGATTGTAACAACTGTCTGGCAAGATCATCAGTTTGTTCTTTTGATACAATCAATTCTCTCCTCAGGGCATTCGTTTCCTGGCGGGCTGCATGTACCTCTGCTCTTAATTCCCCTAATAGCTGGGCTAGTTGGTCAGTGTCTGAGGTTTCCATTGCGCCTGGGTAGGAAGTTATTGGATGGCTTCGCGTTCTGTAACGCTCACCTGGTTCCCACGGAGGCGCAGATCCTGGCTGGACAGTTACCGTGTCTTCAATTGAGAAGCGCAGGACTCGGATGGTTCTCTGGACCGGACCTCCTCTTATGGAATGTCTGACTTGTAGAGTAAGGTGTCTGCAGGCGGAAGAAAAAGGGATTAATGGCTGGTTGTTGGTTGGGCTTCTCCTCCTTATTCGTTTTTTCCCTGAGGCCGCCCAAAGTCTGAATGAGCTCTCACCTTAGATATGTAAATGCTGGGCTCTCCATCCTGCGACTGATGCAGGGGCGCTGGGTTCCAGTTACTTCACTGGGATTGCTTTAAGTCTCTTGTAGCCTCAGAGGGTTTAAAGCTGCTGAAGAAGGGATGCCGTCGTTTTCTGCACGAGCGGATGCTGGTCGGTTTGTAAAGTTCGAGAGCACCTTTTAATGAAGTCTTTGCCTTTGTTTCTTAGGTGCCGAAATGCTATATGCTGAGCATACGGATGCACGTAAGTATGAAGGACCGTACACGTGGAGGAGCACGTAAGTAATATGCTTGCTGACAGGTTTATTCGCACCTCTTAATGTCTTTTTCTTGATTTGCAGGTGCGGAGATGCAGCAGAAGAGGAGATGGCGAGGAGCGCACAGCTCCGGTAAGTGAAAATATAATTGTGTCCAATTTCCCCTTTTTTTGAACTAACCGGAGTTCTTTGTCTTGCAGGTAGAGGCCGCGGGATTCGGGAGATGCCGTGGATTCAGGTAAGTAAGCGCGGCTGCTAAAACGTTGCCCTTTGCTAACCTGATGTTCCTTTGCTGACAGGTGCGGCCGGAGACTGGATCCCTGGATGGTAAGTGAAGATCTGACTTGTTTTCACAGGCTGGAGCAGAAGATATCACTAGAAGACTGGAGCTGACTCGGTGAGCGTCCTGCTGCAGATGCAGAATAACGCGAAGCACATTCTTCCAATCGGGTGTGGTTTAAATAGTGTTGAGGTGATTAGGTGTCTTCCTCCTCAGCCTCGCCCAAGAGAAAAAGAGTTCCTGTGTTCCAGAGTCAAGGAGTGATGCCAGCCCCACCCAGGTAAGAAAGTAGTTCCAGATTGGAAAAATAGTCCCACCCAGCAGAAGGCTGGAGCTTCATTTTGCCAGGACTTGTGAAGGTGAGTATGCAGCATGGTCTGCTACAGGTAAGTCCACCCAAGCACCTTTACCCAAAGTATGAGCCCGGCACCTCTGGTGCCGGGACCAGTGATTCTTATGAGCCTGGCGCCAACGGCGCCAGGACATGGTCCAGAGGGCCCCGATAGGGGTCGGTTGGGACCAGGGGCGGGGGTTGTGAGCCTGCTTCCGGGGATGTTGGGCTTGTCCTGACTCCTTGGAAACAGTGCTCATGACAGGAGCGCAGGCAGGGGAGGGATCTGCGAGCAGATGGCATGAACAGTCATGATGGACACTAGTGCAGTAATTCTGCCAACATCGCAATGCAGTCCTACAAACTCCAAAATGGGGATTTACACAGCCCTTCTACCACTTGTAATCCTGCGGTAAACCCACAAACCAACTCCAAAATAGGGATTCACACTGCCCTTCCAACACTTCTAATCCTGCGGTAAACCTACACACTAACTCCAAAATGGGGATTTACACCGCCCTTCCACCACTTATAATCCTGCGGTAAACCCACAAACGAACTCCAAAATGGGGATTTACACCGTCCTTCCACCACTTGTAATCCTGCAGTAAACCCATGAACCAACTACAAAATGGGGATTGACCCCGCCCGTCCACCACTTGTAATCCTGAGGTAAACCCACAAACCAACTCCAAAATGGGGATTTACACCTCCCTTCCACCACTTGTAGTCCTGCAGTAAACCCACGAACCAACTACAAAATGGGGATTTACCCCGCCCTTCCACCACTTGTAATCCTGCGGTAAACCCACGAACCAACTCCAAAATGGGGATTTACACCGCTCTTGCACCACTTGTAATCCTGCAGTAAACCCACAAACCAAGTGGCAGTAACAATAAATGAGTTTGTCAGTAATACGCCTGATTTACTGTCGAATCACCACCCAACTTGTGCTGTGTCCTACTGGGTCCATTACAAGCTCACAAGTATGACCAAGAAAATGGTGGTATTTGGGAAACATCATTGTTTCTACCATTCTTCTGTGTTATTCCAAGACATCTACCAACGGTAAATACAGTCCATTTGCACTGCTTTTGGGACCTGCTTGTCTCCTTCGCTGACTGCCCACATCTTCCTTTGATCTGGCCACCACCGAAATAGACAGGGGACTTACTCTTTTTATTATTTTCCATGGCGGCCATCTTGGTTTGTAGTTTTATTTTTTATGTCTAATAGTTGGTGCCTCTGAAAATGTATGGTCAGCTGAAATTTTGATTTTTATATATTGGTTGAAAACCCAGAAGCTCTGTAACCCAAGCCACAGAACCCTCCTTCTCTACTGTCTAGGTGACCTCATATTAAATGTACATAAAAGAGAAAAAGAACATATCAAATTGTTGATGTCTGTGTTTGTTTTGGAGACCATTATGATATGAGTTACTCTTGTATAGATCCTTTAGTGGATGCTGCATTGTGATTCCCATTTTTATGTTTTTAGATTCAGTATTGTAACTCTGCGTTGAAACCCTTTTTATAATAAAACAATAATGTTTGTGTTTTTAAATTTGTATTTTTAAGGGTGGGACAGACATCAACAATTTGATATGTTCTTTTTCTCTTTTATGTACATTTAATATGAGGTCACCTAGACAGTAGAGAAGGAGGGTTCTGCGGCTTGGGTTACAGAGCTTCTGGGTTTTCAACCAATATATAAAAATCAAAATTTCAGCTGACCATACATTTTCAGAGGCACCTACTATTAGACATAAAAAATAAAACTACAAACCAAGATGGCCGCCATGGAAAATAATAAAAAGAGTAAGTCCCCTGTCTATTTCGGTGGTGGCCAGATCAAAGGAAGATGTGGGCAGTCAGCGAAGGAGACAAGCAGGTCCCAAAAGTTAAGCACGGCAGAGAGAAAGATGGCTTTAGGAATGGGGGCTCCATGAGGGGCTCAATTAGGGTGAGGGTCCAATGAAACAAGGGGAACCTACGTAAGAGGTGCAGGTGTACCAGGAACGAATGTGGGTGGTTACTAGCAGATTGCATCCACGTTCCTAGCCACCTGATTGGCTGGCACGCAAGGGTACTAATGCTGGTACAGGGCCCCCATTAGCCATCATTCCACTCTGATAATGCCCTGTCCAAGGTTCCAAGCTCCTTCTTCAGCTGACTATACTAAGGTGACGCTTGGCTTTCCAGAGACCCCCGACGTAGCTACAGACTCAATACAACGTTATTTATCCTTTACGCTCGCATGTGACCTTAGTTGATAGGCCCATAACTCTGGTGCAGTGCGATTTAACCTGTTCCCTTCCTCCGCAAGGAGCAGTACCGGCACATTAAAAAAAATTGAAATGAGTGAAGATGTTTGCTGTTTAGACCAGCCACAATGTCATGAGGTGAGTTTGGTGCACATGTTGACATACATATTTGTCACACCAATTTGTGACCCTACGGTGCAGTGCCCACTTCCTGCATACTATTTTATTGTCTGTTATTACACTCTTTGTTTCATTGTTGTGGTCAGATATCACTCTGTAAGTTTTGTTGACTAGTACCATCCATTATTTCTGCAAAATACTCTAAACATGGCTCTTTCAACAATACCTGCTGGATAAATACAAATCTTGCCCTCCCTACTGTGGTACTGTATAAAATGCCAAGCCCAATGCTGGCACTCTCCCGTTGTAAAGCGCTCTTCTGTGGCACTCTCCCATTGTAAAGCGCTCTGCTGATCTCGAGCTAGGTTCTCGCTATGAGCAATACAACGCTCCAATTAATAACAGGTAATGAGTGCTGCAGAGAAAGCGTCTATTGGGAAAAGCTATAGGGCCCGATTCGTGGAATTTTTTGCAAGGTTCAAGTGCACTGCTGAAAAGTTACTTTGCACTGCTCACACAAACCCTGATTCATGGAACTGTGCAAAGTCTATTTTTGCAGTGCTAAGTCAGTGCAAAGTCACTTTGAACCGTGCAAAAAGTTCCATGAATCGGACCCATAATCTGCAATAGCAGGAAACCGAGCGTGTAACCGACATTGACTGTTTCCTCTCATCACTATGTTCTCAACAGGGCCTCTTCCCTCACGCCATGCTGAGCGAATGCATCACAGCTCATGTTTATTTCAGTGCTTATTGTTCTGGATAATTCTTATTTGCATAAAATAATGTGCCTTGGTTCAGCGGGTGGTCTTGCTGCTGCACGTGGCTCGGCGGTGTTCACAATAACAATGAAATCTCAGCTTGAGTTAGTCTAACACTATCAGCCCCATTAGCCGTGGCATTTCTGAATTGTGTACAATGCACAGACAACTACACTCATAGACAACACACATGCCAGAGGCGGATTTAACGGTCGCCAGGTAGACAAACGTCGAGCGGGCCCCTGTGCCCTGGCCCGCCCCTTTCCTTCCCAGTCTCTTTCTGAGACACAGGCCACAAGGCCCTTTCTGCTGTGACTCCAGCCAGTGGCACCCATTCCCATTAAAATAAATGTCAGTGAGGAAGGAACGCAAAGGACACATTCTGCCGCAGCATTCGCCGTGTTAAAAGAACCGCATTGGTGTAGTGGTTACGTGCATTCATTAGGTCATGGGATGCCCGTGGGCCGTGTTCAGATCCCGCCTGCGACACATACCAGTAAAGGGATGGTAAGGAAATCTGCCCCCCCCCCCTTTGGTATTTAAATAGCATGGAACTGCTTTTAACTGTTTTGGTTGAGATAATAGTAACACATTGTACAGTGGGGCTCTTGCTTTTGCGTTGGGAAACATTCTAGCTGCATTGAAACTGTTCTTCGGGATTTCCACATGCAATCCGTGCCAACTTTAGTTGGGTGATTATTGTATGTGAATATGTTCTATTTAAGCACAATTTACATAACCAATAATTATCATTAACTCGAGTTAAGTGACCCCTGACAGTACATAATAAAAGTTAGAAACTGAATTGCTTTTTTGGGATCCCAATGTTGGTAGATCAGGCATGATGAGAATGCATGATTTGCCCAGGATTAAACACTTTGTTTAAGTAGCGAAACCAGGATTCTGTTCCAGATGGAGATGTAGGAACATGACCACATATCTTCCCAGGTATACTTCATATCAGTATTTTTAATGCTTGGTAATCAAAAGGGTAAATGATTGTATGTCAATGCCTTGAAAAGTGCACAAATCACATAATAAATTCACCTGACAATATATATACATTATAGAAGCAGGTTAAGCAAAGAAGGTGATTCTACATTTGTTTTCCCCATCCTGGAGGCCAGGTTTTCCTGTGTAAACCAAGAGACTTTTGTGGTGGGAACTATATGAATGGACACTTTATCATTGACGTCTTCTCATTGCATTGTTTTATGAAGCTAAGCAGGCAATTGTGTTTTTAATTCACTTATTGCACAAGAATGGCTATAAAGGAACTGTTTTCTTTTTTGCATAATACTGAATGTATTGTACTGCGACATGTGTACTTATAAGATATATTTCGACAAGATGTTGTACTTTTGTGAAACATTTCCACAGTTGTAATTACAAACATTGGCTCCAACTAGTTTTCTAGGAAATTGTGTGGTCTTCATAAACTGTAATTCTCTTTCGCTCTTAGCCTTGAAACATGTTCATTTCAAACATTAGTTTCACGCTTGATCCTCCAATATTACCAGTGATAGCAAAGCCTGCTGAGGAGGCCCAGCTGTTTCCGGTTAGTCGGACCACTAGACACAGGTAACTGTAATAAAGACAACTTTATAAACAATAGCTTTTGTCTGCCATTGTGCACTCATGACCAGGATAAAGTATGCCCATCCTAAGCTCCACCTCCTTGACCCACCCACCTAGGGCCCTTTGTCAGGTGCTGCTCATGGGGCATTTTGCCTTAAATCTGCCACTGACACATGCATGCATTAATGCAAGCACATACTGTCCACATTTATGCACACAGTCCAAACACTTACAGGCATCCATGTGCACACATAAAGACACCCCATGCATCAGACGACATGTAGGCTCCCTATACATGTAGACCACCCTTTACAATGACCAGTATTGATAGGACCCCATTGGACAGTATAGCTAAATGCAAATGCATACTATAGTGTAGGTAAGGTTCTACTGAATAGAACGGCTAATATCCACCCCTTCTAGCAGTACTAGTATTGCCCTCCTTCTGAGAGTATAGGTATGGTACATGGCCGATTATAAGTGATCATGAACCAATCGGATGCTGTGTAAGCCCCTATTAGGTATTGCAGGTATTAATGCCTGTGCAAGCAACATAAGAAACAATAGCCACCAATAGCTAGTAAAGATTTGTTTGTTTGTTTGTTTTAATATTTGTAATGCGCGCCAGACCCAGGGGTATCAGAGCGCAATGAGCATCAAGCAGGTTGTTCAGTTTAGGTTACAATGCTGTACAGGAACATACATTTATACAATTATACAATAAGTAGAAGGTGAGACAGAGGAGCGGGCAGTTTGTACAGAATAAGAGGAGAAGCAGGTAATTAAGTTACACAACTAAATAGATACACAATGGTCAATTTGCCCCACCAGGCTCCATATGCAGTGATGACTCCTAATTAGGCAGCATCTTATGTTACAGTATGTTAATACATTTTTGTGCTGTGCCCATCACCACCCTAGTTACTGCACCAAGGCTTATTTGTAAAGTGGCATATTGCAGGGCTGAACTGGCCTATAGGGAACTCTGGAGATGCCCCAGTAGGCCTCTGCACCCTGGACCTCTTTTGTGTAGTAACTTATTTTATTTCCTCATTTTCTCATAGGAAAAGGGTTGGTCTTGCTGAAAACGTGTAACATGGACCCACTTTGAACATTATTTCCAGGGCTCTTTTGGTTCCCAGTCCACCCCTGCATATTGGGCACCCGCTCGGGGAGAAAAGAGACCATGGTCTCTGGTGGAAAGGACATTGGAAAAAGGGTTAGCACAAAAGAGAAGCGGGATGGGAAAAAAAAACATATGGAAAGGTACAAGGGGGTTGAACCGGTGGGGATATGCTTGTGGCAGTAGGTTTGTGCGTGCGTGTTTGTGTGTGTGTATGTGTCATTGTAGTGGATCAAACAGTTTGGCATTGGCTCTGTCAGCCTGCAAGCCCACTTCCCAGTGCTGTGTCAAAATGACACTAAACAGTGGTGGATCTGACACAAAAATGGTGTGATAAAGTGTCAGGGACTGCAGGGAGCATTGGCAAGTTCTAGACTTCCTATCCATACCTCAGCCGGGGTCAAGTCCTAAAAAGAAAGTGCAGAGGACTCATTAGCCTACCAATTGAATGTGGCGTCAGCAGAAATTAGCATATCAAGGGGCCCTCTGAAAAAAGTGAGGGGAGTCCTGATAAAAAGGGGGTGTGCGGACTCCGTCCCCCTGCGTGTAGCCTCGGCTTGAACCCTGCCCAACTGGTTAATATAAACATGGCACTGCGCAGTGGGGACTCGTGTGTGGGCTGAAGAAAACAGCTGCAGAGTCACTCTCTGCCGGAAGCATCATCTCATGGACGTAGGACATGAGGGGTCAGGGGGGACAAATCCTCCCCACAATTTTAAGTGGGGGGGTATAATGGCATTTATCCCCCTCAAAATTGTGTCCCTGCAGCGTGTAAAAATACATCTGGCACTGGCAGACTGCAGGCTGCAGCTAGCATGTCAACGTGCGTGCAAAACAGCAAAAGTACAAGTTATAACTAACAAGTACTTCTGCTGCTCGCTCATGCATGCCCCGCGCCTGCGCATTTACGCAGGCCGGGGAATAAACTGCACGTGCCCATGCTCAGTGCACTGCTGCACAGCCTGAGCCTCAGCCTTCATTTTTCCAGAACGAAAGAGAAGCCAGGCAGCAACGCATGCTCGTGCTGATCGAGGGAGAGACTAGAGACAGAGTGAGACTCCGACTCGACCTCCTCAGCTACTACCGTACCTAAAAAGTAAGTGAAGTGTAATTCTGTAATCTGTACCCTGTCCTTGAGTTGATCACTCGACTGGGCATGACACAGCCACGGTCCGCCCACCCCTCATCGTCCCAACCATAGACGGATTTAGAAAATATTTTCCGTAGATTTTGTGTTTGTGCATAAATGTACTGTCTCTGGGAATAAAATGCAAACCTTTGCTCTTCTACCACTAACGGACCCTTATTTCTTGCAGGACCCAATGTACCATGTGACCATTCAAACTGCATAAATATGACCAAAAAAATAAGTCGTTAGATTAAATATTTGTAGCGCTTAGCAGTGTGATGTTCTACGTAATCACCCACTGGGCAAAGAAAATAAAACTGACTTTGGGCAACGTATGAGTTTTTCGTCCAGAAGACATTATAGACATCATGGAAAGGAAGGAAAGCTGGTTTTAGAGTTTCACTGTGATTAAACATGCTCCCTTTTACTGCAGGGACACAAGCCAGGAAATAGAGGCATCTGAACAAACCTACGGGACTTATTAGAAGAGTGTGTGCTCCCTTATTCCACTTGAGCACCACTTGAACACACAGCACTGCTCCAGTTATGTCTGTGGCACACAGGAGCCCATTCGCAAATGGTGTGTGTAAACACCAGTCCTGAGCGCTTGCGCACGTTTTCCGAATGGAGTTTTGTTTTTTAAATGACCCTGAATCCAATGGCCAATGTATTGACCTTTAGCCAATGAAAGGCTTTGTCTGGCCTGCTGGCATCCTTCACGTTTCTGGGCCCGCATCCGATCTGTTGCCCTTTGTGTTTCTAGGAATGAAGGCCTTGTGGGAGCTCATCAGGTTAATGCACTTGCAGCAGAGATCTTGCCATAGTCCAGAACTGGGGCCCTCGACTTTTCATACCCTGGTGGGCTTGCCATTTGCACATGAGTACACTCTTGAGTTGACTAATTGTGGCAGTGCCATTCTGTGACATCACTTGTTAATGACCCTGAAACCGCCTAGGCGCCTCATCCTTGTCGATGGTGGACCTGATGCACTCTTCTTTTGTGGCATTCTTACACACAGGAACACAACTCGACGGACGGGGAAAGGTGTTTGTATTGGCGATAGCCAGCAGCTGTTCTGCACAGTAGTTTCCGTTCCATCGTGTCTGTGCCCGTCTGTGCCATTAGACTAGAGAGAGAGAGACACACAAAAGCAGTGGGTTGGAAGAAGCATTAGAAGCACCAATCGAACCTCCCTATGCATTTTGGCAGTCTCAAGTGTTTCCTTAAGAGGATGAGGGGCTACCCATATTGGGGGAGAAGGGCTTCATGGTGTACTTTACTGATAATTGATGGAGCCCTGAAAGGCCAGGGGCTGGCTATGTGCCTGGCATTAAGGAAACATGGTCTAGTAACTTGGGTAGAACTGCTGCTCCGTTTTGAAGTGTTTGAGACGGTGTGTGTGTGTGTGCGTGTGTGTGTGTGTGCCACTGTGTGTGCGTGTGTGACTGTGAGTGACTGACCAAAACTAAACTGTAAAGTGACTGTTCACCCATCCAGAGGAATGTCCAGTGATATTCCTTCTTGGTTCGGCTGGTGTTATATGCAACCTTTTTGCTTGTGTGTTTATTACATTGTGTCCCCAAAGCAGTCTCTATGCATTTTTGTGGCCACTGTAGTTGAGCTGATGTGTTTTTGACTCATTTTGTCCATTGCCCGTCCATTTGTTTCCTTTATATATATTTCTTTTTGATCTAAATGCGTTTTTCCAATCATGTAACCAGAAAATGCTGGGTCAAATCTTTGGTCTCCCACATGACCAATTGTGTGATCCTGAGCAAATCTCATTATACTCCAGCATATCAAAGCTCTTTTAGAGGGCACCTTTAGAAGCTGGGGGTTCTAATACTCGGTGCCTGTTTGGGGCGATGTGCAGGTATTTTCCACAATGCACCCAGACGGGTGTTTGTGAAACTCACTAAAATTACAAAATGAAAGCACATTCACACCAATATAATAGTGACCACTAAGGTGCGGGGCATGAAGTAGACTAAAAACCAAGACCCTGCAAGAGGGTGGAGTGGCGCTGTGAGCGAGATTGTGAAGGGTTTTGCTAGAGGTTTAAAAGTTGCGTATTGAGGACGCGATTCATGGAAATATCTGCTCAGAAAATAGGGACTTTGCGCACCTAACCGCACCCGAAATCCTGTTTGTCGATTCATGGAATCGACTGCACTGTACTTTTTCACAGGGACTTAGTGCAGGCTCGGCACGTCACTGCAAGAAGCAGAGGGCCTTTTGCGAGACGCCACGCAGAGCGTTGGCTTGGCTTGTGCGGAGGGCATGGTAGGGGGCAGAACTCGGAAAAAGAGGAAGAACAGAGAAAATGTGGGCGTTACGAGGGACGGCCCGCAGGGCGTCCATCACATGCCCACTATTCCTTGGAATGATACGTATTCATGGATCCGAGTGTGCAACCTCTCAGTAGGGAAATGGCAGTGCAAAGCCCTCATGCTATCCGCCACCCGAAGGCAGGCATACAGAGACTTGCATATAGGATTCACCACACAGGGGTAATATCGGGTGTCAGATTTAAGGGTGCGTGTACGCAGCGCAGGTTCCGATCTGTCTTAGGGGTGCACGTACGCACTGTAGCTGGGTGCAGGAAAAGTTTAAGGGGGTTCGCACGCAGACTGTCTGAGTTTAACCCGAGCTACGATAAAGTCAGGACTAACATTAAATGAGGTATATATTCACCTCTGACCTGTCCTGTAGTGGGAGCTGGTGCCAGGACGCGTGGCGTCTTGCCTTGCGACACAGCATCATGTTATTTGGGCTATTTTAGCAACTTTCATGGGTTTTTGTTGGATGCCACACGGGCAGTGGACTCATTTTATGTCATATATTCCTTTAAAAAACACTAGAATGATCTATAAAGGGCACGTAAAGTGCCAGTTCTGGTTTAGATAAAGTCATTAACTAAGGCATGCTTACTACAAAGCCCTGTGTAGAACTTAATTGGTGCTGGGAACATACTACTGGTGTAATACACATTTCTTATCCAGGGGTGCCTTCAGCCACTCTATTAACACTATGCATTTCCTTCACTGAAGTCTTGCTAAAAACTAGCAATGCCAAGTGTTTGCTTATGTATACGTATTGGGCATTTGCCTAGCACTGCTATCAAATGTCCAGGTACTGGCACCACTGTGCAGATGCTACCCCCAGTGGGTACCTAATGCCACTATGGTGGTGCCTGGCAAGTGCCTTTTCCACGCTTTTCTTTTTCTTGATTTTCTTCTGTTTTCTATTCTTCTTTTCTCTTGTTTTATACAGTGATGATATATGTAATTTAATGCGTACCGCTATTTTAACTTTGTGACATGTCGAGTTCTTTGACTAAAACACACTAAATTAATAAATAAAGCAAAGTCCCCAAGGTGTCCCCTGTCCCCCCCAGATGTTATGGGTCGGCTACGCCCCTGCATCATCTAGCTAGAGTTTCTTTGCGACTGCCTTCCTATCTGCACCCATGAGCTCGGTCATAGTAACAGTGGAGAGTGAGAGAGAGGCAGGGCAGCTGGGGCTCTGGCCATAAGCAGAGGTGAGGGATCAGTGGGAGTGGATCAGTGGAGCTCGTGGAGTTTTATGTATCAAATGAGTGGTGCCAGGTGCACAGCATAGCTCTCAACTCACCCCCTTTGGCGGGTGTCACCCGCCTTGCAAAAGGCCAACTCACCCGCCAAGCCTCCTGCACGCCCATTCATTCCAATGGGCGTCTCACCCGCCAGAAACAAAATCGGGTGATTTCACCCGCCTTTGCAAGACAAATGGTTGAGAGCTATGTGCACAGTGGATTTAGTGAGTTCAGAAGAATTTGGAAGCATCCGATAGCAATATAAACTTACACAAGGACCGGTGTTGCAAAATATAACTGCCCCTGCACGGACATTCTGAACTCCCCCTCCTCCCCCCCCTGCCCCCGACCTCCCGACCCCCATCGATTTTCATTTCAGAATCAATTCTCCCCCGGAGACTTTATTCTGGAATCGAATCCCTGGGGGTAGGAATACTTTTCGCTCCTCCAATAAAATAAATTCACACATTCGCCCTGGGAGACTTTATTTCAGAATAGGCTTTGTTATGGGGGAGGGTTTATTTCGTGACAGCGGCCGCCATCTTGTAATGTATCACTGCCTCTGCTTTGCTGGGCCTTCACTCCACTAACATTCCTGATTGCAGGTACGGTGAACACAAGATCAGTTCTTGTTTGTCTGGCCTCAAAGGTGTTTCAACGCAGCTACATGTCACAAAACTTACACCTCGGAGTTTTCTGGGAGTCCTTGTGCTCTTTGCACAGTTGCACCAGGTAGTGCTTTCGCATGTCATGCCATGGATTTGTGAGAAAGTGCTATTTGCGGATTTTTGGGAAATATCGATTGCAACTCATTAGTAGTGACTCACAAGCTTTGCACTGCAACTTCGCCCCCTTTTTCACAGAGAAATGCTAAGCTTGAAAATCCTTCTTTGTTTTGAACTTTCGTCCATTCAAAATGTTGTTACAAATTTGTTGTCGACTTTGCACCCAGTTGTAAATTTGCATACACTCGGCAATGCTGGGCTCGCATCTCCTCCCATGACAAGGGACTCAGACATTACACATTACAGCATTTAAAACAACTCCACCCCTGAAGCTAAAATACAACAGGGAGAGGGGCCTACTTTCAAAATAATCCGATGACCCTCACATCACCGGGCTCCACTTTCCCACTCAAAAGCTGCAGCTTAAAAAAAATCATTCTGGCAGGTGCTTATGTCCTGATGCTCAATTGAAGTTAATCAAGACTACAACTCCCAGAATGCAGCAGATTCTTAGAGGAAAGCCCTTGACTAGAAATGTAGCACCCTTGTTACACTGAGGTAATCCCGTCTTCCGAGTTATTGTAAAATGATACTAGTGAAACTACTTTACTACAAACTGGCTGAAAGTTAAGAAAACGTATTTAGCAGATGCGTTTTAAGACAGAAATAACAGTGGTGTATTTCTTCACATCAGTGCGTTGCACTGTGCACAAGTGCAGTTACACTAGTGCTGATCATTTTTCAGGGAACAAGCAAAATAGTTGTAAAACAGGGTTTAGGGTATACAAGAAAAAGGGGGAGAAAGGCACTGCTTTAGAAAAAAATGTAAAGACAGATTGACGTTGGCTTGGCTGTTTTTTTTTTTAGGAAACACACAACACAGATGTAGACAAGGGTAAGGGGCATCGTAAACAAGCATTGTGAATGGCAACAGTTCTGGTTTTGCGTAGACATGGGAAAGGCATTTGGCCGGCATTACTTTGATAGTACTAACTGGCTATTAATGATAGCAGTTGCAAAATAGTGCAAGTACTTGGGCATATGATAGCAGTGGCTAGCAAATGCCTAATACTTACACACAAGCTGAAATAGTTGGCTTTGCCAATGGTTGTTGTTAACAGGAATTCCGTGAAGGACAAAAGCATACAGCGTGTACATCACGTGGCATAGGCAGAACAGATTAAGACCTCTATATTACACCAGTAGCATGTTTACAGTTCCGACTACACCACTGACTCTCAGAAGACTGCTTTAAAAAAAAATACTGACAGGCACCTCGAATGTGTGATTGTAAGGCTTGATAAAGCTAGCTCAAAGAGATCCCAGGAGAGTATGCGTTTGGCGGGGAGGGGCAAGAAGTGGGTGGGAATGGCCATAGAGATAAGCAGGCCAAGGGTGGTCAATGGGTGGCTAAATGGCCAACACTTACACGTATTGTGCCCCTTCTCTTATTCCATCTCCCCCTAGCAGCTGTACTCCAGTGCAATAGTTTTGGCTTATAGGTGGCCCTAAATCACCACCTTATAGCCAAAACTAGAACAGGAGGGAGAAGCACAGTAACAAAAAGTGAGAAGTGAGGAGGCAAGTACGGGTGCTTGCCCCATTTTTGAAAAAAGATACTCATGTGTTGCTGCAAATGCACCGATGTAAATGCATGAAGATGGAATAGCATTGAGGTAAAGGTGTGGAACAGAAACGATAGGTTTTCACCCAGAATTCCTTTATTCTAGGAGGTGGCACCACAGATGAAGGCTCACACTTCCATGATTTTCTCAAGTCTGAGACTAACTCTCCTGTGAAAGCATCCATGGCATTACTGACATCCTTGGCTGGTCTGTCTTTGCTCCGGTGTATGTACTATGTAAGATGAGACGCTTCCATTGAATTATAATACTTAACTCTAAGGGACGGTCTTAAAAAGATTTTTTTTTAAAGATGCTTTTCTGGGTCTTCCAGAGGAAGAGATTTACAAAAAGTGTTACCAATTCGCAAGGAAGAAATTGGACTGAAAATAGGATTAAATCGAAAGGATATCCATGCAGGGGTAAAATAGTGTTTCATGCCCTCTGGGGCCTAAGGTCCGGGTTTTTAAAACAAAAGACTCCTTAAAAAACAGAGACCTCTATAGCAGCTGGACAAGGTTAACACATATTTCAGACATACTTAAGAGGGCCAGACTCCCTGCTGATCTGGGCCTGAAGGCATCCAAGCAGTACATGGGATCTCTGGCTAAAGTAGCAGTCACACGTGGTCTCATCTTGTGCGGTGAAGCCCTTGTGTGTGTATCTTCACTATTTTCGCTAGTCGCTGCGTGTCATTGATGGGACCCATGAGACGTTATTAATCATTAGTACCCGGCACTGTGCGTCCACGGAAAACACTAAACATGATTGGTTTGGTTCGTTTCCGAGCCATACCACAGTGTAATCCCGTGGATGCACGAACGTCGTTCGTGTGCCGGGTACACTCTTTTGTTTTTTCTTTTTTCTGGCGACCATGGAAAGGGAGAAGGGACCACACATAGTCCCTTCTCCCTTTCCAAAGTGGCCAGTTTCCTCCCATTCATTAGTACGGAGCAACTTGCCCCAAATGGCGCCCTGTTGCTCCGTACTAATGAAGCAGTACACGCGTTCTAGTGTTCCTAGAAATAAAACGTACTGCGACAAAACCTTTTCAAGCGGCAAAAGAAATGCTGCTTGCAAACATTTCGTCAGCCATTAGTGTACCATGGCTGCAAATTCGGTAAAACTAGTTTCCCGAGTCTGCAGAACCCTGAATAATCGCTACGCTGCGCTCAGGCCTGTAACTATGGGCCCAGGGGGCATTACCTGGGCGGTATTGGCCCGCCGTCTTGAGGCTTATTGCCACAGTGCTCAATGTTCTTGTGGGAGTAAAGGTCAAAGTTCCACTGATCACTGTGTTTTAGACTCACCAAATTAAAGGTACTAGTCCTACCTGCTGTCAGATACACATGGCTGTGCTCAAGCACTGAGGGCCCGATTCGTAGATTAATTTGCGTGGTCATCGGGACATTGCGCGCCAAACCGGGCACGCAACTCAGTTTGTCGATTCATGGCATTGTGTGCGCAGGACTTTTTCGTACTTTGCAGGGACTTTGCGCAGGCTCAGCAGATCTTTGCAAGCAGCCGAGTGCCGCGAGACACTTCGCAGAGCGTGGTCGTGACCTGTGCAAGACCAGAATTGGTGGGCGGAACACGCAAAATGTGGAAGAACAAGGGAGAATGTGGGCGTTACAAGGAACGGCATGCAGGCAGTCCATCACACGCCCACAAATGCGTATAACTGACTATATTCATGGATCGGTCCACGCAACCTCTTGTCAAGGAAATGGCCATGCAGTGCACTCTAACTATCCGCCACCCAATAGCAGGCGTGCATACACTTGCGCATAGGAATCTCCATGCAGAGGTAAGATTGGGTGTCAGATTTAGGGGTGCGTGCACGGAGTGGGGGTTCCGATCGCACTTGGGGCTGCTCATAAGCAGTGTAGTGGGATGCAGGAACCGTTTACAGGGTTTCGCATGCATGTGTACTGGAAAATGCCGATTTTTATGCTCCGTGGTATGCATGTTGACGGGGTGCTGGGAATATTTACAGGGGACCCCATGCACCCCCGCCGGAATATGCTGGCCTGGTTGGGGGGTACGCAGGCTGTTTTTCCAGGGTGCATTGCTACGCCACGAGGAGTGCACAAAGATCTGTTTCCATAGCTGGAATGACTCTGCTTGTGGGCATGTCACGGGCGTTCTGGCTGCGACTTGTGCATGGGGTTACTTGCATGGACAATTCCATGAATATGTATGGCGCTCAGATTTTGTTATGGCCGACGAGCCATGCAGGTTTGTTCTCAGCGTGTAGGCTTTACAGGATCTATGCGCACTTTTCCATGAATCGGGCCCTAAATCTCTGCCAGTATTAGGAAGTATAGACCGTACCGTCAAATGACAATGACGCAAAGAGGCGTTGTCCCGTGAAAATTGAGATTGGCGCCAAAGGAGTACATTCTCCATTGCCTTGTGAAAGTAGATTAGCTGTTTCAGGATTCTCATGGCAGGTTTGCAAAAGAGAACTCAGAATTTGGATGGGCAACTTCTTGAAGCCCTCATAGAGGGGCTGGGTACCTTCACAGCTACCAGGTACTGCTCCACTTGCTTCTACACTCTTAGTCCTCATCCAACAGGCAATCACACATCTTGCAACATTGCTACAGAGCAATCAAACTGGTTTTGGCATCCGTCAGGGAACAGGCAGTTCTATCTTGGAAACTCCTGGTGTGCTCTGGGAAAGATGTTTCTTTAGAAGGCGCAGGAGTTAGTATAGCAAAGAGGGCTCAAGGGAAGTGATGCGCAACTTGACTTTTTACAGGCAAACCCCTCCTGTGATTGGCTTCTTATAAATCTGGGGTCTGCAGAACAAAGAGTGCGAACGAGTGTCAGCTGGTGAGGGTAGGATAGGCTGAGCTTTTTTCCAATTTTCATTAACAGAAAATTATGCGGTTAGGTCTGTTCCTGAAAGGGCGGTCTGCTAACCAGATCCCCCTTTACAAAAATGCTCAGCGCCAAACTTACAGTGCATGCGTGTGCCTTGCTGTAACAGTCTACCAACATCTACAACATCAGTTCTGCAGGGGCACAGTGCAGGTTCAAAGCTCCCCTGTACATCCCTGACAGCTGCTAGGACACAAAGTCCCTGCAGGCAGAGGTGGCATTTTAACTGGCTGCACCTCTTATCTAAAGTCTGATGATTGTGCAATCTGGACATCTGGTGGCACAAATGAGGTTTTTCACTCCACAACAGGTTTCTTTATCTTCTTCCTTTATTAGGTAGATTACTTCAACAACCCCACGGACACCACTCCATCTTCGTCCTCAGCGGTACAACTGCCTCTATCCCTTACAACCATTCTCATTCCATCTAACAATTCCATGCATAAACACTACAACAAACATTTGTAAATACACGCCATGCCTGGTTTGGCATGGTGACTGTTAGAACTACACAATTATTAAGCCATATCAATTTAATATCTGACAGGACTGGTGTATATTAGTGACTAGGCTGACTGTCTTCACAGCTGCTTTGGGGAACAATAGCCAGGATGCTGCCCCTTTGAGTCTTTAGCAGGAAGGGCCACACTTATCCCCAGGGCATAGAACAACCCCTCCTCTCCATAGTTCTCTTGGAAACAGGTATTCAGAGGCAGCACTGAGCCTAACAAAGCCAGCCTAACATCAGGGTGGTGATCACTGGAGTCTTTTTGAGGCCAACAGGCATTGGCGAGTGGTGGAGTCAGATTAACGAGACAGGGAAGATAGTCCTGGAGAATGTCCCAGAATGTTGATTTCTGTTGTGGTTTTCTTCCCATTCCTGTCCCCTCCATTTCTTGTGAGCAATGTACTTTGGGTGAGATGTCATAAGACAACGGGCACTTGTTGCAACCTTATTGGGATAAGATTCCTTACAGCAGGCTTGCTTTGGACTAATCCCACTTGGCATTTTGTCTTTAAAAGAGGAGGGGCACCCCTCATTCTTTGATCATAATTGTTCACTCATAACGCACTCTATTGCGATTCGAACCTGTGCTGCACTACGTTGTCTTGCTTCCAAGACAAACGCATTGCCCCTGAGCTATCCCCTCTCACCATCTCTGGACACTAAGAAGAACCATAGGAATTGACTGGACCTATTTTGACGGGACGCAACACAGGTCCAGTCTATTTTGATAGAGCCTTGACTGGACATTCTTTTATTTTGGAACGATTGCATTTAAATGCTTGGCCTGCTACTGTTATCAGCTCACAACCCCCCCCCCCCCTGAAGAAATAGCCTGCACTCGAGCAACAAAGGGACCGCTGACACAAGTGTCCCAAAGATGAGCATCAGTGTAGTTTCAAGTGTGCCTGCAGATAAAAGCTTTCCTACAAAACCTCTGTCTTCTTGCTGAAGATACTGACTTAACTATTCCCTGATGAACCAGAAAGGGGACATTTCCAAATAGGCAATCGTCTTTGGGAGTGAACAATTCTCAGGCAAGTTCATTACACAAAATGCTGTGAGTTAAATTGTCCTGCCTCCAAACGGCTTGTGTGTAGTTTTTGTGATGTTGAAGCCTTGTTTTTGCTCCCTCCGCAACACAGTATAGTGACACCACTGTAGTTTTAATTGTTGCTTAACCATGCATTAAACAAGCTATAAGTATGCATTCATTTTTTTCCCTCATCTATGGCCTTAAGGCTGACAACACTCGGGTGATATGAAAGATCACCAGTGAACATCTAGGGCCATTCCGATTCATGGAATTTTTTGCACGGTCCAAAGTGACTTTGCACTGCTGAAAAGTGACTTTGCACTGCCGACACAAACCATGATTCATGGAACTGTGCAAAGTGTATTTTTGCAGTGCAAAGTAAATTTGTACTGCAAAAATTACCATGCACTGACTTTGCACTGCAAAAATACACTTGGCACAGTTCCATGAATCAGGGTTTGTGTCGGCAGTGCAAAGTCACTATTCAGCCGTGCAAATTCACTTTGAACCGTGCAAAGAATTCCATGAATCGGGCCCCTAATCTCAGTTCATTGATCCTCTTGGGTGCAAGCAGGGGGTGCACTGACTTTGCACTGCAAAAATACACTTTGCACAGTTCCAGGAATCAGGGTTTGTGTCGGCAGTGCAAAGTCACTTTTCAGCTGTGCAAAGTCACTTTGAACAGTGCAAAGAATTCTATGAATCGGGCCACTAATCTTGGTTCATTGATCCTCTTGGGTGCAAGCAGGGGGTGGAGCTTGTATACTTTCGCGCTCCCCTCTGGTCCTTATTGCTTCTTTGCCCCCTGCCCTCCAGATGTGCCAAACACAGCAGGCTGGCGCCTCGCTGTAGTAAAGTGTCCTAGATGATGTACTCCAGAAGATGAAATAATTATCTATTTTATGAAGACTACAAAATAATGTGATCACATCATGCATGTGAATAAGTGTTTATTTTTTTTATAGCCAGACTAGTCAAAAAAAATAATTGCATGTGTACAGTTTAATGCTCTCATCGGCCTGATAAAGAAACATTTGGGTTATTTAAATATTTGTATCCATCACTTACATTGTCAGTTTCAGCCATGCTTTCATCCCCTCTCAGACTAGTGCAGGGGTCTGCAAACTTTGGCTCTTCAGACCTTTTGGACTATAACTCAGATCAGTTCCAGCCAGCATAGTCAATGGTGAGGCATCATGGGAACGGTAGTCCAAAATATCTAGAAAGTTGCAGACCTCTGAACTTAGGCAAAGGTATGTGCTTATATTGCACGTTATGCCAGATTCCTTCCACTTCTAAGCACTGTAACAACAGGTGATATTATTACCCTATGTAATGGCACTCAAATCATTAACCTCTAAAGGAAGGCCCTGCTGTTGGATTGAATTTTCCAAATGCTTGCTGCTCCTGTCAGAGGCAAGCACTTACTTGGTGAGCTGTCCATCCAGACATAATGTACATCTGTGAACTCCAGCTAGGAATTACCCAATTTGATCATTTCTATTTGTTCGTTAGGTCTTTTTGATCTAATTATAGGTGTACGTTTTCACCTTCTTCCCTTATGACCTACTTACCTGAACATGAGGTGCGATGGTTGCGGCGGTGTCCCCGGTCCTCATGTTTATAGCTCAAAACAATAAAAGCGGGAGACAAAAATAGCTCGGAACCCCGTTTTCAATGAACGGTCAAAACGGGGGCTTAAGCGGTTTTAATGCGGGCAGTCTGCCCGCGAACAAAACATTCCAGGGCAGATCGTATACATCCCTCCAGCTACACAGTATGCCACCTAAAACTGCCCCGATTAGATGTCTGCCTCTCTTCCTCCGCACATCCTGCGTTCTGCAATGTGCTCTTAACCAGACCGCCATATACCAGACTGTTCTACGTGCAGCGCCAGGGCCGACGCTAGGCAAGTGAAGCATGTGCAGCTGTACTTGTCGTTGCGCTCATGGGGCCCCGCGCAGAGGCTGACTCTCATTCTCCGCTGGAGAATAGAAACAGTGTCCAACGCGTGTAATTGGGCTTGTTTACATTTGAGTCAAGCCCATTACATGTTGCAGCCATAGAGCCCCTGGGACGGGCTGCCTAGCAGTGCCTTAATAATCGTCAATTACTCCTTTGTTCCTGCCATATTCTTACAGCTCGCTTCTTTTGCAGATGGTTAGGCTTTGGCACTGATGGGATCTTTCCATCTGAAAGACCCCTCACAGGTTGTTACCTAGCCAATAGGGTTCTCATCAGCCCTAGCCAATAGGGGCCCAAACATATGCAAAAGAAGAGAACGCTCCCTTTTAAACGTTAGTCATGATGTCTATGACTGACATGCAAAAAAGGCATTGTTTTGTGTGTGTATAAACAAATGTTCTTAACATCATGCAGCATAGCAAACTGGAGGTTTGTCACAAGTGTAGTCTGTACCCAAGTGACATTACCACTCAACTTTGTTTGTGATTCTAAAAGTGATTAATGTGCAATGGTGTTAAAAGAAACTATTGTTCAGTCTTGCATTATTTAGCATTCTGAGACATCTAGTTTCCCATTCTGCAAGTGGATACTAAACCTAAAACAATATTCTTTTGGCTGAACATGTTTCTTTAGGGATGTACATACTGTAGGATTGCTTTCATGCAAGATCTGTATTTTGCAAAGAAATGATCAGTTCCCGAGTTTCCTGTGGCCACGCATGAGGTCACCCAGTGCTCTTTTTTCCATTTGGATTCTGAGACTTGCAGTTTTTTCTTATCCATTTGAAATTCAGGAAAACTACAAATCCGAGAATTTCAAGAAAAACAGGACTGGGTGGCTTTATCACATATAGCCACGGTAAACGTGAGAGCGCTGCTCTACAAGACAGCATTGCTGTAGGCCCTTGAAATCCAAAATGTAATATTTGGATCTGGTGGAGTTTGGAGGTATGTGTTCAATTGCGTAAACTTGAGAGTGGTTTAGAAACTGAGGTGCACTGTTAAACCAAACTGTGTGATCCTGGGCAAATAATATCCTCTCTTTTAGTATGGGGGTACTGGCCTCAGCAGAGCCAACATGAATTCTCATCTCTTTTGCTGCCAGTTACCGAAGTAGCATGGGCTGTGCAGAGTACTGCCCCACACGAGAATGAGTGAAACTCTTTCCTATGTCCTGTTATGAGGTTATTGAGTCTTTTATGGCATACAGTCTACCATTTCCACAGTTTCTTGGAGTTCCAGGATATGCCAGAGGCACCGTATGGGATTTATTTAGGATTAGGACAAGATTGCTTTGTTGCAATGTTTAAGTATACATATCTCAAAAGATAGGGTGCTTGGTGGGTGTACGTTTTATATGTTTTGTGAATTATCTGGAGCAGTGGTTAATGTGTGCTCCATGTTGATAACATACATTGCTGTATGCAGGAGTGGCATTTAAGGAGTGTGGAAAGTTCTGTTGTTGTATCTGTGCTGGGCTAGCATAGTTGGCAACAGCATCCCTTTTGTTCTGTGGGGGCTTATACCGTCCTGGTTTCATTGTTGCATTTTGGGACTTGTAGTTTTAGCTTTAAAATTTGAAAACCGGGACTACAAGTCCCAGAAAGCAGACAAATAAAACAGGGCTGGATACCTACAGATTGGAATGGATCATGTTGGCAACTATGGGCTATCATTCAGGGAAATTTAGCATTGATGAGTGTCTTCCAGTGGTATTCCTTCCATTGGTCAACATGTGTTGTATCAGTCGTGGACTTGTGTTTAGAGATGTTTTCAGGTGGCTGCTATTACCATATATTGTGCAACAGTCCACCTAATAACTGAGGACAAGATGTTTCACTTTGGAAGCATTACAGTTGGTCACATGTATTGCCATCAATGCAAAACAGCCTTTCCCCCATCTTGGAATCCTTATGTGATGTTAGGATAAGTGTTGCTAAATCAGGTGGCAATGCGCACACAGTTTCTGGTCAGTTTCGCAGGGCCTCCAGTATGACTGCCCACTGACTCCTCAAAGACACTTTCAGCGGTTACGCTGCATATCTACCAACTCGTCCAGCCAGTCGGGAGATGCTAATCTGGTCCTAGGTTTAACTGTGCCTTCTGGTACTTTTGGTCCCAGATCTATATGGGCAAATCTGGGACTAGAAGTCCTTGAATAAAAAGTTAAAACCAAGACTGAAATAGCAGTTCCCGAATGGAATGGGCATGTTGGAATATATAGCACTGCTCAGTCCTACATGGGATTATGGTATATTGCGGATGATTGGCACGTATTGCGGAGTGCTATTTGAGTGCAGTTAAGCAGCAGAACCCTTGCTGCTGGATAAATCTATTGTATTCCATTTGGAGGAAATTAATGGTGTTTTGCTACCGAGTGACTAGCCTCGCCCCTTTTAACTGAAACTGACCATAAAAACAACAGGCCGCTTGCATTCCTGTGTGCGCATTGCAGAGTGCTTGTCGAGTGCAGCTAAGCATAGAACCCTTGCTGCTGGATGGTAAGCTTTTTGGACTTCATCAACATCTACAGCCCATCTACATATATCTGGGACATTAACCTAACATTTCTGCTTTTCTTTTTACTGCAGAGTCTGTTGTATTTCATTTGGAGGAAATTAATTGTGTTTTACTCCTGAGCGACTAGCCCTGCTCCTTTTAATTGCAACTGACCGTAAAAACAACAGGCCACGCGCATTTGCGCGCCCGCATTGCGGAGTTCTTGTCGAGTGCAGCTAAGCAGTTAGGCAGGACGGCCGGTGAGCTGGTGTGTGATCCCGCCATCTGTAATGGTTTAAATCTGTTATTGTGCCCTGAAGCTATTATACCCCCCCCCCCCGCTATGCAGCGTTTCATCTCCACCCAAGCTGCATTGTCTAAGCAAGCTTTTGGCCCCCAGGACAGGCGTTTACTCCTTGAAGACAGATATGCCGCCTCTAAATGAAATCAGTAAACTACTGAATCAAGCGAAGACCAAACCCACATGGGTTCTAACTCCCACGAGTGCGCCACATCAAGCTGTGACATCTCTGCGTCTTCGTTCTCACTTACTAACAGCTGTAGTATTATCATAGCCAACTATGTAATGGCAAATCGCAATTCACATACTTTAACAGGCAGCCACTCGAAGACCTCACATTCTGTGAGAAAATGCCATCATCTGATTCTTCAATATAGAGGTGGGTCCTATCTGGTATACGTCTTGAACACAACTAGTATATTAAACATCTTTAGTGATGTGCAGATCTTGGAGGACGTACGTTCCTCCGATGTAGCCCAAGTGAAATTCCTCCACGATCATGAGCTCACTGCTGTCCGACTTTGGATTCAGTCTGGCATAGTTTTAAATACCATATGGCAGGCGAGATCTGAGCTATATCGGATGGGCTTCATTCTGACTCAAGATCAGTTGCTTCACAAACCTAATATGAATGGCAAACTTGGCCTTAGTAGTAATTCAAATGGCGAGGATAACTCTAACTCGCACTTAAGAGTCACTTGCTCCCAGGGCGCTTTTGGTTCGATTAGACAAATGGAAACTATACATAGGTCAAGATGTATTACCTCGGCTCAGGGGCCAGTTAGAAATTAAAAACTCATGCCCACGCAGTTGAGAACTTGCAAGTTAGCTAGCTGGAATACTAGGGGGTTACAACATCTTTTAACCTCAGTAAATAACCCCCTGAATGAGTTGACATTGCATTATTGCAAGAAATATGGTTGTGTGAGATGGCTATGCTTTATCGCTGTTGCCTGCCAAAAGGTTGGCCAAGGGCAGACCGACAGCAGGGCTTTTGGTCACAGGGAAAGCAGGCCGGGTTCTCTCCCTAGAGCCGTGGGCTACTCCAAACATGTTTATCCTATTAGTCAAGATAAAATCGCCCACTGCAGTATTGGCCATTGTGAGCCTGTATTGGAATTACAAAACACAAGGTAACACTTGCACACCAATTTTCAAACAGGATTCCACGAAAACATGGGTAATTGTTATTCTAAAAGATGGGTTAGTAATATTTAAGGTGCAGGGGAGAATGGCTCAGCCTTGGTATCTAGGCTGGGATACAAATATAGAACGAAAGAAATCCAAATTATGGATAACTGCGTCCCCTGCACACTTTCAATCAGGCCAATGGCCTAAATGGATTAAATGAAAATACTTTTTTCAAGAATCGGTCAAAAATACAATTAAATGTCACTTTACGATTCAGATTTCAAATATGTAGACATTCTTAAAAAGGAAAAATTCTAGGATTCGTTTTCTTTAGAGAAAGATGGTCTTCTCTGATTTATTGATTTGTGTTGTGGGGGGAGGTGGGAGGGGGTTTGTGTGAGGTGGAGGGTATGAGCACTTTTTACATTTTCCTGTTAAATACACCCATTGCGTACCAGAAACATTACTTGACTGGACATTCCTTATTGTGTATGTGTCATTTATTGGTTTACAGTGCATAGTGTCCATGTACCCCCGCACCCAGTGCCCTCAGTCCCACATTCACGGCACCCTCTGCACCCATGTGTCTTAGAAATATTGGCCTAGCACAGACTGGCGCACAGCACGTCCCTCCTGTGCATCGCCACCGCGATGATGTGCAACCCCATCTTCTTCATCTTCTTCATCCTCACCTGGTGGTTGCTGTTCAATGTCAGGGGACAGAGGCACGTTCCGTCGGATGCACATGTTGTGCAGCATGACACATGCCATGATGATCTTGGCCACCTTCTCATGCCTGTACAGGAGTGCCCCACCCGACCGGCTAAGGCAGCGAAAATGTGCCTTCAACAGGCCAAAGGTCTGCTCGATCACCACACATGTACGGGTATGGGAACGATTGTAGTCCTCTTCGTGCCTGTTCTGCGGGTTCCGGACAGGGGTGAGGAGCCACGTCTTCAAGGGATAGCCACTATCACCTGCATGGGTGCAAAATAAGGTATGTGTAAGTGAATTCCTGGTGGACACCTGTACTTATCACACATGCCTGCAGATATTTGTTTTTCACATGCACATGCCCCTGGTAGTATGCACACATTTTAACTTGCCACAATGTGTGCTGTGCCATGGTCTTATGGTGTGGGTTGTGTCTTCAAGATGAAAGTGGGTGTCCACTCCCTTGCTTTTGTTCATGCACTGTGGATGCATACCGCTGTGTTTGGTATCATTATGTGATGTGTAGTGATTAGTATGATATCATTACTGGCAGCGGTGGCAGAAGTCTCAGCATTATTTATCATTCAGCGCTTATTATTCCCAGGGTGACATGCAGCGCTACTGTGGCGGTGGCCCTGTGACAAGCAGTGTATTCCTTTGGTGGGATTGATTTGTGCACTCTCATGGATGCTTGTCCTGTGTTGTGAATTGCTGCAGACATTTATATTGTGCATACTCACAGCATGTTGCTGGATTGTGTTACGGAGGGTGAGGTCTGATGATGGGTGGTGGACGTGTTGTGGGATGTGGGCTGGTTAAAAGTTAGGCATGTTGTAATTGGTGTGCAGCTTCCATCATTGCTATGGGGATTGGTTGTCATGTTCAGTTTGGGATGCTTTGGGGCACAGTGTTTTGCGATGTGGACATTGTGCTGTCACCACAACAATGACCCCATGGTGGTGTGTGCATCTCTCGCCCCATTACACTGCCATGTGCCTGTCATGCAACTTACCAAGCAGCCAGGCACGTCGTCCTGCATGTCGCTCCATGTAGCGTGGTAGCAAGGAGTTCCGCAGGACCATTGAATCATCAGTTGATCCGGGAAATCAGGCACAACAATGTGTGATGATCTTGCTGGAGTCACATACCATCTGTACATTGATGGAGTGATATAGCTTACGATTGTGGTACACCACCTCCGTGGCATGCGGGACCACCAATTCAACATGGGTGCAGTCAAGTGCACCAATACAATTTGGCATGCCTGACAGTGCATGGAAGCCAACTTTCATGCCAAAGCTCTCCTTGGCAGTCTGTGGTAGGGATATGTAGTTCCTTGAGTGCTTCAGGAGGGCATCCAGCACTTGGTTCAGCATGCGAGAAAATAAGGGTTGTGATATGCCATCCATGTGCCCCACTGTGTGCTGGTAGGTGCCTGTGGCCAGGAAGTGGAGCACAGACACTACCTTCAGTAGAGATGGGATGGTGGGACGTATTTCAATCAGGCTGACAATGTTGTTGTGTATCATGTCCACAATGCTGGTGATGGTGTCCCGGTCCAGACGGTACAGGGTGTGGATCTGCTCAGGAGTTAGGTTGAATGGACTGGCTCTGATGCGAGGGATTGGGGGCTGCCTGCGTGGTGCCACTCGCTGCACTGGTGGGGCTAGCTGGGCCTGTCTCACCCTCCTTCTCCTCCTGTGTCTCCTCTGTGGTGCCTGTTGTTGTTGTTGTTGTTGCTGGTGTAGCAATCCAAGCATGTCCTCCAGCCCCAATATTGCTACTACAAGTGGAATCATTTTGGTGTGGAAAGGGGTGTGGTGTGTGGGTGTGCTCCTTTTGTGCTGGGCCAGACTCCATTGCCTCCACCTGTGCTGATTTTGTGCACCTGTGGCAGTTAGGAACACTACACATTGCTGTTTGCGGGTGGTTCGCGATGCCGGTGATGCTGGCATCCCGGTATCCCTTATTACCACCTTCATGATGCCAGTATTTGCATGTCCGCATGACTTGTGATGTCCTCCTGTTAGCGCCATCCCAGTATTGCCGGACCGAAGTGCTGTGTGCCCGCTCGCATGCCGGTAAGGGGGTGCACAGTAATATACCGGGTTGTTGACTCTTAATAGCCCGGAGCAGTATGTGGTGCCGGTAATCCCTTACCGGCATCGTTTTTCCATTACCGCTTACCTTGTAATGACCCCCATAGTGACCACAAATTATTATCACTCACATGGACATGGTCCTATCAATTAGCTCAATCACATTGCTACAAATCTACACTTGAACTCTCTAGTGGAAAGAATAGGTTTAGATGGTCCTCAGAGTCACTGGCTCGCCTCGGCAGGTGTGTACAGGGTCATCATGGCCACTTGAACTCTGAAGTGGGAGGAATAGGTTTAGATGGTCCTCAGAGTCACTGGCTCGCCTCGGCAGGTGTGTACAGGGTAATCATGAGCACTTGAACTCTGAAGTGGGAGGAATAGGTTTAGATGGTCCTCGGAGTCACTGGCTCGCCTCGGCAGGTGTGTACAGGGTCATCTTGAGCACTTGAACTCTGAAGTGGGAGGAATAGGTTTAGATGGTCCTCAGAGTCACTGGCTCGCCTCGGCAGGTGTGTACAGGATCATCATGAGCACTTGAACTATGAAGTGGGAGGAATAGGTTTAGATGGTCCTCAGAGTCACTGGCCCGCCTCGGCAGGTGTGTACAGGGTCATCGTGAGCACTTGAACTCTGAAGTGGGAGGAATAGGTTTAGATGGTCCTCAGAGTCACTGGCCCGCCTCGGCAGGTGTGTACAGGGTCATCATGAGCACTTGAACTCTGAAGTGGGAGGAATAGGTTTAGATGGTCCTCAGAGTCACTGGCTCACCTCGGCTGGTGTGTACAGGGTCATCATGAGCACTTGGAATTTGAAGTGGGAGGAATAGGTTTAGATGGACGTGCCTTCTCTATCACAGCGGCACAACTGTGGAATAGTCTTCCACTTGCTTTGAAGTCGCTGTCTAATCATCTAGCCTTTCGGAAGGCTCTTAAGACCTATCTTCTTTAATTCTTTTGCTCCTTTGGCCTACTGTTTCCTCTTGCCTGTGTTTTTTTACCTCTTAGTGCCAAGATGCCTTGGGTTGAACGTGCGCTCTATAAATAACCATAACATAACAACCATAACATAACAGATGGTCCTCAGAGTCACTGGCTCGCCTCGGCAGGTGTGTACAGGGTCATCGTGAGGACTTGAACTCTGTAGTGGGAGGAATAGGTTTAGATGGTCCTCAGAGTCACTGGCCCGCCTCGGCAGGTGTGTACGTGGTCATCATGAGGACTTGAACTCTGTAGTGGGAGGAATAGGTTTAGATGGTCCTCAGAGTCACTGTCTCGCCTCGGCAGGTGTGTACAGGGCCATCATGAGCACTTGAACTCTGAAGTGGGAGGAATAGGTTTAGATGGTCCTCAGAGTCACTGGCTCGCCTCGGCAGGTGTGTAAAGGGTCATCCTGAGCACTTGAACTCTGAAGTGGGAGGAATAGGTTTAGGTGGTCCTCAGAGTCACTGGCCCGCCTCGGCAGGTGTGTACAGGGTCATCTTGAGCACTTGAACTCTGAAGTAGGAGGAATAGGTTTAGATGGTCCTCAGAGTCATTTGCTCACCTCGGCATGTGTGAAAAGGGTCATCCTGAGCACTTGAACACTGATGGGGGGGGGTAGGTTTAGATGGTCCTCAGAGTCACTGGCCTGCCTCGGCAGGTGTGTACAGGGTCATCATGAGCACTTGAACTCTGAAGTGGGAGGAATAGATTTAGATGGTCCTCAGAGTCACTGGCCCGCCTCGGCAGGTGTGTACAGGGTCATCATAAGCACCTGAACTCTGAAGTGGGAGGAATAGGTTTAGATGGTCCTCAGAGTCACTGGCCCGCCTCGGCAGGTATGTACAGGGTCATCGTGAGCACCTGAACTCTGAAGTGGGAGGAATAGGTTTAGATGGTCCTCAGAGTCACTGGCTCGCCTCGGCAGGTGTGTACAGGGTCCTCATGAGCACTTGAACTATGAAGTGGGAGGAATAGGTTTAGATGGTCCTCAGAGTCACTGGCCCACCTCGGCAGGTGTGTAAAGGGTCATCCTGAGCACTTGAACTCTGAAGTGGGAGGAATAGGTTTAGGTGGTCCTCAGAGTCACTGGCTCGCCTCGGCAGGTGTGTACAGGGTCATCATGAGCACTTGAACTCTGAAGTGGGAGGAATAGGTTTAGATGGTTCTCAGAGTAACTGGCCCGCCTCGGCAGGTGTGTACAGGGTCATCGTGAGCACCTGAACACTGAAGTGGGAGGAATAGGTTTAGATGGTCCTCAGAGTCACTGGCTCGCCTCGGCAGGTGTGTACAGGGTCCTCATGAGCACATGGACTCTGAAGTGATCAAGTCAGAGGGTTTATATGTGGCTGCCTTGAATCTATTTAGATTACAGCCATCCACTCACCACACACCAACCTTCAAAACCAAACATGTCTACGATTATGAGTTCAATAAGAGAAAGACTCAATTACGCAAAGATATAAGAAATCTACTGCCTTTAGATTATAAATCATCTAAGGGGGGAACAATGAAGATCAATATAAAATTGGCTCAGATCCGATAAATCCATTATCATGAGAAAGATGCCGAACTAATTCTAGAGGCTTTGGCTTCCAAGAACATTGCTCTAATGTGTGGCAATTTTAAATCGTGCAAATCATGACGCACAGACTCCATTTCAGATTAATGCTGTACAAGAAGAGACTTGGGTTCAATACTATCAAAAATGATATGCCCAGCTACCAACTATCAGAGGCGAGATAATACAGAATTGGTTGAGAAGTAATGATATGCAAATTGATAGAGATAATATTATATACCATATTTCGCAATTAAGTACCTCCAGAGCTCCAGGTCCAGACGGTCCTGGGAATGTAATGCTAAAAACCCACCCTGAAGACTGAGCGGATGTTCTTTTTAACATCTTCTCTAATGTAATGATTCAAAGACAGATTCCTCCGACTTGGAAAACGTCAATAATAATTTGTAAAAAATGTTTTAAAAGGTGGCCGTTAGCATCCAGAAAACTATCTGCCAATTGCGCTGCTAGGTATACCAGGGAAGATATCTGCACAGTTGATCCTGAGAGATTTCAATCAGTGGATGACAGCTGTGCACTTGCATGATCATTTCCAAACAGTCTTTGTCTCAGGACTACGCACAGCTGTTAAATTATTGGCTATTTTTGCGATTAAAATGTATGAACAGCAAGCCAAACAACCTGTATACATGGCGTTTGTTGACTTTAAAACAGCTTTCAACTCTGTGTTGAGAGAGCTTTTACTGGGCAAGCTGGCAGAGGCAGCATGCCCTTCTCATATTCAAGCCTTGGTCTCACAGCTACACTCAAGCATATCGGTTCAAATTCGTTTGTCTTTGAATGGAAGATTATCTGAACCTGTGCCCACCTACAGAGGTCTTAAACAGGTCTTTATCTTGGCGTCAGCCCTGTTCAACTTCTTTGTCGCAGACTTTGGTCTCCATCTAACAAAATACTGTGACAGACCCGCCGAAACTCGGCTTGCGCCCGGCGAACAACCTTGTGCTCTTGTCCTAAACTCCAAAGTGATTACAGAACCTCTTAACAGCACTTGAACAATATGCTACCAAAAATCAATTAACAATCAATTTGGAAAAAAACAGTTATGATCTGCACAACTAAACTTCAGATCAAGAGGTGCTCTTATACACCATACCTATATGGTTCGCGTTTGGCGGTAGTTAGTGAATATTGTTACCTAAATCTTAACCCCAATAATCATCCCTCAGATTTGCCGTATTATTTGGAGTAGAGAAGAGTCAAAACAGCTGTTGCCCAAGCCCAAATCATTCACAAAAAATACAGCAAATTCTCAATTGAACTGCTCATCAAATTCTATAAACAGAAAGTGGATGGCAATTATAACCTATGGTGCGGAGACCAGGGATTGGAAGAATACGGCCTGGACTAGGCTGGAGGCTCGATTCTGGAAGAAAGTGCTCTCTCTGCCAGCTAGTCAACCCATGAGTATTCTAAGAAATGAACTTGGTTTGCTCTCACTCGCCATAACATGTATTTGGGAAATGTGCAGCTTGTATAGGAAATGCATACCGGCCGCTCATCCAGACTCCTTGTTATTCATCTTAGCCTCTTATTTAAATTCTACCAGGGATAAGTCCAAGGTAATTTGGAAAAAACAAATTGTCGAAATAATGTCAGCTGCGGATATTTCTGTTGAACTCTTAGCAGCTAATCCAGAGCGTGCAAATAAGACGTTGTGGCTCCACGACAGGATGTTGACTCGTCAACAATGCATGACCTATCAATATTTCAAGGCCGGAAACTTTAGGATCAGGAGACTTAATGATCCAGAACCATATCTCCTGAGGCTTCCGAGTCCTGTATACAGAAATCTGTTTCTTCACTTTCGGTTGAATTCATGGCCCACTAGGGATGTACTGGGCAAGTGGATGCAGGTTGCCCGAGCAAACAGATTGTGTAGATTTTACAATAATCCAAAAGAAATTGAAATGCTTACGCTTTAGACTGCTTAATAATGTTATTTTAATTGACGACACACTCTAACTTGAAATAGAGTAGCTATTATGAGGACATAACTCTTTTTATTTCCGAGGTATCAGGATACCTGACTCCTTGTGTTTGATCTTGCACTTGAGCCTGGAACCCTGAAATCAGTATTGTGTCTTCTAATTATAACAAAGTCTTGTGATAAGCATATAATTATAATTGTATTTGGTTGTTTTTTCCTCTTTGTTTTTATGTAATTTTATGTCATTTGCATTGTCATTTTAAATTAATATCACAAGATAGTATTGTTTCATAACATGTATTTGAATTATCGAAAGCTTTATATTTCAACCATAACAATACATTTTATTTTTTAAAACAAAAAAGAATGCAAATGGATTTACACCATCAACTATCAAGTGACAAAGCCAACCAGATCCCACGTACCTAAAAAATGATGGACCAGAGAAGCAACTCACAAGAGAGCCAATGACCAGAAGGCTGATGAACCGGATGAGACAAGAATCCGAGGACAGTGACCCGCCAAGGACCAGAAGGGTGACTGACCAGAGTACAGTGACTCCCAGGAAGTCAACGACCAGAGGAGTGACCAACCAGAGAAGCAACTCACAAGAGAGCCAATGACCAGAAGGCTGATGAACCGGATGAGACAAGAATCCGAGGACAGTGACCCGCCAAGGACCAGAAGGGTGACTGACCAGAGTACAGTGACTCCAAGGAAGTCAACGACGAGAGGAGTGACCAACCAGAGAAGCAACTCACAAGGGAGCCAATGACCAAAAGGCTGATGAACCGGATGAGACAGGAATCCAAGGACAGTGACCCACGACCAGAAGGGTGACTGACCAGAGTACAGTGACTCCCGGAAGTCAACGACGAGAGGAGTGACCAACCAGAGAAGCAGCTCACAAGAGAGCCAATGACCAGAAGGCTGATGAACCAGATGAGCTGAGGACCAGAAGACAGCCACCCGCCAAGGACCAGAAGGGTGACTGACCAGAGTACAGTGACTCCCAGGAAGTCAACGACCAGAGGAGTGACCAACCAGAGAAGCAACTCACAAGAGAGCCAATGACCAGAAGGCTGATGAACCAGATGAGACAAGAACCAGAAGACAGCGACCCGCCAAGGACCAGAAGGGTGACTGACCACTGTAGAGTGACTCACCAGAGAGTCAACAACCAGAGCCCATCTCCCCACATACCACTGCCCCTTCTCCACCCATGTGACTGTTCCCTTCTCCTTGTGTCACCTCTGTTCTCAAGACTTCTGCCCCATGTCCTAGCTTCTACCTTCCCACACCAGTGTCAGCTCCATCCCCTTCGCCATATACAGCCTCTTCTTCTATTATAACCTGCCCCTTGTCCCCTATATTACCTCCCTTCTCCCCATGACCATTCTCATGTACCTCTTCTCCCCTTGTTCACTAGCCTTCCCCCATCTGTGTCATCAGACCTTCTCCCTCATGTCATCTGCCCTCTGCCCGGTGTCACCAGACCCTTGTTCCCTGTGCCCCTTCTTCTTTTTCTGTCACATGCCCCTTCTCACCATGTCATCTGCAACTTCTTTTCCATGTTATCTGCTCCTTTTCCCCATCAGCAGCATTTCCACCACTAGTTTCACCTGCCCATCCCCCATGCCATCTTCCCATTCCTCTTTGTGGTTCCTTGCATGCGTGGAGCATGGGAGAGAGGCCGGCCTGCAGAGGAGTTCCTCGGAGCAGCAATGGATTTGGATAATGGTATGAAAGTGTTTTTTTTGTAAATGTATGTGCGTGTGTGCGTGTGCATGCGTGCGTGTGTGTATATTATGTAATGTGTGTGAGTGCATGATGCATGGGTGGCTGGGTGTGTGAATAAATGGTGGTTGGGTGCAGTGTAAATGAGCATGTGAATGGTGTGTGTATTTTCAATACCCAGATTACTTACATGTAATCTTCATTACTCCTAGTCCTTCTCTTCCTCATCCCAGTACTTGCCTATGAAGTACCTTGGCGCATACATACGTACTGGGACCAGGAAGAGGGACGTGGAGGTAATGCTGGGCCAAGGGATTGGAGTTTAGGGTTGGAGGAGGAGAGTTGGAGGGATAGGGGAAATGTCAGGAGGGTGGGGCAGGTTGGAGCGGCGCTATCACGTAATGTGCATCCATGATAAAGAGGGTATGATATGTGTTATCAGTGTCGAGACTTGCGTTTTGGTACAGCAAGTCTGGTCATTTCTTACTGTAGCATGACATTTGTACAGGGCATCTCTAGTAAAGTAAGCGTGATAAGTGTCATTACCTCTCTAGACTGACATTTGGGTGCAGCCAGTCTAGACATTTCTTACAGTATCATGGAATCGTTTTCTGGGCTTCTATAGTGAAGTAAGCATCATAAGTATTATTACGAGTCTAAATTAGCATTTAGCTGCAGCTAGATTAGCCATTTCTTACTGTGATTTGACATTTTGTATTGGGCATCTCTGATAAAGAAATCATGATAAATGTAATTACCTGTCTAGACTGGGATTTGGGTGCCGCCAGTCCTTTCTGTGGCATTGTATATTTTTCTAGGGAGCTATGATAAAGTAAGCATGATAAGTGTTATTTCGTGGTTAGGTTGGCATTTTGGTGCTGCCAGTCTAGGTCTGTCTTAAAGTGCAATGGCATGTTTTACTGTGCATCATCAAGACTACAGAAAACATGATAAGTGTTATTACCTGTCTGGCCTACATTGTGCAGCCAGTTTTGACATGCTTTCTTATTGTGGCATTGCATTTTTAATAGCAAAGCAGTAAGATAGCTCAGCGGGTTGAGCGCTGGTTGCTGCAATCTGTTTGTGATCTGCAAGTCGCTAGTTCAAATTCTGACAAGGCCAACTCAGCCTTTCATTTTTCCAAGAGTGATAAATGAGTACCAACGTCAGTTGGGATGATTAATTGTTTGTAAATATGAGCTATGTACAGCACTTTCGCAAAAGCACGATATAAATAACAAATCATTACCATTAATGCTCCTGGGCACTGAAAGTGACTTGGATTCTTGGATACTGTATTATTGGAGCAACTGGCAATGTAGGGGCTCTACCTTTCATATTATGACAATACCTGACATGGAACTTTAATTGGCATAATATGGAAGTAACTGCCATACAATGCTGAAGTGGCATATCTATGGCAGTGCCTTGGCCTATGTGTTTGTGTTTATATTTCATTAAAAACATTAACGCATGTTTAATCATATACACAACATTCTAAAACAAACATTACAGACATTCATTCATTCTACACAATAACAATATATCATATACTAGTATATACCTATCAAGGCCTCCCTTTCTAACCCCCAAGATTACATTTTCCACCTTTACGACAAATGACTCCCATCCCTATTTCATTATGGTGGACTAATCAACAAAAATCATTTTCCAACACCTTTTTGTGTGTCACAATTGAAATATTCACTAAAGCACTGGTCATTGAGATAGGGTTTCCATACAAGAGCCTACCCCACTTGACTTCTCTGTTTAAATCCTCTAATCTTATTATAAACTTTCCCACCCACATTTGCCTCCGCCCTAGCGTTGCGCTACAGCCAATCAGTCAATGTTTAGCATTTTATAGAGCCGACAATTTCTTTCTTGCCAAGGGATCCCTGTTATGGGCCCCACCTGTGTAGGGAGACCTGTAAATTAAGACGAAAGCGCATATAAATGTACCGATATTTCGGCCCTGAGAATCTCATCACGGAGGACTGCATCTCCTTATATGTCCTCAGGTGTGTGGTTAGCTCCTTTTGTAGTTCATACAATGAAATTGCCTGTATACTTTTCCCCATTTTACAATTTTCATTTTGTTGTACATCTTCACCAAGCTTCCCATCAATGTAAGCTTGTCTGGGTGACTTTCAGCAAGAATCGGGTCACAGCACAAATTGCTCCATGCTTTGTCATAATTATTGCTGAAAAATATATTCAAATCTTCAAATAGCAAACCCGATGGTGGAACCAATATTGCCTGGGCCTATGTTGTACTATTGGGTCTAACCGTATTAGATAATTACCCCATCCATGGTTTATGAAGGCTGGTTGGTATCTAAAATATTCTTGTCTGCTTCAGTACGTATTTGGTATTTTAAAATGTTTACATTTATGTACTTTTCTTACTCCCACAAACGACTTAAGGTAATGTCACCAGTGTTAACGAGGAACTGATACAATCAGGGTCAAAGGTCAAGTGACATCACTTCCTGTGATGTCATCAGGTCTGTGATGTCACTTCCGCTGCCCATGGCATTTTGGTGAATCGACGTCCCTGTCAGAGGGGAGCTTGTATTTTTGGAAATATTGGATAGAGAACCATTTACAAAACAGGGCAAAATGATCTCCTCCCTCCCTGGATATGGTACAATATTCTGTTCTCACCCTCAGACTTATTCTACTGGTAAATCTGATTGGCAATGCTGTTTTGCCCCCCATGTGTGTTTTGAAAAGGGACATTGATCATTTCTATAGCACACCCACAAACCCAATTGTCTCTTGCTGTACGCCTTGTAGGCATGCTGCAACACTTCTCTGCGTGAATGGGGGGTTTGTGTGAGGAATCTTTTATGCAGGTGTTAATTATTTAAGCCACTGGTGGTCCTTTTACAGTGGTGTGAAGATTCAAAGGTGGAGTTGCACCGCTGGGATTAAGTCTTGGTAATTTGAAACTGCACCCCGATTCTTGCTCATGTGTGTTACCCACTGAGCGATTGCACCCTTTATCACTTATTGCCATGTGGCCGAACATTTTTAAAATGTGTGTCATTTGGCCCAGAAACTCTGGTTGTGATTCATAAAGTCTGTGTTGAGTAACAGGCAAAAGTGCAGTGACCTAAATTTAAAACAATTTTGTAACAATGGGCGCACACAAAACTGAGCCAGTAAAATGAAAGATGTCAAATGTGTTGCACTGTAGCGTGCAGCCCCACGTGTGATATGCAACAGCTCACTGGTATGGAAAATGTGCATGGCAGATAGGGAACACATGGTAAAATTCGAATTATTATCCATTGTTTTCCCTTTTATTTATTTTTTATTTGATTTTGCTTACTTTCTCTTCTTGGTTTTATTAATTGATACATAGATTGTATTATGGTGATGCAGTATTTATTGCTTTTTGCAGGGATGTATGTTTTTATTGAAACATTTACATTTTCCAGAATAAACTTTAAAAAATGAATAAATAAATGCAAGGGTTGTGAGAAAATGTCAAAACTACAAATTACCATAAAAACAGCAAGTATCTATGGGCCTCCTAAAGGGTGTGCCAGTCCGGTAAACATGACTGAAAAAATGCCGATAGTACCGGCTCCGGCATTTTTGCTGGTCCAGCACACACCAAGTTTGCCGGTAGGGTCAGTGAACTACCGGCAAGCCTGACCTGCCACGAGTTCAAGCCCCTAACGGCAAAGAATTGCCCCAATCACCGGCACCGGTAGAACCGGTGCCGGTGAGTGCGGCAAGCCCATTCCATGGAGTCGTATAGGACTCCATGGAATGGGAACGTACCACTGTTGCCGGCATATGTAATAACCCGGTAACACCGGGATGTCAGGCGCCTGTAAGGCAGGTTTGCCAGTAACCCTCCGGTATTACAGGCGGGTTGCCGGCAAACCCGTAATGATGCTCTATGTGTGTATTGCGGTAAAGGGCCAGGTCAACGACAAGAAAGTACCTTTATACTCAGTGGGCCTCATTACGAGGTTGGAGGTAGCCATGACGTTTATACCTTCATGGCTACCTCCAAACTCCAGTCCGGCACTGGGTCCCGCGAAAGGGGAATAACTGGGCCATTCCGACTTTTGCAGGCCCGGTAATTCCCCTTATCCGGGAACCGCAGCTGGTACGTCCCCATTACCAGTTGAGCCCCCATAGGGCTCAATGGAAATGGGGAGGATGGTAACAACGGTCCCATTCATAACGGTACTGTTGCTACCATCCTGTTCTGCTAGCGGGTGCTGCTCTGCACGCCTGGTCTGACCAGGCGTGCAGAGCGCCACCCGCAAAGCAGAACTCGTAATGTGGCGTCATGGTAACCACGGCGCCGGTAGCACTACCGGCGTCGTTGTTGCCTTACCGCCACAGACGCAATGAGGCCCAGTGTGTCATAAATCAATATGCATGCAGCAATGATGCCGAGATCTACGTTTAACTGCTGGGCATGCGTTCCAATCCCCTCAAGTTTCATCCTTCCGAGGTCAGGTTGGAGTGAGGTCACTTCCTGTAATGTCACTTCCTGTGGTGTCATATGCAAATTAAAGGGCCCCACATGATTTACCTTGGCCCCACAATTCCTAGGGACGGCCCTGTGCAGCGCCATATGTTACAAGTGTGCTTTCTCAGTAAAACACTGGGAGGAGCGGGGGGCGGGGGGGACAGGCATCGCAGCAAGTCATCAACCCGGAGTTGCTTTGTGTGGTGCAGCATTTCTAGGGGTACCCGCGGTAATCGGATGAGTAAGAACGCCTAATGATTCCCCACAAGATATTTCCAAACGGATGTCGTGACCCTCTTGCACCTTAAAGGGCAGCGCTTGCGTCACTGTGTAGGGCTTGCCTTAGTAACGACTAGTGACAGGCGCAGGCAGCCTGCAAGGAGATTCCCATCAGTGTGAAATAGTTAAAAATAGGAAGGAACGGTGTGTTCACGCCTGGATGAAACCGTACCTCTGCGGGGAGAAGATTCCATGCCTCCTCCACCTTTGCCAGCTCTGCCCTGAGCCGGCCTCCTCTGCTCCGCCGATAGGGCACTGGCAACCCCTTAGCTGGCACAGAGGCAAAGGGGTGCAGTGGAAAGGCATGACTCCTCGTATGTGACCTTATAAAACAATGGGGAGATTGGGGGGGAGGGGGAGGTTGCTTTGCCTGCCCTTTTTCAAATTAGAAAGCAGAAATACACTTGCAGCTGGAAACAAACCCCAGACCCCCCTTTGCCCTACCCACCCACTTTTCTGCTGTCAAGTACAATACCTGCCCCTCCTCCCAGCCTTCGCAATGCATGACAATGTAACAGGCTGATGATACTGGGGCTGGGATCCTCTGCAGTTTAAAAGGCATCCGGCCTCTTACATTTACATACAGAGGAAGGGCAGGCAAGGAGTTTGGTACTGAATGTTGCCAGGCAACGGTTTCAGGTGCTGTTTTCGGCCAATAGGTTACTTCACTTTAAAAAAAAAAAAAAAAGCTAAGAAACATAAACAGAAGGATCTCAGGAGATCAGCCGCTTTCCTAATCGGGCTATGAAAAGTGATATTAATTAAAGAATGCCCTTCAAAATCCCTAAACTGATTAAACCGATCGTGTCAGGATAACCACTCAAAGGCTGTTAAAAGATGTCTTTTATCAATTAAATGGATTGCTTCTGCTACTACCATCTCTTTGCAAAGTCAAACGTTTAGGGAATAGTAACAGCCAGAGATTTAGTTAACCAATTTTTGGAAGTTTGTACAGTCAGAAAGTCAAAAGGTTACATAATTTTCTGAGTGCGTCATTAACCCACCTACCTGGCAGCCTGAAGACAAAGAGGGTCCAAAGACTGTGTTTTCTACTATTAAAAGCTCCTCACAATAACCTGATGAAAAGGCCCTGCAGAGGCACATTAAGAGCTCTTTAGAAGGATCATTGACTCACCATTGGGTAGCATGGGCCGAGCTCAATGCTCCACCTGAAGAAGGTTTTGGGGTGTGCAATTAAGAAAAACATTCTCAAAAAAGCCAGACAGTTAAAAGTCTAAGGGACGCAAGGTCCAAACCAAGTTAATGAAACGAAGGAAACTTAATTAGCAAAACTGTTCAGCTCTTAAACAGTTGCCTAAGAAAACAAAAGGCGAATTTTTGACAAAACTACAAATGAGCCTGCATACCTGGCAGTGTCCACTAGGGGGCATGTGTTGACTTGTCTCTCGACATCGGCTGCTTTGGTTGGGGAAAAGCCTGTGACAGGCTGGTTGGTCATCTGCTGAGGGCCCGGGTAGCCTGACCTTTTTTGATTTTTGTTACTATAAAATGATTCAGGTAATTCTGTTTCTCTATCTGCACAGCCCACAGACTACTTCAGTCACCTTTGCCTGGTAATAGGAGACAGGGGCCCTCCAGGTGCTTCCAAGCACTTCCAGCATTTGGGGGATCTGGACAAGCATTTGAGCACGTCAGCAGGGCAAATTAAGTGTGGGGCCCCTTAATGTGCATTTGATGACACCACGGGAAGTGGCATCACAGGAAGTGACATCACAAGATATTTTTTTTTTCATTTGTAAAGCGCCTAAACCCTAAGGCATCAGGGCGCTGTTGCGATCCAATTACATGATACATAAGCTTCCTCACGCGGTATATTACCCTGCCACAGACACGCAGACAAAAAGACATCAATGCCGGTTATTACAACAACAGATGCATATTCTTTTTTAAAACAGGACCAGGGAAGAAGTCCATTAGGCAAATAGCCATGTTTTCAAGGCCTTACAGAAGGACCAGTACGAGTTCTCTGCTCTTAGTTTTGGGGGGAGGGCGTTCGAGTGGTTCACCACTACTGTAGGGAAGCTCACACCTTCTCCTTTGCCTTTTTCACTTTTTGTAGACTTCGATCTCACAATTTTCTGGGACAAGTATGGCGGGCGGTGTTGCTCAAGCATTTGTGGGTAATAGACAACGTTTTGAAAATAATCCTTTCCCGAAAAGGGAGCCAGTGAGCAGTTTTCATGGCGGCTGAGACGTGGTCTCTTCTGGGGATGTTCAGTGCTGCTCGGAGGGCATTGTTTTGGATTATCTGTAGCTTGTTGATGTTCTGTTTGGAAGTCCCGATTCACACTATGTTTATGTTTATGTTTAATATTTGTATAGTGCACCAGGTACCCTAATGCTTAAGGGCGCTTAGAAACGACAACACAAACAATAAGAAAACATACAGGAGTGGAAACCAACTCCAAGACAGGTTCATATGCAGAAATCATACACAGGTCTGGTCCGGCCTACGAAAAGAGTGCGGTGGTTTTCAGCCCCTTTTTAAAGATTTCCACAGAGGTGGTAGTCCTCAATGTAACTGCCAATGAGTTCCACTTAAGGGGAGCTGCTGAGATTTTTGGTTTTCAGACGTGGCATAGCCAGAGTGTTTGTTTCATCCGAACAAAGGGATCGGATGTTATTTTTGACTGAGACTAGTTCTTTCAAATAAAGTGGCATAACTCCGTGTATGCATTTTGAGTGATAAGGAGAAGCCTGAACATAATCCTGGCCTGCACCGGTAACCAGTGCAGGCTACGCCGAGCCTCCGACACATGGTCTAGGGGGCCGTCCTGCCTGTGGTAGTTAGTAATTGCAATTATTCAAATGCAAATTCATTCAACTGTGACAAAAAACATCCACAGCAAACACTACTTTTTGCCATGTCATGAACCAACGTGCAATATATAAACAAACACTCAATATTGGTGATATAGCTCAGCTTTTTCTATTGCTGTGTCTTTTTTTATTTTTTTATATTATTGTTTTTAGATCTCTAAAAACATCACACTTTCTGTTATAGAGATTAGACCATAATTCTTTTGTCGGAGGGTGGCATAGCTCCTTCCCTCTGCAAAAGTGTACAAATTCAGCGGTCGAAAACAAAGGTGGACAGCATCAAGTGCAAGTACAAAAGGAGAAGTCCACAATAAGCATTACTTCATGCAAAAAGACCAATTAGTGCAAAGCAATGCAACATTTAGCAAGTGCAGGCATGGATACACAAACATGCAATATATCTTAATACATGTTGGTATCATATGTGTACATTATAATCTTATCTAATTTCAACAACCCAGGAGTACTGTGGATTATCTAGGTGAGAGACCTTGGGTAGTAGAGGTCTACCTGGACCCAGGATTCTTTAGGCTGGCCGGGTCCAAGCTTGAAGAGAACGAGGCGTTAATGAATTTTGTAATGAAAGGGACAAGGGCTTCTGAGCAATCTTTAATGATGGTCTTTGGGAAGATGTTGCCTTTGGATCTAGGTGGTTTAAGGTTTCTGAGAATGTTGGCTGTTTCTAATTCAGAGGCTATCCGGTCATTGCATTGACAACCAAAGCATCGACAGCCAAACCATCTAAAAAAACACCTAAAAAAGCATGTAATGCATTTATTTAGATGGTAAGGGGTTTAATTTAATAACAATGGGGTTTAAAGGTTAAAAAAGGGGGGATTAAAGGGGGACCACCCCATTATAAAATAAAACAAAAATGCATTAGCTGATTTTTTTTAGATGTTTTTTTTTTTAGATGTATGGTATGGCATTAGATGCTTTGGCTGTCGATGGAATGACTATAAACCAATTCAGAGACTTCTCTGAAGTGGAATGGAGGTGCGTAGTGTACTTTTGTGATGCATGGAGGATTGAGGGGGCTGACCTTAGCTTGTTTGTTTTCTATTTTTTGTTGTAGTAAACATATTTTTGCATACATGGAATTCTGAATATTGGTACACCACGTTTTGTCTTTGTTAATGGTGGTAGGGGGCGTGACGGGAGTCTCTAACTCTCTAAGGATTCTAACTAGTTCTTGCGAATTGGAGTTGGCTTTCGCTACGCTAGTGTTGTAAACTTCCGCTTTGGCTGCCGGACATTCTTTCGCAATCTTATTAAAAGCCATTTTGGTGCGATCGGTGGGGTCTTTTTTCCAGATGGCTTCTGCCTATCTCTTCTTAGAGTACAAGGCTTGGAGAGCTGTGGTGAACCAAGGGTTGAGGTGGCATGTTGATTTGGACTTTCTAGGGAGGAGTGGGGCCACCATGTTTACTGCCTTGGTCAGGGGGCTTGCATAAATGTCTGCTAGGGCTTGTAGGTCTGTAGAGTCTAGGCATTCCAGGCACAGGGGCGAGAATATAGGCAGCGGCAAAAAAATGGTTAAGAAGAAAAAAATGTATATATATGAAAACAGTGTGCAGTCAAAATATCGAGAAGAAAAGGGTTGAAAGACAAAAAATGTTGAAAAATAAATGTTGAAAAAAAAATGTCAAATTCCTCTTTTTTTAATTATATATTTATTTTGGGGTCCGGGAATAAAAAAAAATGGGTAAAACAAAAAAAAAAGGAGGGTTTAGGGGAACCCCCATTTCGAAAAAAATACGTCATAAAAAATTTTTTTTTTTTTTTTTTACCTTTTTTTTTCGACATTTTGACTTTCGACCTTTTTGTTTTCGATTATATCACTATAAACCATAAAAACATCATCTATTGTCAAGTTTCAATCGTGTACATGGTGCTGCTAGTAACTTCTTTTGGTTTTCCCCAGGTCGGGATTACGGGATCGGTGGGTGAAAGCCTGCCCGGGTTGCCCACATTGTCAACAGCGTGTCATCCTGAAGGGTTGGGAGGGGGACAGGCATGCGCTGTTGGTTGGAGGGTTTTGTGGGATATGTTTAATTGTGCTGGAGGAAGGCACAGATTGTTGGCAGCTAACTGCTGCTTTGCATGTGCTTTCAAAATAAAAATGCCACTTTACAGTTCTTAACACGTTAAGAATGCCTTGTCCAAAACAATGGTCTCTTAAATAGGCCATCACTAGTAAATTGCACCCACTTTAAAAGCTCTCCTTTAAGAAAGTGATCAGCCCTGCTTAAGAGGCCCACAGCACCTTTTGGGCTGCTGGTAGGGGGCGGGGGCAGCGTCGCAGCAGGAGGTGAACAAGTGACAAGTTGCCTCAACAGAAGAAACCAAAGGGCGCCAAACCGCGAGGTAAAACAGCTTCCCTGTCATCATGCATGCTGCAGCAGCATGTGCCGCCTGTGCGCTCAGAGTGCACTGCAGCAAGCTTAGGGACTCTGAGCACACGGCCCACGCTGCAGCCTGCACTCTCTGTGCTGCGCCCTACGAGAGCGGGGCAAGCGCAGCTGCACATGCTGCACACGCCTAGCGCCGGCCTGCCTGTAGGAGGCGGTAATGGCCGGTTGTGGCTCTACTCAGGTGAAGGGAGTCTTGGGTTCTTTTCAGAGAGACACAGGTATCCAAGACACCAAAAGGTAGCTTATCAATTTATTGGGCCAAAAGGTCATTATATTTGTTCACATTTTATGTGTAAAAGGCCCTTAATTTTCTTTAATATAGCATGCATCCCTTTAATTACAGTGTAAAGTCACTAAATATTAAGGGAATTATAATTGTTCTTTTATAAGGCGCTTAATACCAGCAAGTGATTTCTAAACGCAGAATCGGAATTCGAACCTGTGTTGCTGCATTGTCTTGCTTCCAACACAAATGCGTTGCCCCGTAGGTATCCTTCCTGAATTGATTTCAAGCATCCCAAATCATACTCTCAGGCACTGGCGTAGCAGGGCCCCTGGCAGCCCCCGCGGTGTGGGGGGCCCCACCAGCACATGTCCAGGGAGGGGCCCCCACTTGTAGAAAAAAAAAAACTTTTTTGCAAAAAAAAATCTTTTTTTTCTTTTGGAATTCCCTCTGCATTTATAAAGAAATTATTTCTGTAACATAAATAATTTCTTTATGAAGTCAGAGTGACTTCAAAAAGAAACAATGGGCCTCATTATGGGTTTGGCGGCAACCATGCCATTGCTACCAGCAGGTTGCTGCCAGACCCGTAATGATTTACCGGCGCCCGACTTCCCGGTAACACCGGGGATTACAACCCCGGCGGTCTGGGAAGTCAGGCGCCAGCAAATGGTAAGTCCCCATTTCCATAAAGTCCTATCGGACTCTATGGGAATGGGGACAATAGAAGCGCCGGCACCATTAATAACGGTGCCACTGCTTCTGTGAAAACTATGCGGGTGGGTGCCATTCTGCCCGGCAGGTCTGACCTGCCGGGCAGGACGGAAACCGCCCGCAGAGCTGTAATATGCCGGCCCGGAAACAACAGTGCTTACCAGAACCGTTGTTTACAGTCCGGCATAGTTGTAATGTGGCCCAATTTCTTTTTTAACTGTTAGGGCTACCCTCAACCCCATGATGTGTGCGTGTGTGAGTGTATGTTGAAAGGGTTCACAATTAAATGTATAGGTGGATGCCTGTGCGAGTGTATGGTGAAAGGGTGCACACTTTAATATATGGGTGGCTGCCTGGGTGTGCCTGTATGGTGAAAGGGTGCACACTTAAATGTATGGGTGGGTGCCTGGGTGTATGTGCCTGTATGGTGAAAGGGTGCACACATAATTTTATGGGTGGCTGCCTGGGTGTGCCTGTATGGTGAAAGGGTGCACACTTAAATGTATGGATGACTGCCTGGGTGTGCCAGTATGGTGAAAGAATGCACACTTAAATGTATGGATGGCTGGGTGTGCGTGTGTGTGTATATGGTGAATGGTGTGTGTGCTTGCGTTCAGGGGCACAACAAAACCTACATTTCGGGGGCTAACCCTTCAAATGTTGGGAGGGGTGCCAACTTCATGGGCGGTGGGGGAGGGGAAAACTTATTTGTTTGGGTCATCTAATTTCTTTATGCATTTTTATGTTGGAATTGAAAAGATGTTATGCCTCCTATCGCAATATTTGAATGTGTGTTGGCCTACGCCAAGTTGTCTAAAATATCATGTAAAAAGACTCCGCGGCAAGGTTTTGACCTTAATGAAAAATTGTGTAAGTCGCCATCTTGGATTTAGCCGCCATTTTAGGTTCTCTTGTAAAGTGGAAGTCACCCTGAACACCAAAATGGAGGCCGAATGACATTCTGAGTGAGATTCTGGCCGTTGTGACCTCCGCACACATGAATAAGTAATATGCCTGCAGGCCACTTGTCGGGGTCGCGAACTGAGACCTTGTCCTATCCCTGACCTATGTGTAAATGAACAACTGTATCAGCGGAACTGATCAAAATGCATACATTATGGGATTGACCTGGCAAGGAACCCTAGGCCTGGTCCCAAGAATGGTTAACCCGCGAGGGGGTTGGCCAGGGCTGGATAAAGAATATAAAAAGCCCAAGTATTCCAATGTACGGTCTCTCTACTAATGCATCGGACCTTCGTTGAAGTTCGTTACGTTACTCTGAGAGCCGAATAGCTATCCGTTTGACTTTTGGTAACTGTTGTAGTTTTTAAATAAAGCACTTTGTATGTCCTTTGTAACCTGTGTTGGTGTGTTTCCTTTGGGCTTCCCAGCCTCATATCAATTTCTTTGTTTTCACAGTTGGCGCCCGAACAGGGACCCTGAAGATTGATGCCGGATCATTGAAGGTTGATGCAGACTATCGAACGGACGGTGTGATTCTGCGGGCCCGACCGAACGAGACGCGATACCTCGGCAGCGTTGCACGATCTGATCCTTGGACGATAGTCATGTGGTCTGACACGGCATCTTGACGAGGGTCCATTTTTGAGGCGGGCAGATTTGTCGAAACCACCAAACACAAGGTAAAATTTGTTAGGTAAGTTCTTTGATAAACCGTACGGTCCTCCTTAGGTTTGGTCAGGTGCAGTCGTGACCCGGCTCTTAATTTAACCCTGACAATTTGAATTTGGCGTATTGTATCTGCAGACACAATTATTGACCAGGTAACATCAATTTTTTGTGAAATGCCTGGGAAATTGTCTAGCTGCTTTAGGGCTCTGTTCCGCAGCGATCGACAATCTTTGGAATTTTGCCGCCCGGCACCACAGGAGGGGTCGCCGGCATGTACTATGTACTGTAAGTATGGCATTGGTAGTATAGTATTTAATTATATTTGGCAAAGACAGACCAGACATGCCTCTGAATTTCAGTGGCCAATCAACGGTAGTTTTGAGATCCCCCTTATTGAATACCTAGAATCAATCTTGCTAAAAAAGAAGGCTAGACCTGCAGCCTTTAATGTTTTACATAATTGGAAAAAAGAAGCGTTACAGCAGCTTAAATTAGGGACAAACATGCACGCCGTCATAAAACAAACGCCGAAAAAGCGTTGTTATATGATAAAGAAAAACTTTCGGAATCAGTTAAAAATATGGATAGGGCTTTTTCACTTGGAATCCAGAAAATGTATCCCTCTAAAGATTTCCGTGTTTCCGAAGAATTTATTGAGAAATTGTTAAACGAACGCACGCCTGATGCCTCTGCGCCACCTCGGTATGTTCCTATTTTGGGCACTCTGCCCATTCCTGCTGTTGCTCCTGCTGTTATTCCTGTTCCCCCTGTACAATCTATTGTTCCTAGTCCTCTAGTTGTTGTTCCTCCACCTATCGCACCGCCCCTTCCTTCTGCACCGATAGTTGCACCTTTATTAAATTTACCTGCACCTTCGCTTCCGAGTGGTCCCGTATTGACTGAAGTTGATCCAGGTGCAGGATCAAAGGTCGTCACTCGTAATACTGTTTCTGCAGGTAAGAAACAGGAATTGTTTGCATGGGCTAAGCATTGTATGGAGAAAGGTGATCAAGTTAATGTTTTTTCCACATTATCTAATTTGAATAGTTTTCCCGAGAAAAATGTTTTTATCGAAGGCTTGGGGACTCATTTATGTGTGATGTGGGGTAGATTACAAAATTCGGATCTTCCACAAGGAGTGAGAGATCTGAATGCTTTGGCACTTTCGAGGGACACAGAGCAGAATGTATATGGGCATGTTGAAAAATTGTTTGAGTATAGGAAAGACTTTGAAAAGTCACGAGACGAGGATGACGAAGACGATGGAATATATGTACAGAAACGGTTCCTTCCGTGTTGTAGATCGGCACCCGAGGAAATACGAATTTGTACCAAAGATCCGATTCGATGGATCTCGGATTCATCGATTCCACCAGATGAAGTATATGACACGTATAGTCAGTATACAGTAGAAATGCAAAGAAAGGTAATTCAGGTAATGGTACAGTACCTGCAAGAAGAATGTGTAAGAAAGAAGGTTAGTTGCCCCATAGAAGAATTGGTGATTTGTAAAAGGGCTTTTTCGCCCGACACTTCTTCAACTGCCTTAGCGCTCGACCTGGCTTTGTTGCTTAGTAAGCGGCCGGAGGTACCTATATCTCAGTTGCCTATGAGAGAGGTTCCTCCGACCTTTGTCCCAAAAGTTGAGATCCCCGCCGACGCTGGGACTGGTGCCCCCGCTGTGGATATCCCTGCACATTATGTATCACAATTCGTTCACGTCCCGTTTTCACGACAGGAAGTGAACACTATTAGACAATCAGTTCCCGATATCAGGAAAAACCTGACGGGGTTTTACAAAGAAATAGAGTCCGTCTTGCAGTCATCTGTGTTCACCTTGAGTGATATTGACTTGCTATTTCCTGTACTCCTACCCGTAGATGTATGGAAACATGTTCGGACAGTAGACGATGTGCCAGGGTTGGGAGATAAGTGGGGTAATATGATTAAGAATTATTTGGGACAAGCTTACGGCCTGTGTTCAACGAAAAACTGAAGGCGCCACCGAATTTTTTAACAGATTCGAGCAGGTATTTTCTGACTTCAGTGGACAGGATTTAGGTACAGAGTCTGGGAAAAGGTTGTTTGTGGACAAATTTGTACGTGGATTGTTGCCTGACATCCAGTCACAGATTATGTCCTCTGAGAGCACTTGGCAGGCAAAATCTCAATCTGAGGTTTTGCACATGGCTCAGTATTATGAGAACCGTGTTAATAATGAGAAGGACAAAATTGAAAAGAGGAAAGGAGATTTAAAAACCAAAGCATTATTACAGAAAATTGTTAGAAACCCCAGAGGAGGCACGACACAGACCAGAGGTCAGTATGTCCCAAAAGGAAATGCTCCTTTGGGTCCTGTGAATATTAATCGATGTGCTTATTGCCGCCAGGAAGGTAATTGGCGAGCACAGTGGCCCGTCCTCCGACAAAGGTCAAACAGTGCGTTTGGCAGTATGGGTAGACGACCTAGGGGCCGCCCTGGAGCAGGGGGCCCTGATAGAGGTCAGTTTTTACAAGATCCTCAGCAACCTTTTTCTCGGGAAAATCAGACCTCGAGTGTGGACTTGAGGAACATATTTGATCACCCTTCTGCTGCCTACCTTTCTGAAGAGCTTCCTTCTGACGAGGCTCTATTTCATTAGGATTGCCCGAAGCAGGGTTTGGAACCTTCACGTATTCCCGTCAATCAGAAAGGCCCCTGCGTTGAATTATTAGTAGGGAATAGGAAACACCAGTTTTTGATAGACACTGGAGCGCAGAAGTGCTCCATTGATCATTCTCGGGTTCCAAACATTCCACTGTCAGGGCAAACAAATGTTTCCGTAGGGTTTTCTGGTATACCAATTGTCTGTCCGGTTTCTGCACCGGTGTCTGTTTCTTTGGGTCCCTTTACGGACCATTGCCCTTTTCTTCTCACTTCAAACTGTGGAGAGAATTTGCTGGGGTTGAATTTGTTAAAGAAATTGAATGCAGTAATTCATTGTTCTTCTGATGGAGTACGGCTGACAGTTTCACCACAGCAACTTCCTAATTCTCAGTTCCTGATTCGACCTTTACCTCCTGAGTTTAGCATTGTCCCGGAATGTTTATGGGCGGTAGACGACAATGATGTCGGGGTATTACAGATTGAGCCTGTTAAAATAGTTTTGAAACATGGAGTGAAACTACCACGCATTCCGCAGTATAAAATATCAGTTGAGGGCGAGCGTGCTTTGAAATGCATTGTCTCCGATTTTGTGCATCGTGGGGTGATCGAGGAGATTACAGGTAGTCTGTGTAACAGTCCGATCTTGCCTGTATATAAGAAAGGCGACAATGCAATTCCATACCGGTTCATAATTGATCTTCGTGCTATTAACAGAGTTGTCGCCGCACAATTTCCAATTGTGCCTGATGTGACGACGATATTGACAATGATCCCTGCTACGGCTACGCACTTCAGCGTTGTGGATTTAAAAAACGCTTTCTTTAGCATTCCTATACATAAGGAAAGTAGATATCTGTTTGCGTTCACCTTGGGGGGACGCTCATTTACATTTACCAGGGCACCTCAAGGGTATACTGAAAGTCCAAGCATTTATAGTAGAGCTTTGAAAGAGCAGCTCGACACCCTTGAATTGCCACCTACTTGTACACTGCTTCAATATGTCGATGATTTGCTTTTGGCTGCAGACTCTGAGAGTACTTGTAGAGAAGGCACTGTACTGTTGCTTGTTCATTTAGCTAAAAATGGTCATAAAGCTTTGCTCAAAAAATTTCAATATTGTTGTCAGGAGGTCGCCTATTTAGGCTAACTCCTGTCAAAGGAGGGGAGAAGATTGACACCTGAAAGAATAAAACACATTTCTGGCATGTCTGTTCCAAATACACAGAAGGAAGTCAGAGCCTTAATAGGTATGGCTTCTTACTGTAGGTTGTGGATCCAACCGATGTTGGCTTTGACGAAGAAGGGCATTTCTCTGCCACTGCCATGGAAATCGGAACATCAACGATCATTTGAGCTTCTCAAAACCGCGTTATGCTCTGCACCGGTTCTGGGTACTCCAAATTATGACAAGGCCTTTGTGTTGTTTGTGCATGAATGTGATGGATGTGCTTTGGCTGTGTTAACACAGGAACATGGAGGGAATAATAGGCCGTGCGGCTACTACTCCTCCGCCCTTGATCCTGTCGCATGCGCTTTGCCATGATGTTTGCGAGCTGTCGCTGCTGCTGCCGCGTCTGTAAAACAGAGTGAGGGAATGGTCCTAGGCCATGATTTGATTTTGATGGTACCTCACTCTGTAGATATCCTATTGAATAAAACCCAAACACAACACCTTACCTCTGCGCGGTTAACAAGGTATGAATTAATTCTGTTTGCCCCTCACATCCAAATTAAGAGGTGTTGTGTTCTTAATCCGGCTGAACTCTTACCTTTCCCGCAAAACACTGTTTGCGGTGACGAAGAATTACATGACTGCCTGTATACCACTGAACAAGAAACGAAGGGCAGGATAGATCTCATAGATACTCCTTTGGATAATGAAGAAGGGGAGCTGTTTTGTGATGGCTCCTGCTTCAAACTTTCAGATGGTAAATCTACAGCTGCTTATGCAGTTACTGCATTGAGTAAAGTTGTTGAAACTAAGAGAATTTCGCATAACTCCACGCAGGCCGCAGAGATTATAGCGTTGACCCGAGCTTGTGAACTCTCCCAAGGGCGTATAGTAAATATATATACTGATAGCCAGTACGCATTTGGGGTGGCTCACAACTTTGGAAGGCTCTGGTCGGAAAGAGGGTTCCTGACCTCACATGGGACCAAGATCCAGCATGGCCCCTTAATAGTGCAATTACTCTTGGCACTCTCACTCCCTAAACAGTTAGCGATCATGAAATGTGCAGCACATCGTAAGGTCATAGATGATGTGGGCAAAGGGAACGCTTTTGCGGACCTGATAGCCAGAAAAACGGCCACAGACCTTAGCACGGACATGTATGCCTTGAGGGAAACGAGAGATGCTTACATAATGGATGAAGGTATTGGGTCTGTGCGAGATATTCAAACTGATGCCACAGTAGAAGAATCTAAAAGGTGGGCTGAAGGAATGGGGAAACTGGATGATGAAGGGTGTTGGGTGGATACATCTGAAGGAAAATGGTTGCTCCCTGATTCATATGTATTGGCAATGGTTACGATGGCACACGGTCCTACACATGTGTGTGCCCAGCAGATCACGAAAATGTTAGAACAAGTTTGGGTGAATAACAAGATTCTGGAGACTGCGAAAAGACATGTCCGAAACTTTATGATCTGCTTACAGCACAATGGGGTAAGGGGACAGTAACTCCAAGGGGAAGCTTTGGGCCCCCTTCTGTTCCCTTCGAGGTCATTCACTTTGATTTTATTGAGATGGAACGATGTAACAATCTGAAATATGTTCTTGTAATTATTTGTGCCTTCAGTAAATGGGTCGAGGCTTTCCCCGTTAAAGATGCTACCGCCATAACCACTGCAAAGACTATGGTAAAAGAATTCTTTCCTCGATTTGGGCTCCCGAGGGTAATCTGGTCGGATAATGGTCCTCATTTAGTTGCAGCAGTAATTTTGCAGATATGCACAGCCTTACGTATTGAGAAACGATTTCACTCAGCTAGACATCCTCAAAGTGCTGGGTTGGTGGAAAGACACAATGGTATCTTAAAGAATAAGCTTGCGAAAACATGTGCCGATACCAAGCTGAAATGGCCAGATGCCTTACCTATTGTATTATTAGCTATGCGTACTACACCTCAAACTAAGACTGGGCTCTCTCCATTTGAGGTAGTGATGGGGAGACCTGCCAACATTTGGGGTCTCCCAAAACCTAAAGCCCTGAGAGAGGTGGAAAATGTATTGCTCATGGACTACTGTAACCAGTTAACTAAAAACCTGTATTTCATTTATCACCAGGTGCACTCAGCTTTACCTGTACGGTTCACAGGCCCAGGACACGATATACAGCCTGTAAGTTGGGTCCTAGTGAAGGCCTACGAGAGGTCTTCCTGTCTCGCTCCTCGCTTGCGGGGACCCTACCAGGTGTTGCTGGTCACCCGGACAGCAGTGCGGGTGGCTGGAAAGAAGCACTGGATCCACGCGATGCATGTCAAGAAACTTCCTCACCCGACGCCACACGTTACAGAAGAAGCAGAACCCCTCGCTGATGCTACAGTCTCTGATCTTGGAGTAGCAAACAGCGCTGTGAGTGCGTCGGAGAATTTCTCTGAGCCCGAGGAGCTTGGGGAACAGTCCATTTCGTCTCCGCAATCACTTCTGGAAAATACTGTTTCAAGCTTTGCGACTTCCGTCGCCTCCGATACGTCGCTTCCCTCAGGAAGTGACGACACTTTATTTCCGGATCAGACAATCTTGGGTACCACCAGGTACAACCTTCGACGAAGGAAATAGAACTACGGCACAGGTTTTTCCGTGCATCTGGAAAAAGGAAGGGATTGGAAGTTTTCTTTTGTATAAGAAAGTTCTGTTGAACAAAAAGGGATTCTGCTGGCTAGGGTTGGGAAGGACTAAGAAATCGAGCGACCGTAGCGTCGCCAGCAACGAACATTGGGGTCGTCGATTGAGGAACTACAATGCCTGCCACCTCCACTGCTGCTCCCCGCACTGGACTTGTGAATAGGGAGGTGACCAACTTGGACAATGAACAATGTGCCTGGGCCCCAAAAACATACTGCTGTGTTTTGATAATGATAATTGTTATTTTTGCAACTACTGCTGTAGGACTTTGGTATTTTGAAGAAATCTATCCTCTGAAACCTTTACTACCGACCGAGATTGTACCAACTGCTTTGACTCCCTCTGTACACCTTCACACTCTGTCCCCTAGAGACTCCCAACATAGACAAAAGTATCATAATAACACTCTAATGATAGTAATGAATGCAACTCATGCCATTTTTAATAAGAGTAATTGTTGGATTTGTACTCATTTACCGCAACATGGGAACAAGGGACTGGGATGGTATATTCACCCTTCACCTTTAACGAATGCTTGCTATGCCTCTCTTAGAGCACTATTCTTTGGCCGATGGAATGATAGCATCTCAGGGAACTTTGATGGAACTAATCTGAATGATTTTGAGAAACGTGAATTAACTCCCCTGGGATGCTCGCTTTTTGCAAATAGAAGTAAACCTAATGTCGCTTCTATTAGGCCGTCTGATAAACTGTCTCTTCCTTTTCAAACTTTAATTTCCTTTAAAATGGCTCCGATAGGCAATAAGGACGCCGTGCCTCCTTCTTACTCTATAAATCATAGCCCTGACTCGGCCCCCTTTTGTGTACAAAGAAATGGCACTCGGCCAATGGGAGATTTTGAAGGTTGCAAGAACATTGTAAATTTGACTGGAGAAAACAGGCCTCTGTATGTAGGGGGGCCTGTCTATTTTGTTTGTGGTAGTTTAGCATTTCCCTGGTTGCCCAAGGATTGGCAGGGAACCTGTTATTTATGAATATTGTTACCCGGGGCATTTGTAGCTAGTACATTGGAGGTTTCTAAGGCTCGCCCGCGGCGGGACAAGAACGGAGATACCCCTGGGCAAGTATTGGGAGATATAGCGAAATCAGTTGTGCCCTTTTGGGGACAAATAAGAAACTCTGAGAACATTAGGGGATTAGCAAGGGTACTGGAGGGAACGATCAACCGGACCACGGACATACTCTACAATATGACCTTAGAACAAAAAGCAATAAGATTGGTAGCGCTCCAAAATCGGATGGCATTAGATGTCATTTTGGCAGAATGAGGTGGAGTATGCAAATTAGTGGGGTCCGCTTGCTGTGTTTTCGTACCAGATTCCTCGCCGACAATTTTTAAAGCAATACAGAACTTGCATACTCTTAGTTCTGAAGTACATATCCCTGTAGGAGATTGGAATCTTAGTACCTGGTTCTGGGATTCTTTACGATCTTGGGGTTGGAAGGTGCTTTCTGTTATTCTGGTTATTCTGGGGATCCTGCTATTCCTTTGTTGCTGTTTTCAATGTCTTCCGAGCATATGTGGAATGCTAGGAGGGTGTTGTGCCCAAGCAGTGAGCACAATAGGGCATAATATATATGCCCCAGATACAGCATCTAAAGAGTTCGTGTTACAAGAGGTTCTGATGAATGACCTAATGGCTATAGATATTACAGACAATGATTCGGGATGTATGGATGACAACACATGGAGTTATTTGCAAAAGTATTAGAAATGATGTTAGCACTTGGCATAGGCCAAAAGGAGGGTCTGTTGGAATTGAAAAGATATTATGCCTCCTATCGCAGTATTTGAATGTGTGTTGGCCTACGCCAAGTTGTCTAAAATATCATGTAAAAAGACTCCGCGGCAAGGTCTTGACCTTAACGAAAAATTGTGTAAGTCGCCATCTTGGATTTAGCCGCCATTTTAGGTTCTCTTGTAATGTGGAAGTCACCCTGAACATCAAAATGGAGGCCGAATGACATTCTGAGTGAGATTCTGGCCGTTGTGACCTCCGCACACATGAATAAGTAATATGCCTGCAGGCCACTTTTCGGGGTCGCGAACTGAGACCTTGTCCTATCCCTGACCTATGTGTAAATGAACAACTGTATCAGCGGATCTGATCAACATGCATACATTATGGGATTGACCTGGCAAGGAACCCTAGGCCTGGTCCCAAGAATGGTTAACCCGCGAGGGGGTTGGCCAGGGCTGGATAAAGAATATAAAAAGCCCAGGTATTCCAATGTACGGTCTCTCTACTAATGCATCGAACCTTCGTTGAAGTTCGTTACGTTACTCTGAGAGCCAAATAGCTATCCGTTTGTCAATTGACTTTTTGGTAACTGTTGTAGCTTTTAAATAAAGCACTTTGTATGTCCTTTGTAATCTGTGTTGGTGTGTTTCCTTTGGGCTTCCCAGCCTCATATCAATTTCTTTATTTTCACATTTATGAGACTATTCTAGTGCAGCTTCAATGTTATAAGCAGTTAACTCTCTCCTTTAAGGTTTAAAGCACCCACTTATGGACTGCTGTGAGAATGAGTGGTCTCCTGTTCCCTCTCTACCCTTCCAATCACTCCCCTGGCATGCAGGTATTAAACCCACATCACGATTTCAATTGCCTAAAACATTTGGAATTTGAATGCAGGTACTAACAGTGAATTGCTTTATGTTAGTAATTGGTGGGTTCTTGTTAACAGGGAAACCCAGGTGCCGTTTAACATATGGTCCTTTTCTGTCTGGCAACTGCTCTGAAGGTCAGCCAGGTCTGGTCAACATAGCCCAACATTTCAGGGGGTGCGGGGGGAGTGCTGAATCCCAGTCAACTCAATGGTGTTGCACCAATACTTGTGTTTAATGCCTGGATTACTTATTGATAATCTTCATTACTCCTAGCCCTATTCTTCCTCGTCCCAGTGTGTATGAGACAGTACTTGTGTATAAGGCACTCTGCTTCATACACAAGTACTGGGATGAGGTAGAGGTACATGGAAGTAATGCTTGATTTAGCTACCTGTAATCTTCAATACTCCTAGTCCCACTCTTCCTCATCCCAGTACTTACCTATGAGGCTAGGAGCCTCAACCGTAAGCTCTGGGGCAAGGAAGAGGGACATGGAGGTAATTCTGGGCCAAAGAGCTGATTTTGGAGGTTGGGGTGGGAGGGAGAGGGGATGTGTGGGGGGGCAGGATTATATGACAAATTATAATGGCTGTCCATGTCCAGGCTAAGCAGGCATGATATGTGGTATTAGTGGCTAGAGAGGCATTTTGGTGCAGCCAGTCTAGTCATTCCTCAGTTTGGTATGACTTTTTTTTAATGGGGCATTTATGATAAAGCAGTCCTGCTAAGAGAATTACCTGACTAGACTGCCATTTGGGTGCTGCCAGTCAGCCGTTTCTTACTGCAGCATTGTATATTTTTCTGGGCATCTGTGATCAAATGATATGATATAAGTCATTTATAACGAACCTGCACACAAGTGTTTCTAGGCACGACGAGACAAGGGATGGAAGATAGAGGGAGGAAAAGACAAACGATCTTACTAGGCCTTGTGTCATTCAGATCGTGCAAGTGCGATAACGAGACGCGCAAGGGTAAAGGGATGGGGGAAGTGCAAGGGAGAGGGGAGGGGAAAAACAGGGCAGCAGTGCTCTGAGTAAGTGCTGTCAGGGAAATACAGCTCTGGGTAGTGCAAGGAGAACAAGGGACTGTAGGGTTACAGTTACAGCCCCTAAGTGCATGGTAGAACCAGGGGCAGTGCAAGGGTGACTGATCAAGAAAGAGTCTCGACTCAGTGAGACTCTGAGGGTAGCCAAGCAACCAGTCGGTACAGCAGACAGGTAGGTCAGGTAGGCCAGCAGGGGAGGGAGAGAGAGCAGAGGAGAAGAGGAAAGTTTTGAGCTGCTTCCAGAACTTCAGGTGATCTGCTAAAGCATGAGCGGGCAGGGAGGCTATTACAGAGGGAGGCACCTGTAGAGGAGAGAGATCTACCCCCCACTCTCTTCCTGGAGAAGCGTCTAACCCTTAGAGAGTTGTAGGTAGCTGAGCAAAGGGCTTGAGAAGGAAGATATTTTGGAAGAGAGCGTTGGATGTAGTGCGGGCCCCGGGCCCAGAAAACCTTGTGGACAATGCAAAGGGTCTTGAACTTGATACTTGCAGCAACTGGGAGCCAGTGGAGAGATTTCAGGGCTGGAGAGATACGATCCAAGTGCTAGAGGCAAAGCATAAGTCTTGCAGTCCTTTTCTGGATTAGTTGCAGGGGTTGGATAGTAGGGGAAGGCAGATTGATAAAGAGGCTGTTGCAGTAGTCCAGCCTAGAGAGAACCAGGGCTCTGCAGACAGTGAGCTTCTGGGGGAAAATGAGAAAGGGAAGAGTCCCTTTGAGGAGGAGCAGCTGGTAGTGGGACTTCTTGGCAACATCTGAGATGTGAGGAGAGAAAGAGAGAGTGGAGTCAAAGATGACACCAGTGTTGTTTGCCTCACAGGAAGGCGAAGGAAGAGGGTCCAAGGCGGGCGGCCAGAGTGAGAGAGGGAAAGCAGGGGCAGGAGTCCAAATGAGAAGGATCTCCATCTTACTGACATTAAGGAAGAGATAGTTGGAGGCACACAAATCCTGAATCCTGGATAGGCAGTCGGGAATGAGCAAGAGATGAGAGGTGTCTGAGGGGAGCAAGAAGGAAAGTGGAGTGTCAGCCGCATAACACTGAAAGTTAGAGGAGAATGTAGAGATCAGGTGGGTCAAAGGTGCCACATAGAGGTTGAAAAACCAGAGTGAGAGGATGGAGCAGGGAGAAAGGGACCAAGTTGGACCTGGGAGGGGCAGTCCCGTAATGCCCAGGTTCTCATGGAGTCGATTGATCAGGATTGATCAGGATGGCATGGTTGACTGTGTCGAAAGCACAGGAAAGATCAAGGAGGATGAGGACAAAAGGAATGCTGGAATCAAGGTTAGAGAGCAGAACTTCACAGGTGTTCAGGACAGCAGTTTCCGTGTCTCTGGCACTGAAGCCAGACTGATGGTCATGGAGACAAGCAACAGATTCCGTGTGGAGAGTAAGCTGGGAGATGGCCAGCTTTTTCAACAGTTTGCCCAGGAAAGGGGTGATGGAGATTGGGCGATAGTTTGCCGGGCAGGCAGGATCGGCAGAAAGCTTCTTGAGGAGTGGGTGCATATGGGAGTGCTTAACGGGAGAGGGGAAAGAGTGATTACAGAAATCGGTCAAGGCTGGAGCGAGGGTGTCAATATGGTTCTTGATGGTTCTGGTGGAGCAGGAGAGCACCTGTTTGGATGACACTTTCATAGATCGGACTTGTCTAGAAACCTTGTCAGGTGTTGACAGAGAGAAAGAGGAGAAAGGAGGAAGAGAGGTAGAGATGGCAAAAAGGGGGGCCGAGAGAGGAAGAGGGAGAGGAAGAGGAAATGGAGGACAGGATGTCCTGAGTTTTAGCATAGAAGTGAGATGACAGAGCCATACAGAGGGCCTGGGAGGGAACAGGAGATGTAAAGACCTCAACAGGATTGACCAGTTCTTTTCAGATTTTAAAGAGTCTGGCCGTGTTGTTAGAGGCCACAGAGACACAGGCTTGAATGTGTGTTCTATTCTTGATGAGTGTTATTGCTTCGACTGCCATTTTGGTGCAACCAGTCTAGATATGTCTAAATGTGGCCTGGCAAGCTTTACTGTATTGTTATTACATGTCGACACTGGTCTACCTTGTGCAGCCAGTTGGACATGTTTTCATTGTGGCATGGCATTTTTAATAGCAAAGCTTTAATGTTCCTGTGCTCTGTTGGTGACTTGCATCTATTTGATTGGTGTTACCCTACAAAACAATTGCAAACACTCTGGCTTTTTAGCCAATTTTTCTCAGACAGTGTGCTGTATGTTATATTAAAACACATATGTATATCTTTCTCCTAGTGCAGTGTGCGGCATATCCGTTCAGCAGCACGTTCGTGCGTATTGCTCAAGTGTGATAATCTAGGCTGGCCCAGAGTGTGGCGCGACCCTTGATTTGTTGCTGAGTTGGGGGGCCCCCTCAGCATGGCTCGCAGGGGGGCCCCCACGTCTTGTGTTACGCCACTGCTCTCAGGGACTCCCACCAGCACCGTGGAAACATGGAGGGGGGTTTTCATCTCTCGCAAGGGCAGTTTTGTTTTGTCCCCTACCACCCACAGACCCCATCCTACTTCAAAGATAGCACTAGTATAGGTATGTCTAAATGTGTCCTAGCATGTTTTGCTGTAATATGTTGTTACGTATTTAGTTAGACTGGTCTACATTGTGCAGCCAGAGGGGCATTTTTCATTGTGGCATGGCATATTTAATAGCAAAGCATTACATTAATGAAAGTATTAATGTTCATGTGCACTGTTGGTGACTCGCATGTATTGGATTTTTGGACTGGTGTTACCCTACAGAACAATTGCAAACTAGTGCAGTGTGCGGCGTACCCCTGCAGCAGCGCGTTCATGCATATTGCGCGCGCAAGCGGGATAATCTACGCCGGCCCAGACTGTGGCGCGACCTGTGAATTGTTGCTGAGCTGTGCGGCTGGGGGCTCCTCACATCGCTCACAGGGGAGCCCACAAATGTTGTGCTACGCCACTGAGTAATGTATGTGGTTAGTGCTCCCTGGTAATGCATGTGCTTGGTGCTTTGTTGTAAGGCATGTGGTCGGTTCTGTGGGATTGTGCATGTATTGGCAGTTCCCTCGTAGTCAGAAAATGTGCACGGACCCGGGACCACAGAAGATGGGTTGAGATCGTGGAGGGATACCTGATGTTTCGAAGTACCCTTGCTTACAGGTGGGAAATTCAGCCTGAGGCACTCGTGGGGTTCATAAAGGTAACCGTTTAGGAATGCAGAGAGGGGGTTAATAGCTGCAGATTATCACGGGGAAAGGCAGCCAGCTGAATCACTAAATGTCCACTGAAAATCTGTTAGCCTTTCTGTGCCAGCAAGATACTTGTGGAGTTGAAAGCGGAGTAAAATGGCTACAAGGTGATAAGAACGTGGTAGCCCGAGGGTCGTGAAGGCCTGAGGGGGCCAGCAAACGCAGCCTGAAAAATGTGCTCTGCAATGCTCACAATTCATATACTGAAATACAAAGTATTTCTCTTTGTAGTAAGAATGCCAACGTGGAAGCAGTTACTCAGGGCCCTCTCCCCCTTGAAGCTCTGGGCCCATTTCAACTGAAAAATTGGAAAGGCCCCGACGCTGTCCCTGGTAAGAACTCATAAGGACACTGCGCGCCTTGAGGGCTCTCTCTGTGGAAAACGCCCCCACCACCCCTCCAGGCCCTGTCAACACCTGCCACTTGTAATCTATGAAAGTGATGCACCCAATACTCTGGCAGCCTTGGCAATGCCCAGATCTGGCTGCGGCTGAGTGCCCGGCGAGCTGATATCTGTTACCTTAACTCTGCGGGCACCTGCTCTTTGCTTCCTGATAGCTGCCCAGGTCTCCCCATTACATCTTCCCAGGGGAATAAAGCGCAGGGGAGTGCGGAGGGGGGCTGGGACAAACGCGTGCTATATGCCCGGTGGTCTGCAGGTTAAAGCCTTCTGCGCCGGTCCCCTGCTGGGTTAGTGCTGCCTCCCAGGGACAATATACTCCTGTGTTTATTTATTTATCTTGCCATTTATATAGCGCGCCTAACCCGGAGGCATCTGAAGCTCAGAGGCCAGTGCGGTGGTGATTTGGCGCAGCACTGAAGCATTTCGAAATAACATAACGTTCTTAAAATTCTCTGAACTGAAGCTGCCAACAGCACATCACAGCTCTCTTGCTCGTCTCCCTCTCGACCCCACTAAGACACCCGGCGACCCTCCTTCCATTGCAGACCAGCCAGAGCACCTGGAGACCACGTGTGAGGCAGAGGATCCATTAACACTTCTTGCATAGCTAAAGAAGCCACTGCGACACTTCCTGAAGGCCTGCGTCCTTCCTCGGCTGCAGCGCACTGTCAAGCCAGAGCTCAGGTGCAGCTACTGGTCGGACAGCTGAGTGGGCAAGGCCATTGCTGCTGAGATCTGTGTTCACATTGCACATCGCACGTCTAAGTCCCAGGCGCATCAAGTTTTTTTATTCTGCTAGGGTTCATAAACTGTGTACTATTAAAATTGTGAAAATGAACACCGGTGCTGTGAAGCAGGGGTGCAAGCACTACATAAAAACGCAAACTGTTTTATTTTTACTGTAGCCCGTGGACAGTCCTTGTGGGCACTGTCCAGAGACACGTGTTTGAGAGACTAGACTAGCTCACTGTTTCATTGCACACGATTTTTAGCAATGCTTGTTGAAGTTGTATCCTGTGATGTGTGTGTGGAGTGCAATACACCTTGGCCGCAGTCTCCTCCTTCCCAGGCTGCTGCTACCACTGCAGTCTACCCCTGGACTGTGCGCCCTCTTCTGGCGGGGCCGTGTCGAGCCAGTGCTCTGGCGCCGGTCGCTTTTGGGCACGCAGGCGGCACGGTGCAGTGACCTGTCGACGCCGGGATATTACTTTTTCCTTTACTATTTCATGCTCCGAACTAACAAATACAGTGCTTTGGGTGACAGTTTCTTAAGTAAAACCCTTCATGCTCAGTACATGGAGCTGCAATGTAACTGGACGCTCCATGTACAAATAGGTTGCGGTGTCTGCATGCATGACATGCAGTGTCTGCGGTTATGACTTGCGGCGTCCGCAAACATGACTTACAGTATCCGCATACATGACTTGCAGTGTCCGCATGCATGACATGCAGTGTCTGCAGTCATGACTTGTGGCATCCGCATACATGACTTGCAGCGTCTGCATGCATGACATGCAGTGTCTGCAGTCATGACTTGTGGTGTCCGCATACATGACTTGCGGTGTTCGCATTCATGACTTGCAGTGTCTGCATGCATGACTTGCAGTGTCCCCATACATGACTTCTGGTGTCCGCAGTCATGAGTTGCAGTGTCCGCATACATGACTTGCGGTGTCCGCATACATGGCTTGCAGTGTCTGCAGTCATGGCTTCCGGTGTCCACATACATGACTTGCGGTGTCCGCATACATGACTTGCAGTGTCTGCAGTCATGACTTGCGGTGTCCGCATACATGACTTGCGGTGTTTGCAGTCATGAGTTGCGGTGTCCGCATACATTACTTGCGGTGTCCGCATACATGGCTTGCAGTGTCTGCAGTCATGACTTGCGGTGTCCGCATACATGACTTGCGGTGTTCGCATTCATGACTTGCAGTATCTGCATGCATGACTTGCAGTATCCCCATACATGACTTCTGGTGTCCGCAGTCATGAGTTGCGGTGTCTGCATACATGACTTGCGGTGTCCGCATACATGACTTGCAGTGTCTGCAGTCATGACTTGTGGTGTCCGCATACATGACTTGCGGTGTTCGCATTCATGACTTGCGGTGTCTGCATGCATGACTTGCAGTGTCCGCAGTCATAACTTGTTGTGTCCGCATGCATGACATGCAGTGTCTGCAGTCATGACTTGCAGCATCCGCAAACATGACTTGCAGCATCTGCATGCGTGACATGCAGTGTCTGCAGTCATGACTTGCAGTGTCTGCAGTCATGACTTGTGGCGTCCGCATACATTACTTGCGGCATCCGCATACATGACTTGCAGCCTCTGCATGCATGACATGCAGTGTCTACATTCATGACTTGCAGTGTCTGCAGTCATGTCCTGCGGTGTCTGTAGTCATGACTTGCGGCGTCCGCATACATGCCTTGTGGCGTCCGCATGCATGACTTGCAGTGTCTGCAGTCATGACTTGTGGTGTCCACATACATGACTTGCAGTGACTGCATGCATGACTTGCAGTGTCTGCATGCATGACTTTCAGTGTTCCCATACATGACTTCCGGTGTCCGCAGTCATGAGTTGCAGTATCTGCATACATGACTTGTGGTTGTGGTGTTCGCATACATGACTTGCGGTGTCTGCATACATGACCTGCAGTGTCTGCAGTCATGACTTGCGGTGTCTGCAGTCATGACTTGCGGTGTCCGCAGACATGATTTACGATTTCCGCTTGCGTTACATGCAGTGTCTGCAGTCATGACTTGCAGCATCTGCCGTCATGACTTGTGGCGTCCACATACATGACTTGCGGTATCCACATACATGACTTGCGGTGTCTGCATGCATGACATGAAGTGTCTGCATTCATGACTTGCAGTGTCTGCAGTCATTACTTGCGGCATCCACATACATGACTTGCGGCGTCCACATGTGTGACATGCAGTGTCTGCATTCATGACTTGTGGTGTCTGCAGTCATGACCTGCGGTGTCTGCAGTCATGACTTGCGGCGTCCACATACATGACTTGCAGCATTCGCAAACATGACTTGCGGCATCCACATGCATGACTTGCAGTGTCTGCATTCATGACTTGCAGTGTATGCAGTCATGACTTGTGGTGTCCACATACATGACTTGCAGTGTCTGCAGTAATGAATTGCAGTGTCTGCAGTAATTAATTGCAGTGTCCACATACATGGCTTGCAGTGTCTGAATGCATGATTTGCAGTGTCCGCATACATGACTTCCGGTGTCCGCAGTCATGAGTTGCGGTGTCTGCATACATGATTTGCGGTGTCTGCAGTCATGACTTGCAGTGGATGCATACATGACTTGCTGTGTCCGCATACATGACTTGCCTTGTCCACTTGCAGTGTCCGCATACATGACTTGCCGTGTCCGCATGCATGACTTACGGGACAAAGCAACTTATTTCGTACATATAGGGTCCGATTCATGGATTTTTTGCCCAGTTCAAGGTGACTTTGCACTGCCGACACAAACCCTGATTCATGGAACCGTGCAAAGTGTATTTTTGCAGTGCAAAGTCCGTCCAAAGTCATTTTGTACTGCAAAAAGGACTTTGTACTGACTTTGCAATGTAAAAATACAGTCTGCACAGTTCCATGAATCAGGGTTTGTGTCGGCAGTGCAAAGTCACTTTGAACCGTGCAAAACATTCCATGAATCGGGCCCATAGCGTTCAGTTGCAGTGCAGCTCCGTGTACTGAGCGTGAAGTGTTTGCCTTAAACACACTGCCATCCAAAGGGCAGTTATTAGTGCTACGGGTAAAAATGTTTTAAGGTAAAAAGAAACATCCTAGAGTGGATAGACACCTGCGCCCTGCTGGTCTGAGACAACAGGTCCATGGGCGTGTCCGGGGAGTGGCACGTGCTCCCCCTGGAATCTGATTGGCCACCCCAGGTGCCACCCCATTATCCTAGTCATAGGTGTGTGTGCGCGCGTGCTCATACTTCATGCAACCACTGCATAAGTCAGTGCCACACTTGGGCCACCCCAGTCAAAAGAGTCTGGACACGCCACGGAACAGGGCGTGCCTAAGAGCGGCCGGCAGGGAAACGCCCTCAGCGTAATGTCCTGCTCCGCTACCTGGACTGACTTCCGTTCATGCACACTCCACTGATACTGATTGGGGTACACTAGAAGCTTCCAGTCTGGGGAGATGTCGCTTTAGAGAACTCATCAGGGAATACCTCAGGCCCTCCCTAAGGAGGGGGAGGGGTTTCAACAGTACATCACTTCAGGGCCACCAGCCAAACTCCCATTTCCTACAGTTCAAGGGCTTCCACAAGCCCTGGTGCCATCCACCTACGCCAACTCTCGTTTGCATTCACCGTTTGCATTGCTTGTATCCCTGCTTGACGGCTACTTAGGCAATGACGGGCGATAATGACCCACGGGCACATGTAGCAGTCCCATTTTCATATTTCGCCTCCCCTGGCCCTGTCGTGCTTGCTAATTCCAGGGTGTGGTGACTGCTGTAGGAAGGGTCATTCCAAGGGCTGGGCGAACCGAGCAGCTGCCCAGGGCGCAGAGTGAGAAGGGACAATGCAAAGACAGGTGTGGCTCAGTGCTCACATTGATGTGTTTACCTAATTGACAGACTAACACAACACCCCCCAAACCCTCATGCAGGCAGAATAGACTTTATTCATCCACCCTTCCAAACATTAGCACCCCTTGTGACTTTAAATGTCCCTTAGCATTGGATCGGGAAACCAGTGGGCCCCCATGGAGAGACTTGCCAAGGATAGGGGCTGGAGGGGGGAGGCGGGGCCGAGAAGGTGCTAAAAGCCAAATGGGGCATATAATGGCAAGAAAACTCAAATAAGACTTAAAAAAAGAAAGAGCACGTGAGAAGGGGAGGTGGGAGAAGAGAAGGGGCTGATGGGAGGAGACAGAGGCCTGAGGGGAAAGGGGAGGTTAGTGAGAGAAAGAGGGGATGAAAATCGAAAGGATGAGGTTAGAAAAGGAAATGCAAAGAACATGAAAATGGGAAAAAGCAAATGAAAATGGGAGAATGAAAGAAAAGAAAGGAGGAAATAAAGAAAGGGGTGTAAAGATAAAGAGGGGAGACCATGAAACTATTTCACATATGATAGAAATAGGGGGAGGAAGAGTGCAGGGTCGTGAAGGATAAACAAAGAGAAGGGAGAGTGGAATAATGTTCACGTAAATGTTAACGGGCACTTGTACCGCGCACTATCACCACTGGAGTGGTCCCCTGGCTGAAGAAAGAGTGGAGAGCAAGAGGGAGAGAGCGCTGTAGAGTGTAAGAAAGCGCAGTGCAAGGAGGCCACGGAACAGGGGGCCATGGACAGCGAAAGAAAGAGGTGCGAAACATGTAGAGCGAGGAGGGTTTGGGGGTGGCCAAAAAGACATATCGAGCGAGTGATCGTTGACAGATGAGCAGTGCGTTAAATGGAAAAAAGAAGTGCATGTACTCACCAAGATTACAAAGCGCTTTCGGCGCCGGCCGTTTTGGCGTGGCACCTCGGGAACAGGTCCCTTTTAGGAACACCCTGTTTGCAGGAAATGTCCTGCGAGATTAAATGATGTGCCAAGGAGCACACACTTTGGTAAAGCAGTGTATCTGAGATCCTTTCACACAAACTTCCAGTTTGTGGCTATGCATTGTGTTAAGGAACTTTGAATATCCATATAAAAAGGGACTTTTTTTTTTAGTATCAAACCAGCAGATATCATAGCTGTGAACTATCCTTCAGATGGGGAGTTGTATTGTTGCTCGCTTTCATCGCCTAATAAGAAATGCGGTAGGTAACTGGAACTGTGTCCTACTTTTCAGTCGAAAACGTTCCATCACAACTCCAATGACTTAAACATTTACATATTAGAATAGGCACTTCTAATAATGAAGAAACATCTTTAAAAAGTAATTTCCCAGGATTTCCAAATCAATCCCTGCTCCATCAAGCTTTACTGCAATCTAAGCCGTGATACCCCTGGGTTTGGGCGTATAACAAATGGCCTACGAATTGCCCGTCCCTGCTTGTGCGCATATTTCCTCTACCTCAGGCATTGGGGCAGGGGGAGGGGCTGCAGAGGGTGCCCTGAGGGTCCTGGCTTTCTGGCACATATTCCCAAGCGCCGAGCCAGATGATGCGGTGGCCACGGACTGTTCCCCAGTAAGATGTCTGCCTGCACCCTGCTGCTTTCTCAGCGCACACTGTCACGGCGTCAGACTATAGCCATGTGGGGGTCCAAGCAGAGCCGTTTCTAGAGACCGGCAAACTGGGCAACGGGCTAGGGCACAGATAGGGGAGGGGGGCAGCAGAGGTGGTGTGTAAAGTCTCCCACCTGCGAGAGAGGTGAGCCTTTCATTAGCACTGTGAGGATTCAGGCAGGCGACAATAGCCTGCTCTGCCCAGATCATCCACACGCACGTTACCGGAGGATAGCTCAGCGGCAACGCGCTCGTCTTGGAAGCAAGACGACACAGAGCACCACAGGTTCGATCCCCGGTTCCGCGCTGAGAAACCTCTGGGTATTAAGCGCGTTATAAATAACCTATCATTGTGCAGCCACTGTATATACGTTGCTCACTGTTTTAAGATGAGTCCCACCTCCCAAATTAGCATGTCTCTGTAAAACCAAAGCATCCTCAAACTGACCCACAATCCACCACAGTGTGATAAATTCTCCATAGCAATGGCATGCCAGAAGGAAGGGTTCGAGGCTAATGGTGACCTGACAGAGTTTTTCCCAGCTTAACCAAAAGGGCCAGAGACTGCTAGCAGCAGTAGGAGGTAGGCGGGCAGGGTTGAAAGACGGACGGGAGGAATTGGGGTTCATGTATGGTTTTGTAGCAGGTGGCTAGGCAGATTTTCTCGTTTGCTGCATATTTTTGGGCGATCAAATGCTGGATCGATGTCATCTGAGCACCACTCGGGCGTCTTTATAAACTCATTGTTTTCTTGTTTGTTAATCAGTTGAAACAAAAAAAGACTCCCAGAACTCATTGATCTGTTGTTCCATGAAAGCCCGGGGCTGGAGAAGATGTGCTGAGATGGCATGAATTCACCTGTTTACTAGGATGGGAAACAAAGGTTTGAGTAAGTAGAAGGGGAAAAGCCATATCGTCACCTGCTGTGTTTATTCCTGCACTTAGCAAAGGGCCAACAGTTGGAAAATATGAGGTTTAAAGGCTAAGGGGACTGCGCTCAAGGGGACTGCTTCCTTTGTTTGGTGTTGTATGTGTCCTGGAACCACGTCGAGCGTGTGTGTTGTTTACTGTGGAAAAACGTAGTTCAGAGGTATCAAACAAGCATCACCAAAGCCAACAGCTGTGGCTTGGGTATAGTGAGAATGTGTTCTTTGTTGCTACCGTAGATATTGAGATTGCATGGTCGTGTAGCCGCACAATCTTCCTAGGGTTACAATCACATCCCCAAGTCACCATCATTGGATAGGCTCTGCCAGGATACGTTAGCACGCAACCTACACTTTCAATGGAGAGCGAACATGGCGGAAGTTTCCAGCTTCCCATTAGCAGCACCTAAAATCTGGAATACCCTGCCCATGCATATTAGAAACGAGCCCTCGCAACAGCGTTTTAAGAGGCTCATCAATACATAGCTAGTTAACACATTTATTTAGGCTCTCAAACATGACACCACTGTTTTGGCCAGCTTGACAATGTGCACTCTGTGTATGCTTTTCACTACTGTATCCAGTAACATTACTTTGTAACCAGATGCGTATCACCGCTGTATCATGTATGACCTCTATTTGTTGCGTAACATTACTTTGTAACCAGATGCACATCACCACCTTGTCCTGTATGACCTCTATCTGTTGCGTAACATTACTTTGTAAACAGATGCACATCACCACTGTATCCTGCGTGACCTCTATCTGTTGTGTAACATTACTTTGTAACCAGATACACATCACCACCTTGTCCTGTATGACCTCTATCTGTTGCGTAACATTACTTTGTAAATAGATGCACATCACCACTGTATCCTGTATTACCTCTATCTGTTGCGTAAGAATTCTTTGTAAAGAGATGCATATCACCGCTGTATCCTGTATGACCTCTATCTGTTGCGTAACATTACTTTGTGAACAGATGCACATCACCACTGTATCCTGCGTGACCTCTATCTGTTGTGTAACATTACTTTGTAACCAGATGCACATCACCACCTTGTCCTGTATGACCTCTATCTGTTGCGTAACATTACTTTGTAACCAGATGCACATAACCACTGTATCCTGTATGACCTCTATTTGTTGCGTAACATTACTTTGTAACCAGATGCACATCACCAGCTTGTCCTGTATGACCTCTATCTGTTGCGTAACATTACTTTGTAAATAGATGCACATCACCACTGTATCCTGTATGACCTCTATCTGTTGCGTAAGATTACTTTGTAAAGAGATGCATATCACCGCTGTATCCTGTATGACCTCTATCTGTTGCGTAACATTACTTTGTAACCAGATGCATATCATCGCTGTATCCTGTATGACCTCTATCTGTTGCGTAAGATTACTTTGTAAAGAGATGCACATCACCACTGTATCCTATGTGACCTCTATCTGTTGCGAAACATATCACCACTGTATCCTGTATGACCTCTATCTGTTGCGTAACATTACTTTGTGAACAGATGCACATCACCACTGTATCCTATGTGACCTCAATCTGTTGCGTAACATTACTTTGTGAACAGATGCACATCACCACTGTATCCTATGTGACCTCTATCTGTTGCGAAACATATCACCACTGTATCCTGTATGACCTCTATCTGTTGCGTAACATTACTTTGTGAACAGATGCACATCACCACTGTATCCTGTGTGACCTCTATCTGTTGCGTAACATTACTTTGTAACCAGATGCATATCACCACTGTATCCCGTGTGACCTATATCTGTTGCGTAACATTACTTTGTGAACAGATGCACATCACCACTGTATCCTGTGTGACCTCTATCTGTTGCGTAACATTACTTTGTAACCAGATGCATATCACCACTGTATCCTGTGTGACCTATATCTGTTGCTTAACATTACTTTGTGAACAGATGCACATCACCACTGTATCCTATGTGACCTCTATCTGTTGCGTAACATTACTTTGTGAACAGATGCACATCACCACTGTATCCTATGTGATCTCTATCTGTTGCGAAAACATATCACCACTGTATCCTGTATGACCTCTATCTGAGGCGTAACATTACTTTGTGAACAGATGCACATCACCACTGTATCTTGTGTGACCTCTATCTGTTGCGTAACATTACTTTGTAACCAGATGCATATCACCACTGTATCCTGTGTGACCTATATCTGTTGCGTAACATTACTTTATAACCAGATGCATATCACCACTGTATCCTGTGTGACCTCTATCTGTTGCGTAACATTACTTTGTAACCAGATGCACATCACCACTATGTCCTGTATGACCTCTATCTGTTGGTAACATTACTTTGTAACTAGATGCATATCACCACTGTATCCTGTGTGACCTCTATCTGTTGCGTAACATTACTTTGTGAACAGATGCACATCACCACTGTTCCTGTGTGACCTCTATCTGTTGCGTAACATTACTTTGTAACCAGATGCACATCACCACTGTATCCTGTGTGACCTCTATCTGTTGCGTAACATTACTTTGTGAACAGATGCACATCACCACTGTATCCTGTGTGACCTCTATCTGTTGCGTAACATATCACCACTGTATCCTGTATGACCTCTATCTGTTGCGCAAGATTACTTTGTGAACAGATGCATATCACCACTGTATCCTCTGTGACCTCTATCTGTTGCGTAACATTACTTTGTAACGAGATGCACATCACCGCTGTATCCTATGTGACCTCTATCTGTTACGTAACATATCACCACTGTATCCTGTATGACCTCTATCTGTTGCATAAGATTACTTTGTAACCAGATGCATATCACCACTGTATCCTGTATTACCTCTATCTGTTGCGTAACATTACTTTGTGAACAGATGCATATCACCACTGTATCCTATGTGACCTGTATCTGTTGCGTAACATTACTTTGTAACCAGATGCACATCACCACTGTATCCTGTATGACCTCTATCTGTTGCATAACATTACTTTGTAACCAGATGCACATCACCACTGTATCCTGTGTGACCTCTATCTGTTCCGTAACATTACTTTGTACCCAGATGCACATCATCACTGTATCCTGTATGACCTCTATCTGTTGCGTAACATTACTTTGTAACCAGATGCACATCACCACTGTATCCTGTATGACCTCTATCTGTTGCGTAACATTATTGAGTAACCAGATGCACATCACCACTGTATCCTGTGTGACCTCTATCTGTTGCGTAACATTACTTTGTGAACAGATGCACATCACCACTGTATCCTGTGTGACCTCTATCTGTTGTGTAACATTATTTTGATTCACATCACCACTGTATTCTGTATGACCTCTATCTGTTGCATAACATTACTTTGTAACCAGATGTACATCACCGCTGTATCCTGTATGACCTCTATCTGTTGTGTAACATTGCTTTGTAACCAGATGCACATCACCACTGTATCCTGTGTGACCTCTATCTGTTGCGTAACATTACTTTGTGAACAGATGCACATCACCACTTATCCTATGTGACCTCTATCTGTTGCGTAACATTACTTTGTGAACAGATGCACATCACCACTGTATCCTGTGTGACCTCTATCTGTTGCGTAACATTACTTTGTGAACAGATGCACATCACCACTGTATCCTGTGTGACCTCTATCTGTTGCGTAACATTACTTTGTGAACAGATGCACATCACCACTTATCCTATGTGACCTCTATCTGTTGTGTAACATTACTTTGTGAACAGATGCACATCACCGCTGTATCCTATGTGACCTCTATTTGTTGCGTAACATTACTTTGTGAACAGATGCACATCACCACTGTATCCTGTGTGACCTCTATCTGTTGCGTAACATTACTTTGTGAACAGATGCACATCACCACTTATCCTATGTGACCTCTATCTGTTGTGTAACATTACTTTGTGAACAGATGCACATCACCGCTGTATCCTATGTGACCTCTATTTGTTGCGTAACATAACTTTGTGAACAGATGCACATCACTGCTGTATCCTATGTGACCTCTATCTGTTGTGTAACATTACTTTGTGAACAGATGCACATCACCACTATATCCTGTGTGACCTCTATCTGTTGCGTAACATAACTTTGTGAACAGATGCACATCACCACTTATCCTATGTGACCTCTATCTGTTGTGCAACATTACTTTGTGAACAGATGCACATCACCGCTGTATCCTATGTGACCTCTATCTGTTGTGTAACATTACTTTGTGAACAGATGCACATCACTGCTGTATCCTGTATGACCTCTATCTGTTGCGTAACATTACTTTGTAACCAGATGCACATCACCACTGTATCGTGTGTGACCTCTATCTGTTGCGTAACATTACTTTGTGAACAGATGCACATCACCACTTATCCTATGTGACCTCTATCTGTTGCGTAACATTACTTTGTAACCAGATGCACATCACCATTGTATCCTGTGTGACCTCTATCTGTTGCGTAACATTACTTTGTGAACAGATGCACATCACCACTGTATCCTGTGTGACCTCTATCTGTTGCGTAACATTACTTTGTGAACAGATGCACATCACCACTTATCCTATGTGACCTCTATCTGTTGTGTAACATTACTTTGTAACCAGATGCACATCACCCCTGTATCCTGTGTGACCTCTATCTGTTGCGTAACATTACTTTGTGAACAGATGCGCATCACCACTGTATCCTGTGTGACCTCTATCTGTTGCGTAACATTACTTTGTGAACAGATGCACATCACCACTTACCCTATGTGACCTCTATCTGTTGTGTAACATTACTTTGTGAACAGATGCACATCACCGCTGTATCCTATGTGACCTCTATCTGTTGTGTAACATTACTTTGTAACCAGATGCACATCACCACTTTATCCTGTGTGACCTCTATCTGTTGCGTAACATTACTTTGTGAACAGATGCACATCACCGCTGTATCCTATGTGACCTCTATCTGTTGCGTAACATTACTTTGTGAACAGATGCACATCACCGCTGTATCCTATGTGACCTCTATCTGTTGCGTAACATTACTTTGTGAACAGATGCACATCACCGCTGTATCCTGTATGACCTCTATCTGTTGCGTAACATTACTTTGTAACCAGATGCACATCACCACTGTATCCTGTGTGACCTCTATCTGTTGCGTAACATTACTTTGTGAACAGATGCACATCACCGCTGTATCCTATGTGACCTCTATCTGTTGCGTAACATTACTTTGTAACCAGATGCACATCACCACTGTATCCTGTGTGACCTCTATCTGTTGCGTAACATTACTTTGTGAACAGATGCACATCACCGCTGTATCCTATGTGACCTCTATCTGTTGTGTAACATTACTTTGTAACCAGATGCACATCACCACTGTATCCTGTGTGACCTCTATCTGTTGCGTAACATTACTTTGTGAACAGATGCACATCACCGCTGTATCCTATGTGACCTCTATCTGTTGCGTAACATTACTTTGTGAACAGATGCACATCACCGCTGTATCCTATGTGACCTCTATCTGTTGCGTAACGTTACTTTGTGAACAGATGCACATCACCGCTGTATCCTATGTGACCTCTATCTGTTGCGTAACATTACTTTGTAACCAGATGCACATCACCACTGTATCCTGTGTGACCTCTATCTGTTGCGTAACATTACTTTGTGAACAGATGCACATCACCGCTGTATCCTATGTGACCTCTATCTGTTGCGTAACATTACTTTGTGAACAGATGCACATCACCGCTGTATCCTATGTGACCTCTATCTGTTGCGTAACATTACTTTGTGAACAGATGCACATCACCGCTGTATCCTGTATGACCTCTATCTGTTGCGTAACATTACTTTGTAACCAGATGCACATCACCACTGTATCGTGTGTGACCTCTATCTGTTGCGTAACATTACTTTGTGAACAGATGCACATCACCACTTATCCTATGTGACCTCTATCTGTTGCGTAACATTACTTTGTAACCAGATGCACATCACCACTGTATCCTGTGTGACCTCTATCTGTTGCGTAACATTACTTTGTGAACAGATGCACATCACCACTGTATCCTGTGTGACCTCTATCTGTTGCGTAACATTACTTTGTGAACAGATGCACATCACCACTTATCCTATGTGACCTCTATCTGTTGTGTAACATTACTTTGTAACCAGATGCACATCACCCCTGTATCCTGTGTGACCTCTATCTGTTGCGTAACATTACTTTGTGAACAGATGCGCATCACCACTGTATCCTGTGTGACCTCTATCTGTTGCGTAACATTACTTTGTGAACAGATGCACATCACCACTTACCCTATGTGACCTCTATCTGTTGTGTAACATTACTTTGTGAACATATGCACATCACCGCTGTATCCTATGTGACCTCTATCTGTTGTGTAACATTACTTTGTAACCAGATGCACATCACCACTGTATCCTGTGCGACCTCTATCTGTTGCGTAACATTACTTTGTGAACAGATGCACATCAGCGCTGTATCCTATGTGACCTCTATCTGTTGCGTAACATTACTTTGTGAACAGATGCACATCACCACTGTATCCTATGTGACCTCTATCTGTTGCGTAACATTACTTTGTGAACAGATGCAAATCACCGCTGTATCCTGTATGACCTCTATCTGTTGCGTAAGATTGATTTTGATTTTGTTTTTGATTTATTTCTTGAGCGCACCAGGCAGATAACTGCATTCAGGCGCAGATGTTAACTAAAAGTTGGACCAATCACTGTGGAGAGTTCGAAGTAGCAACAACCCTAAAGGAATAGGATCATTTAAACAGGAAGGTTTTTAATTCCTTTCTGAATCTTGCCAGGGTAGTACAAGATCGGATGCTAAGGGGCAGCTGATTCCAGAGCTTAGGCCCAAATACAGAGAACCTTCTGTCTCCTTTTGAGATGCATTTTGTCCTTGGGACACATAGCAGCAATTTATCTTCTAAACAAAGGACTCTGGTTGGATAATAGTGTTGAATTCTGGTGTTCAAATATCGAGGTGCAAGTTTGTGATAGCACTTGTACACCAGACATGCCACCTTAAATTTGATGCGATCTTCCACCATCAGCCAGTGTAGCGTTTTCCTGGCTGTGGAGACATGATCTCTTTTGCCCAAGTGAGCTATTATCCTGATGGCCGCATTCTGGGCCCTCTGCAATCTTAGCATTAGTTTCCTAGGGATCTCTGTCAAAAGACTGTTGCAGTAGTCAAGGTGGGCGTTAACCAGGGCGCCCACCACTACTGGGTAATCCTGAGATGATAGAAAAGGGAGCACATTTCTGAGGATTCGCAGAGAATAATATACTGACTTTACTTTTGCCCCTGTCTGGGCTTCACTAGCCAGGTTTTCCTGCCAAATGCATCCAAGATTTTTCACTTTCCTTGAGAATGGGATATTCACTCCCAGGATTTGCAGGTTGTAGTTTGTATCTTCCTCTCTATATTTCTTCTCCGATCTAAACAGAATTATTTCTGTTTTGCCTGCATTAAGTTGTAGTTGGTTGCAGGCCATACACTTTTTGACATCTTGCATACAACGGTCTATCGTCTCGAAAGCCTCCGACAGATTATCCGTCTCCACATAAATCAGTGTGTCGTCCGCTTATGAGTGAAATCTTAGACCGTGTCTCCTCAGGATGTCAAATAGTGGTCGAATGTATAAATTAAAGATCAGTGGGGAAAGTGCTGACCCCTGAAGGACTCCGCACCTCAATTGTATTAATTCTGAGAGAAATGCTCCCAGGGTTACCCGCTGTGTTCTATCCTGTAAAAAGGAATCGAATCAGTGTACCACTACTTTGTCTGCCCTTCTGATGTTCTTAATCCGTTGAAGGACAGTCTTGTGGTTGATTGTATCAAATGCGGCAGATAGGTCGAACATCAACAATATTGAATTGCTTCCCCTATCTGCTGCTTCCAGTAGTTCATCCTGGACTGCTAACAACGCCGACTCCGTCCCATGGTTGGGGCGGAATCCTGATTGGTGTTCGTCCAATATGTCCTTAATGTCCACAAACTGTTGGAATTCGTACTTTGTAACTAGATGCACATCACCACTGTATCCTGTATGACCTCTATCTGTTGCGCAAGATTACTTTGTAACCAGATGCACATCACCACTGTATCCTGTATGACCTCTATCTGTTGCGCAAGATTACTTTGTAACCAGATGCATATCACCGCTGTATCCTGTATGACCTCTATCTGTTGCGCAAGATTACTTTGTAACCAGATGCACATCACCACTGTATCCTGTGTGACCTCTATCTGTTGCGCAAGATTACTTTGTAACCAGATGCACATCACCGCTGTATCCTGTGTGACCTCTATCTGTTGCGCAAGATTACTTTGTAACCAGATGCACATCACCGCTGTATACTGTATGACCTCTATCTGTTGCGCAAGATTACTTTGTAACCAGATGCACATCACCGCTGTATCCTGTATGACCTCTATCTGTTGCGCAAGATTACTTTGTAACCAGATGCACATCACCACTGTATCCTGTATGACCTCTATCTGTTGCGCAAGATTACTTTGTAACCAGATGCACATCACCACTGTATCCTGTATGACCTCTATCTGTTGCGCAAGATTACTTTGTAACCAGATGCACATCACCACTGTATCCTGTATGACCTCTATCTGTTGCGCAAGATTACTTTGTAACCAGATGCACATCACCACTGTATCCTGTATGACCTCTATCTGTTGCGCAAGATTACTTTGTAACCAGATGCACATCACCGCTGTATCCTGTATGACCTCTATCTGTTGCGCAAGATTACTTTGTAACCAGATGCACATCACCGCTGTATCCTGTATGACCTCTATCTGTTGCGCAAGATTACTTTGTAACCAGATGCACATCACCGCTGTATCCTGTATGACCTCTATCTGTTGCGCAAGATTACTTTGTACCCAGATGCACATCACCACTGTATCCTGTATGACCTCTATCTGTTGCGCAAGATTACTTTGTACCCAGATGCACATCACCACTGTATCCTGTATGACCTCTATCTGTTGCGCAAGATTACTTTGTACCCAGATGCACATCACCACTGTATCCTGTATGACCTCTATCTGTTGCGCAAGATTACTTTGTAACCAGATGCACATCACCACTGTATCCTGTATGACCTCTATCTGTTGCGCAAGATTACTTTGTACCCAGATGCACATCACCACTGTATCCTGTATGACCTCTATCTGTTGCGTAACATTACTTTGTAACCAGATGCACATCACCACTGTATCCTGTATGACCTCTATCTGTTGCGTAACATTACTTTGTAACCAGATGCACATCACCACTGTATCCTGTATGACCTCTATCTGTTGCGCAAGATTACTTTGTACCCAGATGCACATCACCACTGTATCCTGTATGACCTCTATCTGTTGCGTAACATTACTTTGTAACCAGATGCACATCACCACTGTATCCTGTATGACCTCTATCTGTTGCGTAACATTACTTTGTAACCAGATGCACATCACCACTGTATCCTGTATGACCTCTATCTGTTGCGTAACATTACTTTGTAACCAGATGCACATCACCGCTGTATCCTGTATGACCTCTATCTGTTGCGCAAGATTACTTTGTAACCAGATGCACATCACCACTGTATCCTGTATGACCTCTATCTGTTGCGTAACATTACTTTGTAACCAGATGCACATCACCACTGTATCCTGTATGACCTCTATCTGTTGCGTAACATTACTTTGTAACCAGATGCACATCACCACTGTATCCTGTATGACCTCTATCTGTTGCGTAACATTACTTTGTAACCAGATGCACATCACCGCTGTATCCTGTATGACCTCTATCTGTTGCGCAAGATTACTTTGTAACCAGATGCACATCACCACTGTATCCTGTATGACCTCTATCTGTTGCGTAACATTACTTTGTAACCAGATGCACATCACCACTGTATCCTGTATGACCTCTATCTGTTGCGTAACATTACTTTGTAACCAGATGCACATCACCACTGTATCCTGTATGACCTCTATCTGTTGCGCAAGATTACTTTGTACCCAGATGCACATCACCACTGTATCCTGTATGACCTCTATCTGTTGCGTAACATTACTTTGTAACCAGATGCACATCACCACTGTATCCTGTATGACCTCTATCTGTTGCGTAACATTACTTTGTAACCAGATGCACATCACCACTGTATCCTGTATGACCTCTATCTGTTGCGTAACATTACTTTGTAACCAGATGCACATCACCGCTGTATCCTGTATGACCTCTATCTGTTGCGCAAGATTACTTTGTAACCAGATGCACATCACCACTGTATCCTGTATGACCTCTATCTGTTGCGTAACATTACTTTGTAACCAGATGCACATCACCACTGTATCCTGTATGACCTCTATCTGTTGCGTAACATTACTTTGTAACCAGATGCACATCACCACTGTATCCTGTATGACCTCTATCTGTTGCGTAACATTACTTTGTAACCAGATGCACATCACCGCTGTATCCTGTATGACCTCTATCTGTTGCGCAAGATTACTTTGTAACCAGATGCACATCACCACTGTATCCTGTATGACCTCTATCTGTTGCGTAACATTACTTTGTAACCAGATGCACATCACCACTGTATCCTGTATGACCTCTATCTGTTGCGCAAGATTACTTTGTAACCAGATAAGTATTCTAAGCAACCTACGCCGTGATACCTCCGGGTTTGGGTGTGCAAGAAACACAATAAATAAAATAAAAATAAAATAAACATCTTTGGGAAAATGCATTACACCACATCAATAGATGCTTTTCTGGCAGCAACATCTAAGAGAGTACCCTTTATTCAAATAATAAACATGGGACAATGAAAATGAATTCCTGTTTTTAATATTGTTGTATACATTGTCTACTTATTAATTTTAAATGATAGTGGATCAAAAGGTTGTTTAAAGAGCAATTATTTAATTATTTTGGAGAGGGAGTGCGGTGTGGGGGTAGCAGCAGAGGAGCCACGTGGGGGGCTGGGGAGGCTGTAGTCTCTCTTTTCGACCTGGGCACAATATTCTCTAGAAGCTGCCCAGACTGTTGTGTAAGCACAATATGTGAAATTAGAAAGGGGCTTGCCTGTCCTCATGAAGGCTTATACTGAGACTTAAAATGGCCTTTATTTGTCTATCGTTAAAATCAAGCAACAATACATAACACACACACACCAGCCACCGATAATGCTGTCACTGTTACCCCCATCCCAGTGGTGCTCAGCGTATTAACCTCTGCAGGCGAGTTCAACTGTGACCTGCAGCTTCTTTGCAGATCTTTGCAGCAGGCGCACAACCCCTCAAGCTAGCCTCACAGACGTGTTCATAGAACCAGCCCTGTTTCATGGGGTGGGCGGAGGGGTCAGCTACCCGGAGAGCAAAGCTTAAGCAGCTCAGTAAGGGTTGGGGGGCGGGAGGGTGCAGGAAGGGGCGCACCCAGACTACTGCCTCTGAGCTCACATCAGTAATAGTTAAACATTCTTTTGTTTCAAATAAAGGAATGTATATTTCAAGCGCAGCCTCCAAGATGCTCTGGCACCCCCCCCCCTCTCCAGCTTTGCGTTGACAGAGCCTTTAAGGTGAGGGCAATTTATAAGTGATGGCTCATTGTTTTTACACCACAATGATAAGAACTGAACATGGGGCAGTTTTATTCTGAAGGCCAGCACAAAGCATCAGTCAGCTGATGAATCTACACATTCTTCCAAGAGAATCAACGTGCCATGCAGAAAAAGTTTCAAACTATGGTCTTGATTTGCATGTCTTTGACACAGCAAAACATATTTTTTTGGTATGTTACTTTTTAGTTACATATGGCGCATGTGTGAGAAAGTTAACTGTCATGTTCTTGCCTAAGTGGTCTAGTGGCTGCTTAGGGACATGGACTAAATGCATCCGCTCAGCAGCAGAGAACATTGAATTTTCTTAACACGCCAACCACTGCCAGATGGCTCCTCAGTGTGACTGGCATCTTGACTAGGAAAGCAGGGTTCATTGTGTCACTGTGCAGACCGTAGTCCGTGGCAAATCAATGCCGTGATAAGTGTGCAGCAATGATTTGTGCGCTGCCCTGTTTGTTAAGGTGTCTAGGTTCTGCTCCTCTACTTAATAGCACATAGGACTGTTTTTGTCTGAGGGGTCACATGTCCATACAATAGCACACTGGAATTGTTTGTGTATGTAGCTCTAACAAGTGTGTCATACTGTGCCCCCACTTAAACACATAAAGTAATCAAAGAAGTTGCCTCAAATTGTACATCCACGAGGCCAAACGCCCTTTCTACACTCCCACACCATGATTTCCACTAGCCGCAGGCCCTCACTAATAAGAGATGCTAATGCCAGCTCTGCGAAATAAAGCACGGGCCTGCTCTTTTCTGCACAAATACCGCCTGAGGCATGCGCAGTGGTGAGGAGGTAGTGGCTGAGGAACTGTGGGCCCTATACCACGTATCAGAAGCCGGTTTGTTTAAAACGCTTCACCAGTTCATCACTGGTCAGGCTAAAGATTGTAAGAGGTGCAATCCTTTCTGTACCTTTTCCCCTCTTTATGGGGTTCCGGCATATAGATATAATTCCCTAAAGATGTTCCTGTATTGGGGACTGGGCATGCTCAGACTGAGACCCAGCCCCTCCTCATCTAAAATTCTCCAGAAACCAGAAGCAAAAGAGCACTTTTACCCCATTTAAGTGGCTGATGTTGCAGCCATTGTATCCCCACATCCAAAAACGTAAGATGTCCAAATGTGTATGTATGGTTCATGGTTACAAACATTGTAATGTTAGGGTGGGTGTTGTGAACAGTGATGTGGGTTCCATGTAATAATGTCCCCTCAAAAATATCGCCATGCAAAAATATCGCCGAAAAATTGCCGTTTTTGTGGGGACATTATTGCATGGAACATGCGGGGGACACCCCCGCAACCCCCAAACCCTTTTTTTTTCTTTTTGCTGCCCCTATCCCTATATATATGGTCACCCATATAATATCACCACGACCTTTTTACGGCGACCATATATATGGGGATAATATTACCTGATACAGGGATGTGAGCACCAAGCTTTGTGTCTGTTATTTGTTTACTCATTCACACATACAACCCTTGTATCACAGACTTGCTTATCAAGTATAGAGATCTCTGGTCATTGTTATATTCCCGAAATGCTCTGTGATTTAATGCAAAGCAGACAGGAACACTCATTGGTGCTATTTGCTCCCTTTCTCTCATAGGGGTAGTTTGTACCAGACTATCCACCTCGGAATGATAACCTTCTATCGGAAAATAATTAATATGGTTAGTCTAGTGTTACCCCTTGCGAACTACAAAGTAAGGTGGTCCGAACAGAACGCCTGCAAAACAGGGCCATGGTCAGTGGGCCCACAGACCGTGACAGGCTGGTCACACCACACTGTGCCAGTGCAGGCAGTTTGAAACTGCATCCAGGGAAGGCCGTCATTAAGAGCAAGTGACAGAAGAACCATTTACTTGGGCAGCAACAGCTGTGTTTCCACATTAGAATTCTTCTGTAAAGTACTTGCATTACAAAGTAATGAAACCAGCTGCATTTGCTTAGCGAGGAGTTATTGATATTGAGGAGGGTCCTGTTGCGTGACACAGCGGAGTAGTTTGGGGTGACGTGTGCCAGTCAGGGGGGCACATTCTAGTGTTTCGCCCTGGGCACCAAGTTGGCTAGAAACGGAAGCACCCTGGAAGCACACATGCTGTGCGTAGTTCGCGGACTGCCTGCGCCATTTTCTGGCCCCGGTTTCTCTTCAGCCATAAAGTCACCTCTCACTGCAGAAGCCCGGCCTCGGAGCCGCACGTGTCGTTCGTTAAATACTGCGGGTTGCACTGGAAAATGCGCAGAGCGTTCGTTCAGAAACAACCACTCCACCCCGCCCCACCCCCAGGGGATGCCATAGGCTGTGCCCAGCCATTGCAAGGCTGCTCAGACAATGAGGCGCGCAAGTGCCCGTGACAGAGGTCGGCTTTCTTTCGGTGTTTTCAATGAAGAGGTGTTTACGACTGTAATCCCCGACTGATAAAATGTCCAACGTGGCCCTAATGCCCCCCCCTTTTATCTCCATACATTAATAGAAATTATTGATGTCGAAGGGGAAGCTAAAACAGAGAAGCGCAGCTTTTTTGGGAGGTGTTGTGTTGAAGCCGAGCAGTGGCACTGACAGTGGAGAGGCCAAGAAATGAATGGGCGTCTGCGCCCGCAGTCCCCACTTAGTCGGTTTTTGGATTGTGCTTTGGTCCTCGGGATGCACTTGAGGCGGCCCTCTTGCCCAAAAGACACGGCGATGGGGAGGAAACCCGTGTACCAAAGCGCATGAACCATAGTCCAGGAGCCCTGGGGGGGGAGAGGGGGCCGGGGGGAGGTGCGGGGGTGGTGTTCTCAGTGGCTGTTTCGCCATCTGTAGAGAACTGTGTGCAACCTGCCAGCCACACACGGACCACCTGGACTTCACTCTGCCTTTACTCACCTCAAGCTCACAAACATGAGTACCACTCAGTGGAGTGATGATAGCAGAGAGTGTTCTTGCTGGGACTGCGACCAGGAACCGCTGGGTTGCACACAGATCTTTGCAATAAGTGCCTTAACCCGATCATCTACTGAGCTTTGCACCTTTAACCTGTTGGTTCCAAACACACCTACAAAGAGTACATCAATGTATCCCACTGGGATTCGAAAACTGTGATTTGCAGGTTGGACTTACTGCAGCAGGCGCATTATCCTGCTAAGACATCCGACTGGGATTGGAAACACTAGCTAGTGGGTAACAAACACATCTGAAACAGATTCCTGCCTTGCTGCAGGTGTATTAACTCGCAGAGCTATTGTACTGGGCTTGGCGTCTTATGATCCGTATGTTACACAAATCTCTCTGCCGCAGGTGCATTGACCCAATAACATAATGTCATATGTGCAAGGTTGATTTTTAGCACCTATTCCTCAGTTGGTTCAAGGAAGAGATGACTTTGATTCAGGGAACACCCATTTCATCTACTAGTGTTTTCCAATCATATTAAGTTGACAAATTAGATATTTGTAAATTGACACATGTTTCGCTGCTCTTTGGCGGCTTCTTCAGGAGAATGTTACAGAGCCTCGATCTTTCTATCATAAGAGGTTGTGTATGAGAGTGTCAATTTTAAAATTCAAGCAACTATCAGCAAATAGCTAGAAGGTCTAAGGGAAGTGGGTCTCACTGCTTCTGGCTTCCATAATGCGTTCATGTAGGAGCTATGTGCTGATCATTAAATACATTATAAAACTGACATCTTCATAGACGGCCTGCTACGGTAGAATGATCACTCGATAAATCCTCCTGAAGAAGCTGCCAGTGAGCTGCGAAACATGTGTCCATTTTTTTCTGATTTACAAATGTATCAACTGAACAATGGGTGCACCCTGCATCAAAGGTATTTTTCCTTGATCCACCTGAGGAATATGCACTAAAAAGCAACCTTGCAGCTGGAAATGCATGTTCCTTTGGAAGACAAGCAGAGAGGCTTTCGGGGCTGCTAGCTGTCCGATTCCACCAATAACACTCATGTTAAAGTCATCAGTAACACTCATGTTAAAGTCATCGTAAAACCAAGTCCCCTCTCTGTGTGATTAGCCAAATAAAATATTTCAATGGGCCTAAATCCCCGCCGGTTACATAGACCACTGCAGTAGCTGCGTAATCCGTGCAACCATGTTACTGGGCTTAAAATCACTCATGTGTGCATACACACACACAGCACGCGCGCTAAACTACTGAGCTACCCTACTGAAATAGGGTCGTGTGACCCGAAGGCTACTTACATTTCTTAGACAGCTGTCTATCAACACTGTGGTTGTACACCGTGCCCAAAAGTTAAGCAAATCTCTCTGTAGTAGGTGTATTTACCTACTGAGCTACACCACCCCAGCCCTGCAAATTCGCGTGCGGCTCTAAATGCGCCGCGATGCCGTGTCACTTTGCACCTCAGCCCCCTCTAATTAGGGGTGCCCCTCAGTCTCACACGTGTTTGCTCGCGGAAGCTGAATGGGAGCCGCGCGCCCCGTCGTGCCGCTCAATCTTTAATGCCCTGCGCGGGCTCGGGTTCCCTGGCACGCCGCTCTGTTGACATCCCACGCGCTGCGATTACAGATCACGACAACGTTTGCAATTACCCGCGGGCTGCATTTCACCGGAGCCGCTGCACAGCCGATTGGGTTACAACTAATTCAGAGATGCAAGATCCTGGAGCGCCCCGGGTAAGATTCCTTCAGGACATCCGAGATAAACCTGCGGGGTAGCTCAGCGGGTCAATGCCGCTGCTGCAGAGCACTGCGTGTAGCCTGCAGGTGACAAGTACCAATCTCAATGAGACTGCTTATAGGGTAATGGACATCATATAAATACTTGTGTACAACCAGCAGAGCCAAGGTGCTCATCCAGTAATGAAGCTCCGTTGTTAACGCGACTGCTGCGGAGATCCGCGAGTGGCCAGCAGATCACAGATTCCAATTTCTTGCAAGTGGATTAATGGAGAGCTTTACCGATAATTCCAGATCAGATAGTAAGGGCAAATAGCAGAGAAATTATAAGGTAAGGTCTTGGGTGGAGCGGTGAGGATGAGCTGTATGAGAACTGAGAAAACAGTCTTTGGTTTTTTGGACACCATCATGCTGGTCCTTGTAGTTCGAAATATGTATTTGTAGATATAGGCCTACACATCCCAGCATGCAATGTGCTTTTGGCAAAAAAGCTGGGCCAGGATAAAGCCCCCTCTGAAGGAAGGTTGAAGGTTATTGGCAGGGGAAGGAGTGAAGTCATGGCAGGCATTCAGGCAAGTGATGGCTTTATCAAACGTGTAAAATAATATTTCTCTCATAGCGATGACCTGAAACAATATATTAACCGTTACTGTAGCAAGTTGAGCCTAAAGAGTATGAGTGTAGCTTTTTTGCTCCCTATTCTGAATGCAAGACTACAATTACCAGCATGCAAAGCGATGGGGGTATTGCAACATCTTATCTGGCTTCTACAGCTGTGCTTTCACGACTAAAGGAAACACGGTGAAAGGAATGCGCGGCGCGATGCGACCACCTGCTTGTAGCCATCCTTTCACACAGCATGCAATTGCATGCATCCCTCCCATTGCTAATCGCAGAATTCGCCCCTCCTGAGCTACATGCCAGAGACCGTCCCTGGTACCCATTGCACACTCCCGGCCGGATGCGTCTGCAGGCATCTACAGTTAATCGCACTTTAGTGTGCTTAAAGGGAAAGCAAGTAAGAGAAGACTACAGAAGGCGGCTTCCGAGCTGGAATGGGAGTCTCGGGGGCTGGAGACAGCTGATCGCTGCTTCTCGTTTCCTGGATACTGGGTTCCAGAAGACACCTTCTGCAGGGTCTCGAGGAACCCTAACCGAATCTTGCAATGCCCTGGTTTAATGGTGCTGACTTGTTGCATAGGGCTCAGTGCAATCACGTGTTCTCCTGGAACTGGTGCTATATAAGTGTTTACAGTCCAGTAAAATATCCCAGTGGGTTGAGCACCTGCCGCTGTGAGTGGTGTGTATCCTGCACGTTACAGGTTTAACCCCTCCCCTCTTCCCCCCTCAGTCTGCAACACTTCTGCCTTTCACGGTGGAACCACACAAACTCACCATAATTGTGTCAATGCCGCACAATAGGCGAGCGCCAAGAAATCATTCTATTTGCAGTAAGCGCTACAGACACGGGCATATTTGTATCCTTCACTCCAATGCTCAGACACACACCCATGGCGAGAGCGGGCAATGCACATTACAAGCATTGGACCGGGTTGATTATACGTATCGATTTGAAATTGGTACGTCCACTCTAGCCCCAAAAAATCAAACGACCCCAGATGCACCCTAGAGGGAATTCAAACACTGAAGAATGAAGGAAGAGTTTTTGGTGCAAATAATGAGTTAGAAGGCTCTTCTTGCCGTGGCCTCCCCGAAGATGTCCTCGTAGTTTTGCAGCATTGTGCATGAAATACATAGGTTATTATTGCACGCATAAACCCCCCCCCCCCCCTGAAAGTCCGGAGGCTGGGTTCAGCTCATAGAGCCTCGAACCCGAGAAATGCAGTTTACGCTCTAAATCACCCGAGTGGAATTAGAAAGCGTGACATCCGCTGCAGTGCATTAACCTTCTGAGCTATCTCGCTGGGCGTGCATCTGTGATCTGCAGGTGACAGATTCGGCACCAGGCGCGAAAATCCGCCAGGCTATCGTTACAGTTCCAATGCCGATTTAGTACACACTTTCCCCAAACCTGGAGTGTTTCCAAGTTTTGGATAATTAATGACAGTATGGCATAGTGCGGGTACCTGTCAAGAGACTGGCGCAGCATAACAGCAGGCAGGGCAGGGCCCCTCGGGGGGTCTGGGGCCACATGCTCCTGGGTCCTTCGGGGGGCCTCAGATGTGTCCAGGATGCGAGTCCGGGATTGCGGGTTCGGGATCGCTCAAGTGCGTCCGCAGGTGGGCGAGTGCTGAATGCATCCCAGCCAGGATGCAACCCGCCGGGCTCCAGGGGCTGCTGGGGTGGCGGGGTGCCGAGACACGTCGGGTTGCAGCGGATCCGGGGTGCTGCGGGGATGTGCACCCAGCTGCAGCCAAGCCACGCTAAGGACTGCAGGAGTCGTGCGCTGCCGCCTCCGCACCTCACTACCCCTCCTCCCCCGCCCCTTCCAGGCCTCCCCAATCACTCACCCGGAGCCTCTCCCTCCCCTGCCTCCTTTCGTGGCTTCCCGCGTGCATCGACCCCTCTCTTCCACACAGTCCCTCGCTCACCTTTCCCACAGCCCTCTCCCCATCTCTCATTTCTTGGACCAGAGTCCCAGCAGCACCTCTATATGTTGCCGAGCACCCGCACCCCCTTCTCTCTTCACAAACTCCGGCTTTCCCCTCACATATGCTCCCCAGACCTCTTTCCCCAACCACTCGTTCCCCAGCTCTCTTTTCGTATTTGTGTTCGTTCTTTCTCTCGCTCTCTCTCACTTATTACCAATCTCCTAACAATTATGCTCCCCAACTCTCTCCTTTCCTCCCATCTCTGTTCCCCAACTCTCTCCCTTCTTCTCATCTCTGTTCCCCAACTCTCTCATTTCCTCTAGTCGCTGTTCCCCAACTCTCTCCTGTCCTCTCATTTCTGTTCACCAACTCTTTCCTTTCCTCCTACCTATGTTACCCAACTCTCTCCTTTCGTCTCATCTCTGTTCCCAAACTCTCTCCCTTCGTCTCATCTCTGTTCCCAAACTCTCTCCCTTCTTCTCATCTCTGTTCCCCATCTCTCTCCTTTGCCCTCATCTCTGTCCCCCAACTCTCTCCTTTCCCCTCATCTCTGTTCCCAAACTATCTCCTTTCGTCTCATCTCTGTTGCCAAACTCTCTCCCTTCTTCTCATCTCTGTTCCCCATCTCTCTCCTTTGCCCTCATCTCTGTCCCCCAACTCTCTCCTTTCCCCTCATCTCTGTTCCCCAACTCTCTCCTTTCCCCTCATCTCTGTTCCCCAACTCTCTCCTTTCCTCTCACCTATGTTCCCAACGCTCTCATTTCCTCTCGCCTATGTACCCCAACTCTCTCATGTCTTCTCGTCTCTGTTCCCCAACTCTCTCATTTCCTCTCATCTCTGTTCCCCAACCCTCTCATTTCCTCTCATCTCTGTTCCCCAACTCTCTCCTTTCCTCCTACCTGTTACCCAACTCTCTCATTTCCTCTCGTCTCTGCTCCCCAACTCTCTCATTTCCTCTCATCTCTGTTCCCGAACTCTCTCCTCTCCTATCGTCTCTGTTCACCAACTCTATCCATTCCTCTTGTCTCTGTTCCCCAACTCTCTCCTTTCCTCCTACCTATGTTCCCAACTCTCTAATTTCCTCTCGCCTATGTACCGCAACTCTCTCATTTCTTCTCGTCTCTGTTCCCCAACTCTCTCATTTCCTCTCGTCTCTGTTCCCCAACCCTCTCCTTTCCTCTCATCTCTGTTCCCCAACTCTCTCCTTTCCTCCTACCTGTTACCCAACTCTCTCATTTCCTCTCGTCTCTGCTCCCCAACCCTCTCCTTTCCCCCCATCTCTGTCCCCCAACTCTCTCCTTTCCTCTCATCTCTGTTCCCCAACTCTCTCCCTTCCTCTCATCTCTGTTCCCCACCTCTCTCCTTTGCCCTCATCTCTGTCCCCCAACTCTCTCATTTCCCCTCATCTCTGTTCCCCAACTCTCTCCTTTCCCCTCATCTCTGTTCCCCAACTCTCTCCTTTCCTCTCACCTATGGTCCCCAACGCTCTCCTTTCCTCTCATCACTGTTCCCCATTCCCTTCCTCCTACCTATGTTCCCCAACTCTCTCCTTTCCCCTCATCTCTGTTCCCCAACTCTCTCCTTTCCTCTCACCTTTGTTCCCCAACTCTCTCCTTTCCTCTCATCACTGTTCCCCATTCCCTTCCTCGTACCCATGTTCCCTAACTCTCTCCTTTCCTCTCATCTCTGTTCCCCAACTCTCTCCTTTCCTCTCGTCTCTGTTCCCCGACTCTCTCCTTTCCTCTCGTCTCTGTTCCCCAATGTTCTAATTTCTCTTCTCTCTGGTCTCCCCCTCAATCTTTTCTCTAACCTATGTTCACAGCTCTTTCTTCTTTCACCTCTATTTCAAAAGTTTTTTTTTCTCTCCTGTCTCCTGGCTTTCTTTTTTCTCGTACATGCTCCTCGACCCACTCTTTTCTTCCATCTGTGTTCCTGAGCTTTCTTTTCTCTCATCTCTGTGCCCCTACTACCACTTTCCCCTTCCAGCTTTCTTTTTCCTCACAGGTGGTCCCAATTTCTTTTCTCTGCACAATGTTCTCTGGGTCTCTCATACTTTTTCTCATCATTTTCTCATACTTCTTTTACACCACTTACTTTTTTCTGTCTCTTCCCAAATCTTTTTTCTATAATGTTTGTTCTCCCACTCTCTCTTTTTGTCATTTCTACTCCCCAGCTCTCCTTTCTCTCTCAACTGTTTCCATCTCTCTTGTCTCCCTACTCTTTTCCCTGGCCCTTTCCATTCTCTCACATCTGTTCTTCATCGCTCTATTCTCTCTTCTCTTTCTCCCGGTCTCCTTTCTCTTACCTCTGTTCCCGGCCCACTCCTGGCTCTAATGTCTGTTCCCCAGCCTGCTCCTGTCTCTCATCTCTGTTCCCCAGTCCGCTCCTGTCTCTCATCTCGGTTCCCTAGCCTGCTCCTGTCCCTCATCTCTGTTCCCCAGCCTGCTCCTGTCTCTCATCTCTGTTCCCCAGCCCGCTCCTGTCTCTAATCTCTGTGACCCAGCATGCTCTTTTCTCTCACAGCTGTTCCCCAGCCTGCTCTTGTCTCTCACAGCTGTTCCCCAGCCTGCTCTTTTCTCTCACAGCTATACCCCAGCCTGCTCTTTTCTCTCAAAGCTGTTCCCCAGCCTGCTCTTTTCTCTCACAGCTGTTCCCCAGCCTGCTCTTGTCTCTCACCTCTGTTCCCCAGCCTGCTCTTGTCTCTCATCTCTGTTCCCCAGCCTGCTCTTGTCTCTCATCTTTGTTCCCCAGACTGCTCTTTTCTTTCACCGCTGTTCCCCAGCCAGCTCTTGCCTATTATCTCTGTGCCCCAGGCCGCTCCTATCTCTCAGCGCTATACCCCAGCCTGCTCTTGTCTCTCACCCTGTTCCCCAGCCTGCTCTTGTCTCTCACCCTGTTCCCCAGCCTGCTCTTGTCTCTCACCCCTGTTCCCCAGCCTGCTCTTGTCTCTCACCTCTGTTCCCCAGCCTGCTCTTTTCTCTCACCTCTGGTCCCAAGTCTGCTCTTTTCTCTCACATCTGTTCCCCAGTCTGCTCTTTTCTCTCACCTGTTCCCCAGCCTGCTCTTGTCTCTCACAGCTGTACCCCAGCCTGCTCTTTTCTCTCACCACTGTTCCCCAGCCTGCTTTTGTCTCTCACCTCTGTTCCCCAGCCTGCTCCTGTCTCTCATCTCTGTGCCCGTCTGCTCTTTTCTCTCACCACTGTTCCCCAGCCTGCTCTTGTCTCTAACCTCTGTTCTCCAGCCTGCTCTTGTCTCTCATCTCTGTTCCTGAGCCTTCTCTTGTCTCTCATCCCATTCCCCAGCCTGCTCTTGTCTCTCATCTCTGTGCCCCAGCTTCCTATTTTCGCTCACCTCTGTTCTCCAGCCTACTCTTGTCTCTCATCTCTGTTCCCGAACCTGTTCTTGTCTCTCATCTCTGTTCTCGAGTCTGCTCTTGTCTCTCATCTCATTCCCCAGCCTGCTCTTATCTCTCATCTGTTCCCCCCCCGCACACTCTTATCTCTCATCTCTGTGTGCACGCTTGTCTCTCAGCTCGGTTCCCCAGCCTGCTATTTTCTCTCACAGCTGTTCCCCAGCCTGCTCGTTTCTCTCACAGCTGTTCCCCAGCCTGCTCTTGTCTCTCACCTCTGTTCCCCAGTGTGCTCTTTTCTCTCACCTCTGTTCCCCAGCCTGCTCTTGTCTCTCACAGCTGTACCCCAGCCTGCTCTTTTCTCTCACCACTGTTCCCCAGCCTGCTCTTGTCTCTCACCTCTGTTCCCCAGCCTGCTCCTGCCTCTCATCTCTGTGCCCGTCTGCTCTTTTCTCTCACCACTGTTCCCCAGCCTGCTCTTGTCTCTAACCTCTGTTCTCCAGCCTGCTCTTGTCTCTCATCTCTGTTCCTGAGTCTGCTCTTGTCTCTCATCTCATTTCCCAGCATGCTCTTGTCTCTCATCTCTGTGCCCCAGCTTCCTCTTTTCGCTCACCTCTGTTCTCCAGCCTGCTCTTGTCTCTCATCTCTGTTCCAGAGCCTGCTCTTATCTCTCAAAACATTCCCCAGCCTGCTCTTATCTCTCATCTGTTCCTCCGCACACTCTTATCTCTCATCTCTGTGTTCACGCTTGTCTCGCAACTCGGTTCCCCAGCACACTCTTGTATCTCAACTTTGTTCCCCAGCTCGCTCTTTTCTCTCATCTTGGTTCCCAAGCATGGTCTTGTCTCTCGTCTCTGTTACCCAGCCTGCTCTTGTTATTTGTTATTTGGCATGTATATAGCGCTCTATATATCATTGGTCTGACCTAAAAGCGCTGGTAGGTTGAACGCCCTCGGGGACCATAGTCCAGGTCAGTTGAGAAAGTAGGGTGTCGAAGGGTGCTTGGGTGCACCAGTAAAGTGTGCAGCTGATGTAATTGCCTGATGGTAGCTGCATCCTAGCATTAGGGGTGATGGTATTGATGTCGGTTCAATGTGTGCAGTCTGGCGGGTGGACACCAAGACTGGGTTCTGGCAGCGTTAGGCCTATGAGACGCTTAGTGTGTGCATCTAGGCTGGTTTGTCGTGGGATATAGCTGCGTTTTCTTAGAATGATGAGGTGTTCATGGGATAGTATTCGTATGTGAGCAGCTAGGCCGAATTGATCAAGGGATACAGCTGCACTTTAATTGTGTGATGGTGTAGAGAAGAGAGTAAGCATAGTGATATGATATGATAGTTTATTTATACAGCGCCCACACACAATGCATTTCAACGCGCCCCACGACAGGGGAGGGAACAAGGGAGAACACAAAAATATGCCTACAGGCCATGCACAGCAAGAATGCAGAGATTAACCATCACACTTGGCCTAGCGACACCCCATACAGTGCAAGTGCCAAGACACAGACAGGAGGGAAACAGGAACAGACAGGAGATTACCACACTAGGCCCGACGACATCACCGGAGAAACACATGAGCTGAGGGAGAGGGGAGGAGAAAGGAGGGAGAGGAACAAAACAAGTGACCATCGCACTAGCCCCAATGACACCTCATTCAGTGCCGAGGGGGGCGGGGGGATGAGTAACAAAGGGGGAGTAGACAAACAATTTTAACCATCATACTAGGTTCAGGGACAATTCCAATAGAGCAAGTGCAGATTAAAAAAGTAAGGGTTGGGGGAACACAGCAACATTATGGGGGGCAAGAGGGGGCTGGGGCAGACCACTACATCATGGGGGGTCAAAGGGGGCTGGGGGGCAAACAGCGAAATTACAGGAGACCAGAGAGGGCAGGGGCACACAGCGACATCACGGGGGACCAGAGGGGCTGGGGGCACACAGTGACACCACGGGGGACCAGAGGGGCTGGGGGAATACAGCGACAACATGGGAGACAAGAGGGGTTGGGGGTACATATCGACCTCATGGGGACCAGATGGGGCTGGGGGGCACACAGCAACATCACAGGGGACCAGAGGGGGCTGGGGGTGCACAGCGACAACACAGGGGACCAGAGTGGGCTGGGGGGCACACAGAGAAATCACGGGGGACCAGAGGTGGTTGGGGGCACAAAGTGACATCATGGGGGACCAAAGGGGCAGGGGGGAACACAGCGACAAGGGAGAACAGAGGGGGCTGAGGGGACACAGCAACAACACACGGGACCAGAAGGGCTGGGGGGCACACAGCAACATCACGGGGGACAAGCGGGCTGGAGGCACACAGCAACAACACAGGGGACCAGAGGGTCCAGGGGCACAGAGCGACAACACGAGGGACCGGTGAGGCGGGGGGACAAAGCGACATCACGGGGGACCAGGGGACTGGGGGCATACAGCGACAACAAGGGGGACCAGAGGGGCTGGGAGGCACACATCGACATCACAGGGACCAGGGGGGCTGGGGGCACACATTGACAACACAGGGGTTCAGAGGGGCTGGAGGCACACCGCAACATCACGGGGGACAAGGGGGAGCTGGGGGAACACAGCAACAACACGGGGGACCAGAGGGTCTGGGGGCACACAGCAACATCACAGGGACTGGGGGGGTCTGGGGGCACACAGCAACATCATGCGGGACCAGAGGGGGCTGGGGGGCACATGGAGACATAGAGACATCACAGGGGACAAGAGGCGCTGGGGGGCACACAGCAACATCACAGGGGGCCTGAGGGGGATGTGGGCACACAGCAACAACACAGGGGATGAGAGGGGCACAGGGGCACACAGTGATATCACGGGGGACCAAGAGGGGGTGGGGGCACGCAGCAACATCACAGGGACCAGAGGGGCTGGGGGCATACAGTGACAACACGGGGCACTAGAGGGGCTGGGGGACACAGCAACATCAAAGGGGACCAGAGGGGCTGGGGGCACATAGCAACATCACAGGACCAGAGGGGGCTGGGGCATATAGCGACATCACGGGGGACCAGAGGGGGCAGGGGGGCACACAGAGACATCACAGGGGACCAGAGGGGGCAGGAGGGCACACAGAGACATCACAGGACCAGAGGGGGCTGGGGGCACACAGAGACATCACAGGACCAGAGGGGGCTGGGGGCACACAGAGACATCACGGGGGACCCGAGGGGGCAGAGGGGCACACAGAGACATCACGGGGATCAGAGGGGCCGGGGGCAAGCAGCGACATCACAGGTGACCAGAGGGGCTGGGGGCACACAGCGACATCACAGGACCAGAGGGGGCTGGGGGCATATAAAAACAACACAGGGGTCCAGCGGAGCACAGGGGGCACACAGTGACATCATGGGGGACCAGAGTACAGGAGACCAGAGCACGCTTTTGTCTCTCGTCTCTGTTCCCCAGCCCGCTCTTATCTCTCATCTCTGTTCCCCAGCACACTCTTGTCTCTCACCTCTGTTGCCCAGCACGCTCTTGTCTCTCCCCTCTGTTGCCCAGCACACTCTTATCTCTCACCTCTGTTCCCCAGCACACTGTTGTCTCTCACCTCTGTTGCCCAGCACGCTCTTATCTCTCATCTCTGTTCCCCAGCACACTCTTGTCTCTCAACTCTGTTGCCCAGCACGCTCTTATCTCTCACCTATGTTGCCCAGCACACTCTTGTCTCTCACCTCTGTTGCCCAGCACGCTCTTGTCTCTCACCTCTGTTGCCCAGCCCGCTCTTATCTCTCACCTCTGTTCCCCAGCACGCTCTTGTCTCTCTCCTCTTATGCCTAACACGCTCTCATCTCTCATCTCTGTTCCCCAGCACACTCTTGTGTCTCACCTCTGTTGCCCAGCACGCTCTTATCTCTCACCTCTATTGCGCAGCCCGCTCTTATCTCTCACCTCTTTTCCCCAGCACAGTCTTGTCTCTCACCTCTGTTGCCCAGCAGGCTCTTGTCTCTCATCTCTGTTCCCCAGCACGCTCTTGTCTCTCACCTCTGTTTCCCAGCACGCTCTTGTCTCTCATCTCTGTTCCCCAGCACGCTCTTGTCTCTCACCTCTGTTGCCCAGCCCGCTCTTATCTCTCACCTCTGTTTCCCAGCACACTCTTGTCTCTCACCTCTGTTGCCCAGCACGCTTTTATCTCTGATCTCTGTTCCCCAGCACACTCTTGTCTCTCACCTCTGTTGCCCAGCACGCTCTTATCTCTGATCTCTGTTCCCCAGCACACTCTTATCTCTCACGTCTGTTGCCCAGCACGCTCTTGTCTCTCACATCTGTTGCCCAGCACGCTCTTGTCTCTCACCTCTGTTTCCCAGCACGCTCTTGTCTCTCACCTCTGATGCCCAACACGCTCTCATCTCTCATCTCTGTTCCCCAGCACACTCTTGTCTCTCACCTCTGTTGCCCAGCACGCTCTTATCTCTCACCTCTATTGCGCAGCCCGCTCTTATCTCTCACCTCTGTTCCCCAGCACGCTCTTATCTCTCACCTCTATTGCGCAGCCCGCTCTTATCTCTCACCTCTGTTCCCCAGCACGCTCTTGTCTCTCACCTCTATTGCGCAGCCCGCTCTTATCTCTCACCTCTGTTCCCCAGCACAGTCTTGTCTCTCACCTCTGTTGCCCAGCACGCTCTTATCTCTCATCTCTGTTCCCCAGCACGCTCTTGTCTCTCACCTCTGTTCCCCAGCACAGTCTTGTCTCTCACCTCTGTTGCCCAGCACGCTCTTATCTCTCATCTCTGTTCCCCAGCACGCTCTTGTCTCTCACCTCTGTTGCCCAGCACGCTCTTGTCTCTCATCTCTGTTCCCCAGCACGCTCTTGTCTCTCACCTCTGTTGCCCAGCACGCTCTTGTCTCTCATCTCTGTTCCCCAGCTCGCTCTTGTCTCTCACCTCTGTTGCCCAGCCCGCTCTTATCTCTCACCTCTGTTCCCCAGCACACTCTTGTCTCTCACCTCTGTTGCCCAGCACGCTCTTATCTCTCACCTCTATTGCTCAGCCCGCTCTTATCTCTCACCTCTGTTCCACAGCACAGTCTTGTCTCTCACCTCTGTTGCCCAGCACGCTCTTATCTCTCACCTCTGTTCCCCAGCACGCTCTTGTCTCTCCCCTCTGTTGCCCAGCACGCTCTTGTCTCTCATCTCTGTTCCCCAGCACGCTCTTGTCTCTCACCTCTGTTGCCCAGCCCGCTCTTGTCTCTCACCTCTGTTCCCCAGCACACTCTTGTCTCTCACCTCTGTTGCCCAGCACGCTCTTATCTCTGATCTCTATTCCCCAGCACGCTCTTGTCTCTCACCTCTGTTGCCCAGCACGCTGTCTCTCACCTCTGTTGCCCAGCACGCTCTTGTCTCTCACCTCTGTTGCCCAGCACGCTCTTGTCTCTGATCTCTGTTCCCCAGCACGCTCTTGTCTCTCACCTCTGTTGCCCAGCACGCTCTTGTCTCTCACCTCTGTTGCCCAGCACGCTTTTGTCTCTCACCTCTGTTGCCCAGCATGCTCTTATCTCTGTTCCCCAGCACGCTCTTGTCTCTCACCTCTGTTGCCCAGCACGCTCTTATCTCTCACCTCTGTTCCCCAGCACGCTCTTGTCTCTCCCCTCTGTTCCCCAGCACGCTCTTGTCTCTCACCTCTGTTGCCCAGCACGCTCTTATCTCTCACCTCTGTTGCCCAGCCCGCTCTTATCTCTCACCTTTGTTGCCCAGCCCGCTCTTATCTCTCACCTCTGTTGCCCAGCACACTCTTATCTCTCATCTCTGTTGCCCAGCACGCTCTTGTCTCTCACATCTGTTGCCCAGCACGCTCTTATCTCTCACCTCTGTTGCCCAGCACACTCTTATCTCTCATCTCTGTTGCCCAGCACGCTCTTATCTCTCATCTCTGTTGCCCAGCACGCTCTTGTCTCTCACATCTGTTGCCCAGCACACTCTTATCTCTGATCTCTGTTCCCCAGCACGCTCTTGTCTCTCACATCTGTTGCCCAGCACACTCTTATCTCTGATCTCTGTTCCCCAGCACGCTCTTGTCTCTCACATCTGTTGCCCAGCACACTCTTATCTCTGATCTCTGTTCCCCAGCACGCTCTTGTCTCTCACATCTGTTGCCCAGCACACTCTTATCTCTGATCTCTGTTCCCCAGCACGCTCTTGTCTCTCACATCTGTTGCCCAGCACACTCTTATCTCTCACCTCTGTTTCCCAGCATGCTCTTATCTCTCACCTCTGTTGCCCAGCACGCTTGCCCAGCACGCTCTTATCTCTCACCTCTGTTCCCCAGCACACTCTTATCTCTCACCTCTGTTGCCCAGCACACTCTTATCTCTCACCTCTGTTGCCCAGCACGCTCTTGTCTCTCACCTCTGTTCCCCAGCACGCTCTTGTCTCTCATCTCTGTTTCCCAGTTCTCCTTTCATCTGCGCTGAACCTTTGTTCTCCACTTTGAGGGAAGGGGGGGGGCTACTGTATTGACCACGTAATGTGTGTCTTCCACTCAAAGAATGCCCTGCTTCTGCAGATCACTAAACCATTTTTCTCCCCTTTGAGGGAAAGACGAATGCTATAATGGGCAAGGTATTGACAGAATACACTAAACCGGTTTCCTGATTTACTTGTGTGTTTATTTCCATCACCGCAGGAACAAGGAAGGAGTAAGGCCTCTGAAGGTCTCTGTACGTAGTAAAATAAAAGGTGAACTCAACTAAAGAAACCATGGTAAGGGGTTGGCAGTAAAATAAAAAATAGTGATGTTTAATGTGGTTTCTCTATTCTCTCATTAGCCGCAGTCTAGTCCTGATCAGGTCTGTCACCCTGTGTGGGTTACAGAGTCAGAATTCCTGTGATATTTGAAGTGTTTCCAGTCACTACTTTTATTTGTTAGCCACTGAGATCTTTCTTTGTCACGATGCTGCTGTGATCCTTCTTGGCCTCCTGAGATCTTTCATTGTCAAGTTGAACACCCAGGATGTACTGCTTCCTGGTACCACCACCCAGGTGCCCTAGGTTGCCTTGACCATGCTCAAGCATCAGACTCTTAAAAGTAGATGGCACCTCTGAGGGTAGTATTTTGTTCACCTCCTCGCTGCGCTGCATTGCCCCCTGAAGAGCCTCAGTGTGGGAGCTCTCAGTTCCTTAGCACTGCTTTGAACTGATCTCAGCACCCTGTTTCTCTCCCTCACTTTTCCTTCTCTGCTTTCCTGCGATGTTCTTTCCCACCTGTTCTCTCTTTTGACACTCCAGGTGTTAAAAGAACCTGTCCGACTTCTCTTCTCCCTCCAGGAAGTTTCTTGCATGCTCTCCTCATTGTGTGCCTCCTATGCCCCTTTTGCGTGTTTTCTTGTCTTTTTCCCTACTACTTTAGATGCTCTAGCACCTTGAAGCATCTTCTATGTGCTAGATGGGATTACCAGTAAATATCACAGACCAAATAACCGTACAGACCAAAGGAAGATGGTCAAATACTGCTTTAATCTCAATGAAAGAATGCAGGGCGATATGACGGCTATCCAAGTAGATGCTCAATGTTGACACATAATTTTGCTTGTACAGAGTCTATATACTTTCACATACGTCTTTTATGACGTCATCCTACGTGGCATTTCATAAAACCTATCATCGGGAGGGATTGGATTACAGGAATATATCTACTTATAGAATTGTATAAGGGTTAATATCTCATTGACTGCCCCTTGTCTGTAGGACACCCCCTGAACTACTTCTACGTAGGTCACTTACTGATTGTAGCAGAGAATATGGCAGCGGGCTAATAACTGCAACATTATGCGTGAAAGTGCGTGGCAGACCTTTTGATTGGTTGGCAACCCTAGACGTTCGGCTCCTTCGCAGCACATGAACAGAACAAAGCCTAGCTGTTCAAGCTGCATCAACTTGTTCTCTTGTTTTCCCAATTAGTCCATCGCATTTCATCAACTTGATCCTTAGCCAAGGTCTATCGTTTGTAGTTGTCCTCATAGTCTGCTCAATGTTCTGAGACATTCGAGAGAGTGTGAGCACACCACTATCTTAACTCAAGCTCTAATAAATAGTCTTTATTTTGAGTTCTTCATCAAGTTTTAGAAGACCACGATTTTGTCCATTTCAGCCTCTCAATTACTGCTATTTGATTTTATTAAACAGGGTGCCATTTCCCCTTTCTGGCCTTTAGAGACTTGTTCACTCCACCTCACATAGGCTTTTGACTTCATATTTGTTCATTGCAAATGTCCTTGTCCCTCCTAATCTTAGCAGAAATATATCTTACGCACATGGTCTGTTCATTCGACCAGGGTAGGACTGGGATAACAAATAGGCCCGGTCACCCAAAAAAAAGTGGCCCACCCATCACCTCAAAAAGTGGCCCACCCATCACCTCACGACCCTTGACTTCTGATGACATCACCGGAATCAATGTGATTTGACCCCACCCCAAAGTGACATCCCAGGAAGCGATGAAACACGAACTTTCACCCCTTGACAAAACAGGAAATGGCATCAAATAGCATTGTTCCTAAGTACACTAAATTGCTGTGAATCCAAGCAGACGTCCAAGGCCAAATGATAATATGTTATTGTACAGCACTTATGTTTAAGCTCTTTTTTTTATAGAACAAATATGCATAAAATATCACCCAACCTTTGTTGCTACACATTTATCGACCTAAGAAGGATGAAAGGCTTTTTGAAAAGAAAAAATAATGTGAAAAAAATAATATATATTTTTTTCAATTCTTTTTTTCCAAACTGGCCCAGGCATAGCCAGAAACCGGCTCCACTCCTCAGGGACGATTACGGCCCGGCTACGGGCCGAAAGGCCGAGGGGCCAATCCGACCCTGCATTCGACTCCCTTTGTGCCTTGCACCCATCTCTCGAAATAGCCTCCTTGACTTCAGGCCAAGGTACTCCCTTATTCTGCACACAAAAACAGCTTCTTCATCAATTCTTTAATTTGCAATTCTAGGCTCATATTTTGAGGTAGCTGGGTTGATTCTTTAACACGAGGCATCATCCATTTTCTTCCAATTGTTGTCCTAAATGTTATGTACATACCTCTTTTTAGCAAGCTTCTATATGTTTTTCTACCTTGCATTACAGCGTATTTACAGATGTTAGTCAGCAAGTTACTTCATCTTATTTGCACGATTACTTCATTTTTAGGTACATGTTTCAGTTACATCATCAGTCTTAAGTATTTTCATATTGTTTCAACATAGGTATATATATCTTCTTTATGACATCATTCTGTTGTTGTCTGACTTTTACTTAGCGTTCATCCATGATTCCAATATCCGTATTCGGGCATTTTGACAGTAGGCATCCTTCGGGGTGACTTCCTTCCACTGCCTCAACATGAGGGTATCTTCTGAACGGCTGTCTGAGTGCATATCGTCTTTCATATAATTGACGCAGTATGGAAATGTCACATAAACCCGTGCATGCATTCCAAATTGTAGCTCTTTGTCTGCTACTCCAGTAAGACGGTCGTGAGGGGGCGGGGACTAGAGAAAAGGCTTTCACCTGCTCCTCTACATTCTATTTCCTCCTTTCCTCCCTTGCACTCTCCCCCTCCTTCAAGTGTTGTTCTCCTTCCTCTACACTTTCCCGCTCAATCTAGATGTTCTTTTGCTCTCTTCTTTCTCCCGCCATGCCTTCACCCTTCTCTTCCCACTCTCCCCCCTCTGTGTTTCTCTTTCGCTTCTCATTTCACCTCCCTTCATTTTTCCTGTGCATGTTCTCCCTTCTCTCCCCACTTCCGCCCCACTCTGTCCTCTCCCTTACCTCTGCTCTGCCTTCCCTCAACGATCGCTTTTCTGCCCTATTGCCAACCCACTCTTCACTCCCACACCATTTCTTGTCATGAGCACTTTTATACTCCTCCCTGGGTTGTAAATGGGACATTGACTGCCAAATTGGGAGCACCAGAGTTGACAAAGAGATTGGGCCTCCCCCCTGACTGACACCTGTTTGAACTACCATTCCTTCATGTGTCTGTTTGCAATTGGTGGTGAGCCGCATTTCCAAGCACCAAGGGTTCCCCAGAGTACCACCTCCCAGGCAACCATCTCTAGCCACCAGAGACCCATGACCTGGGCTCCTGTCACAATAGCCTTCTGTAAGGGGTCAAGCGTAAGACTCGGACACAGTGGCATCTTAAGTATTGGTTATACACTTTTATTCAACAAAATAATAAGAAGGTTTGGGAGAATCCTACTTAGCCCTAAACTATAAGAGAGGGGTTTCCCTGCCTCAACAAAACCAAGGAACGTCTGAGTCAGGATATTAAACAAAAGAGTATCCTCCGTTTTGTGTCCAAACCCTAAACTGTCCCTTACACTCTAAACGCAATTTAATGTGCACAAGGGGAATTCTGAATGCTGCACACTTATAGCATTTCCTCAAAGTTTCAAAAACAGAAGGCGTTAAGGTGTAGAAAAGAAAGAAATAAAGTTCCATCAGGAAAGGGGTCTCCCTTCCCGTAGATTTCTTCTGGTAATTAAAAGGTCACTTTATCACAGTACAATATTGTTTCAAGGGGCATGAACCTTCCCTTACGCCTCCTTTAAACACATGGTTTTCTCCAATATTCAAATTCTCATCCACTATATTTCCATGGTTCTCCCCTTTACCAATGTTATTCCTCCCTTTACCCCTGGTATACTCTCCTGCCAGGGTATTGGTACTTTATCAGCAATCCTCAAAGAAGGGGTATAATTCTTCCCTTTAATATTTGTTTCTCACAGTTTCACAATTTCACACTCCTGGTTTACTCTCCTGCCAGGATGTCACACCACTATTATACAAAGTCAAGTTTGTTTCTCTTCCCACTCCTGGTTTACTCTCCTGCCAGGGTATAACATTAGTGAGTCTCTTTATCTCTCTTTCATATATCTGAGTCACAGACTCACAGCTAGCCTGGTTCACTAACTTATCAGGGCTTTTCCATTCTTTAATTACTTTTCCTCTTATACATAAAATAATATTTGTCCAATACTGCACAGTTTGTTTAAATATTCATTCTTCCTTTCAAACATTGGGTCTCTGCCCTTTTTCCAATACTATTTGTTTAAATATTCATTCTTCCTTTCAAACATTGGGTCTCTGCCCTTTTTCCAATACTATTCGCATTCATATTGATTTCTCTTTTGAGACATTGGGTCATCGACAGCTTTTTGGTATCGTTCACAAATGTATCCGTTTCTTCAAAGGCTTCACTTGTCTCTCATGTTGTTTCTGTGACACAGCATACACTTTCAGGTGCCCCGGTAACCTATCCACTTTCCATGGGCTTACCAGGCAGTTTGTGTCTCTCGCATCCCTCTGTCTTCTTCGCATTGTCTCTCTCGCGCTGTTTCTTTGACACAGCATACACTTTCAGGGTCTCCAGTAACCTATCCGCTTTCCCTGTGTTTACCAGGCAGTTTGTGTCCCTTGCATATCTCTGTCTTCTTCACTTTGTCTCTCTCGTGCTGTTTCTCTGACACAGCATACACTTTCAGGTGCCTCTGTAACCCATCCGATTTCCCTGGGCTTACCGGGCAGCTTTGCTGTTTCTCGCATCTCTGTCCTCTTTGGTTTGCTGACTCGGCGTGCGTACCATTAGCTGGTTAGCCCTTGCTTTGCCTTCCTCGGCCATGCACGGCTCCCACTGCTTCAGTCTCTCAAGGGGTGAGCTTCCTTCATTCTGGCTTCTCTGCATGCCGTTCGGGGTAGCCTCAATGCTGCTTCTTACAGTTTGCTCATTTCCAGCATCCCGACCAGCGTCATAAAAAGTTACCAAACAACTCTGTCTGTCTCTCTCTCAATTGTCTGTTAACTGTGACAGTTTTAAACTTCCCGACATTGCTGAACAATTTCCATAGACTAGACCGCAACGGTGGCTTACTGCTTATGGTGATCTTCATGGCTCCCTCCCTCTTCCTTGTCTCAGTACTAAATAAGGGGGCGGGGGTTAGGAGGCAAGCAAATAAGGTGATTGACTGGGAGTCCCTGGATGTCCTTCATCTACATTACAATAAGCCATATAGGTTTGTTGTAAAGGTACCTTGATGTGATTAGAAATTAGGGCTGAAAGATTATTTCAGTCCAGTATTTTATCGTCCCGCTGGAGTCTGTCTTGCCCCACGTGGTCTTCCTGCAGATAGCCACCTCCATGGTCAGAGTCAGGTAGCTTCTGCCTTTACCTTCCGACGTAAGAGAAGCTCCTCTCCAGAGAACCAGTGACAATGTTGCTAGATTCATCACACTCCCCTTTGACATGTTTTGATGGATTTGGGTTGTTTGACCATGGTGAAAAGATTAGTGGCGGAACTGACCGTAGTCATTTTTACTGCAAATACGTTTTTACGTCAGTTAAAAAATCATGCCGCCCAAACTGCCAGTGTTAGGAAAGATTTCCATTTCAGGTGTAATTTTCCCTCCAGCTGTGTACTCCCCAACGTTTTGCTTTGTTTAAGCACCATAGTCTGACTTTACCAGAGGAGCACAGCCTTATGCTGCACTCCTCTGGGCTTTTTTTTTGCTCACTTCCTATGGGGAAACCGACATGCCCTTAAAGACAGTCAGTACTGGGAGACTGTTTCCCTTAGTCCTTATCAATGTTGCAACTTTTCTGCAACATGTTGCAAGTGCACATTGTACCTTCCAGTACAGTGCACTTGGGTCTTCCTGTCATTTCTAAAGGCCCTAGTTACTCTCAAAGGATTTTTTTCTTTAGGAGAAGTGCAGATGTGCTTTGGACAGGGCTGGTGGCCGCTTATCATTTCATATCTTTTTAACCCTTTACTGCCAGGTAAACCGCGGTTACCACGTTTGGCACAAATAGGTGGCCTGGCTCCAAAATGGCGATGCCACAAGGTTCTTTGTCCTGTCCTTTGGCCATCTTGCCCCTTCACCTTCCCCAGGTCGAGCCGACACGGGTCCGTCCTTATTTGGGCATGCATTTTCCCGCGAAGGGCCAAGCTTTCGCGGGCTTCTGCATGTCTTGTGTGCGCGCCCCCAGGATGTAGGCTGGACTGTCTTGTTCCAATACACATCCTGGGTGCCAGAGAGTCTGGAGTGCTGTGAATGCCTGGGACTACCATGGTCCATGATTGGTCCACGTATGGTATGCCTGTATGTGAGCAGATCTCCATTGGGTCCTCTTCATTTTGGTGCGAAGGAGATTTTGGATAAGAGAAGGCTCCAAACACCCATACCATGCGATCTCTGGAGTACTCAGTGAACGAAGGATAGGATCCAATTATCCTGAAATTATGAAGCCGAGTCGAGAAACCGCTGGTGACCCGCTGGAAGGTTTGGCACCCTGAGCCCGCTGTCATCCCATGGGACCCCTCTGCATCTGGTCGTCCTAGAAAGTCTGCGAAGATGCTTCGACTCATTGGAATAGTGGGACCAACTATTCCCGGCACCTTCATCAGAACCTGCAAGTAAGACTTCTCGGATGTGTCCCTGGGCCAACCAGTGGGCTGACAAGCTTGCACAGGACCTTTGCTCTATCACCGCCGCCGTTTTGAGGAGGCCCTCGATCTTGGTACATCGCAAGCTCTGTGTTCACGGCACTCTCACACCGAATTTCGTACACTTGACATTCCCAGGTCTGGAGTAAAGTGAGTGTGTCCGAACCAGATTTACACGAGGTTACTGTGATGCCCAGCCGTGGTGACAAACTTTGCAAGTTCTTTGCAGCTGTGGTCCTCTGTGCCCTGAAGCCTGCTACAGTGGAACTGGCCTGATCCATCCACCAGGAGCAGAGCAATCGCCACTGTCCCATAGGGGAATCAACGATGTATCTTCGTCATTGAAAGCCACAGAACCGCAAGATTGCTGCATTTGAACCTGCGACCAAAGTGGACTCGACTGCTGAAGTTTGGTCCGGAGTGCACCGGGGGTCATGAGTAATTGCAACCCTAACCAGTGGCCCCTAATGCATCCATCCATTTGTACGCATGAGGGGCCCCTTAGGGCCCCTCTCCTTTCCACTGCTAGTGCGAACTAGCGAACTATTCCCAACTTTTGGATTCAAATCTGCCCTCAAGTGGAGGCCCTCCTCGAATAGTGGGAACCTATTCTGCATCACCTCACCTGCCTTCCTGCGCTGCTACAGCCCCTAAAAAAACTCTGCTTTGCCCATTTGAGCTAATAGGTGCATCAGCTTCGCAAGTACATTTGAGCATTAGGCTCCCCTCATTTTAGGGACTGGACTGCCTTTCAGTTAGGATTGTGTTTGATGCAAAAGGGCCTAAATACTATTTGCACTGCCTGCTTCCTTCCCAGTTTAGGTTGTGGACCCATTGGTGCATTCATCCTTTAGACCCCATTGGTCCTGTATACATGTGTTTAGATAGGATTGTATTGGTTTAATCGTATTGGTGTGATTTTCTAACTGTGTGTTGAATTGCAAAGGCCCTGCAATAAATGTATTTTATATTTTTGACATATATACACCTGACTGGGAGTGATTTGTAAGTGTCCTTTACTCTGCGTGCTCATTGAGGTCTTTCAGTCACCCTCACCCCTCCTGAGACCTAGGGCCTCATTACGAGCATGGAGGTAATGAAAAAAGGAAGGCGGAATGGTATTACCGGCATCGATTACTGGTCCGGGCCATTACGAGCCGAAAAACCGGTAAATCCGCCACCGCCCGTACCGCGCCCCTTCTTACAGGCATGCGCACGTACACTCGCCCCTTCGCGGCAGAAATACTGGGATGCCGCTAACAGGAGGACATCACAAGTCACGCAGGCATGCACTTACCGGCATCCCGAAGGCGGTAAATAGGGCCTGCATGATGGCGGTATTACAGGCATCGCGGACCACCCGTAAATAGCAACCTGCAGTGTAGCCAACTGCCACAGGTGCACACAATCACCACAGGTGGAGGCAATGGAGCCTGTCCCAGTACAAAAGGAGCACACCCACACACCACACCCCTTCCTACACCAAAATGATCCCACTTGCAGTTGCAATCCTGGGGCTGGAGGACATGCTTGTACTGCTGCAACAACAACAACAAAAACAACAGGCAGCACAGAGGAGACTCAGGAGGAGAAGGAGGGGGAGCCAGGCCCAGCAAGTCCCACCAGTGCAGCCAGTGGTACCATGTAGGCAGCCACCAATCCCTTGCATCAGAGCCAGTCCATTCAACCTAACCCCTGAGCAGATCCACACCCTGTACTGGGTGGACCGGGACACCATCATCACCATAGTGGACATGATATACGACGACATCGACAGCCTGATAGAAATCCGCACTGCCATCCACCTCGACTGAAGGTAGTGTCTGTGCTACACTTCCTGGCCACAGGCACCAACCAGCACACAGTGGGGCAGCTGCATGGCATATCACAACCTCTCTTTTCACGCATGCTGACCCAAGTGCTGGATGCCCTCCTTAAGCATGCAAGCATCCACATATCCCTACCACAGACTGGCCAGGAGCTTGCTGACACTAAAGTTGGCTCCCACGCACTGGCAGGCATGCCCAATTGCGTCGGTGCCCTCGACTGCACCCATGTAGAATTGGTGGTCCCTCATGCCATCGAGGCGGTGTACCACAATACCACTCCATCAATGTGCAGATGGTATGTGACTCCAGCAAGATCATCACACATTGTTGTTCCCGACATCCTGGATCCACACATGATGCCATGTTGCTGCATAACTCCACGCTACCCTGCTACATGGAGCGACATGCTGGACGACGTGCCTGGCTGCTTGGTAAGTTGCCTGATAGGCCCATGGCAGCGCAGTGGGGGGGTTGGATTGGGGGGATGCATAATCCACCTGGGTGAGATTGGGGGGTGCATACTCCACCTGGGTGAGATTGGGGGGGTGCATACTCCACCTGCGTGAGATTGGGGGGGTGCATACTCCACCTGGGTGAGATTGGGGCGGTGCATACTCCACCTGGGTGAGATGGGGGTGCATACTCCACCTGGGTGAGATTGGGGGGGGTTGCATACTCCACCTGGGTGAGCTTGGGGAGGGGGATGCATGCTCCACCTGGGTGAGATTGGGCAGTGAGTGGACAATGCACATACAGCTAAACACTGTTGCCCTGAACATCCCAACCTGAACATGACACATCAATGCCATACATAAGACCAATGCTGCACAGCAATGACAATATGCCAGACGCACAAGCAGGCCACCATGGGAATGTCAAGCGATAGATGACAAAACATGAATACACCTGTGACAATGCCGCTAGTGGCAATACATGCAGAGTGCCATACATTGCCAATATGGGTGGCAAGACATGGTTCCGCATCCACACTACATCTGCATCAGCAGATGTAGTGTGGATGTCCCTGCATCATCTGGACAACGCAATCCACACCAGCAGACCATAGTACAGTGCACATTGCATCACATGAACCTGTGTGCATACATCCAGGGACATGTGCATGTCAACACCGAATAGCTGCGGCCATGGCCGTGAATCCTAAAGGTGTCAGCTCAGATTGACTCACACATACCTCATTGTGCTCCCATGCAGGTGATGGTGGCTATCCCTTGAAGCCGTGGCTACTTACCCCTGTACGGAACCCGCAGAACAGGCACAGAGAGGAGTACAATCGGGTTCATACCCGTACCAGTGTTGTGATTGTGCAGACCTTTGGCCTGTTGAAGGCACGGTTCCGCTGCCTCAGCAGGTCTGGTGGAGTACTCCTTTATGGGCCTGAGAAGGTGGGAAAGATCACCATGGTCTGTGTCATGCCGCACAACATGTGCATCCTGAGAACCGTACCACTGCCACCTGACATTGACCTGCATGCACCGGGTGAGGATGATGAGGATGATGATGGAGGAGAAGCAGCACCCCTGGCAGTTCGCGATGCACAAGATGGCCGTGCTGTGCACCAATCACTGATTGATGATTTCTTCTGAACCACAGTGATGCTGATGGTTCTGTGTTAGTACTACACTGGGCACTGGGATGTTGTGGACATGGACACAGGGTGTGTGGGGAGTTGGGCACTGTGCGCTGTCATGAATTGAATAAACACACACAAAATGAACAATGTCCAGTCATGATATGATTTTGAACACAACGGGTGTATTGGAAATTTAACAATATTGTGCTTCATCCCTCCACCTCACACACGCCCTTTCCCCTCCCCCCACCCCTCAAAACCCCCAACATCCCATACCCCCAACACCACATAACCTCCTCAACACCCCATACCCCCCCAACACCTCAACCCCCCCAAACATCCCCAACACCCCCCCAAACACCACCAACACCACCTCCCCCCTCACCCATTGTCATCCCACACACGATGTGCCAATCATGATTATCCCATGGTGGCAGTTAGCACATGCAGGGTGGACCTGCTAGTTCTGGCCACTCTTCGGGTCTGAGGGCAGCATGTCCGTGTGGCGTGCGCTGCGCCTGGTCATGCGCACAGGGCTTGCGGGAGTCGAGCTGGCAGGTGTGGTTGATGGGGTGGAGGTGGATGGCTGTGCGACCGCCGGCGCAGGTTGTTGCTGCTGCATAAGGTCTACAATCCTGCCAAGGACCTGTGTAACTGCAGCTAAACTGTCTCGGATGACAATGATGTTGGAGTTCATGGCCATTTTGGATGCCGCATTTGCCTACTGTATCTCACGGCGGGTCAGTTCCCCCTCTGTCACATTCTGCCGGACCAGTTCAATCATACTGTCCTGGTGGGCCTCAACCCTCGTCAGGCGGGCCTCCATGTTAGTGGGGGCTGTGGAGGTGGACGGTGCAGTGGCAGGGCGGCCCATTGCTGGACTGCCCTCTGATGTGGTCGACAGATGCGGCATGTTCCTGCATGGGGCATATTGGTGTGCCCTGTGTGGAGTGCTGGGGGGTGGGCTCAGGGTATGAGGACACACCACATGGACGTTGTTGTCCATGTCTAGGAATTCCTCGGCGTGGACCTCCACGTCGCTGAGGGGGGCAGTGGCTGCTACCTCCCCTATGGAACTGGTGGCAGCAGACTGCGTTCCATCACCCTCTGCCTCTGCAAGAGTTGCCAACTCTGTGGTGGCAGTGTCGTCAGCTGGTGTTGTCTCCTTCTCTGCTGGCCTCGGCTGTACTGCTGGCCTGTGTTGCACTCTGGGCATTGGTGTTGCCCTGGAGGTAGAAGGTCCAGTGCCATCTTGTCTGGCCCTGGATCCCTTTGAGGATGTCATGGCCTTTGGGGCAGGTTCCTGGTCTTCACTTTCTGCATCTGTGGGGGAACAAGAGATGCAGGGCATCAGTGATGGTGTTACGTGCAAGAGGCATGATTTGGTGCTGTGCAGTAGTTCATTTTTCATGCATTGCATTCTTGTAGGTGTGACGCACAGGGTACTTGCAATGGGGGGGCCATATTGGCATACAACGTGGACTCTCCTTTCTGGACTGATGTGTACTAGGTGGCATACCGTTGTATTGCGGTTTGCATGATGTGTGACATGTGAATGATCCCTGTGTGTTGGGTATCTGTTGGTAATGGGATTGGCACGCAGCATGCATTTCATTGTGCCAAGGTTTGGGCCACCATCTGGACATGGATTTGTATATATGTGTATGATGGCCCATGCACTGGCTTGGTTCACTTTCACATCTGTTGTGCTACGTCATGCTTTGGTTCTATGGGGTTTGTGGGGACACTCACCTCCATCTGCCGATGTCGGCACACCCGTCTCCATTTCTCCAAAGCCCTCGATCGATACCATGTTTATTGTGGTGCTACATGTCTCCTCCCATCGCATCAATTTGGTGGGTGAGTGTTCCCCGCCGTCTGTAGCCATGGCCTCCCTGCGGTTGGCTGATAGTATGTTGCACATCCGGAGACGTAGATCGTCCCACCTTTTTTGCAGTCCACTGTGCGGGTGGTGGTGCCAACCGCAGTCACCTTCCGTGCCACCTCCTCCCATATTTTGTTTTTGCGCAGTTGGGCTGAGCGTTTGAGGTCATTGGCAAAGACCTCATCGGCATGGCCTGCCAGCGTGTCCGCCAGCATATTCAGCTCCTCGTCCAAGAAGCGCTTCTTGCGCAGACGGTGGGGTGGACTTGCGGGTTGCCTTGGACAAGGTGGCTTGATTGGGCCTGCTCTCCACTCTGTACCTGAGCTGTGTTAAGAGGATTGCAATGGATTGAGTTTTATAAGATGGCCGCTGGCGCATTTCCCGTTCCGGCGCGATGACGTTACTTCTGGGTCCGGTATTACGAACCAGGTATTTACATGATGGTATTGCTGGGTCCGTTATTAAGGGGTTGCTCCTGGGCGGAGGCAGTATCAGCGGGTTCCATGATGGTGCGATCAGGGAGTTGGGGGGGACTTTAGCGCCATGGCGGAGCAGACATTACCGGCATGGGGGTTCACGTGTGCTCGCGCCCTCGTCATCAGCCACTATTAGCGCCGTCAAAGGTGACGGATGCGCTAATACCACCATGCCGGTAATTACTGCGTTTTTAGCGCGATTCTCATAATAAGGCCTCTAGTCTTGACCACCGCCAATGCTACCTTGAGTGGTCTGGCTTGTCCAGAAGGTTACCCTGTTCCAAGAAACTAGGCTGGCCTTCTGAACCTCTGCCCACCAGGTCAGAGTTCAGAAATCCATCTTAACAGCCAGTACACCCACCCCCCCCTACTTACCTTTTCTCCATCCGCCGCCTCTCCTGTACCCTGCAGCGCCAGTTCCATCGCTCTTAAGGGGGTCAGATCCAATGCCGCAGGGTCCCTTTTTCTTTTTTCTTACTTTTTTTCTAGTCCCCCAACCTCCAATGTTGAGGAAGCGGGGAAGACCTGCACAACCCCCGAAGCCGAAAATACCGAACATGGGGAGTGGGAGACACCCCCGCAATCCCTGCTCTTGATGTTCAGTATTTTTGTCAGTGATCGAAAGGTACTGGCCAAAATCGGTCAAATCCTTTTTTTTTCAATCAATTTGGGTATTTTGGTTTTGACGAGGTACTTAGTAATATATGACATTTTGAAAAATGCTTCCTTGTTTCTGTGGCTTTTGGTACCATAGTCATCTAATGGCTTTCAAATCTGACTTTGAGAGCAGCAATTTCTTTGCTTATGGTTTTTGGGGCCTGAACCTAATTTTTCGTGATTGGAAGACAAAGATTAGAGGGTACCTGGAGCTCTTCCAAGGTCTGCCACAGTAACTTTCTTGGGACGGTGTCAAAAGCGGTCTGTAAATCTATAAATATATCACTTGGGACTTCAATTGCACAAACCTTTGGAGAATTAGATATCATCAGAAAGGACTGTTCTGTTGTAGAGTCCCCGTTGCGAAACCCTGCCTAGGCTATTGAGAGTATATTAAAAGTCTGTCCATTCTTCAAGTCGATGCAACAGAATTACAATATATTTTAGCCAGAGTCAATTGGAGAAATCGGTCCATAATTCGAAGGTAGTTCACGGTCACCCTTATTGTATATCGGTATTTTAGTTGCACCCCCCCCCCCCCAACTATGCACGGAGGGGAGTACTGACTATTAACCTCCTTAAAATGCTTTGTTAAAAAGGGGACCCAAATTTCCATATTGCTCTTAAAAAGGTCCAATGGGATCAAATCGGGTCTGGGGACTTTTCCAGAATGTTGTGAGCAGATTGCCCTCTCAACCCTAGGAGTAGAGAAACCCACACTATCGTTTGTGCCAGTTAAGTGCCTCTGTGTCTTCTGGCTATGTCTCTCGAGGGCTTCCTGTTCAGACTGGAAGTAGTCGTGCCAGACGTGGGGCCAGGGAAGGGATATCATTCTTTGCCATTATGCGTGTTAGCTGCATCTAAAGGGGAAACCCAGAGAGCGCACTTTCTTCCTAGGTATTAGAGTCTTGAAATCTATTATTTTATTTGTGTCTCTTTCTGGATTTCTTCCTTCGGTTGGGTTCAGTGCTTGCAAGGAGGCGAATGTTGCTTTTCTGTACTGTATTGTTTGAATTTAAACAGTACTCCTTATTTTGAAGCACTTACCCCCTTGTTAATACAACTTTGTAAGTCACCTTTCTTACATATTTTGTTTTGTTTTGTGTTGTCCCTGGTATATGTTCCACTATTGTTACACCCTCCTAAACTGGCTCACCAACTGTTCTCATCTTTATTTTATTGTACAGGCACCCTTGGTTGGAATGCCTCTGCCATCTGCTAATGTGTTACTGTAAGTAATTTCTGATCGAAGTTGACATCCCTGTTCTTCAAATAAATGCAAATTAAAGGGACATGGTCAGTGGTATTCTTTTTAAAGTTTGGTGTTTTGATGTTTAAGATTACATATTTGTTTTTGCTGTTCTGCATTTGCTGGCATCCTTACATGTTTTTTTCCCTCCATAGGTGTAAAGGTGGCCCACGCCTCGACATATTATACTTCTCCGATCATTCTTCATTTTATTTTTTATTTTGTTAGGTCTTGACTAAAGTGATTTGTTAAGGGCAGGGGTTTGCAACCTGCAGCTCTGCTCTTTTTGACTCCCATTCTCTTAGACCTGTCCCCTTTCCTGCACGCTCTTCGGACGTCCCACAGAACGGGGTGGGGCCAGAGCCTGTTTCTGTGCAGCCCATACTGAAAATTCTCTGCTAGCACCAGCAGAGCGTGCCCTGACTAACCCCAAGCGCACAGCACCCATCCATCCATCCATCAGTCCCTTTCTCTACATCGGACGGGACAGAACCAACCGCTACAGCGACTCCAAGTTGGGCATACATCCTCTCATTCTTCTTCCCCGTGTCACATGCCCAATGGGTGCAAGCACTGTGGTTTGTCCATAGAGATTTACTTCTGCTGACCTGTACATTTAGGGTGGTGTAGGGGAGGCATGGTATCACAAGTATGAGACTGACACAACAGATACAATTTGTAAAACCTTTATTGAAAATGTTGGGGATGGAGAAACTCGCATTTTGCCCTATAACTAAGATGGGAGTAGTCTCAACCATCAAACGATAAACAAAACAGTTCTAGTGGAGTCCGTCAAATCAAAAAGACCTATGCTAACAAAAACCTAATGCTTGCCATATGTCTTGTACAAAAAGTGTAAGAAGGAGAAATGTATGCAAAGGAAAAATCAGTGTTCAAAGAATAAAGGTAGTTGAACCAGCTCTCCTCCCTCCTCTCGTTAATCCTCACGGAGTAAGGCAGTCCTTGTAGGCAGGATGACACACTCTGGCTCGGTTTCTGACATTCTAAACCGTGGATTGAGGCCCGCCTGGTCTTCCACGTTAAAGTCTCTTTCTTGACTTTCAAAATTGTATTCCAATGTAAAGTTCACAAAGGTCCCCCTCTGCCGGGCTCAGACCTTACAGCACACAGATCATGTAGGTCCCCCTCTGACGGGCTCAGACCTCTCACATCACAGTTCAACACAAACCTACCAGGGGGGCTTCGTTCCCCAAGCTTATTGTACTTTGGGTCTCCCTCAATCGGGCTCGGAATCCTTTCGCATATCAAAGACTTCCGAATGTGCGTGGCTCTCTTTACAGAACACTGCAGGACCACTTTGACTCAAAGTTCACGTTTAATCTTGCTTAATTCAGTTTTGCTGTTGGTTCATTTTATATCTTCAAACAATGTGCCTTTCATGGGGACTTTCGAATGGGCTACTTCCTTTCGGCCGACCACTCCGTTATTTAGTATCGCTAATCTCACAGCTGCCTTTTACTTCAAAGTTCATTCACAAGTCTGCTTTTCTTCACATCTCATCCACACGTGTGCAGCCTTCACTTGTGATATAATGTTTCTACTTCATTCGGTTTAACACGCACTGGTCTCTCAGGTCACTTGCCAACTCACCGGCTGTGGGCGCTTCTTTATTGTTTTGCTATTTCCAATTCACGAGTCCAGGTTAGTACCACAGGCTTGGCCTCACCTCCCCAACTCTACCGTTCACCCGGGAGGGACGCTGGCATCCTTGAAACACAATGCAATCTTCACTTGTGGGATCTGGCCTTCTCCACATGTCTTTTGCGGTCTGACGGAGGCAAGGACCTCTGGTAGGGAACTCTTGGGGTTTTTGGCCCGCTGCCCTCGTCCCTTGGTCCGTTGCTCTGCTCCAGCAGGTGTGCCTACATCCCCGAAGTTCTGCTCGTACTCGTGTTCCGCCTTGCTCAGAGTGTGTCTTTAGGTATTGCCTTTTATTCGTGTGAGGAGATCCAACTGGTATCAGGTGTATTCACTTAGTCTAAAGTGCCTGACTTTGCCTGACCCGATTAACGGGACGTGTCCAGTACGATGTGAGAGAGTTAGTCTGGTTACTCTCAGTCACCCTCTTCATCGGCCCAGTGTTTGTGTAAAAAGGGGGGGAGTTGGGACGTCGGAAAATCCTACAAAATAGGATGGGGTAGATGAACAAAAAAGGGGGGAAAACCGCATCTCACCATCTGCTGTCTCGCCCCCACTCCCTGAAGACCCTCACCCAGGTGATCCTCCCGCACTGGTCCACCCCCATGGTCGGGATCCAATAATGATGGCCGTGCCCTGGCCACCTGAGAAAGCGATCGGTGGGGACTAGCGGGTGAGACACCCTCTGGTTTCTCACAGTGGTCACACAACTGGCACTCCTGTAATGTGTGTGGTGCACTCCTGGGACGCACTCTCATTCAGAGGCTCTCACAGTGGGAGGACTTGGCGAGCCACCTCTGTGAGACATAGAAGACTTTCACGTCAAAAGCCAAGTAAAGGTGTAGGGTAAAGAAACTTCTTCTCAAGAATACTTCATGTGGGGGACACCCTGCTGAGGTTTCAACCGCGTGAGCGGGGTTATATAGAGCCTACGCCCCCGGCACCACTATACCACACTGCAGTCCTAGAAGAGGCTTGTAGCATATCTTTGCTTGGTGCACCTGTGAGTCACTAAGGCAGGAGGAAGAAAATTCCTGAATGCACCAGCAGACACCCACACCAGGCCTGTGCTGTACATGAGAGGGAGCGCACTCCTCTCCACATGGGCCCAATGTTCGGACCCCAAACTAAGCAGCACAGGTACGGGAGGGAAGATGCTACTAGCTGTCACCGGCATACCAGCCACTGCGCCCGCTGCCAACAGCTAGATCCCAGGAAGGGAGGAGGCGCCCTTTGCAGCGTCAAGGTTGGTCATTGTGCTGATTCAGCAACCTGCATAGATGCCACAGAAAGGCACAAGAAGCATACAAAAGACAATCATCTGTCCTGTGCGAACGGAGGAAGGCTCACTGGGACCCTTTGGTGGATCAGGTGTGCAGAGACCAAAACCAAATGGGTACGACTGATACCCTTCACCTGTTGGTGGAGCGGCTGGGAGTGGAGCCAAAGGAATCCCCTAATTCTGCTAATATGCCTTAGCGCATGCATGTAAAGAGGATGGGGGAACCGTGTAGGAGCATGTTTCAGCCACACTATCAGCACAAGGTCCTGTCATTCAGCCTACATTCTGCACCAAGGGTGTTTACCTAGGTGACGCATGCTGTGATCTACCAACTACTATGCCAGGGGAACCATGCTTACCTGGAAAATTGGCTAGTTTGTGCATCCACTACTTCTCAAGTAGTGAGAACAGTCAATCTTGTCGTCAAACTGCCTTTTGCTCTGTGCCTGCAATCAACTTGGAAAGGTCTACCCTCATGCCCACTCAGAGGTTCCAGTATACTGGCCACATTACCAGATTACGTGCATGGGAGGGTTTACCTCCAGACAGAAGGTGTATTGACCCTACAGCTGTTGTCCAGAGTTTTTGAGCACTACACACTTTGCAGCAGTAAAATTACAATGCCTCTTGGACTTGAAGGCCTCGCACACCATAGTGATACTGCACATGACATTACCAAGAAAACAGAAGGTGCGCTAAAGGCAAGCCCATCTGTGCCCGTCGTGCTGGGGCCGGATGGCCTGGTATTTTGCCCTGGGAAACCTCCTCAAATATTCTTACTTATGTTTATGCACATTACCAGCTTTCGTAGCTCGCCCCATTTTCCAATCATTTTCCAACGGTTTCTCTCCCGCTAGTGAGGATGTCTCTCTTCTTCCACCTCCCTCTGATTCTTTCAAATGTTTTCTTCTCAGTTCCGGCTCACTGATTGCACATGCCCACCACTGACACAATATACTACTTGACCATCTTCCTGATTTTATGTGCGTCACTGAAACTTAGTTCGGTGAGTCTTCTTGTCCTGCCATTGTTCAACTCTTGCCCACCAACGTTAGCATTCTCCATGTGGACCGTACATCCCCACGTCCCGATGGCAGAGTAGCTGTTAGTGTTAATTCTCATTTTACTGGGACTGACTCCTAATCATGATATTAAAACAAAGGCACAGTTTGCCCTCTTTACTATCTCCTCAACCCTGTTCATTTGTTTTTTTATTGTCCTCTATGGTCAGACTCTACTTTGTGTGATTCTTTTCTAGAATTAGCAGCTGATTTACAACTTCGGCAGGCCCACCTCTTGTTTGCTGGTGATTTAATATTAAAGTTAATGATCCTGCTGATATTAAGTCTCTCAGATTTATATCTGCCATGAATGAACTCACCTTTTCACAACTGGTTAGTGGCCCTACTCGCCGATTGGGTAACACACTGAGGGCCTAATCACGAGCTGGCCGGTATCCCGGCTGTAATACCACCCAACTGTAATAGCGTTAGTGCCCACCGGTCCGGCGGTATTACCGCCAGATCACGGGTTGGGCGTTAACGGTAAATCCCCATTCCCCATTGGATCCACTAGATACAATGGGGAATCTACGGCGGTAATACAGCCGGCGGTAATACAGGGCGCTAAATGGGATTTTCTGCTCCAGAAAAAAGCTGGAGGTAAAACAGCCCATTTAGCGCCCAACTCGTGATAGGGCCAGCCCTTGAATGCCACAGTAATACCATTACCACCACATTTAAGGGCTAGTTCCCAACTCGTGATGAGGCCCTGAATCTGATGTTAAAGTTTACTCTTCACTCCCTGCCCCCTGGACGGGCCACTCCAGTATCCCATTCTCTTGGAAACTGGTCCCTTCTAAGTCTGTATCTAAGCCTCGCCTGACTCCTTACCGGAATTGGCCCCTTCTGTCCTGTGATGATATTTCTCCTCCCCTGGAAGCTTGTTGCTCTGTGACTCCTGATATTAATGCTGTAATACAGCAGAGACGCTGCCTCAACGCGGAAACGCTTCAATATTTGTTGTTGCAACTGCAAGTGACAGTGGAGCCCGACAGCGGAGACGCTACCTCAACGCGGAAACGCTTCAATATTTGTTGTTGCAACTGCAAGTGACAGTGGAGCCCGTGCGACCTATTCTTCAATCCCTTACCATACTTATGGTTCGCAACTGATTCATACCTCACTGCAGCCTCAGTGGAAGAGCAAGTGCTCGAAACACGTGTCAGGCTACCCTAGTGTTGATTAAAACTACTATAACAACGTGGTCTTAACTTGTGTTTGTGCGCAGTGTGTTTGCAAAACCTGTATCTTGTCCTACTTACCTGGTGGAAGACTTGGCAAGTCCCGCCCCCCGCACTCACCTGCAGCGCCTTTCACTACACTCAAGCCCAACAGGTCCTTGCACTGAACCTCGCCGTCCCCCCTTGCCAAATTTAGTTTTCTCTCATTTTCATCACATTTTACTTCAATTTCATATGAAGCTTCTTGAAGCATTAATCTGCCCTCTCCCGAGTTCCTTTCTTGAGAAAGCTTTCTTCTTCCACGCTTCACAATCCAGTTTTCGTCCAGAAGGGGTGCTGGTCTCTGTTGTTGATGATCTGGCTCAACTGCATGATTCAGGCGCCATCAGTGCTTCATTGTTACTTGACTTATCTGCCACCTTTGATACCATCGGCCATGCTGTCTTGCTCGGTGCAGTTCTTTCCTGGTTTTCTTCATTTCTCTCTGATTGAACAGTCTCTTTCCCTCCCTCCTTTTCGCTCTATGCCCACTGCCTTGACATGTGGAGTCCCTCAGGGTTCCTCCATCTTACCGGTTTTGTTTCACATGTACATGCAACCTCTTACCAAGTTTATCTGCTCTCACTGCTTCCAATGTTACTCTTAGCAGATGACACAAAGATTCTGGTCCATTTAGATCTATCCGTCTCTCTTTTCAAGTGTGAAGAATCAGAGATGATTCACCCCAGAAACCTTGGCTGGGACCCTCCTCATGTGGCCAGGGAAAGGCGCACGCTTCCTGATCCCAACCCTAGAGGTGGTGTACTGCAGGAGGCTCACATGGGGTGTGGGAACAGACCAGGAGGACTGGCATAACCCCCTATTTAACTTTCCCCGTAATCCCACACTTTTGATGGCTATTTGCCAAATTGCAGAAGTGGGAAAATCTAATATTGTTGGAAAGAACTACATGTCCCAGAATCCTAGAGGTACTGCGACGGGGAAGAGGGCTAAAGGCATGCAGAGGTAGTAGTCAGGTAATTAAACCTAGTAGTCACTGCAGTAGTCAGGCAATTGAGGCTAATGGCCAACACCGGAAGACAATCATTGAACCTGTGAGGCATAAAAGCCCCAGCAGGAAAGCAGAAGAAGAAGTAGCGTGAACCGGAGATGGAAGGCTGGCTGTAGTAGCTGTAGTAGCTGTAGTAGTAGTAGTAGTAGTAGTAGAGAAGCACAAGGCTGGCAATTCACGAAGAAGTGAGAGCACAGAAGAGTGCCGGAACGTGGAGAGAGCAGATTTCACCTGCAAGTTCTGAGAGAGTATGGTTCTCCCAAAACCTGAAGTGCAGAGGCTGTGCAGTGGAAGACATGCAGGAGGCTGGGCTTTCCCCATGTGAGACTTTTTTGCAGTGATTGCAGAGTTGTGAGCATCCAGGAGACTAAGGCCAGATGCAGAAGGCAGGCCAAGTGGCTGGACCAGGGACACCCGGACACTGGAAAGGGGTGTGGGTCCCCAGCGAGCCAGAAGTAGTAGAAGTGGTAGAGGAAGTCAGGAAAGCAATGCAACCTGCAAAATCAGTGTCCCTGAAGCCAGTGATTGAAGCTTGGCGTTCAAATACACTGTGCAAGCCTTGCCGGTTACTGTAGCCAGCCCCTAAGTGACTTGCGTATTGTTTAAAGCGAGTGAAAGCTGTTGGATATACTTGAAGCTTTATTCACAATGGAATTGTAGCACTCGCATATATTGTGAAAGACCTGATACTCGTGTGAGAGCTGAAGTCTTTAAACTCCACTGTTGAACTCTTTAAACACTGTGGCTGACTAACGGAGTGGTCGCGTGTCCTCAATTAAGAAAGAGGAACATCCTCTATACCATTCCCGAATACCGAATACAGACAATATACAAGTTACAAGTAACAAAGAGTGAGAACTACATCAAGGGAAGGTGCTTGTGCCCATTTGTGTTTCCCAAAGGAAGTCAGAGTTCATCCTTTATGTTACAAGAAATATTATTCTTTCTTCCATTTTAAACTTAAAAATCTACGTTAAAGAAAATTGCATACACCCAATTATGTTTTCACTTGAACGACTGAATCCTATGCTATATAAAGAAGTGACATTCTTACCATTTTGAAGAAGTAAAGAGTCTAAACTAGTCAAGAGATGAACAAACATTGCCCAAGCCAAGAGGCACCCCCTTTGTATAGTGAAGTTTGCCTTGACAAGAGTTAAAGAGCCATCTAACTCCACTGTGAAGTTGTCAACAGTCGAGTGGTCTAAGATTCAAGTGTGGCTTTATTATCTGAAGCTGAAAGAGTGGCACTACAACCTCTGTGTAATTACGTGGGTGGATGACTGGCATTAAAGGTGTAAGCAAAGCTGGGGAAAGGGAACTAAGTGCTTGTGAAGAATATTCTGAAATAAAGTGGCAAAAGACAGGAGAGGCAAAGAGGCGGCCCCTTTTTAGAAAGTAATTAAAAGGGAAGAGTGCCTTGCCTACCTGAGGAGGTTGAAGTATATCTTGTCAAAGCCTGCCTAGCAGTTAAAAGTACTGATTAGTACAGGTCAGACGGCAGAGGCAGAGAGGCGGTCCCTTTTAAGGAAGTCATCAAAAGGAAGAGTGCCTTACCTACCCAAAGAGGTTGAAGTGTATCCTGTTGAAGCCTGTCTAAGAATTACATGTACTGAGCTGTAGTAGTAACATTTAAACTCTGGTGGTATAAAAAGGTTGTCAGTAGATGTCACATTGAAGTGGTATGAAGCAGTAACGTACTGTGGGACAAAGGTGACTGTTCTTATAGTAGCAACAGTAGAAGTGTGGTGGTTGAAGTGGAAGCAGCAGCAAAGAAAAAGCCTCCTGACAAATATACCACTATACAGGTGTATCTAAAGTTGAACTGAAGACGTCTATATGGTTGTAACTAAAGCTGAACTGAATAAGTCTTAAAGTACATTTTACATCTTCTTTTGAAACTGTTAGAAGTGGTTTTGAAGGAGAGACAATTTATTATAACCAGGACAACCATTGGTGCTATTACTTTGCTGGGTTCTGGGAGCAGGAAGAGGATCTTGCATCCAGAAACACAGATTTGTTACCAGTTGATTTTTGTTTGATGAACCTTTTCTTTAACTTGGAACAATCAAGACTTTCCTTTTCCCTTGAAGAACATTTTCGTTGTCTTTGAAACCTGGGGAAGGGATCTTACCCATCATAAGAAAAGGTCATTTAGATATTAGGTTAATGTTGTTTATTTTATGGTGGTGCTATATGATTTCACTGTATGTTTGTTGGTTAGTGTAAGTGCCAGTTTACCCATGCTAGAGATTGTTCCCTTAGCTTCAAGACTATACAGGGAATTACTCGGTAGATTAGGACAATCAAGGCTTAATTATTCATTTATTTACTTTAATAAAATGTCATATTTGGAGAAATCTGCAAGCAGTTGTCCGCCTCACATTACTGATCACTCACACAAGACAGCGACCAGATTCAGGGCTTGCTTCGAAGCCGTGGGTACATGGATGTGTAATAACTGGCTCAATTTGAATGAGGAAAAAACAGAGGTATTGGTGGTCGACCCTCCTTTCTCTACTGCCTCTTGAACCCCCTCTTTATGGCAATCTTCCTTGGGCCTTTTTCCTTCTACTGTTCCTCTAGTGAAAGATTTAGGGTTAAAGATATCAGCCTCTCTGTTTGCGTAATCTCAGATAAGTGCAGCATGACAAAGGGGCTATCATCAACTAAAAACACTTCGTAAGGTTCTTCCTTTTCTCCTTTCCCAGTTACATGCCCAGTGGTGTCTCCACTTGTTATGTCCTCCATGGACTACCACAATGCCCTATTTCTGGCACAACCGGTCTACCTCTTATGGCGCCTTCAAGTGCTGCAGAACTCTGCAGCCAGAGTAGCCAGTTCCACACCTAGATGTGCTCACATTACCCTGGTTCTGCACCATCTTCATTGGCTACCTGTGGCCAAGCGCATTCACCTCAAGGCCTTACGTCTAGTTCATCAAGCCTTTTATGGAACTGGGGCAGAATATCGACAGGCTGAATTCTATCTGTACCTTCCTGCTTGGACACTCTGCTTTGCAGATGCCTGCCTTGTTTCTGTCCCCCGATTCAAGGCCACTAGTATTGATGACCGATCCTTTTTGGTTGCTGAAGCCCTGCTCTGGAATTCTATTCCCCGTGCTCTACGTGCCACTGAGAACGTTTCTAAAAATGTATCTTTTCTAGATCTTTCCATACTCATTCCGTTAGCCAGCGCCAAGATGCCTTTGGGTGTACGCTGTGGTTTACAAGTATTGATAACATAATTTAGCACATGAGGGATATACAATTAAACCTTGTGAGCCTGTGTTCACAGGCTCAGTCAGACCGAATAGGTCATCAGGAATTGCAGGGGAAAAGGGAGGGAAGCAACCAGACTATGTGAACGCATTTTACCCATCCCAGATCAGGACCCTCGTGACGAACTCCAGTCTTTCAGGTTGAGGAGTCTTAAGGGGCAATGGGATGTTGATGACCTGTATAGATCGGAGGAACAAGCAGACCCCCCTCCCCCCACGAATGGGAACAGCATATGAAAACATTACAGCCAAATCTCTGAGCTTGGGGTATGCTGATTTGCGACTTCTTTGCAACTCGGGAGAGAAAAGTGTACTCTGTTTGTATCTTGGAAGGGAAGGGCAAGAACTCTCATGGGGATACCTTTCTCCTCCCTTGAGATGGACGGCCTCTTTCCACCTTTCCACCAGTCCCACTAGTTCCCTGCACAAATTGAAGAGCACCAGCAAAAGCCATCTAATCCTGATTTTACTGAACTGGCCCAAGAGGTTGTGGTACTTGTTAGGGAGAATTATCGGTTTAGGCTGAATTTCCTAACCTAGTGAGTCCCCCAGCAGCTTTGCTGGATTTCTGGAGTTTGTTTTTTTCTCCTGCCAAGAGTGAGACTAATTTTTCTCCCACTCTTGGACATGATTTATGGTGTTCCTTTGACTGTGAATGTGTTTTATGGGCTATGGGGTCCTTTACTCCATAGGGTCTCATGTGTTTTTATTATGTGTGTTACACAGCACCCTTCGTGCAGTGACACAGTGGTGTCATAGTGACACCCCACCATAGACTCCATACCCTGGGACTGACTACTGTCTCCCAGGGCATGTAAAGTCACCATTGGCTTTACTAGTCCCAAATTATTAACAGAAACCAGTACAAACCATCATATTGTGGACTTAATGGTCGGGGCAATTCGATTGCCCGAGGTCTGTTAGTCAAGGGGGCACGTCTCCGTCCCCCCTGATCGAGTTTTGGCTGGTGGCAGTGGATACTACTTTTTATATTCGACCGCAAATATTTCCCTATGGGATTTTCCCATTGTTCGAGGCTACCAACTTTAATTATTTAATTCTCATAGCCTCGAACATACCGCCGGGTTATTTAATTAATATTAATTCGCGGTTGGTATTTTTTGCCAGGACTCGATTCTAAAATGGTGTTTGTGTTCTCTTCTGTGACTCCAAACCCAAGTCGAGCCCTTTGTTCCACTTTTTGGCGGGCTTCTCCACAGAAGCCTCCAAAAGTGGTGCCACTCTGTCTGGGTACCACAGGGGTGTGGGAGGGGGTTTAGGCACCCTGGACTGAGTTACCATGGTAACTCAAGTCGCACTCTTGTGTGATTGGCCCAAGTGGTGAGCCGGCCGGCTCACCACTTAGCATGTTTGATTGACAGCTAGGCTGAGTGAATGGGGGTATGCTGCATAAAAGCAGGGCTTTGGGGACTGGAACTTCCGAAGTCACCACAGGACCTGAGAATCCACCGGTGGAGCCCTGCGGAACCGACTCACCACTTCCCGACGACAGAGAAGATCTCCCGGCTGGAGAGGGTTCTTCCCCTGACTGGTGGGCACAACGAGTTTACCTTCTTCTCTTCGCACCACAGACCGGTTTGTGGTCGAATTGCCCGTGCCAGGCACCCCGGCAGCCGGATAGCCACTTACCACTGGACCGCGAATCAACGGACCGCTCCTTGTACCTGAGAAACTCCGCGGCTGGTTTCTTCCCTGGCAGTGCAATGGACTCCTGTCTTCCTCCCCGACGAGATCCTCTCTTCCCCCGGACAAAGCACCGACTTGCATCCGCTGCCAGGAACAACTGCCCCCGCTGGAGCATTCTCACCACTTTAAGGTACCGTGTCCGCCAGGCCTCCCTTTCTAAAGATTGCTACAAGGTAATAATAACCCCTTAACCTTCTGGACTGGGCTGGCCGCCTTGACCCTCTAACTGGTCCCTTTCTTTGGTCCAACTCCTTTTTGAACCGTTAGAAGACTTTTGTGCACTGCAACCGTGTGACCTTGGACACATTTCGTTTTGGTCCTCTTAAAGCGGATCCGGCCTACTGACTCGGAATTCAAAGTGTTACTTTGCCATCCTCTCTTGTTGTGTTTGTGAAAAAGTGTTGGGATCTGTTTCAATTTATTCTCTGCTTTTCTCTCCCTTTTTAAAACGAATTATTAGAGTGCCATCTACGTTAAGCGCTCACCGCTGTCTGAAAATAAGTGGGGCTTTACTTAAGACTTGTCTAATATTCTTTTAAGGGAGTGTATATCTTTTAATGACCGTGTTTTTTTGAATTGCTTACTATTAGTGCCTGTGTGTTTTTCTAGATGTGGTTTTAAATAAATAATTATATCTCTTTTACACCAAGCCCTGGTCAGTGTTTACTTGTTCTAGTGTGTTCTCTTGACCTATTGTGAATACTCTGTACACTGCCTAACTCTTCTTGAGGGAAGTCTAACTGCTCAGCCACAGCTACCAAGTGAATCTGTGTGGTACAGACTGCTACCAAGTGGGTTTACTGCTAAACACCTGTAGTCCTAAATCTTTTGCAGTGGTCCCAGCGGGAACTGCACAGGTTTCTGCCTAACAGTACTCCAACCAGAAGGATCTGAGTTTGGAACCTGTAAGGAACTCATGGTGGCAATAGTAAAGACAGACACAAGTGATCACAGTTCAAGCGTGTTTATTAAACTATATGCATGGGGGAGAAAAACACCTAGTCTAAACCTAAAGCTAAAATGGGAGCAAGCTACAACCATCATACAATAATAAGGCAGACTTAGTAGCATCTTATCAAATAAAAAGGCCCTATACTAAAAAAAACTATGGCCAATCCTTACCACTAAGTTACAAAAGAGTGTGAGATAATGTTCACCAGAAAAGAAAGAAGTATTCACAAAATTATAAGTCAGGATGGTATGGCTGGGCCTCCCTTCACCATATTTTAAGCACAGGACAAGGCAGAACTCCTGTGCACAGCACACTCCTGGGCTTCGGCAGCACGAGGCTCCAAATTCCATTCAACGATATCAGACCATTCAGGGCCTTCCTCTATCGAATTCACACTTGCCGTAGCTCACAATGTTCACAATCTCTTCAGAAAGCGGGGTCTCCCTTCCACTAACTTTCTTTCGGCATCCCTCTGTCGGGTCCACACTTACCTTATCGCATAATGTTCACAATCTCTTCAGGAAGCAGGGATTCCCTTCCCCTTGCTTTCTTTTGTCAATGGTTCAGAGACTTTCAATTGTACAAGGGATTTGACATGACCCTTGTAATACCACTCTGACACCTCACACCGCCCTTTACTAGGGTCTTCTGGTACTTGCAGTTTCAACACAGAACAAAAGGGGCCAGCCAGAGTCCTTCGAATGAGCACTCCTGCGGCACCTGACCACTCTGCAGCTGGCCCTTCTCTGGGCTTTCCCAATAGTTAAAACACACACAAGCTCTGTGTTCCACAGTTCCTTGCGTTCATATAATGTTGCCACTTGCAACCTTGGGCTCAAACAGAGTTCGGTTTGCTATCAGCCTCCTCAAACTCACCAGCTGTGCTGAACCCGTTGGTTTGTCTTGCTTCTCTGGAGTCAAGGACAGTACGGACTGCACCCACATAGAGCTGACAGTACCACGTGCTATCGAGATGGTGTACCGGAATAGGAAACAGTACCATTCACTGAATGTACAAATGGTATCTGATGCCGGACAAGTGATAACACATTGCTGCGCACGTTTCCCGGGCTCAACACATGACTCAATGGTTCTGCTAAATTCGACATTGCCACGCTACATGGAACGCTACGCTGGACAAAGCACATGGCTATTGGGTGAGTACAACTGCCAATGCACAGGCCCTGTGGAAGGGGTGTGTGTGTCCAGGACAATGACCTATGTGAGTTGGCTGCTACGACTGCACATGCATCACCCCCCCGCCCATGTAGTGAACAGTCAGCACAACCCACACATCACAAAGCTAAACATGACAGGTTGCCACAGTGTGCCCGTACACACCCTGCCACATGAGACACACAACCAATACTACCACAGGCCCATGCAACTGGAGCCACTCAATACATCCACCCACACTATGCACCACTGCCCCCCAATGCTCATGATGCCTGCACATAAGACATCCTGCATCGAGAACATCTTCACAGTCAATTAATTGACTCCGCCATGTGTGTACATCACTGCACAATGCCATACTTACCAACCACTATTGCCCGCAGGGGCAACTGCATATGCACATCAATACGTTGGTCAATGTCCAGATGGCAACGTCGACGACAAGGACCCAGGAATGGTAATCACCCACCGGACCAACCACTGCTTGGTACATATGGATGAATGATCAATGACACCAGATTGCACTGTATCTGATGAAGACATGATACAACAAACACTGACATGTCCCCCATATCTACATCCCATGTAGGTGATGCTGGATATGCACTCACGCCATGGCTGATGAGGCCTGTACGGACGGCAAGGAACAGGCATGAGGAGGCATACAACAGGGCACACATCCGCACACGTGGCATGATTGAGAGGACATTTGGACTACTGAAGGCCCGGTTCCGCTGCTTGAGCAGATCTGGCGGATCACTGCTCTACAGCCCAGTGAAGACGGGTAAAATTACGCTTGTTTGTGCCATGCTGCACAATCTGTGCTTGCGCAGGAACATTCCGCTGCCCCCAGACACAGAGAAGGATGATGGTGATGAAGATGCGGATGGGGATCGGGATGGGGTGGCTCCACCTCCTCCTGGGGGTGCACAAGAGGGCCAACGAGCACAGGATACACTAATTCGCATTTACTTTTGAGAGACTGCACATTGACAGCATTGCATGGATATGACTATGCCAGTTAATAAATTGATGGACTGCAAATGAAATGATGGATGTCCACTCATAAATGATTTTCTCAATGATAATATATTTTTAACATAACAGGGAAGAAGGTGCATTGGGTAGGGAAGCTGTACACCCGTGTCCACCCACCACCTAAACATACCCACCCCCAACCAGGCCCCAAATTACTAACCCCCTAATGGACCTCCCCCACCACCCAAATGTACCCACCCCAACCAGGCCCCAAATTACTAACCCCCTAATGGACCTCCCCCACCACCCAAATGTACCCACCCCCTCACACCCTTCTTGGCCATATATGTGTCCTGCAATGCCAAACACACATGGCATCATTTGCGTGTGCGCTTCTGCGCATGAGCATCCTCGCCTGAGGGCCCAGTTAGGCGACTTGAGCGCCTCTGTGGGCTGGCAGAGGTGGAGCTGGATGGGGTGGTGCGTGTGGATGGCACTGTTGCTGGCATAGTTGGCAAACGTCCCAGATATGCCTGCTGGGCAAGCAACATGGAATCCGCTATGCTGGACGTGTTGTTGTTGCCCTCCCGGACATGGCGTGCCAGGGTCACAATGGTGGTGGCAAAGCATCCAATGGAACTGGAGAGCCAACGCACAGATGCACTATAACTCTCCCTCTGCAGCCCTGGCCTCCTCCCGCTGCAGCCTGGACTCCTCCAGCTGCCTTTCTACTACTACTAGCTGGGTAAGGGTGGTCTGCTGATCCTCCATCCGCTGCATGCGGGCATTCAGCTCAGCCATGGAGGGGGTTGGCGACCTCATTGGACTATGTAGTGATGGTGGGCTGAACTGGAGGTCTTGGAGGGATGACAGGTCATCCAGGTTGGGCACCTCCCCCCATGGCCCTACATCAGCCTGCAGTGCTGGGGCACTGTTGTCACTGCCTGCAGCCTCCTCTGCAGTGCAGATGTTTTCTGAGGTAGGTTCTGTGGCCATGATGGGTTGGCATGGCACCTGTGTGGCAGCAGGCAGCGTGGAGATGGTGGTGTTGGCTGGTACATCCGGATCAGATGCAGCTGGTGGCTGAGTTGCTGAGCAGCTTGCGTCTTCCTCCTGGGCAGGGGTGCTGGGTCTCCCACGTGCAGGTGCACATTGCCTTGCCTGTTGGGCACTGTGGGGACACAGAGGGCATGCTATTAGTTGCGTGGTGGCACCTGATGGGTCCATCAAATGCATCAGACAGGTTGATCAGTGACCATTTGCATTTACACACATATGACTGTTGATGGCCATGTATTCTGGGGGTGTTGCTTATCATCTGGGTCATGAATGGATCCTTTGGGGCACTCCTGGCCTCAACAAGTACTCATAGCATTGAAATGTGTGCACTTACCAGCATCTGCAGGTGGGCTCACTTCTGCTTCAGCATCGCCAATTCCACGGATTGCCTCAAGGTGGAGGTCACTGCTGCAGCGCTCCTCCCATGTCTGCAGTCTCAGTGGTGAAGCAGGCCCTCCACCTGTGCCACTGCTGCGCTGCCGGTGTGCAGCGATTAGGTTTCACACCCTAAGTCTAAGGTCGTCCCACCTCTTGTGGCAGTCCTTCACGCTCCGTGTTGTGACGCCCACAGCTGTGCACTTGCTTGCTGCTTCTGCCCACACCTTCTTTCTACGCTGCTGGGTTGCACGGCGGTGGTCAGTGCTGAACAGCATTTCAGCATGCTGCACAATGTGGTCCAGTAGTACAGAGAGCTCCGCCTCACTGAAGCGATGTTTGCGCTGTCTCTGTGCAGGGATCCTGGCTGCCATGGTGGTGGTCCTTTTTTAGCTTCTCAGTGTGGAGATTTAGCCTGTGCTGACTCTGAATGGCAGTGGATTGTGGTTTATATAATGGCCGCCTCTCTCTTTCCGGTTTTCGCGGTCACGGTATTTCGGCTTTCGTGTCTGTGAGGACGGTGGCGGACACAGTTTTTACACTGCTTGTGGGCCGGTATGTCCATTTCCATGGGTGTTTACGTGGCGACGGTGACACCGTTTCCGTGTCTGTGTGGTGCATGCGACCGACACGGAAACTGTATCACCGTTGTCACGGAATCACTGCATTCCGGACCGGCAAACTCGTAATGAGGCCCTGATTTTATCATGTGTAAGGAAGAGTGTGGTGTTATTACCCCCTTGTGATTGGGAGTTAAAGGCGCCATATCCCAAACTCTCATCCTTATCCCAGGCTGGGAGTTCCTCCCTATGAGTTCCTCCCTCGTGTTACAACCCCTAGGGTGACTATCGGTTAGCGGGCTCACCTCCCCTGTCTCTTGGAAAGAGTCTCCCCGCTGGAGAGAAGTGACGCCATATGAAGGATCGCTACAGGGCCTAGGTTACGGTCACCTGGGACCCTCTCAAAAAAACATTGGGAGCATTAGGGCGACTAGGAATGATTCCACCAGTTTACAGTACTCCAGTAAATGGAGGTGTTTTTGCCATTGGTATTTCGGGAGTGACAAACACAAACACCCACTGCATGACAGCCTGGATGACATCTCCTCCATCACACAATTAGTGGAAAGTGTTGTCTCTGTGGTTTCGTGTATAACCTATATGGCAGCAATAGGGGCATATTAGAACAGCTAACTGTGAGCGCTGCCATTAGTAAATCAAATAATTTGGAGACATTTTAACGGTCTACAGAGACTACCTGCCAAGGAGAATAATTCACAACCAGTGGGACCTCAATGTGGTTCTGTCAGCACTCATGTGAAAATTGTTTGAACTGCCAATTTTTGGTGGTTGTCGTTGAAGGTGGTCTTTTTTGGTTGCTTACACCCAGGCCTGTCAGATAAATGAGCTTCAAGCGCTTTGTGTAGAACACACTTTTATTATCTTCTACAGGGAAAAGGTGGTTCTCAGAACACAGCTCAATTTACGACCAAATATGGTTTGATGAATCCTACAGATCCCTCACTAAACCCCTGTCTAAAGTCTCCTCCCAGGTGGCCAGGGAAAGGCAGACACTTCCTGATCCGGACCTTGGGGTGGGGTTCTGCAGGAGGATCACCTGGGAGGAGGGAGAGCCCAGGGGGATTGAGAGGACTCTGTGGGGTGAGATGCAGTATTTATCTTCCTCTAAGAAAGACATCTCCTCTATACCAAAGTTTGTAATGGCTTGTTGTCATAACAATCTGTGTGCCACAAGTTAAACATCTAAATTTGGGTAAAAACAATCCCAAATCCATAGGCATTGAGAGAAATAAAACCTTCCAAAACCCTGGAGACTTATAAAGCTAAAAACTCCCTTGACTCCCAAAGGTACAGGGAAAGGAAGTCTGGGAATAATAATGATTTAAACTATAAAGCACTTTATTTATTTAGGCCTTGTGACAGTCGGACATGCAAGTGCAGTGCAGAGAGTGCAGGAATGGAGGAGAGGGTGGCGACGAATGGGCAAGTGCTGGTGGGAGCCCAGGAGGAAAGTGCCAAGGGGTGCCAAGGTGGGAGGCCACTGGCTAAGTGCTAGGGTGGAGGAATCCCAGGGGTAGGATGCACAGCCGCCAGGTAGTGGGCCCACAAGGGCAGTGTTGAGGGCGGGAGGGTGCTGGTGTCGACTAGGTAGAGGCCTGGTAACCTGTGGGGCACATGAGGGACCAGGCTGTCAGTCTCAGTGGGGTGATTAGCAGGGAAGGAAAGATGGAAAGGGGTAGAGAAGAGCAGCATTTTGAAGAGTTTCCAGAACTTGAGGCGGTCCGGCTCAAGTCTGAGAAAGACAGAGTGGCTGTTCCAAAGAGAGGCACCAGCCGGAGAGAGAGATCTGCCCCCACTCTCTTTTTCGAGAAGCGTTTGACAAGCAGAGAGTTGGAGTTAGTGGAGCAGAGGGCTCTAGCAGGACAGTATTTAGGGAGAGAAAGTTGGAGATAGTGTGGTTCCAGGCCCCAGAAAGCCTTGTGGGTGATGGAGAGGGTTTTGAATTTGATGCTTGCGGGCACTGCGAGCGGGTTGAGAGATTTTAAGGCTGGGGAGGTACAGTCCCTGGGCTTCAGGCCAAGGATAAATCGTGCAGCCCTATTCTGGATTAGCTGAAGGGGTGTAGGGAGGAAAGGGGAAGGGTGAGGAAGAGCTGTTGCAGTAGTTCAGCCTAGAGAGGACCAGAGCTCTGGAGACGTTAAGCTTCTGGGGGAAGGTGAGTAAAGGGAGAATGCCTCTAAGGCGGTTAAGCTGGAAGTGGGCCTTCGTGGCAAGGTCCAGGATGCGAGGGGTGAAGGAGAGAGAGGAGTCGAATATGACCCAAAGGTTTTTGGCCTCACAGGATGGTGAGGGTAGGGGGCCCGAGGTGCTTCGGTCAGAGGGTAGGTAGGAAACAGGGTGCGGGTGTCCCAATAAGTCTCCATCTTACTGGTATTATGACAGAGATCGTTACCCGCACACCACACCTGGATGTCGGTCAGACAATCAGGGATGAGAGAGGAGGAGGTAGTAGATGGAAGTTTGAAGGAAAGCTGTGTGTCATCAGCATAGCACTGGAAATGAGGAGAGAAGGAGGAGATCAGGTGAGCCAGGGGAGCTAGATAGATATTGAAGAGCCACAGCGACAGGATAGAGCCCTGGGGGACGCCACAAGTAAAGAATGCAGTGGTGCAGGAGAAAGGGTCCAGTTGCAACTGGGAAGGGTGGTTAATGAGGAAAGAGGCCAGCCAGTCGAGTGCCTGGTCCGTGATGCTGAGAGTATCACAATCACAGAGACATTTTATGAGGATAGAATGCTTTACCGTGTCAAAGGCAGAGGAGAATTTGAGGAGAATGGGAACAGCAGGGTAGCTAAAGTCAAGATATGCGAGCATGTCTTCACGGGTGTTCAGGAGAGCAGTTTCCGTGCCTCTGGTTGCCCGGAATCCAGATTGTTGGTCATGGAGGCAACCAGCAAGTTCAGTATGAAGGATCAGTTTAGGCAGGACCGACTTATCCAAGAGTTTAGGGGTAGCAGAAATAAGGAGATAGTTAGCTGGGCAGGAGGGGTCAGCTATTGGCTTTTTTTTAGGAGAGGGTGCACAGAGAAGTGCTTGAGGGAAAGAGCCAGTGGCAAAGGAGTGGTTACAGAAGTTGGTAGGAGCCAGGGCGAGAGAGGAGATGTTATCCTTAATGGTTCTAGAAGAGCAGGGGAGCACCTGTTTGGATGAAACCTTCATAGAGCGGGCAACTTCAGAGACCTCATCAGGTGCTACCAGCAGGAAGGGAGGAGACTGTTGGGGTGGGTTAGACGGAGAGATGCCAAGGAAAGCAGAGAAGCGGAGATGGGGGTGGAGCCTTAGGACAGGATGTCCTCAGTTTTAGATGTGAAGTGGGAGGCCAAGGCGTTGCAGAGAGCCTGGGAAGGAGGGAGCGATGTGGAAACTGCAGTTGCATTGACAAGTTCGTTGCAGATTTTGAAGAGTTCAGTTGTGTTGTTAGTGGCCCCAGAGATGCAAGCTTAGATGTGGGCCATCTTCTAGGAGCGGATGAAAAAATAATATTGCCTTTGGAGCAGTTCACAGGACAGTTTGTCAGAGGGTGAACGGGAGGTCTGCCACTTCCATTCAGCATCTCTGCACTTAGGTTTCAGCGAGGCTAGATCAGACTCATACTAGTTGTTGTACTTCTACTACTAGCTTCAGGCGGTTCCTGATGACAGGAGCAAGGATGCCAAGGGTATTAGAGATGGAGAGGAGATGGTTAGCAAGGGCAGAGTCAGAGGGCGGGTCAGAGGGAGAGTCAGAGGCAGGGGTGGGACGGGGGATGAAAGTGGAGGCAAAAGCAGTCACTGACACTCGCTTCATCGGTCGAATGACGGCAAAGGAGACTAGCAGTGCGTGCGGCAGTTGGGACAGAGGGCCGAGGAGCCCCAAGTGGGAGGAGAGAGTGGTCAGACCAGGAGAGAGTGGTGGTGACTGGGTTAGAGATAGGGATATCTCCAGACATGAAGACATCCAGAGTGTGTCTGGCTGAGTGAATCAGTCCGAAAGGAAGAATAGTGAGAAAGAGGGAGTCACAGAGGTTACAGAACCATGAAGTGGCTGATTCAGGAGAGTCGGGTGGATGTTGAAGTCACCCAGGAGGAGGAGTTTGGATGTAGAGGTCAAGAGGGAAGAGGTGAGGTCAGCCTATTCAGAGAGGAAAAGAGGGATAGGGCCAGGGGGCCTGTAGATGGTAGCGAGGGTGAGTGAGAGAGTAAGAGAGACCCCAAGCCTACAGACCAGGCATTCAAAAGAGCTGTAGAATTGAGCAGGGTTGATAGAAGTAGGGACCTACTCAGGTAAAATCAGGGCCACTCCACCTCTGGGCTGGTTGGACCTGGGTTTGGAGAGGAGTTTGTAACCCTCGGGAAGGAGAGTGATGGAGCTAGCATTGAACCATGTCTTGGTGAGGGCGAGGACGTCAAGGTCAAAGTCTTCAAGAAGGAGACAGATGTCAGAGTTTTTGACAGCAGAACAAGCGTTCAAAGTAGCTAAGTGAAGCTGGTTACCACCTTTCAAAGTTTTCCAAGGAGGGGTACAGGGGTGTGGTACTCCTGTTGGTGGTGGTAGAGAGGTTGGAGAGGAGGAAGGGGGGTTTGCAGGAGGAGGGGGAAGTGAATGAGAGAAGGCAGGCGCCATTCAAGAAGGAGAAGAGTAGGTTGAGAACCTTTAGCCATGATAGTACCGTTGTGATAGACATTAATGAGCCACTGAGTGGCGTGGGCAACGACAGACAAGGAGAAGCAAGATGCTGGGTCGCTAGGAGCCACGGAAGCAGATCACATGCGAGCAGCGAGGGGATAGGGCGCCCATACCTTACCCAGTGAGTTCACAAACTGATAGTGACCCTGCAGTACACTGAGATGACACGCGTGCTCAAGGTAGGCGTTTATAAAGTAGCAAACGCTAGCGTATGAGTGGAAGTAATACTAAAAGTGAATTTGAATACTGAACTATCAGAAAACTGTGAAAACAGTATTTGTGAAATTCAAATGACTGTGACTTTAAGCATGTGAGTTTTTTTTTTATTTTAGAACCCAGCAACCCGAGGGGGCAATATTATTAGACGCTAATGCACACAGCCATTACCTAAGCCAAGAGAAACCAAAAGCAAGGCAACTCCAATCCAACCGATATTGACAAAGGTAGAAGGGGACTAATGAAAGGTCAAAAGTTGTGAAACCTGTTGTCCATATTCTAATAAGCATATAACACAAGCTGGTATAAACCCACATTACTAAAGCCAAGGAAGAAGCCAAATAAGACCTTATCCTTGTCAGTATTTGGTTACTTATTCAGTGTGGAAACAAGAGTGCCAAGAAGGCTGCCCTTCTGGGAACGGTTATTCAGAAGGAGAGGAGCATAACTTACTGTGAATCTTGCTTTCCCTGAAGAATTGCTAAAAGTATGATGATGCAAATAAACAACGTTGTGAAGCTGTTCTAAAACTGTTATAAACCGATCTTAACCACAAACGCACTTGTTTATAAATCCCTATTCGGGCAGGGGAGTATACCCGAATGGCAAACCTTTGAAGTACCCTCAATGCCTCACAAATCCCCAATGCCACGTCCTCTCCTACCTCTTTTGAATTCACCATCTCTGCTATTGCTCTGCCTGACTCGGTTCACATCATCTCCATCTATCACCTCCTGGTCCCACTGGAGCATTCTTTGATGACCTTGGGCAACTCCTTGATTCTCTTTCCACTAAATATCACCTCATTATCATAGGTGACTTTAACCTTCCCTCTCCAACCACTTTCCAGAAATCTGAACTTCAGTCTTTTCTTAGTGACTACGCTCTCCACTCTATTCATAACCGACCAACCCACACAGGAGGTAACTGTTTGGATCTCTTATTCCTTGCCACCTCTCTCTCAGCCACTAATGTTACTGTCACACCACCCATATCTGATCACTACATTTTTTCCACCACCATCTACTTTCCACCCTCTGACCTTTCCTCACCACTTGCTTTACCTATTACTAAAAAGGAAATGTAAACCTTCTGCCATTCCCCCCTTTTGCCCTGACTTACAGTTCTCACTCTCCTCCTTCAGATCTGATACCTCTTCCACCAACACTGCCTTCTCCAGCTTCCAATCCCTACTATATGACTCATTCTCCTCTCACTTCCCACTGCTTACTTTCACCTCTAAGTTTCAGCATCCTCAACTATGGGTCACCCCATTCATATGCTCTCTCCTCACAGACATGCGTCGCTGCTGCGCAAATGGAGGCACGCCCACTCACATGAGGATCTGCAACTCTACCTCTCTGCCCTGAACTCTCTCAAGTCCATTCTTGATAAAGCTAAAAGGGAATTCTACCGAACCCTCATTGACCCTCCCTCCAGCCATCCTCGCAGGCTACAGGGCACCCTACACCCACTCCTCTTAAGTCTATGACTATCAAATCCACTCTCACAGCTGATGACCTAGTGGAATACTTTGCTAAAATAATTACCAGAATTAGAGACTCCCTCATCCTACATTTTATACTCTGCCAACTCTACCATCATCTTCTGCAGCCATCTCCCACTTTAGTCACTCTAACACCGATGAAGTGCTAGCTCTATTGATGAAGGCTTACCCATCTTGTGCCTCAGCTAGTCAAGCCTGTTGCCCCTATAGTGGCCTCTCACCTCACTGAACTCTTCAACATGTCCATCGACTCTGCTTGCTTTACCCTCATTTTCAAAACAGCCACAGTCATCACTTGCCTAAAAAAGCAACGGACTGAACCAAACCTACTGGCTAACTTTCACCCCGTGTCTCTCCTTCTGCACTACTCTAAAGTGCTTGAAATGGTTCTGTTCAACCGCCTTAGCAATTTCTTAGACATCCACAACCTTCGAGAACCCCTACAAGGAGGTTTTCGCTCCTGTCACTCCACAGAAACTGCTCTCATGAATGTGTCCAACTTCATCGCCTCTGCTAAACACTCAAAACTATCCACTATCGTAATTCTCCATACCTGTCTGCTGCCTTTGACACTGTCGATCACTCTGATCTCCTTAATACTCTCTTTCTTCTTGAATACTCTCTTCCTTCTTGGGATTCACGATCAAGCCCTTGCCCGGATTGAATCCTACCTTGCGCCTCACCAATTCTCTGTCTCCTGGAGCAACAACACCTCTCAACTCACTCCTCTAACTGTTGGTGTTCCACAAAGCTCTGTCATGGGTCTGCTCCTCTTAACACTCTACACTTTTGCTCTCGGGGCACTAATCTTCTCCTTTGGGTTCTTGTACCAACTCTTTGTGGACAACACCCACATCTTCTCTTTCCCTGAACTCTCTTCTGATCTCTCTATCAAAATGTCCAACTATCTCTCTGCCATTAAATATTGGATAGCTTCACACTCTCTGATGTTAAACTCTACCAAAACAAATATAGTATTACTAGCTTTATTGAAATCAGCAATAAATGGTGCTAGAGTCATTTTCGTCAATACTTCAGACACACTGCCTCAGCACAAGTTTGGTGGCAACCCTTATATGTGGCGGTAACAATATTACTGCCACATTTAAGTGTCCGCCAAATCAAAGGTTTGGTGGATTTACCCCCAGTTCTGAGCTGGGGGCAAATACGCCGCAATTTTGCCGATTTTCAGCCCTATTACCGCCGATGGTAATAGCGCCAAAGATACCCCATTGGCCCAATGGGGAATGGGGAATGGGGAATTGCCGAATGGGCCCAATGGGGAATGGGAACTTACCGTTCCGCCAAACCCGTGATCCGGCAGTAATAGCACTGGGGGTTTGGCGGTAATGCTATACCGCCAGGGTTACCGCCCAACTCTTGATGAGACCAACAGTGTGGAGCATAAATAAGTGAAATAAATAAGTTTGTGTGCCAAAATAAATGCATAAAAGCGTAATGCATATATTACATGTAATGGCAGCGAAATATATGCAGGTGCAAGGTAATGTAGAAATGCATACCACTCATTTTGCTCTGCTCACAATGACTTATTCTAAAACACTAGCCGCATACCTAACACAAAGATCTCACCATAAACACAACAACACATACATGCATGTTAAAAATGGACAAAACTGTCTTGTACACACAAATACTTTATACATCTGTTTAAAAGTGCTGAGTGCAAAATGAGTCATAGAAACGTCTATGCAGAACCATATTACTTCACCAAGGCAAATCATAAATATTGGAACTACCTTACCAAAGTGCAAAGAGTAAAGCTGTTTTAAAAAGTGCCAGGTTCCAGTCAGAAAAGATTCAAAGTGCCACACGTTTGAAAAGGTGCCAAGTGCCATTCAAAAAAGTGTTGAGTCCCAACTAGCTAAAACCATAATAAATCTTGTTGTAGCATCCACTTGGACTACATTCTCTTTCTGTTCATCATATAGTCAAGGGACTGGCTAGTTTCGACGAAGAGCACAGAGCTTCGTCTTCCTCAGGGCATAAAATACAATCTGAAAGATAGGTTTTGGGAAAATATTATTGTCAATTACTAACGCTCTCTATTAAGTGGTGTATAAGACGGATGAACATGGCAACAGGCTCTGGTCCGGTTCCATGGAACATCCCAAGATTATGGAGGAAATCGAACTTTGGACTAAGAGTAAACGTGTCACTACGGTGAAAACCCTTATGCCTCACCATTCACTATGCTGGTTAGGTCTGATGGGAGTTGTAGTCCTAAACATCTGAAGCGGTCAAAGAGTTAGGCTTTTTTTCGGAGTTGCTTGTATTCTGATCACATTTTTCATTTTAGGCAGTGTGAGTTGCTTTTCATGTTATTTTAACTCACTTTCATATAAATCCATATTTCGAATGAAATGTTTAACTTGGACATTTTCTTTCTGAGATCTTTAGTTGTCCATAGTTTACCCGTACTTGTGCACACTACAGCACCATTATTCAAAGCAAATAATGTATAGATCGATAATTGCGTCACAAACTTCCGGCACTGTGAATCAGCGTGCCTCTGCTGAAGGTGTGAAGTTGTAATATCTGTTGATCCCTTAAAGGAAATATTGTGACAAAAGATTGTGAACATTTGCAATAAAAAAGTTTACTTTTTCCGTCTTCAAATTCTTGCAGCTTTTCATGTGCAGTTATGAGAACAGTTTTTCTTCCAACCTCCCAGGTAAAGCAGGCGCACTTCATATGGCTCCACCAATTCAATCTTTGGTTTTAAAAAGGCAATTGTCAAATGTACTGTGTAATATAAAGTATGTACCCAGTCTGCCCATGTATATGTACTATTTGTTGCTTTACAGTGTAAGCACTAGTCATAATAAAAACACTTCCATTACCCAATTATTTATTTATTTATTTATTTGTTTATTTATTTGGAGTTTTTTTAAGAATATTAGTGAACATAACACCAGTTAACAGTATAATTGTGGGTTTATGTATTTTAGTTGACCACCAACTGGTCGAATTTTATTCACCCTCAATTTTCTTTTATTTTTTTACCACCAGAAGGTAGATGGTGGGTTGGGTTGGGGTCATGCAATATTGGTTTGGGTAAGGGGTGGGGAGGCGGGTGAGTGGTTTAGGAGCAACCTATCCCACATTCTGACATTTAAAAAAAATGAGGTACAAAACATTTGGAAAAAAAATGCAACTAGTTCAGGTTCAATAAGAACATATAGATCCATAATTATGCCAAATTATAAGATATTTTACACTTCGGTCCAATTAAATGGTTATAATATATCTGGAATATGATCAATATGTAAGAACCATAACGCAAGTAATATAATAAAAGAAAATAAGTTCTGCTTTAACAATATAAATACTTTCATGGAATATAAATGACTGAAAATATGAAACTGTCCATGAAAATAATTACATATTGAGTCGAGGTGGACAGGTGGGAATGGAGCTACAGAGACCCTGGGGAGGGGAGGGGCCTACCTTCAGAAAAATAATAGCCAGTATATCAGATATTCCCAAGGAGTCTACCCTATCCTTCTCCTCCCCTCTCCCCTATTGATTCTGCTCTCCCTCGGCACCATGCACCTGGCCACCCTCTGTCCTCTGGGCCCAGGTACCTGCTCATCTCACCACCCTCACGCACTGCCTCCGGGCCACCCCCTGCACTGGGGTCTGTATCTGTACCCATACAGCCCTCCCCTTTTCTTCCTGCACTTTCAGACCTACCTGGCCTGCTGCCATAAACCCAGCACTTGCCACTTGCTGGCTGCACTCCCATTGTTTGTTGCCTTTTTATTTATTATTTTTTTATTATTATTTTTGTGTTTTCCTTCTCGCTCCGCACTCTCCTTTTGTTCCCCCTTCCATGCACTTCTCCCCCTTCTCCCTCTACCCTGCACTTGCGCGTTCTCAATGTCACTGGGCCTAGCAAGATCGTTGTTTTTGTTCTCCCCTGTTCCCCTTCCCTTGCCGTGCTCTGAAACACTTGTGTATGAGCGCGATAGAAATAAAATATCAATATCCACTTTCTCCTTTGCCAAGTTCCAGTCTGTAATTCAAGACCTGGTAGAGTTTTGAAGAATTAACACCACCACATTAGAAGACCAAAAGGTATGTGGGTATCGTCTTTGATCCCACTAAAAGTCCATTTGACTACACAGTCTGCAGGATGTACTGTGAAAAAGACATACTTGAGCTTGACAGTATGCAATGGAGTTGGCAGGTGAGGGGCAAAGTTATGTGCAGCTGCCTGCAGGAAGCATCATGGTGGGGTCCAGCAGCTCCCATGACAGCGCTGATTGACTTCAAGGTGGCAGCTGACAATTGATAACTGATACAAACCACTAGATCTGACAAGGTGATGAGTGTTACTCGGAAGAACAAATCCCTTTGTCACATCCACACAAGGACCCAGTTAGAGTCATTATTTTGTCAGCTGCAAAAGAGGCAGAACTATAAAGGGAGGCTAAGGCAAAGGCCTAGTATGGGAGTTTGAAAACAAGCACTGCAGTGAAGAGCGGCGTAAAAGATGATAGAGGAAGAAGGAAGGCGAAGGGAGTGGAAGGAGAGTAAGACTTAAAAGAGAGGTGGATGGTAGAAAGGTGAAGGGAGAGGAAGGGTAAGAAGGCGGAAAAGAAGAGAAAGGGAAGAGCAGCGTGAAGAGGGGAAAACCTAAAACAAGGAGGGAAGGAGAAAGACAGAAGGGGAGACACAAGAGGAAGGAGGACATTACTTGGAGGAGGAGAACAGTATGAAAGGTTTTGACACAATCGGTGTAGGAAGATGAGGGCCACCGTGGAGGAAAAGTTTGGGAGAGGTACTTAGGAAGAAAAGGGAGGTGAAGGAGGAATAAGTGCAGAGGGTGGACCCTGAAAATAAGGTCAATACTGTGGAAGAAGGCCTGTGTCCATTAAGATGTTTGCTAGCTGGTGCCTGGTTGTACATCTTAACCTACGAACTAGCCCATAGGAGAAGTCAAAAGTAGTAAAGAGAGGTAGTGGAAAGGCGAGGAGGAGTGCGGTACTCTGGGTAAACCAACTTGACCGTGGTTTGACTCTAAACACCAAGGTGTGTGGTGCCTCTCTTCGGTTTCTGGCCCTGCCGATGCATCACATCATCGGTTCCTGGCCCCTGAAAGGGCCTATCTTTGTCTTCAAGCCCAGGAAGGCCACCACGTCTTCAAGCCTAGGAGGGACGAAGGGTCCTTCTGTCCAAGAGAGCCCAAAAATATTCATGCATAGCAGGGCCAATGCGTTGTCAATCCTAGGAGGGTCAACCCATGATCATATAGAAGAGTGTCAAGAGGAGCCAAAAAAAAGTGCGTCCTGGAGCACTAGAGGGTTATTAACTGAACCATTCACACTGGGCAATACAATCCAAGATGAGTATTATTAGAATACGGAAAGTGGGCACAGGAATAAAGTCCTCTAGAAGAAAGGGGGCCTCCTCACGAGTGTTACGAATGTCAGCAGAGGGAATGTTATGGGCGTGGAATGAGAAAAGAGAATGCAAGGCAAGTAGTACAGTGGTTGGTGCGAGGGTGAGGACAGAGAGAGTCATTATCCCATAAAGATGAACTAAAAGGAAATAAAGAAGTCACACATACTGGCTGTGTCCTAGTTCACTTCCTTGAGTACTGGTGATGAGCTGCAGCAATGAGTTAGAGCCTGCACTTGCACGCACCATTGATTGTGGCCGCCTCATGGAGGAGACGTTGCCCTGGCTGAGCAGGCACAGGGTCAGTTGCGGAGTCAAATGGTGACTCACTGGTGCTCTCCAGGGCTGTATTGGGCAGTATCTGGGCTGTGTGTGAGCCTATGAGGACACAGGAAGCCCCCTAGCAGCATAGCTGTGCATGCCCGCGACACAGCACGTGATCTAAGGACGCGTCGTCCTGTGTTGCCAGTTGCCCGGCATTGTGAGACACGATAAGGAGTTGACATGTCCGTTGCTTAGCTATGTAACAAGCTGAAGGATTTCACTGTGGGCACTGCGCTCTGTGGCGTGCCCCTCCCACAGGCAGTGTAGCAACCGAAAGGGACACTCGCACACATAAAGAAGGGAGCATGCCATAGCAGAATTGACTGATACTCTGAGAGGATTGTTTTCATTGGACCTTAAAAGGGAGATTACAGACATTTGTCCCTGTGGACAAGATGACAAATACCATGGGCACGAACATGGGGAAGCAACAGAAACCAATTCAAAGATGATGGCAAACACACCAGGCAATGGGTTATTCCTAGGTTATTAAATGGAAAGAAGCATTCAAGAAATATATGTTGACAGTATATGGTCCTAATTATTTGAGTAAAAAGAAAAAGGCACTGTTTCATTGTCAAGGTCGAGCTGGACAAACATTTCTTAAGACTACCTGAATCCATCGAGATGGGCAACCGATTCAGTTTGGTATATGCCTAGCCAAGATGGACATTTTGGCTTGTTATCACTTTGCCATCAGACAACAGAAACATTATGAGACAATTGAGAAGTTTGTTACAGCACTGAGAGGGCTGGCTATGAAGGGTTGTTTTGAACATTGTCAGAAGGAGTATATTTATGACAAGTTGATGATAAACAGGAGAGCAAGAGGTCCTCTTGTCTAATGGGAACTAGCCTGTTCACAATGAAGCAGCTATTTCCCATTAGAGAAACAGTCCCTAACCTAGGGAGACACAAAGGTCCCCTTGTCTAATGGGAACTCGCCTATTCTCAATGAAGCAGCTATTTCCCATTAGAGAAACGGACCTCCAACCTGGAAAAGCATAAAAGTCCTCTTGTCTAATGGGAACCAGCCTGTTCACAGTGAAGCAGCTATTTCCCACTAGAGACAGAGACCTCCAAACTAGGACAACCACAAGGTCTTGTTGTCTAATGGAACTAGTCTGTTCTGAAAAAAATAAATTGCCACATTTTTTAAAGCACCAAAGTATCCTTTTCTGCAGGTGGGAGTGGTCTATATCTGTGAAAGCTTATATTATCATTGATAAAAAAGACCTTACGATGTAATATTTCCCATGAGACGACTTAACTGTGGTAAGGGGAAAATGACAAAATTGTGCCTTTCCCGTAATGATAGTTTTAAGTGAAATTAGCTATTTACCATTATAAAATGTAACTTGGTGCTTTTCTGCGATGGGATTTGACATTCTCAGTGAGAATGATCAAAAACCCATTATTATTCAGGACCTGATCACGAGGGAAGCAAAATGGGCCTTTATTCTAATGGGAACTAACATTCTCAGTGAGAATAATGTAGAATCCTTTATTATGCAGGACCCAGCCACAAATGGAGCAAAAAGTGCCCCATCTCTAATGGGAACTAGCATATAATGCGAACTAGGGTTTTCAGTGAGAATAATCTAAAACCCATTATTATGCAGGACTTGACCACTAGGGGGCAAAAGGGCCTTTTCTCTTATTCGAACTATGCAAGTTATGTTATGTCATGTTAGCAGTACTTGTATAGTGCACCATCACCAACGGAATTGGTCCCCAGGCGCTCTGGCGGATCTGTAAATAGGAAGGGTGGGGTATGGTTAGTCGGGGGGAGGGGAGAAGGAGAGAGGGAGAAGTGGTGTGCTGTTGGCAGCTTCAGCTCTGTATACACTGAGTGCTGGGCTTTGGTGCTAGTATCGGATCGGATGAAGGCCTCGAGTGCTGTGGGTGAAGTTTATGTGTTGTTGATGCGGTGTGGTAAAGTGTGTGCGGATTGCTGGGAGAGAGATAGTTGTGTGGTTTTGTTTGGGTTTAAGTATGCAGAAGATTGAGGGTTGGGTTAGTGGGGTCTGTATGCTGGTTCAGGTACTTATGATTCTGTTAGAGTTGTATACCTGTGGGTTCGGATGTTGCTGGTTCCTCGTGGGCCAACTCGATTTGGTGTTGTTGCGCTGATCCAACTGTATCCTATTGGGTATAGTTTGGATTGGTGGGTGCATATGAACCTAATCTTCAGGTGTGGGACTGGGTGGGCGATATCTATTCTCAGGTGATCTAGTGTGACCCTGGTCGGTTAAGGCTTTGAGTGGTTCAGGGTCGGGGTCGTGTTGAAGTGTTGTCCTAGTGGATCCGTCTTGGTGAGCGTGTTTATTCAGACGTTCGTATCCTTCTGTCCTGACTGGTTCTTTGATTTCCGTGGGGTGAACATCCTTGGGACTGTTGTTTAGTTGTAGTTTTGTGTGGTGGGGCATTGTGCTTCCTGCTTTGTATTGGTGGACCATGTTTAGAGATGAAACATTCTGTTTCATACCCATTGCATTGGACCCTTGATGCAGTGCTTCCTTTCCCTCTCTATGTTTTGTTCTAAGGGCTGTTGGGGAAGGTCATAGTTAGGTCTTGGTCCTCTTGATGATTTGTTCTAGTCTTTCTGTCTTAGTTTGCTATGTTTACTGTCTTTGGTTGTATTGCAACTGTCTCCCGTTTGGTCCTTTGGTATGCCGTGGGATATTTACCTCAGCTTTTCCCATTGATTGATCGGTGCGTATCGCGGTCGCTCTACGTTCATTGGTGTTTTTAGTTATGTCGGTGCCCCTGTGGCTAGTCTTTCTAGTTATGACATGAAGAGCCAGGTTTTGAGTGATTTCCCGAATAATAGGTGGTTTCTTGTGTTACGTATGTACATTGGAAGGTCGTTCCAGGTTTTCGGGGCTTGGTGAGAGAAGGAGGATCCTCCAAGTTTTCTTTTGTTGTAGGGCTTGACAAGTCTGGTTTTGACATAATGTTTTACTAATCAAACAGAATAAACGTGTGCATGTGATTGTTTTTATATTGTGAACAAAACAACAATATTAATAGGGGGAATGTTAAGATGTGTGTTGCAGATGGCAAAGAATCTTCTGGTTTTTGCTTTTGAAATGTAAACAAGTAGGGTGGTGTTCTGTGCATCCCCTCTTGTAATTTCGCTGCAGGTAGGCTGGAAGATAGCAGTAGGCAGCATTACCTCCATGTCCATCTTCCTCGTCCCAGTACTTGCCTCTGATGCCCCTCCATTCTAGAAACCCCTTTTCTTCAGAGGTAAAATACCTCCCCCTTACCCATGAGCCTCAGTTAAAAAATGTCCTGTCCTTCAGCCAGGTTTCACCGTCTGTTTGCCCCCTGGAAGGTCCCTTGAAGGGGTGACGGTTCCTCTCCTGTGGGCCATGCACCTGGTTTTCTTTTGGGGAAGGGGCACCAGTTGAGCACAAACGGTTCCTGCTTGGGTTTTCCTGCGGAGCAACGGGGCCCGATGTCAGATGCGGCTACGTCCCGGGGCATCCAGGTGAGGCCAGGGGCTGCGGCAGGCAGGTGGCTGCCCATGGTGGCTGGTGCTGCCTCCTCCAGTAAAATGATGCTGGTGGGCAGGGCTGGTGATGGTCTCGGTGCCCTTGCCTCCCTGCTGCTCCTGTAGTTACCAGTGAACTGGCGGCAGTGCAGTGCTTTTTTTGGGTGCCACCCCCTCCCGGGAAATGGCACCGGCTGACAGCGGCCCCAGTTCCCCTCACTCCCTGCGGCAGTGTAGCTGGCAGCTGTCCAGTGGTTTTTGTTTTGGTGCTGCCCCCTTCCCGGGAAACAGCACCGGTGGGCCGAGCTGGGATCGGCCGATGACGGTACTGGTTCCCTTCATCTCCCTGCTGTACTGTTGTCGGCGACCTGGCGGCTGTCTGGTGTTTCTTTAGGGTGCCTCCAGAGGGTCTCCTATTCACATATTATCATGGAGCGCTTCTCCCTCCCTGGCTGTTTTCTGATCCCCTATGTTGGTTCAACTTTTTGGTTCCATGTCCCTCCCTTTGGGTTGCACTTGGCCTCAAGGGTTTATGCCGTATTAGTGCCCGCACCAATCCCCGGTGGGGCGCCTTGACTTGATGGGGCTTACGTTTCCTCTGTCTGGATGACTGTCTGGTTAGGGCGGAGCTACATAGGTTGGCCCTCCCGCTTCTTCGTTTGGTGTACCAGACTATCCTCGATGCTCTGTGGGACAATAATGTCTTCTGTTATTTGAGCGCTCTGAGACCTATGGGTGTGTAGCGTTATTAAGAAATACATTATTATGATTATTAGTGCGGGTTCCAGATCAACTGGTGGAGTTCCCGTTTGGCACCCTCCCGCGTTGCACACGGGTGGGGCTGGTCCTCTTGCTCCTGGAGAGAGTGCAGTGGTTTATCATGGTTCTCTCGAGTCTTCTCTGGTGGTGGTCGATCCTGGCTCGGCTGTTGTTGCTTCTTCAGGATTGTATGGCCTCCTGGGTTGTTGCTGGTCCCGTGGGCCTTCTGTGTCTCCTGTTTCACTGGCTCCCTGATTCTCAGACTTCCAAGGGGCTGTTGTAGTGGTCTGAGGCCTCTGGAGTGGGGCGCATTTCGTGCACCCCTTGCAGACCATTGCGGGTCCTCTTGGAGGTCTGCCGTGGGTTCTGGTGGCCAAATGTGGGTCTCTTTGCCTCCCCGTCTTGGGCTTGCGTCTCCCCGTTTCTGCTCTCATTTCAGAAAATAGGGGCAGGGGTGGACACCCTGCTCCAGACTGTGTGCCTTCTCTCTTCTCCTCTGGGTTGTTCAGTAGATCCGGGGTGCAGGTCTTCCATCCCCTTGGTTGCCCTTTGGCCCAGGCTGCGGTGGTCCTTTTTCTGCAGTGTCCGTGTTCCGGTGTAGAGTCCCTGGGCTGTTGCTGCCAATGTGGCCCTGCCCCCTACTTGCCTGACTGGGGAGCACTGGTTGGATGCTTCTCTGGGCAGTCTGGTTGTTGTGAGGTCTCGGTTGACTGAACTGGGGTTTTGGGTCCAGTGGATGTCTTTTTCCTGCAGGCCTGGTGGCCTTCTGCTTGTTGGGGGTGGTCCTTGTGTTTCCCTCTGGGTCGGGCTTTTCCCAGCAGTTCAGCTGTCTTCTTGTTTCCTTTGGCACGGCAGCTGCTGGTGGTGGTCCCCCTTGGTGTCCCGCTATCGTTGGATCGGGCCTGTTTCTTTCCTGGCTCTTCTTACGGCTTAGTTGCATGTCCCGGACCATGTCCCACGTGGTTCCGCTGGGGGATGGCTTCCTCCAGGGCCGGTGCCCTGGGGGTGTCCCTGCATGGACTTTGCTCTGCTGCTCTTTGTGCTGCTCGGTGCACGTTCTCTGAATTTATGGGCTTCACGTGCATGACCCCTGTGATGGATCATTGGGGTTTCTTCTGTGGGCATTCACTGCTTTTCCTGGGTTTGCGTGGTGGTGTTGGTGTTGCAGCACCTCTTCCTCTCTGTGTCTCATTGGGACCTCTCCCCATTGGCTATGTTTTGGTATACCTCAGAGGTAAGCACTGGGACGAGGAAGAGGGACGTAGAGGTAATGCTCTGATTACTTACCGGTAATCTTCATTACTCCTAGTCCTCTTCCTTCTCACAGGGGAGGGTCTCATGAGCCGGCTTGGAAATTAATAACTGAAAATTGTCGGTAAGGGGAGGTATGATACCTCAGAAGGAAAGAAAGTGAAAAGGGGTTACTGGAATGGAGGCATGGCCTCAGAGGTAAGTACTGTGACGAGGAAGAATCGGACTGGGGGTTATGAAGATTACCAGTAAGTAATCAGAGCAAGTATTACCCTGGGCCACCATGAGACTGAGTGACGAACAATATTCGCTTTCAGGCTTGATGTTCTGAGATTACCACTAGTAAAGCCGAACCTCGTGGGCAGCCCAGCTATTTTCAGTCCGATAGACCCTCAAACACACAACTCAAACATTAAAAAAGCAACTTAAAAACATAACTATTGTCCCTAATGTGTATCATTGTCACACTTGTGACTGCCACAATTCTGCTTACCCTAAGCTCTGCCACATAACCCATCCACTGGGGGACCCTCGTCACTCCTGCCCACAGGGCGCATCGCCTTAAATATGCCACAGGCCGATGGCGCAGCTGGAATGTGTGTGCTCGAGGGGCTGCGATTTAAATTGGCATTTTCTTCTTCGTGATGGCGGGAAAGTTCCTGTGGAAGCCAGAGGCTCGTGCAAGACACCTGATGGAGATGGGAAGCGGAACGTTATATTTACTTTCATCATTTTCATCTATTCAACATGACCGTATGGAGGCCAAGAAAGGAACAGTGGATGGGACAATAGATGGATGGTGTTAAACTGATCAAAGGGGTTAAGAAAACAGGCTAATTTACAAGACTATTTTAAAGGGGAATTTAATGTTGATTGATGAAGAGTGTGTTTGAGTTAACAAATAGTGGGTAGGATGGGGTGATTTTAGAATAGGTCGCCTGGGGATATCTGGGTGTGATTCGGGGGAGGCACTTGGGCATCTTGGTGTGGGTCTGCAGGGGGGATGGGGCATCTTGGTGTGGGTCTAGAGGGAGGGAGGGATGGTGGCATCTTGGTGCTTGCAGGAAGGGTTGGGGTATCATAGTATGGGTCTAGAGAGAGGGAAGGGGCATCTTGGGGTCTGGATTGGAGGGAGTGGGGTATCTTGGTGGGGTCAGGATTTGAGGGATGGGGGCATCTTGATGTGGTCTGAGGAAGGGATGGGCGAGGGATGGGGGCACATTGGTGTGGAACTTTCGAGAGGGATGGGGCATCTTGGTGTGGGTCTGGAGGGTGGCATTGGGCATCTTGGTGTGTGCATCTGTGTGGGTCTAGCGGGAGGAAGGGGAAATCGGGTTGTGGGTCTGGCATGGAGGGGTGGTTCATCTAGGTGTTGTCTGGAGGGCAGCATGGGGCATCTTGCTGTGTGTAGGGAGGAAGGGGCATCATGGCATAAGTTTAGAGGGAGGGATGGGGGAATCCTGGTGGGGTCTGGAAATTAGGGATGGGGCACCTGGTGTGGGTATGGAATGGGGGGTGGGGCCATCTGTGTGTTGGTCTGGAGGGAGTGATGGGGGCACATTGGTGTGGGTCTGGAGGGAGGGAAGGGGGCATTTTGGTGTGCACCTGGGGGGCAGGATGGGGCATCTTTTTGTGTGTGGGGGGAGGATAGGGCATCATAGTATGGCTCCAGAGGGTGGGATGGGGATATCTTGGTGGGGTCTACATCCACGGGAGTGGGGTATCTTGGTGGGATCTGGATTGTAGGGATGGTAACATCTGGTTGGGGTCCGGAATTGAGAGATGGGGCTTGTTGGTATGGGTCTGGAACAGAGGGTTGGGGCATATCAGTGGGGTCTGGAATGGAAGGATAGGGGCTTCTTGGTGTGGGTCTAGAATGCTGGAATTCGGGCACATTGGCAGGTCTGAAGGGCAGGATGGGGCATTGGTGTGCGGATGGAGGATTGGGCATCATGGTATGGGTTTAGAGGGAGGGATGGGGCATCCTGGTAGGCTCTGGATCGCAGAGACGGTAGCATCTGGCAGGGGTCTGGAATTGAGGGATGGGGCATCTTGGTGTGGGCCTGCAGGGATGGGGCATCTTAGTATGGCTCTAGAGGGAGAGATGGGGGCATCTTGGTGGGGTCTGGATCACAGGGAGGGGCATCTTGGTGGGATCTGGAATGGAGGGATAGGGCATATCCGGTGGCTCTGGAAAGGAGGGATGCAGCATCTTGGTGTGGGTCAAAAAACAGGGAATGGGCATATTGGTGTGTGTCTGGTGGGAGGGATGGGGCACATTGGTGAGATATGAAACAGAGGGAGGGGGAATCTTGGGGTCTGGAATGTAGGGAAGGGGGCATCATGGTGTGGGTCTGGAGGGAGGGATGGGGAACATTGGTGGGGTCTGGATCAGAGGGAGTCGCATCTTGATGGGGTCTGGAATGGAGGGAAGGGGCATATCAGTGGGGTCTGGAATGGAGGAAGGTGGGACCCATGGTGGGGTCTGGAGGCAGGGAGGGGGCACATTAGTGCGGGTCTGGAGGGAGGGAGGGATGGGGCACATCAGTGTGGGTCTGAATGGAGGGAAGAGGCATCTTGGTGTGGGTCTGAAAGGAGGGAAGGGGCATCTTGGTGTGGGTCCCGAGTGAGGGATGGGGCGAGGATCAGAGGGAGGGGGCATCTTGGTTTGGTGTGAAATGAAGGAATGGGGCATATCAGTGGGGTTTGGAATGGAGGGAAAGGGGCATCATGGTGTGGTCTGGACATTGGTGCAGTTCTGGAGGGAGGCATGAGGGCACATTGGTATGGGTCTGAAAGGAGGGAAGGGAGCATCTTGGTGTCGGTATGAAAAGGAGGGAAGGGGGCATCTTGGTGTGGGTCTGGAGTGAGGGATGGGGCACATTGGTGGGGGTGTGGAGGTAGGGATAGAGGAACATTGGTGTGGGTCTGAAAGGAGGGAATGGGGCATCTTGGTGAGGTCTGGATCGGCGGGGTGGGTCATCTTGGGGTCTGGAAGGGAGGGCTGAGGCATACCAGATTAGTCTGGAATGGCAGGAGATGGGGCATCGTGGTGGTGTCTGGAAGGAGGTATGGGTGCACATTGGCGTGGGTCAGTAGGGAGGGATGGGGGCACAGTGGTGGGGTTTGGATCAGGGGGAGGGGCATCTTGGTGGGGTCTAGAGGAGGGGTGGGGCACATTGGTTTGGGTTTGGAGGGAGGGATGGGGCACATTGGTGTGGGTCTGATAGGAGGGAAGGGGGCATCTTGGTGTGGGTCTGAAAGAGGGGAGGGGGCATTTGAGTGTGCTTGTAGGTGACTGCCTTCTTCAGTGAATGAGAATGGCTGGAGGGCCATGTACAATCTCAGGATACTAGGCTTGGAGTGTTTGTTTAGGGCCATCCATACCATGGGGGCATGCTCTATGACTAATTTGAATTTTAGCTCCATCGGGTAATATTGGAGCTATGTATGGACCACGTTATTGCCAGACATTTTAACTCCACCCTTACTTCCCTCGGGAAGAGCTTATGGCTGATATATATATGGTGGGCTACTTTTCCAGTCTTTGATCTGTGACAAGATGGGGTATAGGATGTAGGAAAATATCTTTAGAGAAGTCAGGAATAGCCAACACTTTCAAAAGCAATTTGGGCTACTGGATCCCAGCGTACAGGGTTGGGATGGACCTTGGTGAGTTTGTATTTTAAGGGGGCTGTTACTTCCGAAATGTTGGCGATATTTGGTAGTATTATACCAGCCCCAGAAAAGCCCAGATGTCCTTTTTGGTTAGGGGCTGAGAGACACTCGGAAATCCTCCACATTACAGTGCTATGGTAACACCAATCCATTCCTCACTTCGAATCCATGGTTTTGGCAGACAACTGGGCAAGATGAAACTTTGCTGGGTTGGCCGTGAGGTTGGACTTTCTCAGCTAATCACAGGCTGTGGCCAAGTGTCGCAGGTGATCATTCCAAGTCCAGGTATATACCATGATGTAGTCACCCAATATAGACCAAATATTGGGTTTGTAAATTGAAAGAGCCCTTAAGGTGTTGAAAAAGTAATCTTTCACGTGCCATCTTCAGCAAGGGGCACCTGTCAATATCCCTTTGTAAAGCGCAGATTTGAAATGAAGTTCAACTCTTCTAGATCCTATCTTTGGTGTGGGGGTTGCATCAAACTTGGACATTTCATTGAATCTTCTCAAGTCAATGTACAACCACCAGCTATTGTCAGGTTTGGGTACCAGCATGATAGTAGAGGACCACTCACTTTAAGATCTTTTCAATTACTCCTAGAGCCTGGATTTTCTACAGTTCTTCCTTAACAATTTACTTCCTGGCCTCTGGTAGTCGGTTTGATTTCAGGCTAATGACTCTTCTGGGTGGAGTTTGGATCTAATCGGCCTCATCATGAGTTTGGCACTGATACAGTGGTAATTCCATCCCGGCGGTCTTACCATTTGTGACATTACTGTTGCCCCATAATTTGGCGGTACAACAAAAGTGGCAGTAATACTGTTACCACCAATTTTAGCGTGTACTGCCAGACTTATAATGAGCCCCAATGACTCTTCCGGGTGGCATTTGGATCTTGTGTACCACCCCATGTATCCTCCATGGCTTCGGGGAACACACACGGGTATCTCCCTAGCAATTCTGACAAATCCTTGTAGCATGTACTGGGGAGACCTGTCCCTGGTGGAACTGTGGCTCTGTGGACTTGAGTTGGGAAGGAAACCTCCTGGGTATTCTCATGGAGAGCTAGGAGCTCAGAGTTGATGTTTCCTCAACAAGCTTTCATTTTATTGGCATGATAAAGATGAGATTGTTTTCTTCTATCGACCCGATGGACTTTGTACGTGAGGCAATACGTGACCTCCATGATTAGATACGGCCAAGCCATCTGGCCTCTTGCTTGTTCATGAGGTGGGCTGTAGGACCATGACTTTGTCTCCTACTTGAAAGGTGCATACCTTAAGTTCTTTGTTGTATGCTTTCTCTTGGCAGTCCTGGGCTGTTCAAGATGAGCTTTTACCAGGCTTTGCACCTTTTTCTTGTATTATCTGGTGTTCTGTACCATGGGGTGATCACTGGTCTGTTGAGTCCTGTGCCCTTTCCACTCTTCTCTCATGAAATCCAAGACATCTATAGGGTTCGGTCCACACACCTAGAGAGCATCCCGTGGATGAGTGGGGCGCCTTTCTTAGAGCAAAATAAGCCTATGAAATTAAATGGTCCTTTCCAACAGCCCAACAGTCTGAGGATGGTACCCCAACTGTCTCAGTGTCTTAATGTTCATGGGGTCTTTCATCTCCCCTTCAGCATAGACATGAAACTGCTGCCTTGGTTAGTGAATATTTCTGTTGGGAACCTTCAATTGGTGAAGAATGGGATAAGCACCGTCAGACTATTGTTGGTTCTGTTGCTTTTCAATGGGAAAGCCTCTGGATAGCTGGTGGCGTAATCCTGTATCCAGAGGATGTAATCCACCATTTCACATCTTCAACATCTTTTTTTTCTCCCTCCCCAACCTCCACCCGCTCGTTTCCATCCACCAGCACCTACGTCACCTGAACCTCCAGCGTCCCACGTATTCACCTATTCCTCATTTTGATCCGAAGCCCAATCAATCAGGTACTTGTATAGTGCAAGACCTTCACCACAGGCATCAGGGCGCTCAGATACCGAGCAAAAGACTGAAAAGATTTAAGGGAATAAATGAGTTTTTAAGTGAGCTTTAAAGAGGTTGAAATCCTCAAGCTTGCGCATAGGAAAGAGGGGGGAATTTCAAAGCTATGGGCCTGCCACAGAAAATCCCATTACCACCTTTACTATACCCTAATCAGCATACCTCTAATCACTTTGCAACTCAACTCACTATCAGTCAACATCTAACCCTAAAAAATATCATGCTCAACCTCTTTAATGTGTTGACTCATGAACCCATTCTGGCTGGAGTGTGAATTAAGATTCTCACTGTGCTCGGTAACCTGTTAGCCAAAACTTTGCACAGCACTCTGTGGTCTCTGAGCAGCAGGTAGATTGGCCTTTATGAGGTATTTCTCTCTGCAAGCCTTTCCTAAAAAAAACACTGTTGGATTGCCAAAGATCAAGTGCTAACTGTTGTTCTTCCTTGCAGTCCAGGATTAGATTTACAATATGTTGTGTTGTCAGTTTGCTGGGCTTCCTCCAAAGTTTAACTGCTAGAATGTTAGCACCTGGACCTTGGGTTCTCCCAAACTCCATTTGAGCCAGAACCTTTTCTACTTTCGCTCCTTGAGTATCTGCCCTGTGTTGTGCCCATTATTGGTTAACCAATGCTTCCGGACCGCTAGCCGCTCCAGAACTTGAAAACATGTATAATGGTCAGCAAACACCTCAGTTATATTTTTTCAACGTCTTCAATTACAATACCTTCATGCTCTTTGACACCACCTATGTGCTAGAATGTGCTCTACTGGCCATATTTACATATTACAATCTTTTCTGATCATTTCTCACCGTTTTGCTGTGGGCGCCCTTTGTGTCGAGCATTATCTTAGCATTCATCTCTGGCTTTGCATCTTGTAAGTACGTGACATGTTCCTGTTTTACCTGAACTGAGGACTTCTTTATCCCCTGCTCATACCCCTCAAGACTGCCTTGTAACCCTCCAATGTGAGTTGACTTTTTCCCGATGGGCAATTGTCTTCAAAGTATTCCTTTCTCTATTTCTCCCTGGTGACTACTTCTTCATCAAGTAGGCAAAGATGACATTTGCCCTTTGAATCATTTTCATCAGTAATGGTGAGTGGTCTGACCTTTCTGGGCGGAGGAAGCTTGCTCCTCTATGTTCATGATTCCAGACAATAAATTGTGTAGTGTAAAGAAGGTGCAAGTGCAGTCTTGTGTGGATTTCACTACTTACACACACCAATCAGTTTCATGGAGCAAGTGAACGCTTTGTGTCTAAACTGTCAACCTTCAGCCCCAATCTTTTATCTATCCAGAGATGGATACCTTTTCATTTAAGTCGCCTCCCATTAGCATCCTTTCTGGAGGAGCCAGAATTAGCTTGCTTTTTATATCCCATTTACAGTTTCAATGACACTGGGGGTGGCTTTATGTTGATTATATCAATCACCTCCATGCACTCTGATCTACTTTCCAAAATAAGGCACCAGGGAACATTTTCACCCCCACTGCAAACTCACAAATTATGCATGTTGTCCATTATTGTAGTGTGCTCTGCTCAGAATGTTGCATGTCAGAATGTTGCATCAATTCCCCTGAAGAGGTTTCTGAGCACCCCACCAAATCTTGTTTGTATCTGATGATATATTTTTTTAAGTGCTCTTTTCTTAATCTTTTTACGGTGCTGATAACATTGCATCCAGGCATGAAAGGCCATTTGCTTCACTTTCTCTGGCATTTTAGCCCCATGAGCAATTTTCTAGAGTGGTTGGTAGTTAAGACCTGATCTGAAAACGTGCACGTGCCTCTAGCCATTGGCCAATAATAAATGGTGTGCTATATGCATGTGGAAAACTGGCATATGAGGAAGGCTTGTAACTTTGTTCCGCCTTCTTAGGACTTTGTATCTGCCTCCCGTGGTAGATCTTAATCAGGAGACGGACAAAGTGGTATTATGGCTGTCTTTCCTTTACATCATCAGTTGAAAACTGTCCCTAGGTCTAAGATCTTCGCCTTATTCTGCAAAATAAACTGTCAAAGAACGCTCATCAGGAAGGTTGTTACAAACAAGGAAGAGCTCTGTCCAAAAGCCTTTACTAACCTAGATGTGAACCCTACCAATTACACAAAAATATATAAATTAAACAAAGATACATTCAGGCTCTCTGCCCTTGCACGTGAAAGGTGGCTGGTGTTTGACCCCCACCCAGGTATATTTTCTTTACTACAGCTGCTCGTCCTTTATTTATTTATTTGTTTATATTTATTTATGTAGCGCATCAAGCCTGAAGGCATCTAGGCGCTTTTCCTGACCGGCAGCTCGCAATGTGAGTTGCAGTGGTTACAAAGTTACATGAATTTTCTGGTTACAAGGTTGCGAGCTGTACAATACAATACAGAGTGATCATGACAGGTGAGGTAGTTCTTGACTTTGATGCACAGTCTAGTCTAGACAATATAAGGACTCTAGCTAGGGTGATGCAGCTGTCGGGTGATAGGAATGGTCTACAGGCAGTGATAAGCTTGGATGTGTAAGCTGAAGCAGATGCAGTGGCGTTGACTTCTCGAGTCAAGGTTAAGGATGAGGAACAAGGAACTTCTGGCTATCAAGTCTGCCTTTAAGGCTTGGCGGCATTATCTGCTGGGGGCCCGACACACCGTTACTGTGATTACGGATCACCGAAACCTGCAATATTTGAAAACCGCAAAAGCCCAATCCTCTAGACAACTCCGTTGGGCATTATTCTTTGCCGAGTTTGACTTCATAATTACCTATCGACCTGGTACAAAGAACGGTAAAGCTGATGCCCTTTCTCGGATGGGAGTGGAAGGACACTTGATCAACCCTAAACCTGTACCAATCATTCCCGAACAAAGAATTCTGGGTGTAATCGCCACAGAATCCATAGAGGAAGTTAAGGATAAAGCCAGGCAACTTGTAACTCCAGCAGACATACAGATTTGGCATCTGCAGGGAAAGGACTTTGCAGTAAAGGACAACTTATTGTATTTCCAAGAACGATTATACCTACCCAGCACAGATTTACAGAAAAAAGTAATCTCTTGTTATCACGATTCTTTAATGGAAGGACATCCCGGTATGGCCAAGACCTCAGAAAAGATCAAGCGCTACTTCTGGTGGCCGTCTTGTAAAAAAGATATCAGAGACTTTATAATGTCCTGTGGAGTATACGCCCAAAACAAGAGTCAAAAGGAAAGACCAGCAGGCCTCTTACGCCCTATTGACATCCCACCTCGCCCTTGGCATACGCTTTCTATGGACTTCATCACCGATCTACCTCCATGCTCCGGATACAATACGATTCTAGTAATCGTGGACTTATTCTCCAAGATGGCGCATTTCATTCCGCTCAAAGGCTTGCCAACAGCAGCAACTCTGGCCCGAGAATTTCTCAAAAACATCGTCCGACTGCACGGTTTTCCTTCGGTTCTAATTTCGGATCGAGGTAGTCAATTTATTTCTCATTTTTGGCGAAGTTGCTGTCGGTCGGCTCAAATTGATGTGAGACTATCGACCAGTCACCACCCTCAGACCGACGGACAAACCGAGAGGACCAATCAAACTCTGGAACAGTATTTACGCTGCATGCTGCAACAAACTGAAAAAACTTGGAAAGACATCCTTTGGATAGCCGAATATGCCTACAATAACTCTGTCCATTCGGGAACTGGGAAAACCCCGTTTTTTCTTTTGTACGGCAGTCACCCTCGAACCTCGGAGTTGGATCCCCTCCAAGATCTTGAAACACCAGCAGTAGACTACCTGCATTCTACAATTACCCAAGCCTTTAAGGAAGCTGTTTCTCACCTTCAAAGGGCTAAAGAACAATACAAGAAAGGAGCAGATCAACATCGGAAGGAAGCCCCTCAATATCAAGTAGGGGATCAAGTCTGGTTATCCACCAAATATCTACCTCTAAAAGGGCCACGCACATTCAACCCAAGATACCTTGGTCCCTATTCCATCACTACCATAGTAAACCCAGTAGCGGTCAAGTTGGACTTGCCCCCGCACATGAAGATACATCCGGTCTTCCACGTCTCTTTATTAAAACCCGTGCAACCTCGAACCCGACTAACTAAATCTCCAAAACCTATCCTAGTTGATGGAGAACTCGAGTTTGAAGTCAAAAGCATTCTGGACTCCAAGATCTCCAAATCTAAACTATTTTACCTAATTGACTGGAAAGGCTACGGCCCCCAAGAGAGATCCTGGGAACCTGCTGAATATGTCCACGCTCCTCGCCTAATCAAAAGATTTCACCGAACATTTCCTGACAAGCCAAAACCCCCGGAGAAGCCCGGTTTGGGAGGGGCCTTGAGGGGGGGTACTGTCATGATCTCTGCTTCCAAAAGGTCAGGATTTTCCCAACTCAGATGGAGAGCATGGCGTTCACTTACCTAAGGTGAGAGCGTTAACCTTTGGGGTTCTACAGGAGAAGAGAAAGGGAAGAAGAGAGAGACATTCAATAACCCAGTTCCTTAATCCCATATTTGCTATCTGCAGACATCTTACCCTTCGAGTCAGACATACAGTGCACAGAGGTCCAGCCCAAAGTAATGGTGAGTGGTCTGACCTTTCTGGGCGGAGGAAGCTTGCTCCTCTATGTTCATGATTCCAGACAATAAATTGTGTAGTGTAAAGAAGGTGCAAGTGCAGTCTTGTGTGGATTTCACTACTTACACACACCAATCAGTTTCATGGAGCAAGTGAACGCTTTGTGTCTAAACTGTCAACCTTCAGCCCCAATCTTTTATCTATCCAGAGATGGATACCTTTTCATTTAAGTCGCCTCCCATTAGCATCCTTTCTGGAGGAGCCAGAATTAGCTTGCTTTTTATATCCCATTTACAGTTTCAATGACACTGGGGGTGGCTTTATGTTGATTATATCAATCACCTCCATGCACTCTGATCTACTTTCCAAAATAAGGCACCAGGGAACATTTTCACCCCCACTGCAAACTCACAAATTCTGCATGTTGTCCATTATTGTAGTGTGCTCTGCTCAGAATGTTGCATGTCAGAATGTTGCATCAATTCCCCTGAAGAGGTTTCTGAGCACCCCACCAAATCTTGTTTGTATCTGATGATATATTTTTTTAAGTGCTCTTCTCTTAATCTTTTTACGGTGCTGATAATATTGCATCCAGGCATGAAAGGCCATTTGCTTCACTTTCTCTGGCATTTTAGCCCCATGAGCAATTTTCTAGAGTGGTTGGTAGTTAAGACCTGATCTGAAAACGTGCACGTGCCTCTAGCCATTGGCCAATAATAAATGGTGTGCTATATGCATGTGGAAAACTGGCATATGAGGAAGGCTTGTAACTTTGTTCCGCCTTCTTAGGACTTTGTATCTGCCTCCCGTGGTAGATCTTAATCAGGAGACGGACAAAGTGGTATTATGGCTGTCTTTCCTTTACATCATCAGTTGAAAACTGTCCCTAGGTCTAAGATCTTCGCCTTATTCTGCAAAATAAACTGTCAAAGAACGCTCATCAGGAAGGTTGTTACAAACAAGGAAGAGCTCTGTCCAAAAGCCTTTACTAACCTAGATGTGAACCCTACCAATTACACAAAAATATATAAATTAAACAAAGATACATTCAGGCTCTCTGCCCTTGCACGTGAAAGGTGGCTGGTGTTTGACCCCCACCCAGGTATATTTTCTTTACTACAGCTGCTCATCCTTTATTTATTTATTTGTTTATATTTATTTATGTAGCGCATCAAGCCTGAAGGCATCTAGGCGCTTTTCCTGACCGGCAGCTCGCAATGTGAGTTGCAGTGGTTACAAAGTTACATGAATTTTCTGGTTACAAGGTTGCGAGCTGTACAATACAATACAGAGTGATCATGACAGGTGAGGTAGTTCTTGACTTTGATGCACAGTCTAGTCTAGACAATATAAGGACTCTAGCTAGGGTGATGCAGCTGTCGGGTGATAGGAATGGTCTACAGGCAGTGATAAGCTTGGATGTGTAAGCTGAAGCAGATGCAGTGGCGTTGACTTGTCGAGTCAAGGTTAAGGATGAGTCCAAGTAAAAACCAAGGGTTTTCACTTCATCTGATACCTTGATAATGTTGCCATCTATGTTAAATTATTTGAATGAATTAGGTAGTTTGTTGAGGTGGTGTGGGGAACCTATGAGGAGGAGTTCCGTCTTATCGTCATTGAGGCAAAGCCCGGGTAGGGCCATCCAGGCTAGGATTGTTTGATAGATTTTATTCAGCGATTCAGAGTCGGTGTCATGGGAGCTAGTGATAGGTATGAGGATCTGGGTCTCATCTGCATAGTTAGTGTAGGTGACACCCAGCTCGTCAAGTCGATCAAAAAGGGGCTTTGTGAATATGTTGTATAGAGTTGGGAATACAAAATAACCTTGGGGTACTCTGCAAGTAACCGTGGTATGTGTCATGATCTCTGCTTCCAAAAGGTCAGGGTTTTCCCAACTCCCTTGGAAGCAGATCCATAACCCAGGTTCCGAGTGCCAACCAGTCCCAATTGGGACCTTTTGGACCCAGTCCTGGCGCCAGTGGCACCAGGCTCATAAATATGCCCAGTCCCAGCGCTGGAAGCGCCGGGCTCATAATGCTTGGTTGGACTTACCTGCAGCAGACCATGCTGCTTACTTGCCTGCCAGTTGAGCCTCTGATCCTCTTCTGTTTGGAACTACTTTTCCTGTTGGGTGGGGCAGGAGCCACTCCCTAGATTCAGAACACTGGAACTCTTCTGGAAAGCAGGAACTCTTTTCTTACCTAGGCGTGGCTGTGGAAGGAGACACCTAAGCACTACAGGAGGCTATTTAAACCACACCCGATGGATGAATCTTGCTTTGCGTTATTCTGCATCCTCTGCAGCAGAACGCTCATCGTGTCTTCTGCATCTGATCCTGGGCCTAAGGAAAAAGGCTTACCATCCTGAATCCAGTCTTCAGAAACACCTATAAAGACAAGAAAGAACAGGTTAGCATTACGGTCTTCAGTGACAGCTCTTCACTTACCTGGTCCATCGGCTGTCACCAACGCCTCGCGCTGCATTCCGGCATCTGAAAGACAAAGGCTTACCTACTCTTCGTGCGCTCCGGAGGTCTTCACACTGCATTCCGGCATCTGAAAGACAAAAGCTTACCAACTCTTCGCACGCTCCGGAGGCCTTCGGCGCTGCATCCCGCATCTGAAAGACAAAACAAGGTGCGTTTAAAGACATTGGGGAACTTTAATACTCACGTGCCATTACTCCTTTCCACATCTAACCCAGTGGGTATTCCGGCACCCTGCAGCCGCTCCGAACTTGTACCTGCAAAATAAAAAGACAGTTAGAGCGCATCGTGAAGCAGGCAACAAGCGCTTACTTACGTGCTTCCAGGCGCTTCTATTCATCACACGGGCTCCATCTTCAACTCACTTCAGCCCGTCATCCGCCATCGCCGGAACCCTGCAAAACAAGAAACATCATTACTAAAGACTTTAAAGACATTAGAATTACTCGAAACTTACCGTTCGTGCAGTAAACGACGGACAGCAGTCCTCTGAAGTCAAGAGGCCTGCTCCCCTTATCCAGTGAAGAAACTGGTTACAGCACCCTGCCCCGAGGCAGATGGAGAGCATGGCGTTCACTTACCTAAGGTGAGAGCGTTAACCTTTGGGGTTCTACAGGAGAAGAGAAAGGGAAGAAGAGAGAGACATTCAATAACCCAGTTCCTTAATCCCATATTTTCTATCTGCAGACATCTTACCCTTCGAGTCAGACATACAGTGCACAGAGGTCCAGCCCAAAGAGCCAGCCGTGTGTTACACATCACCTTTGAAGATACGGTATACGCCCAGTCAAGACCGGCGCCTCTACGGGAATCAGGTGAGCGTTACATATGTGCCACCACTGAGATCGGAGAGAAGACTCTCATGGTTCCATCCGTAAGGAAGGATTTAATCCAGAGGATTGCTTTAGGTGAAAAGTGGGCTGCTGAGGCTAGGTAATTGCAAAGTATGTTGTGATTAACAAGGTTGAACGCTTCAGAGAGTTCTAATAAGAGGAGAAGCGCTAAGTTGCCATTATCTTTTAGCTCGTCCATTTGAATTCAATGATCAAGTAGAGCAGTTTCAGTCCCATGTCTTGGGCGGAATCCAGATTGTCGAATGCAGAGGAGATTCTTGGTTTGCAGGTGGTTTTGAATCTGGAGGTAAACTGCTCTATACCGAATTTTTAAGAGAAAGGGTACTGTGGTTATCGGTCTGCAATTAGTTGGTGTATTCGGGTCTAGAGTAATTTTTTTTAAAAGGGGCAAAACCCAGGTATCTTTAAGGTTGGATGGGACCGAGCCACTTTCGAAGGATGCATTGATTAAGCTAGTAATGAAAGGGGTCCATTCAAAAATTCGAATAGCATATCAGATGTGTGGGTGATAGGTCTGGGTGTCAGTTGAGTCGGTTTGAAGCTAGTTTTTGTAGCTTCAATTTTGGTTTGTAGAGGGTGATTTTGTTAGTTAGGGCTTTTTGAATAACAGAGCACCAGCCCTCATTTCCGATGCAGCTTCATTGATGTGTAACTGGGGACTTGACCTCTATCAAAAGAAAAGAATTATCAAAAAATGTTTGAGGTGCTGAAAGAATATCAAGATGAGATAAAACTAAGAAAAATGAGGAAATACTTTAGAGACAATAGAGATTATGAAGATGACAAAGTATACACCTTTCAAGACAAATATAAACAACTTACAAAACCAAGATCACAAGAAAGTACCCCAAACACCTCACCAGGCAGCTCAGCTCAGATGTGGAGTAAGAAGACCAAGAAAGAGAGTCTGAAGATATAAACAACAAAAAAGCTGAGAAGGATTTTTAAACCAAATTAAAAGATATAAGAAGGGGAACAGACTAAACTATCAAAAGCAAGTTCGTTGTTTAGTACCACAGCAAACAACACAACAACCACCGCCTACAGGAGGAGGGGGAAACGTGGGAGCGGAAGACACAGGAAACCAAGATGCCGTAGAGGATTTCAGGCGGCTCACTAGAGCAGGGGCAAGGGAAGCCGCAAAAGGGAACAAATAAATGACCTAGTACTAAATATATCTAATCACCAGTTAAAACCAGAGGAGATCTCACTACTAAACAAAGGATTTACATTTGCACCATCTACGAACTTTGAAGATACAACAGCGCATATAGATGTATTCAAGTTTGTAAGGAAGCTCAAACTGAAAAAATATTTTGACACAAATCTCAGCACATCGTACTAGGGAACCACCAGAGGTAACAAGTACCCTCACCATTGAAGATTTAACAAACACACATCTATTAAGATCTCTACAAGAAGCAGATGAAAGACAGATGCATGAGACCCTTCAAGAACTCCATATAAAACAAACCGGTCTCACAGCCAAAGAGATGAAACCTAAATCTAAATTTATTCCACATCTAATGCCGGACAACCCAGTGGACACTTTTTATAAAGCGGTTACTAAAGACCTGAATGACTATACGGATACCAAGTTCAAAACCAATAAGGAATACAAACGATCATATGACAATCTGACATCAATGGAAAGAAAAGCTTTAAATGATTTTAAAAAAGATAACAATCTAGTCATCAAAGGAGCAGACAAAGGTGGAAAAATAGTAGTGATGAAACGGGAAGACTACTTAGAAATGGCAATGAACCACCTAAATACACCGCTTTGCTACACTAAACTCAAATCTAACCCCAAATTGGAGATCCAATTAGAATTAAAGGATGCTATTGAGACTTGGCATAGACAAGGACTTATAACGGACGAGGAAAGCCACTTCATGGATATCAAACAAACGACTTTACCAACAATATACTTTTTACCCACAATTCATAAGTAGTATGAGAGAATCCCGGAGGGGAGACCAATAGTAAGCGGAATTGGCTGGGCGACTATGAACATGGCACAATATATTGATGATATTTTAAGACCGTTGGCAACCCAAACTAAATCATATTTAAGAGACACAACATCGGCAATCAACAAACTATCCACAATAAAATGGCAAGAGGGCTACCTATTAGCCACGTGGGACGTAAGATCCCTTTACACCTCCATTAGACACAATACTGCCATAGAAACCATAGACTATATTTTTTCAAAAGAAACGGCTTCTCATTTTCAATCAATAAGTATGCTAAAAGAAATGTTACTACTTACCTTACAGAACAATGTATTTGTATTTAATGGAAATTTCTTTAGACAAACCCGAGGGGTAGCGATGGGGATCAAGTATGCCCCGGTGCTTACCAACCTAATAATGGCTATGTATGAAGACAAACACATTTACACAGATGAATCTTATGAATTCAATGTGATATTTTGGACACGTTACATAGATGATCTTTTAATGATTTGGAGACGGGAAGAAGAACTAGAGAATTTCAGGAAAAGAGCTAATGCCAATGAGATGGGAATTGAATTTACTGGCATTGCAAGTCAAAAAGAAATTGATTTCTTAGATCTCAACATTTATATTTCAGACAACTCAGTTAAAACAAAAACCTTTAGGAAAAGCACAGAGGCCAACTCAACCCTATATGCTACAAGCTGCCATCATAACGCAGTAATCAGAAACATACCAAAGGGAGAATTCATCAGAGCCCGTAGGAATTGTACTGAACAAACAACCTTCAAAGAAGAATGCAAATTACTAACGCAAAGATTCAAAAGGAGGGCATATGGCAAGACAACGACAGCGAACGCACAAGAGAAAGCTATGAAATTAGACAGAGAAAGTACCTTAGCCACTAACACAAAACTGGTTAAAGATGAAAAAATAAGCTTCATTACTACCTACTGTGCTGATAACAAAGTTTTGAGGAAAATTCTAAAGAAAAATTGGTATTTACTCCATTTGGATCAGAATGTGAAGAAATACATTGATGACAACCCAACTATAATCTACAAACGGGCAAGAACGATTAAAAACGTTCTGAGTCCTTTACTTCTTCCAGAGCTGAAAAAGGATAATACAATAACATGGCTTCCAGCACTTCCTAAAGGCTTCTACAAATGTGGCACCTGCACAATGTGCAAGTATGCATTGGGCAATTCAACAACCTTTAAGGACAAATATGGTGTCACACAAAGAATTGAAGATTATATAAATTGAAAGACAAAATATGTGGTGTATTCCATGCTTTGCCAATGTGGAGAAATATACATTGGTAGTACCATTAGGGAACTCCGAATTAGAATACGGGAACACCTATCAACCATTGGAAGTCAAGCAACAAACCTAGCCCAACACTGGCAGAAGAAACATCAGATGGATGATAAAAAAGCGCTGAGATTTGTTGGCCTGAAAAAAGTAGCCTTAGGCCCAAGAGGCGGGGGCCAAGAACTAAAACTTAGGCAACAAGAAGCTGAACTAATTTGCAAATTTCGAGCTGTAGTGAAAGGCCTCAACACAGACAATGAGATGGCCTCCTTTTTATGAATAATGTGTGTGTTTACGCACTGAGAAGAGCATTGACTGAAAATGTATTTGTTGAATTTGCGGAATGAGAACAAGCATGTTTAAATAATTAGAAAATGTGCAAAAGTACAAATTGCTTTGTGTTAACCATGAATACAGACTTAGAGAATATATCAATCCATTTGTATTGAATAATAAAGAACTACCTTCAACTGGAAATGATAAAGTAAGGGATATATGGTATCAGGGAAGCCATACGTGCTATAAGACAGGTTTTCACACATTGACAGAAAAGCGTAGACATAAAATCCATTCATAACATATCGCAGGGAATAGAACTGAAATACTGTATTAAACAAGACCGTAATTTTGAGCAGCCTAGGAACATGGCCGCGGTACCAGTAATTGAGAAAGGACCATAGATCATGTGGAATTAACTAGGATTAGTAACCTATTACAATAAAAAGAAAAGTAACAGGCAACTATTTGGCTAATATTTTCAACAAATGCCAAATTAGTAACTGTACATTGTACATCGGATCACTCTTTGCAACTAAAGAGGTTAATTTAAATTCGGAACCATGGGAAAACATGTGAAATCAGTTAGTTTTCCCATTCCAATATGGCCGCGGGCAACCACAGTGAAACGAGACTGGGTTGCCAGGCAACCACAGTGTAGCATACAATAGTCTGGTGGGGACACCGTAAACACAAGGACATTTTGGCACGGGACGCAGTGAAGGAAAGGTAAGCACGCTCACGGGGGGGCTAGAAATACAAAGGGGTCTGGTTTATCTCGCACACGCGGGAACACGTGGAACACACATTTCTGAACAATTACTAAAGTGTGTGCTTAAACGCAAGAGAACGGAAGCCTGTAAATTTAACGCTCTCAATTTGCTGTGTTTACTGTGGAGGCCAGCCAACAACAACAACAAGGGAAAGGAGAAACAAATGCTCATGGAACACTTTTCTAACCATTTAAAGATTTTTACTCTTTCTTTATGGGAACTATGAGAATTAAGAAACGTGAGCCAGCACACATTCGGTTAATGTAAACACCTAACAGGACGAACATTCTTCCCAACAACAATTCCTTTTGTTTTTTGTAGATGGATCTGGGATTTAACCCATGAAATTATTCACAAGACATTAAGAATACTAGTGGGAAACAGTGCAACTAGGTAAGGCTGTGTGCATAGTACCTGATACCATAATAATTCAAAGTAAATCAAAAATAATAACGAAAAAATAGATAATAAAAAATAAAATATATAAATCAGGAAGTGCATGGACCATTACATGAACACCTGTTCATTTACCATTGAAAAGAACTAGTGAATTTATCCTTAAGTTATTTTGTGGTTTAACTTATCATTTTCTCTATTTTTCATCTAATTGTTTTTTTCAATCCTTAACACTCCTACCCTTCACCCCTCCCTAAAATGGCCATTCTTTAATTTTATTTCATCGTACTTAATTTGTGTATTTTTGATTTAAAAAATTTGTTGACTTGAATGTTTTTACTTGATAAATCAATGACTCTCATATGTTGTTAATATGGGAATATCATGGTATGTGCTTAACATGTGTAAATTATCAAAATATAAAAAAATGTTGTAATACGAATAGCCCTGATTTGAAAAAGATGATTTAGTCATCGAAACACGTGTAATCACAAAGGGCACCAGAATATCTCATAATAAACCACAAGATGTGGAGTTTCTGAACACTGTAAAGGGAGTCATTTGTCATCATTTTCAGTTATTTGTGGGCACTTGGGAATAAGCCAATGTAACACCCTAAAGAGTTCCTAGTTCACCCAGCCTTTGGGTCATGGCTCTTTTACCACTCCGTGGAGTCTTATCCCACCCACCCTACCTTGGGGTCTCCTCTTGCTCACCCAGACTTGGTGCCTTGGTTCTCTTATGCTTACGTTTTGACTTGCTCACCCCTCCTTGGGTTGTTCTCTTGCTCATGCTGCAAAGGGGTCATCCATCACTCACTTCGCCTTCAGGTTTCCCTTATCTCACCCTGCGCTTGGGTCTATATTTTCTCACCCAACCTTGTGGTCTGGATTCTATTAATCTGCCCTGAGTCTTGTCTTGCCCACCCTGCCCTGGAGTCTGGGTTCTCTTTCCCCTCGTTAGGGTCCTGTACCGCTCACTGTTACTTGGGGTCTCCTCTCGCTCACACCGCCTGGGGCTGTCCTTCTCTCACCCCTCCCTGTGGTCTTGTTTAGCCTAACATCCCCTCTCTCAGTTTCATGGAGCAACTGTGTACCTTTGCTTTCTTGGTGTTGCTGGTGTTCGCCATTCGTTCATCAGACTTGGTTCATTGGGATAGTGAGGTCCTATAGTTCTCTGTTGGCGCAGGTAGGTTTGGATTAGTCACCGTCATTGTTGCACTCATTGAACTTGCAGTAAATCTGTGCAGTAGTTCTCAAAATGTTTGACAGAGAAGGGCTGCCCCTTTAAGCATGCTGAAGCTTTGATATCTGGTGAGTAACTTGGTGTCATGCAACAACATCACTGTGAAAGGTATACGTGTTCCTTTTTAAAAATAAGTTTACATTAGACAGCAGTTCTAATTCTGGAACAGTATAGGAAACACATTTGATGGGAATTCAGCACAAAAACTCTTTCTAATAGATATTCTCCAATTCGATTTTTTTCAAATTAGGGTGGGTCGTGGAATGGTGAATGTATGATGAGCACAGATACCTTACATCTAATATGAGTTACACCACCATCCAGTATTTGATTGGTTTCGTTCAAATGTCTATTGATGCAAATTCGCTCCCAGGGCTAGAACAATGCTACGCAGGCCACAAATCATGCAAAATAACCCTCTAGTGGCCTGGTCCTGAGCTCTGTGTGAAATAAGAAAAGTTTCATTCCATGAGGGGTCGTCACTTCTTTTTTGCTCTATACTCTCAATAAATATAGGCACAAAATATGGAGGAAATACAAAAAGTGTCTTTCCATCAGGGCACAACACTTTCTTTTATTTTACATGAAGCTCAGATTGTACACTCCTAACTCAAGTAATAATGCCAACAAATTGTGCAGTCGTTGGTTCACTGCCATTATGATTCAAATGCATTATTTTCCTTCTTTCTAATAGTTTGGATAGCACTATAATGAGTGGTTGATGCAGGAAGATATTTTCTTAGAGGATCTAAATCATCCACATGTGGCATTTGAACAATGATAGGAGTACACTATTTTACAGGTGTCCAGTCAAAGTTTCGAATACATTGTTTCAAAATAGTTTCACAATGCAATAGTTTTGAAACAAAAGTATCTCGAAAAAAAAATGTGAATGCCTTTTTTTAAAACATTTTTTGGCTTTCGTATAGGAAAAAATACTGGGTTTTCCCCAAAAAACCCCCCCAAAAAGTGCATTTGATTTTTTTCGGTCCTTTTGTTTCGAAACTATTGCATTTCAAAACAATGTATTCGACCCTTTCACTATAAACCTATTTTACTCACTTAGAAAACATAGCCAGCTGAACGGGCAACTATGATATATGATATATGATATATGATATATGTCATGTCATTTATAACACACCTGTACACAAGTGTTTCTAGTATCTACTATCCTCCTGGTAATTGTTAATTCATCTCCCAAAGCTCCAGTCTCCCAGAACAAAAAGTACTTTATGCTCTCCACCAAGGGAAGAGTTCAGTGGCAAGCATTCACCTGCAGAACACTTGGCATGTTGAGCTCCCACACCGCTCTGCAGGACGGGCATGAGACAGTTAAAACACTTTTCAGAATGGTTCATATGGCTTCAGTTTCCTTATTCCATCCCGATATTACCACCGTAGATAAACTCCATGATTGTATAGCTCAAGAACTTTGTTGGTCTACACTGCTTTGTCACAATGCTTTTGACTTGGCAGCTTTCTTAATAATGTCTTATTGTAACAGATTTCTAGCTAAAATATGCCTTTTGCTTTAGAAATGCATTTAATACACTCTTATGAAAACAGTAGTTACATTAGAAATGACTTTCTTTCCAATGTCTTTTTTAGATATAGAGAATATTTATACAAACGTCTATTTGGTATCGCAAGACACAAAAAAGTGGATGTCCGAGAGTTGTCATGCAAGAAAAACATGACCAATCTATGCACCTGGAGGAGCCAACATGAATAAAGAAGCTGTATCACCCCCCACAGAGAGCGTGGGAAGGGACATTCCAGGGCTGCTGCACTAGTTTCCACTCCACCATGGCATCAGAAAAACAACTATTGTGCTGTAAGACATGTATAAACCTCATGTGCGGGCTGAATAAATTAAATGGTATGCCCTTTCTTTCACATATCTGACAGTGTTTTTTCATGAGAGCTTCTTTTATGCCTGAAGGCTTATTGAATTTGCAAATAAAACATATATTTCTCCTTACATTCTTCAAAATGCATTTGATACATTCCAAGAAATAGACTTGATCATCTTGACTCACGGAGAGCCCTTCATTTCACTTGAAGTGCACAGAATATGTTTGGTCCTCTGACACACTATTTTGGCATAGGGTGGCTTTAGTTTGGGAAGCAGGCTTGGGTGTTCACTACATTCTAGAATGAAACGCTGATGCAGGGCTCTGAAACCAGCAGTGCTTCTGATGTGTTGGTGCATAATTCCCATTAACTCTCATCATTGGCTGCGCTCTCTGGGTCTGATGGGAGTTTACCGAAATGTCCAGATAGTCAAAGGTTGCAGATCCCTGTTCTGATTGGTCCCCTACATTGAACGCTTTCTTCTTGGTCCTTTTCAGCAAGGTTGCCTCATGGGCAAATACTCACTTTATTAGTCACATCTGAAGTCTTGCTTGAATGCCTAGTGTTATAATGTGTCTTGGGTGGAATGCCACCATATCATATAGAGTTTTCTCTTATGGAAGTTCAAATGTTATTAGAGTGTTCTTATCAGAGTGTTCTTGTTTTCTTTTGTTGGATTCTGTGTTTTGCCAGTTGGAGAATTGCAGAGCTTCTTGTAACGGCACTGGCTCTGTTGGAGGTCCTTTATCATATTAACTTAAGGAATAAAGCTTATAACTAAAGACCATGTGTCTCCCAGTTTCCAACATAACATTGGCGACGAGGATCTGTGGCGTGAGGACCCCCAGCAGCAAGACAAGCCGCTCCGCTTTGCCACAAGCGTTGCAGCGGCCTACGTGGGATGTCTTGCCTCGCTGTACTGTCAGTAAGTGCTCCCTTGCGCCCCGCACCCTAATCTCTACCAGCGGACGTTGAGCGAACGTCGTTGAGTAGCTCTCATTCCCGTCCGGCGGCGCTTAACGTACATCTTGCTGTACAAGCTCAATGCCTGTTTTGTAGTGCGGCGTGTGCTACCGCTGTGGCCAGAGAGAGCGAATCCAGTCCCTCCTAGACGATTTTATAGCTACGACGTGATGTTGCATATATGCCTGGGCGGTAAATGAAGAAGTAGGGGCAATCGGCAGCGAACTCTGTTTTTATAAATAAGGAACAATAAAGGAAGGAGAAGGATCTAAAGCAGGGCCAGCAGCAACAGGAGCTGTAAGTGAGAGCAGTGAGAGCTGAGGCACAGTGCACAAATAATTGAAGCAACTAGGAAGTGCAGAAGCAGTGCAGTACAAAGAAGCAATTAAGAGGCGTGGTGAAGCCAATATGAGCAGTGAAAGCTGAGGCACAGTGCACATGTAATAGAAGGAGTTAAGAAGTGTAACACAGTGCAGAAGCAGCACAAGGAACAATTAAGAGGTGTAGTCAAGCAACTCAAGGAATGGAAAAGCAGTGGAAGTGAGAATACAGTGCAGGAAGCAAAATCAAGAGTTTTCACAGTCTACAGGAGTTGCGGAAGCAAGGGAGACATATATCAAGTGTGGTACATATACAGGAGTTCGCAATATTGTGTGAAGAGTGAGCGAAGATGGCTATGCCAGGCATAGCGGGGCCGCCTGTGTTCATGCCTACTCCGGGTCCTGCAAAGATATTGTGGGCCCAATAGCGCAAAAGATTATGCATTATGTTAAAGCGGCTGGTGGGAACCCATACTCTATTGAGAGGAAACTTGCTTTACTGCTGCATTTTTTAGGCTATGAAGGCCAAAGGATTTTTGAAACATTACCACAGCTACCGGGTGATGGGGGAGGTTACTCAACAAATGAATTTTAAACTGCCCTCCACAAATTAGACTTGCATTTTAACCCTAAAACCAGCACAATTCTGGAACAGTTCAATTTCCGCATGCGAATTCAGGAACAAGGACAATCGGTGGAGGAATACATTACCGCTTTGCGCCATTTAGCTTTGTCATGTAAGTTCCAAGGGTCCTTCGATGAGCACGTAAGGGACCAGTTTATGACACACTGCAGTTCGAATAAGATACGTGAAGAATTGTGGTTGAGAGATGAGCCCTCCGTAGATGAAGTGTTGGACATAGCGAGACGTGTGGAACACTCGTTGGCTTGTGTGGCAAAGCTAACGAAGAAAGAAAGTGTTGAACCCAAGGAAGGAAAATCTGAAGTATTCAATATGGGCGAATCTAGAAACAAGAAAAAAGGCAAGGACAGACAGCCGCCAAAGGGATCTATAGAGGATAAATCCAGACAAGGAAATTACCAGAAAGGGGAGAAAAGAGAGGAGAGACTGTGTTTTCGCTGTGCGACTAGCAGTCATTTTCCAGCATCGGTGGCGTGCCTGGGACGGAGGGCAAAGTGCAAGAGAAAGGGACACTTTTCAAATTGTTGCAAAAACTTCCAATTTGGTCAGTTCAATGGAAGGAGAGTATTTTATGTTAATGAATAAGAAGAAGGGAGATATCGGATGAAGATGTGACATTGCCTATACAGAATATAACCGTAAATACCATAAATGTTGTATGGAATTGTGAAAGGGAGGACGCATGTGAACATTCATATGCATAAGTTAGAGTGAATGGACGTGAAGTGCGTATGATGGCTGACTCTGGCTCCAAAATTACTTTGATTTCAAGGGAAGTGTTTAAAAAGGAAGTGAAGGGAGATATCCGAAATTTGTTAAGGCCTGATATTAATCCTTGGGGATATAAGCAGGATAGAATAGAATTATTAGGTTATTGCATAGGAACATTTGAGTTTAAAGGTCACCATTATGAAGGAAAAATATATGTGACAAAGAAGGGACTCACATTGTTGTGATGGAGAGAGCAAAGGAATTTAAAGAAAATACTGGATCCTAATGAGGAATATCAAGTACTACAGGTGGGATGTATGCCAGTTGAGAGACATCTTAAAGCTTTTAAGAAGGGTGTTGGGAAAGGAAAAGGGATACAGCATCAGATAATTATAAAGAAAGGGAGTGTGCCTGTTGTTGCCAAATTGAGGCCAGTTCCATTAGCGCTAAGGGATGGTGTCAAGAAAGAATTGGAAAAGTTGTTGGAGTTAGATGTGATTGAGAAGGCAGGTGGTGTGGATTGGACGTCACCCGTGGTTGTTGTGAAAAAGGGATCTGGCGAGTTAAGATTATGTGTTGATTTGCGAGAGCTGAATAAGTGTGTGTTGGTCGATCGACATCCACTACCGAACATGGGAGAGATGTTGGCAAGTGTGGGGTGTGGTAAAATAATTACGAAGTTGGACATGGCTTGGCTTATCACCAAATAGAGTTAGAGGAAGGATGTAGAAAGTTGACAGCATTTATCACGCATGAAGGGGTTTTCCAGTTTAAAAGGATGCCATTTGGATTAGTGTCAGCCTCATCGGTATTTCAAAAAGTAAGGGACAGGCTGCTTAAGGGAGTAAAAGGTGTGTTTTGTTTTCAAGACGATGTGCTGGTGTGCGGGGAGACGGTTGAGGAACAAGATAAGATATTGGACATTGTTTTAAGGATTTTTGAGGAGAGAGGCATCACACTGAGAGAGGAAAAGTGTAAATTCGGTGTGCCCAAGGTAGAGTATTTGGGACATGAAGTGTCTGGTGAAGGGGTGAAACCGAAAGAAAGTCTTGTTGATGCTGTTAGAGAGGTGAATAGGCCCACAAGCAAGGTGGAATTGAGGTTGTTTCTTGGTATGGCGGAGTTCTACCACAAATTTGTGGAAAATGATGTGATCAAAGTATTGGAGATGAGAAAATTGTTAAAGAAAGGGAGTGCGTTTGTGTGGAATGAGAAATGTGAAAGGGAATGTGTGAGGATAAAGGAGGAGATAAACTTAGATCATCCTTTGCGTTGCTTTGATACAAGAAGAACCACAATTATTACAGTGGAGGCGAGCGATGGAGGTGTTGGTGCTGTGTTGTCACAGCTATGTGATGATGGGAGTGAAAGGGTAATTGCTCATGCGTCTCGAGGATTGAGAGGAGCGGAAGTGAGGTACTCTGTGTTAGAGAAGGAAGCCTTGGCGTGCTATTAGTTTGTGGAGAGATTCAAAAATGTTGTGTGGGGAACTGACTGTTATACGAATGGATCATAAGCCTCTAAGGTGATTTTTGAGAATAAGGGTTTAGATAAAGTCTCGCGGAGGGTGGCAGGATGGGTCACCAGAATGCAGTGTCACCGATTTAGGATGGAGGCAATACCAGGAAAGGAGAATGTTCTGGTGGACAGTTTGTCGAAATTGAAAGTATCTTCATATGATGAGGTTGCGGATGTTAACATGGATATGGTCTTTGTCAATTCTGAGGGTATTGTGTCTAAGGAGGAGTGGCTTGAGGAAATGAAGAAGGACGAGGTGATGGTCCGAATAATGAATTATGTATCATCGTCTAACTGGCCAAAAAGGGTTGATCTCTTAGGAATGGAGAAGCCGTTTTGGAAGTGAAGGACGAGATGTGTGTGTCGGATGGCATACTATTCAGATGGGAGCGTGCACTGGTTCCCAAGGGCATTCGTGGTAAGGAAATTGATTTGGCTCATTGTGGTCACATAGGTGTTAGTAAGACCAAAGGTGTTTTCAGATGTGATTATTGGTGGCCCGGGTTCGATAGAGTTATTGAGAGACGGTTGAGTGAGTGTTCTGTATGTTTCTGAGAGTGGAAAAGGTGTGACGGCAAGAAAACAACCTATGTTAGAGGTAGATGTCCCTTTAGCGGTATGGTGCGATTTAGCTATGGACATTTTAGGTCCTGTGGACCTGGCTTATGGTAGGGGTAGGTTTGTGGTGTTAGTAATGGACCTATTCTCGAGATGGTGTGAATTTAAAGTTGTGAGGGAAATCACAAGCGAGAGCATGGTTGATGTTCTTCAAGATGTGTTTGCAAGGGAAGGAATCATGGGAAGTATTCTCACAGATACTACGCAGTTCACTGGAGCGTGTTTTGCTAAGTATTTGCGTGAATGTGGGGAAAAACACAAGAGATCATCTTTGTACCATCCCGAGACAACTGGCATGGTGGAAAGAAAGAATAGGTGTGTGATGGAGAGTATTTGCATGGCTCAAGAGAATGGATATGACGGAAAGGTGGCAATTCAGGATAGGTTATGGGCTTTAAGAAAGTCTCCTCATTCTACTTCTGGTCTGTGTCCATTTGAGTTGATGAGGAGTCGCAAGCTCAACACCATTGTGAGTCCTCCGTGGTTGGGCAGGAGTAGAGAGTCTGACTTGGTTGTTGATGAGGTAAGGAGGATGTTGAAAAAAAAGGAGAAATGGGTTATGCGAGAAAATGAGAGGAGGAGTAAGATGGAGTTAAGAGTGGAATGTGGTGACTGGGTAAGAATCAAGAAAGGAGTTGTTAAGAGAAAAGGAGATTCCCTGTATTCTGAACCTGTGAAGGTGGTTGTCGTTTTGAAAGGTGTGGTTTGGGTGTCAGGTGGTCAGGTGTGGAACAAGGACAGACTTGCTGTGGTTAGGAGGAGCGTTGGGTGATTGTATATATATATGTGTGTATGGGTGAAAATAGGTAGATGTGTTACAATGTGTCTTGGGTGGACTGCCACCATATCAGATAGAGTTTTCTCTTATGGAAGTTCTAATGTTATTAGAGTGTTCGTATCAGAGTGTTCTTGTTATCTTTTTTTGGATTCTATGTTTTGCCAGTTGGAGAATTGCAGAGCTTCTTGTAACTGCACTGGCTCTGTTGGGGGTCCTTTATCATATTAACTTAAGGAATAAAGCTTATAACGAAATACTGTGTGTCTCCCAGTTTCCAACATAACACCTAGTTTGCACTCTCTGCATAGATTTTCTCATACTGCTGCTGTATTTACTGCATACACCCTCTCAGCCGTCTAAGAATGTCATCTTACCGTTGAGTTGTGAGGAATAGGCAGAAGTGCAAGTACATGTGATTCGCCTTAGTGACTATAGTTTTCATAGTCAATAGTGCACCCACCTATGTACGCACTCATCCTTCTCACTGTATATGAGCCTTGAGAGTTTATATTTTAAAAGGAAAGGATCCAGTAGACACTTAGGGGCTCCTGAGGGCCATACATGCAATTAGCTGTATATTTCCTAGAGAGGCACGCTTGGTTCTACAGCCACACCAGAAAGAATATGCCATTGTATAAAGAAAAGGACATTGACAGAGTGGGTATTGTGCACTCAACATCTGCTGGAGTTAAGGGGTGCAGTACTTTCCTACACATTTCCAGAGCATTAGCAGTCTGCCCTCTTATTTGAGCTGGCTGTTTTCCTTGGACTGCTCAGGGTTTGTAACAGTGGTTATGGTCCATTTTCCATATTGTCATGTATACCCAGGAAAGAGAGCACGTTGGAGAGGACACAAAGGGCCTCATTACACGGTAGGCGGTAGGGATTTACCGGCACCGGTAAAATACCGGTACCGGTAAATCCCTGCCGCCTTACTACGAGGTCCCTTAGCGGGTTGGAGTTTTAACGCCTGCTTTTTGCAGGCGTTAAATACCAACCCGCTAAGGGACCTCGGAGCTAATTACGGCACCGCAAAATTGCGGTGCCGTAATTAGCGCCTTCCCCATTCCCATAGAGCCCTATGGGGCAGAAATGGGAAGGGCAATGGCGGAAGGGGGATTTACCGCCCCTCCAACCTTGGGATGGGGTGGTAAAACCCCTTTCCGCCAAGGCGGTGCCGGTATTTTACCGGCATGAGCCATGGCGCTAATAGCGTCATGGCTCACCGCCTACCGTGTAATGAGGCCCAAAGTAAATCATCCCCCTTGGTCATGACTTTAACTGGAAGGCTCAGATCTAAGTGAATGTCCCTTTAGCAGAATGAAGAGGGGTTTGATGGCTGTCTGATCATATATTTTTCTGCATCAAGAATTTACTTTTCTTTAAACTTAGTGTTGTTGCGTAAGATAATGGATACACTGTCTCCTAATTCTGCATGTTGCATCGGAAATGTTAAGTTACATCTGATTTTCTTTTAAAAAGAGAAACAAATGCAATAATCAGATGTGGCTCCAGAAGCACTAGCACATTCCGATGAGACGGTTTCAGTGAATTTAATTGGATTGTTTATTTGTATAGCGCCTATACACAATGTGTTTCAAAGCGCTTCAAGGCAAGGAAGGGAACATGGGAGTATACAGTGACATGCTTACAAGTCCTTTACATTCAGAACTGATACATTTATGACCTTACATAGCACCTCTCTGATGTAATGTTCTATGAGAATTTTGGCACACCTGGTGAAAAGCACTGGTGCTGTCAAGCAAAGTAAAACAAACAGGATGACATGTTTGGACTAATAGAGAGGCACAATTATGTGTTATGAAAATACATTTGACCTAGCCTATTAAACTTCCCCTCACCATCAAATTTTAATCCTGCTTTAAACTCTTTTGACAACTTATATAGTTCTCTACTAAATAATAGAGAATGTGCACTATTTAAACTTCATCCTGATAATTTAACAGGATACAGTATAATTCTGAAGAACTCTTTAATAAGACCATCTCTGGGCTGTGCCCCTGATATCCTGGTAAATAATAGAGAATGTAAACTGGTTAACCTTTGTCCTGGTAAGTTATAGCAAACCTACATTATTTACCAGGACAATAGGCATTGCTGACAAACTCCTCCCTAAAACCATCTCTGAGATGCTTTGATGGTGCTATGGTAAATAGTAAATTAAATCAAATTAAGTTTATTTCAGAGTAATAACATCCATAAAAACAATACAACATTATGCAATGCATAATTTCAGAAAAGTTAAAATTCTGAATGAAGTAAGAACATTTAAAGTGCAAGAAAGAGCTGCCGGATGTTTACCGTTTGTCTAAGGCACAACAGTGGGGACCAATCAATCTATGGCGAACATGCCCTTATGAGATAAAGTGCTGGGCAGCATTGAAGAGAAAACTGCATCTCTTAATACAATCTTCAGTGTTTTCGAGCTGATGTGTGAGTTGACAGGGCAAAAGAACATAAAATGCAGTAAGTCCTCTCAAGGTGCATAGCTTAATGAGCAGTTTTTTTTCAGTCACCAGGCCAGACCTCACAGCAGTAAGACATTTGTATTTTAGGGTATGTTTATATAGCGCTTCACATCAAAGCGCTGTACAAAGAAATCAAAATGGTACAATAAATATGTAAATGTCAAATAAACGGATCAAGGAGAAAGAAAATTGTCGTTGAGATTAGATTTTAAGAGAGGAAATGAGGATATAAACCACAGGGACAGGGAGAGAGCATTCCATTGCTCAGGTGTAAGTTGATGAGAAGTCCTAGGAGTTTGAGTCAAAGCTTAATGGAAGAGGGACTGATACGGAAGAGTGCAAGAAGACAAATAGAACATGATAAGCAGGTGCTAAACTGTAAAGATATTTGAAAACCATGCAGAGAAAATTAGAAAGCAGAGCGTCTTCTCAGCGACAGCTTCAAAGGACCGCCACTGTAATGAATGTAAATCTGAGGAGATGGAATCACACGGGAAGAGAATATACAGGGCGTAATCCTGTTTGAGGGGTTTCATTTAAAAATGGAAACGGTCCCCCAACCTAACCTTTTTGATCAAACTAAAGACTTTTTATTGGGCATTCCAAAGCCTTGCATCAGGGCTGGTCTTTGCATCAGGCAATGCAGGTGGCTGCCCGAGGTGCCAGGCTCTAGGGGGCTCCAGTCTGACTCCAACACCGTCGTCATCATTTTGAGTACACTTTAACACAGACATGAAAAGCCCTTTCTTTGCCATGCTCCGGGTTGTAGCACAAGCACAGTGATTTATAAACAGGTATATTCTTTCCAAAATGACGAGCGTAAAATAACCTAAAATAGCTTCTTTTTAATATTAATAGTGTGCAACCAATGTAAACACTATAGAGGAATGGGTGTTCGGAATGTAGTATTACACTGTAATACCACATGGTAAGGTTGGGGATGCAGACCACAGAAGCAACAATCTATGTCCACCATTTACGTTTCCGCCTCGCTATCCATGTGGTCACTGAAATAATGCAATCAACTTGAATATTAGTAACTGTCTGCAGGCTAAAAGGGCCCTGCAGGGAAGTGATACAGTTCTGACATGCGCTTATATATTTTGTCGGCTGTCCTTGCTTCCTGAGCACTCTGCAATCTGTTGTAAAGGTGCCCCCAGGCCAGGCTTCCCCATGCTGATGGTGTTTGCTAAGAGACTGCACAGGGCACACATAGACACAAAGCTGCACCCATCATTGTGTTGCACCCGGTCACACATTGAGGCGCATGCAGGCACTGGAGAAGCACCAAGTCAGACACATACGAGTGTGTGGGTATAATGGGGGTAGGGGGAAGCAGGTACTGGTTAGACTGCCCACCTGAGCCCTGCCACCCCAACCACCCACTTCAAGTGAATTAAGCAGAGCCCAGGCAAATAACCTGATCAGCTTCAGTGATACAGATCTGACACCTGGAATCTTAAGCAAAAGACATGAAACCCAATGCCCCCCTCTCCTTATCTTAGTAAGACATTTCAGACTCCAGCAATCACCCTTCTTCCGTTCATCATGTTTGGTCAGACGAACAGAGCTGTAGAAGGACAAAACAGGACACAGATAATAAACGGTGCCAGCAGCTGAACAGCTAACAAATGTACGGCAATTACTAATGTAAAAATGTGTATTGTTAGCACACGCATTTGTATGCATATGTTTTTAGGCAATTGAAATCGGATGGGTGTTTGTACTTGCATGTCAGGTGAGTGATTGGAAGGGTAGAGGCAGGAGACCATTCATTCTCAAAGCAGTGTGTAAGTGTATGCTTTCAGACGTGAAGGAGAGAGTAAACCGATTGTAACTTTGAAGCTGTACTAGAATATTTGCATTGCACATAGCCAATTTACCTTTCCAAGCACTCTAGATGAGACTTCTTTAAGACATCTAAAGGAACTATTACTATATGTCCAGGATCTCAGGAAGTCTAATGATTTAATTAAAACTTTTAACCACAGACACATGGTCCTAACTTCAAAACAAAAATACTTATGCTGGAACTGTCTCTTCTTTCTACGATGATCTTGATGCATTCCTTTCCTCCCTCCTACATTCAGGTCGGCTCTTTCTTCTGGGCGACTTTAACCTGCACCTCTCTATATCTCATTCTGCAGTGCATCTGCTATGTATTCTTGACTCCTTTCGTCTACTACAACTTTCTACTCCCACTTTACATTTTCTCCTAAATATCGGCTTTACCTCTTTATTCCTCAGACCATTCTCTTCTTTCCTTCTTCCTCCTTCCCCTCTCACCTCCCTTCTTCTACCACTTTTTTTTCACCATGCTCTTTTGCCATTCCAAGGCTCCAACATTTCTTCTGTACTTACACCTATTCCTCCCTCTACTGATACTTTAGCCTCTCTTTCTACAGATGCTGCCTCGGTCCTCCATCCATCTAGCCATGTGGATACTCTTGACCTTCTTTATCCTGTATCTCCTTATGCTCCCTCTCCAACCTTTCCTCTACTCCGCCCACTGTACCTTGCACCAAGCTAAGCAGCGTGGTGTAAATTAAGAATGATTTTTGATCTGGATCACGTATCGACTATTCATTCGTCCTATGATTTTCAGTTCCTTTCTGCCAAGCAGCATTACTTTAATACCCTTTTTGAGTCTTTCCCCCCATTGAAGCTTTCTATTGCAGAACCTAAATCATATCCTCTCCCCTTCTACTCCTGAGCGTGCTTCGATCTCCTCTCTCTCTGCTTATGACTTTGTTAAATATTTTCCTTCTAAAATCTCTTCTCCGCTCCTCTATTTCTCCCTCATGCTCTCGACCTTCTCTAGTACCTTCTTTCTCACCTTTGTTTCCAATTTCTCCCATCCTCTTTCTGAGTCCGATATTTCTCTCTTTCTAAAGCCCATCAAACTGCCGCTCCTGGCAATCCTCTCCACTCTCTTTTAATCCCTTTGGTTCACTCCTACCTATCTTGTCACTCTGTTTAACTCCTCTCCTTGTACCTCTATCTTTCCTTCTTTTAAATACGCTTCTATTCTTCCTACGTTTAAAAAGACCACGCTTCTATCCTCTCTAATGTTTGCTCTATCTCTTGTTCTTTTATTTCTAAACTGCTTGAACATATTGTATACTCAGGTCTCTACCTTTGTATCTCCAAATTCACGTATTGTTCCTTTCCAGTCTGGCTTTCGTGCAGCCACTCAACTAGAACTGCCCTTCTTGCAGTCTCTAAAGCGTTTCTCGTTATAATAGTAGAACTTCTGCACTATTTACCCTTCATCTCATCGTCCTTGCAAGTAGTGGGAATTCTGCACTATTTACCATTTGTCTCATTGTCTTTGCAAATAGTAGAAATTCTGCACTATTTACCCTTCGTCCTTGCAAATAGTAGAAATTCTGGCAAATAGTAGACAGTTTTTGCACTATTTAACCTTCGTCCTTGCAAATAGTAGAAATTCTGGGAAATAGTACTCAGTTTTTGCACTATTCACCCTTTGTCGTTGCAAATAGACCTTACCTTATGCTGATTATCTGAAGGGCTGAACACACTTAAACGCTTGGTGGCCACTTGCAAAGGTACCCAAATGTAACCTTAAGCAAAACAGGCAGTATTGCTACCTCTCTTTCGAACTCACACTAATGTGCTCCCATCAGAGCCTTCAGGCTCCAGAGGCTTGACTTCTGCTGCTCGTCCGTCTACAACATCAGTCATTTGCAGCCGATGCGCAACCGAGCAGCAAGATTGATTCTGGACATTAAACCCAAGCATCACATTCTCTGACCTCTGCTTCCTTTCCAAATAGCCTGTGAAATGGGCCTGCAATACAAAGTGGCTTGTATTGCACAAAGAGCTACTTACAAGTCAGGCGCAGTCTATCTGCAACACGATTATGGAATCTCACGGCACTGGAACCACTAGACCAAAAACAACACAATCATTGTGTCAAGGAGGTTTGGAAACAGATACTTTGGCTGCTCTTGTTCGGTGAAGGGTCCCCTACAATGGAACTCTATACTACCACCCATTTTCAACATTAAGTGGCTAAAAGACTTATATTACCCTACCAAGTGATTTACAGGCAAAAGGTAAAACGCACCTATGGTAGCGCAGGCTGAACTAAAAAGCTTTACAGGGCCTGTGTGGGTGGAAATATGAACTCCAAACAGCACGATATCAATGTACTAAAAAATGCAATACCTAAAGCAACATTATAAACGTATTATAGCTGGTCAGATAGCACAGCGAGTAGAGCACTCGCTTTGACATCATGCAGAGCCTGCTGACACAGGTTTGAATACTGGCAGGGCCAAACTCAGCCTTTCATCCTTCCGAGGTCGATAAATGAGCACCACACATTGTGGGTAATAAGCAGCGCTCAGATGTCTGAGGGGTTGTAGCGCTATATAAATGCTAATTATTATTATTAAATAAACAACAACTAAACACCACAAAACATTATCAGATAAAAAATGGGTAATGTTAAGTATTATTTATATCAAAATGGATACAAAGCAAGGTAATCAACAATAGTGCATTTGAGCTCAACATTGCCTATAGCTGCTTTGCTGGCTAAGAGATGGTTGGCAGTGTTGAAAGGAAGGAGTTGCCTGATTTTCCAAATATTTGTTGTGACGTGTGAGAAGAGTCATAGATAACGCTGAGTTTTTTAGCTGAAGAGCGTGCAATGCTATCCAGTATTTAGGGCTGTGAGACAGTTGGACATTTTGATAGTGAGACCAGAGGAAAAGAGAAGATGATTTGGGTGTTGTCTGCAAAGAGTTGGTACGAGAACCTAAAGGAGGAGATTGGGGCCCCAAGAGCAGAGGTGCAGACTTTGAAGAGGAGAGGACCCAAGACAGAGCCTTGTGGAACACCAAAAGTTAGAGGAGTGAGTTGAGAGGTGTTGTTCCAGAAGACAGAGAATTGACAAGGTGCTAGGTAGGATTCAATCTAGTCAACGACTGAATCGTAAATCCCAAGAAGAGAGGGAGTATTAATGAGATCAGAGTGATCGACAGTGTCAAAGGCAACAGACCGATCAAGGAGAATTCAGATAGAGGACAGGTTGAAGTGCTTAGCAGAGGCAATGAAGTTGGAAACATACATGAGAGCAGTTTCTGTAGAGTGACAGCTTGTAGGGGGTGTCAAAGGTTATGGATGCATAAGAAATTGGTAAGAAGGTTGAACCACAACACTGTCCAGAGCCTTAGAATAGTGCAGAAGTAGAGACAGAGGCTGAACGTTCACCGGCAGGTTTGGTCATCCCTTTTCTTTTTTAAGAGAGGGAGGACCGTGGACAGTGGAAAGTAGAGGGAAAGCAAAGTAAAAGGACAGGTTGTAGAGTTCACCAAGGTGAAAGGCCACTAAACAGGCAATAGGCTTCCCTAGCCGAGGAGCAAGAGGGTCTGACGGGGCATATGAGTGGCTAGCCTTCATCAGTAGAGATAGGCCGTGTTCAGTATTAGTGTGACTAACATGGGAGATAGAGCCAGAGGATGATGGTAGAGTAGGCAGAGTGTAGAATGTAGGAGGAGGGAGTGTGAGAAAGGTCAGGAGAGAATATCTAATTTAGAAATGTGTGCTGCTAAGTATTCAGTTAGGTCATTAGATGCAAAGGTGGAGTTGGTAGTCATAGGTTTAGGAGGAGTGAGTTTAGAGTGTGCTGCAGCCAGCGAGGATGGCTGGCATGAGAGTTGAAGAGGGTGAGGTAGAATTCCCTTTTCGTTCTAGCAAGAGAGGACTTGAGGGAGGACAGGGCTGGGAGGTAGAGTTGCAAGTCCTCGTGCAAGTGGGTACGCCTCCATCTGTAGGTCAGAGAGAAAGGGAGGAATGGCCAAAGGTTTACATTTCCTTTTAGTAATAGGTGAGGCAAGTGATGAGGAGGGGTCAGAGAGTGGAAAGGAGATGGTGGTGGAAACAATAGAGTGATCCGATAGGGACGATATAACAGTAGTATTAGTGACTGAGAAAGAGGTAGAGATGAAGAATGAAGAGTTAGCCCCGGTCTGGGGTGGTAGGGTATGGATAGAATGGAGAACGTGGTCACTGAGAAAAGACTGAAGTTCAAATTTATGAGAAGTGGTTGGCAAAGGATGGTTAAAGTCACCTAAGAGAGGTGATATTTATCATTTTTCTATCCACCAAGAAAACTGACTTCCCCAACAAATAGATCCACGGTCAACTTGTTGCCCACTAGGCTTGTTATAGGGCATGATTATCTGGAAAAGGTACAACACTGTCCGAGAAAGCAATTGTCAGCAACCTACATTCAAGTGGCCCACACTGATGATAGGATAGAGAGATCCTTCCCTATGGATATCTCCCAACACAAGCCTTCTGGTAATCCAACAGAATTCTCTCAAAGTCTGATAAATTTGATATGTCCAATCATCGTTCTACCCAAGGATGCATGCTCCCAAGGAGTACAAGGTGGGGATAATCATCACAGAAAATCGCTTTGAGATCTTGTCAACAATTGATGAATTAGTTTGACATCATGCCAACATAGAAATACACCCATCCTTAATGTCACTTCACATCCCGATTACCGATGAGTCCCAACATAGGGTAATAACGCTAGATGTTCTCATACCATCTTTGAATCAGGGCGACAATATCCACTTATCTACCCCGTTAACTCTACTATCATGGAATATTGCTGGTTCCTGAAACAAACTGGGCTCCCAGACAACGAGAGATAGGCTCATCAATTTTATGCGCTTTTATTTTAGGAACCTTGGATGGATCAAGCCAAATTGTTAGATGGATTGTTACACACTATATCCCTGCATCATAAACTAAGCAATTTGGCAGATGTTCAGATGGTGTTTTGACTCTTTTAAAAACAGCCATTGGCTATGATATTGTACATATTCCATATGACTCGTGCAATACATTGATTCTGTCATTACGTAATGCCTATAATGATGATTTGTACTTAAACAACTTCTATAATAATTGGTCAGGTAGTAAACATAAATGATTTTTAGGAGAAATTAAGAAAATATTAGCCCATATAGCAACGTTGACTATTTCTTCTAGTAACAACTGGCTCATAGTCGGTGGGGATTTCAATGCGAAGATTGGTCATGGCCCAGATGAGAATTTTGTCGATACTAGTCCTTCCCAGCTTCATCTACCAATTTTCTTCAAATCATTTTAAGGGTTTTGTTAAATCTCTCTACCAATCCGTCCGTTTGGGGGTGGTAAACTGAGGTTCTTAAGGTGGCAATGTGTAGTAATTCCTTGACTTCACCCATAAGCTTACTTATGAAATTGGATCACTGATCCGTCAGAATTTCCTTGGGAAAACCAACCCTAGAGAAGAATAGTAGTAGCTGTTTTTAAATGTGCTATGTTGTGTTGTTCCGCATGGGAAAGGCTTCTGGGTAGTGTAATCTACGATTACGAGAACATATTTATTACCCAGTCTAGACATTTCCAATGGTCCAATGATATCCATCCCAATTCAGGAAAAAGGGACTTTTATTATCAGTAATTGTCTTAGAGGGGCAGGTAAGGGAATATGCAAGCTGATTCTCTGGCATTTTTCACATGTCTGAATGAAGTCCTCTAGCACGATCTTGCAATGGGTTTTGGGTATTACTAACCAAGTTATTCTTAGGCCTTTCTCTGGAGGTTTCTTTTCTATAAAGCAATCCCGGTTTCAGAAAGAAGAAGGGACAACCCTTTTCTTGTGCTTCTCCCTCGGGACTCACTTGTAAGAAAGTCTCTGCAAGTGCTGGATCCTTTTGCTGGGTGAAGGCTAGATTGGGAAGGATGGTAGATTCTTCTTCCCATTTTGCCCCCGGGACACGTGTCTCATCGGCCTCTCCAAAGCCTAAGTTACCTCTCTGTTTATTCTGGTTCACTTTCATCCTTAAAACAGGGAAATAGAGCCTTCTCAAGAATTGCCTGTGCAATTTTGTCCCCACATATTTCAAATGGGATTTCGCCATAGTTCTGTAAGCAAACCTTTATGTCACCCCGAAAGTGTGAATCTATAATGCCTGCTAGGACATCTAGGCCAAACTTCCAAGTCAGGCCAGATTTTGTGGCCAATCTTATATAACAACCAGAAGGGGGTATTAAGACAATGGGCCTCATCATGAGTTTGGCGGTAACCCTTAAATGCGGTGGTAACGCTATTACCACTGCATTTAAGGGTCTGCCAAATCACGGCCATGGTGTATTTTCCCCCAGCTCTGAGCTGTGGGCAAATCCGCTGCGATTTTGTCGATTTTCAGCGCTATTCCTGCCGGCGCTAATGCTGCCGGCGGTAATAGCACCAAAGATTCCCCATTGTGGCCAATGGGGAATGAGAAATTCCCAAATGGGCCCAATGGGGAATGGGGTCTTACCGTCCTGCCAAACCCGTGATCCGGCGCTAATAGCACCAGGGGGTTTGGCGGTAGGGCTAATAGCCCCAGCAGTAATACCGCAGGGGTTAGCGCCCCAACTCATGATGAGGCCCTCTGTCTGTGGGAATCATCCCCCTGGGAGGGATAGTGGCTTCTCGGCTGCTACATATATGAAAGCCTATGGATTCTTTTGTGTCGGTAGAGGGGTCTGAGGCTCTGTGACTAAGTTTCTGGAATTTCAGGGTCCCCCAATTTGTCTCAATTGAGACATATCCCACACTCAACACCATATGCAGGGGAGGCATGGTATCAGAAGTATGACACGGACACAAAAGATACCATTTGTAAAACCTTTATTAACTTCGTGGGGTTTGAAAAAACTCCTATGTTGCCCTATAACCAGGATGGGAGTTGTCTCGACCATCAAATAATAAAGAAAACAGACTTTGTCGTGCCTGTAAAATCAAAATGGCTTATACTTACAAACCCTAATGTCTGCCCTATCTCTTGTACAAAAAATGTGTAAAGGAGGTATGTATTTAAAAGGAAAATCAATGTTCGGCAAAGAACAAATGCAGCTAAATCAGCTCTCCTCCCCATGTTTCAATAGTATGGAAGAAGGCAGTCTCCATAGGCAGAATGACACACACTTTAACACAAACAGTACAGAATGTGGATCGAGGCCCGTCTGGCCTTCCACGTTTATAGGCTCTTGTTCCAGTTTTCCTCAAATTACAAAACAAAAGTTCAATGTTGGTCCCCCTCTGCCAAGCTCAGATCTAGCAGATTTCAAACGTTGGACACCCTCTGCCAGGCTGAGACCTTTCACAGTTCAATGTTGGCCCCCCTCTGCCGGGCTCAGACCTTTCACAGCTCAATAACACTTGCTGGGGCTCCCTTCCCCAAGCTTTTTACAGTTCAGGTACCCCTCAGTCGGCTCAGACCACTTTTCCTGATGTTGAAGACTTTTGAATGTGCAGGCTTCCTTTGCAGACCACCGCAGGACCACTTCAACTGAGAATAAAATGATCAGCTTTTTCTCTCCCCTTCTCTCAGGTTCAACTTCGCTCACTTTCATTTTACAATTCTTTCACTTTTATCGCCTTAAACAATGCACTTTTCACAGAGAGTTTTGAATGGGCTACTCCTTTTCGCTGGACCACTCCGTTACGCTATCGCTGATTCCACAGCTGTCTTTATCTTAAAGTTCATTCATAGGTCTGCTTTTCCTCACGTTTCATTCACACGTGTTATGAGAAGCCTGGGGGTATTCTCCCAAGTAGATCCCAAAAATACCTTATTCAGGTGCCCAGGGAAGGGCTGGCACTCTCAGATCCCAATCCTGGGGGTGACAAGCGATGGAGGATCAGCAGGGTAGGGGAGCCCGGGGGTATGCTTGTGGGAAATCCCCAGGCAAGACGCAGTATTATACCGGGGTAGAAGGTGAGGAGGATGAAGTCCCTGAAGCTTCTGTAGGCTATTCCAAATCTACCTCCCTTCTGCCCACTGAATCTCCCTTACCCGAATCCAACAACCCCTCTGCATCTGGTAAACCGATTAGGAACTCAAACCCCATAAATTGCATCTTCCAGAATCCCTACTTTCCTGTTATCTACCCGAGTACTGCTAGTCATTCTTCTACACGTCCCTCTGATTATTATTTCCTGAATTCCCAGTCTAATTTTACAAAACACTACCATTCCAACAATCCCCCCTATTAATTTCACAAACCCTACACTGCTCACCTTTCTGATCAACCACCCCCTTCCTTATGACACCTTTTCCACATCCTACCCAGTAGGATTCTTAGAAACTCTACCCCACCCTCTTTTCCGACACAAACACTTTCTTACCCTTTAAAAAACAAGGGATTAACGCCAGGGCCGTTTTCCTGACATGTCCCAACACAATGGTCAGGAAGAGTCAGGCAATTGACAATAACTACACACACCTGACTCCCCTTTCTTTCCCCCACAGGGATAAAAGGCGGAGCACGAGAGCACACTTTGAGCAAGGACAAATGCACAAGGAAGCAGCTATTCCAGGATGGCAGTTCAAATGGAGAAGAAAGGCGGTGAGACTGGAAAGGACAAGGAGAGACGTGCCCTTGCCCTTTTCGACCCAAACCCACAAAGCCTCTGCGAAAGGAATCATAAGACCAGGAACTACAGCTGACATGTGGTGTAACATATGCCAAAGGTGCACAGGACCCTCCCGATGTCATAAATCAGCCATGTATCATATACTCCACAGTAAAGGATACAGGTATAACCATAAAGGATACAATTGGTAGGGTTCTTCCGGATCCTTGAGGAGAAGAACGCTTGAAGGTAGTGAAGTCAAAATAGACCTTCTAAATGATGCCACTCTCTGACTAAGATAACCAGGCAGAGGGAGGAATCACTGGAAAGGTCGTGGGAAAATAATTGGAAGTCAGCTTGGGAAAAAATAAGGTGTAATGAAGAAGTGTCCCAACATTAAATCTCTCTAATAGTTCAACAATTAGAACAACACCAACCTGTAGATGCTGGTAACGGGAGAGGCTCCGACCACAAGTCTCTGAAGCAATCCAAAATAGAATCAACGAAAAGGAGGGAAGGTTAGTAAGGGAAGCTTATCCCAAACGGCACGAGGGTCATGCTAGATACCGGGTTGGTGCACCACAGGATAGCGTCCAAAGTCATGTGCACAATCACCTTCTTAATTAACAGTTGTTGGCAGTACTTCCTTTTCCATGTAGCACAGAAGATAGTGTGTGGCAAAAAGATAAGTTATAAATCCACCTGTTGTTTCTTCACAGGCGACAGGATTCAGTCAAAGGGTAGAAAAATAACTCTGTGTGGTTTTTACACGCGGAAATAGTACACGCAGCCAGGAAAGCCGCACGTTAGTCTTTTTACACGTGACTGCAAGAGACGCGTGTGGATTTTACATGTGATAATAGTGCACACAGCCGGGACTGCAAGAGTTTGCGTGTGGAGTATTACACGCAGCAAGGAAAACTACGCGTTGGTCTTCTTGGACGCGGCTACAGGAGTTTGCGTGTGTAATATTACACGCAGTAAGGAAAACCACGTGTTGGTCTTCTTGGAGCGGGTACAGGAGTTTGTGTGTGAAATATTACACGCAGCAAGGAAAGGCGCACGTTGGTCTTCTTAGACGCGGCTACAGGAGTTAGCGTGTGAAATATTACATGCAGCAATGAAAGCCGCACGTTGGTTTTCTTGGACGCGGCTACAGGAATTAGCATGTGAAATATTACACGCAGCAAGGAAAGCTGCACGTTTCTTCTTGGACGCGGCTACAGGAGTTTGTGTGTGGAAAATAACACAGAGCAAGGAAAGCCAAAAGAAGTTGGTGAAGGGTTGCGGGGACGCAGATCAAAGTTTCAGCTACAAGACTCCATATTTGTTCAATCAGAAGCAGCGAGCGACGTCCAAAAGCTGCTAATAAGTGTAGAGTGTAACACACGTGTCAATCTCGAATCACGTGATATTAACGACGTGTATAGTGCAAACGCCGTTTTCTGGGCAAAGTATCAAACAGCCTCCATCTTGAATAGAAAGGCTTTGAGGATCTACGATCTATGGGCATAACAGGATCTTTGAGAATAGGTTGTTACAAGCCCAGATGTAACCTGACTGCCATCCATGACACCCGCACTGATAACCGAGGTGGGGAGGCGTGCTTGATACCGTGGTACCGTCCTTGACTCCAGAGACAAGAAACTGCAAGGAGTTCAACACAGCGTGAGTCGGAGGGAGAACCGATAGTAAACCGGATGGTGTTGAGCGAAGGTTGCAAACGGCAACTTGTTATGCACAAAGAACTTCTGTGCTAATGAACTATTAAAGCCCAGGGAAAGACCAGCAGCAGAGTGATCCGTTCGGTGTGGGGGTCCATTCAAAAGACTCTGACTTGTCCCCTTTTCTTGTGAACCTTACAGTACCAAGAGGCCGTAGGAAAGGTTGACAAAGAGTTAAGGTGGTCATACAGGGGTCGAGCCAAAATCCCTTGTACAATCAAAAGCCCTTTTTATTTGACAAGACGCCACTAGGACTGTCTTATTATTATTTGATGGTTATAGCTTGCTCCCATCTTAGATTTAAGTTTAGATTAGGCGTTTTTCTCACCCATTTATACAGTTTAATAAACACCCTTGAACTATGATCACTTGTGTCTCTCTTTTCTGTTGCCACCATGAGTTCCTTATTTATTTATTTTAACTCTTGGTGACGTGCCACATTGCCCGTAGGTCTCAAGGCGCAAAAAAAGGACAAACAGCAAACAATCAGAGTACAGCGTGCAGAATTCATTTGTGATATATTGCTGCAAACATTATTCTTTCTTAGCATACACCTGTCTCTCAGGTCACTTGCCAACTCACCGGCTGTGTGCGGTTCTTTCTGCTTTTTCGATTTCCAATTCACATTTCAAGGTTAGTACCACAGACTTGGCCTCACCTCCCCAACTCTGCCGTTCACCCAGAAGGGTCGCTGGCTTCCTTGAAACACAATGCAGTGTTGGGGCCCAGCAGCTATAACCTCACCAGCTATGGGAGACCCCAACACCTCCCATATGGCCCACAGAAATGCAACAGAGACCCCAGCAGGCAGCCACATGTTCCAAACTGCGTTTATTTCTGGGCAGCAAAAAAGAAAAAACACACAGAGCGTCGTGCACATCGAGAGTTCAGGCGCCATCTCTCCCGGGGCTGGCTTGCAAGCAAGCTTTGTAATCACACTGCAGGCTGACCTCACAGAAATGGATCAGCTCCCAGAAACCTATCTCCTCCTGCTATTGGCTGCTGAGTAATAGGTTACCTATGTAGACCTTATAGAGAGCCTGATAATTGGATGTTAGACTTTTGCGTCAGTGGGTTGGTTTAGCTGTGCCAGCCCACCATTACCTAATTCTAGCTTGTTGCATTATGAATTTGTTCCCAAAACTTTTTAGCTGAAACAAGTTTTTTTTCCGCCCCTGGGCTCTCAGTGTTCATTGGCTAGGGCTGAGCCGTTCTTGTTACAATTATGTTTCAAATGTTGTGCGAGTCTTTGCGAAAATGTCTTTTGTTCCGAGAAAGAAAAGGAAAAAAAAACACACTGGCTTTGGTGCTTTGCCGTGGCTTAATGGCATTAGTGGAGAATTAAAAAATGTTTGTCTGCAGAAAGCAATGTTATCTGACTGCGCGACCTTGGCTGCTCGTGGGTTTGCGAGGAGTATTGGTGAAGGCATCTGCAGCTAGTGTTCAGTGAGAGAAATGAACTTGGCTGTAATTTGTAATGAAGCCACCAGAGCCAGAGGTATGTAGTAGACAGTTTATGTGTCTTATCATCAGTAGCATACCATAAGACCCCCAACACAAGCAGCATCCAGGGTACAACTGACTAAACTCAAGTGTAAACATATTGAAGTAACATCATTCCAGAATGGTACAATAGGCAGGGATCCATTCTGGAATTACAGGTGGCATGCTTGGCATAAACATAGCTGCAACAGAGACACCATAGCAACCAGCAAAACATAAAGCATTTAACCTTTATACAACACTCCCCCCTCCCCTATGAAATAAAATTCTTTATTGTGGGAAATATACCAACTGAAAAGATACAAAAACATCTATCTTTTTACCTTTGCAATTCTGGACAAACACCAAATTTGACCACTTTCTACACACACAGCATTTTTGAAAACTCGTGTAACTCTAACAGGTTCTGTGTAGAGCGGCTCCCCTTTCTTAGAAATGACCGCTTTCCCTTATCCGCACCCAACTTCCGGCCCCGACCACAGTAGTTTTTCTTGGATGTTTCTCAGTTACTTTTTCCACCCATTTGTTTTTTCTGGCATCCATCTTTCTCTTTACAACATCCACAACCACATCAGTTGCTCTTGCCCTGCCCAACCAAGCTGGCGCCACACAAGTGTTTGCTTTTCGCCCTCTCATAAGGTCAAAAGAACTAATCCCTGTTTCTATTCGAGGAGCCATCCTCAACGCATACAACCTGTCTCTCACTGCAACTCTTTTGTCAAGACCACATGCATTCGCTCCATGAATAGCATCCATAATACATCGATGTACTCTCTCGACCATACCGTTTGCTTGGGGATAATACAAAGGGGTCCTTTTGTGTTTAATTCCGCATTTATGAAGATACTCTAAAAATAATTTTCCCATGAATTGTGGACCATTATCGGTGAGAATGCTCCTGGGTAAACCCTCCCTCTCAAACACATCCTCCATGAATTCAATTATACACCAACATGTGACTTCCCTCAAGATCTTAAATTCTGTCCATCTTGAAAAAGTATCAACCATAACCAAAATGAACCTTCCTCTACCTGCACCCATGTCTACTGGACCAAGAACATCCATGGACAAATCTTGCCACACTCCCTCCGGAATGCTTGTTTTTTCCATAGGTTGGGATACCGCTATCACATTTTTTCCTCATTTGGTACAATCATTGCATGCACCAACCACTTTCTCAATCTCACGATCAATCCCTGGCCACCAGTAATCAGCTTTTACAACCTCTTTTGTTTTACAAACCCCAATATGTCCCTGGTGAGCACAGTTTATTAATCTCCTTCTCAGACAACCAGGAACCACCAACTTGTCCCATCTATACAACAACTCTCCTTTTACAGACAATTCATTCCTCACCTCCCACATTGCCCTTTCTTCACCGGATAAGAGCCTTTTCTCTGGCCATCCATCCACCACAAAAGCCATGACCCGCTTCCACATTTCATTAGACTTTAAAACTTGAACCCACTCTTGTTTTTGTATTATACCTTCCACGGTTGCAAAAACCATTTCATTCTCACCACACACATCACTTCCTCTATCACCAGCATTATCTTCCAACTTCACCCTCGAGGCATGGTTAGCGTGTACATTCTCTTTACCAGCAACTACTTCTATTTCAAATGTATGACACTGTAGCCTAGTTACCCAACCTGCCACTCTCCTTCACACCTTGTCGAGGCCTTTACTTTCAAAAATCATGTTAAGTGGCCTGTGGTCTGTTCTCAAGGTAAAATCTTGACCCCAGACAACATTTTTCATTTTTTCTATGCCCCAATGGCACGCCAAAGTTCTTTTTCCAACACGGAATAGTTCAATTCTGCGCCTCTTAACATACGGGATGCATGCATCACAATCATCTCCGTACCATCGATATCTGGCTGCAACATCACCACTCCTATTCCTGTGTCACTAGCATCCACAGCCAGAATAGTTTTCTTTCTCGTATCAAACATCGATAGGGGTTTTGCCATATAAATTTTTCTTTTCATTGCTTCGAATTCTTTTTTACATTCGTTGCTCCATACAAACTCAATACCTTTCCTTAACAACGCTCTCAAATTGGTTATGGAATCAGCATAATTCTCAACAGACCTATGATAAAATTCAATAGGTCCTAAGAATGAACTCAATTCGGCCTTATTCTTTGGTGATTGTGTTTTCAAAATAGACAACTAAATTCCTCTTCGGTTTGAGTCCTTGCTCAGATATTGCATGACCTAGGTAATCAACTGCTTGAGTCATAAAAACACATTTTTTGCTACGCAAAGTTATTCCTGTTGCTTTAAATATCTTAAGAACCAGATCCAGTCTTGTTTTCAACTCACTCTCATCCTTCCCACATATCAGAACATCGTCCTGAAAGCACCACACTCCACCAACATCCTTCAATAATGTGTCCATAACCTTTTGGATTACGGAAGACGCTGATACCAATCCAAATGGCATGCGCTTGAATTGATATATTCCCTCATAAGTAATGAAAGCAGTCAATTTGCACGATTCGTCATCTAAACTTATCTGATGATACGCACTCCCCATGTCAAGTTTTGCAAAATGTTTTGCACTCCCTATCCTACTTAACAACTCTCCCATATTTGGAAGGGGATGGCGATCCGCTACAACACACCGATTGAGTTCCCTCAAATCGATGCATACCCTCAAGTCCCCATTGCTTTTCTTCACCACCACCACGGGAGATATCCATTCTACTGCCCTAGCTGGCTCAATGATTCCCTCTTTCTCCAATTTTATCAATTCATCGCGCACAGCTTTCCGGGTAACGGTCTCAGCTTTGACGCAACAGGACTGCTCCCTTCTTTTATCTCAATCTTGTGTACCATCCCTTTGAGACATCCCACTTAGTCACAGAATACTTCCGGATATCTAGCTACCATTTCACATTTGGTTTTGTTGCTTTTAGGCTCAGAAGAGTTAACCACATTGAGAACTTGTTCTTCGCTATTGGGATCTAATTTAATTCCCAATCCCTTCTGCTCTTTCCAGCCTAACAATGTTTCACCTCTTTTGGTAATATATATTTTCCCATGTGTCATTCTCCCTTTGAACCTGAACTCCGCCTCACAACACCCCAAAATTTCTATTTTGTCTCCATTGTATACCCCGGGCATTTTATCTGAAGGAACCAAACATCTGATATCGCCTCCAATCACATTTTCAAAGACAGTCTTGGACATTAATGTGATTTTGGAGCATGTGTCGGCAAGCATTTTAACCAAATGCCCATTTACTTCTATCCATGCTGAGGGATGCTCACACTCATCAGACCCCGAGCACTTTACCATATGAACCGTAACTATTTCATTCTCTGAAACATCAGCCTCTTCAGACGACGCACCATCATACTCTTCAATCAGGAGTGTTCCCTTTACACCTCCAATTCTATAGTTTTGACAGCAATTCTCAAAATGCCCCCATTTCTTACACAAACTACAATTCACACGCCTTCCAGGACAAATGGGAGATGTGGACAAATGTCGTGAACTCCCACAACGAAAACACAATCTATCTTCCCTTTTTACATTAAATTGGGCAGTGTCCTTCTGAAGACGCCTATTACCCTGCTCACCACCCCCACCCTTGGTTTGAGTATTCTCATAACGCTTATTGGGCTTGGTTCTATGTTTCTTCTTTTCCTTCGGTCAACCTCCCTTCTTGTCTCCAACCCTTAGTACCTCAACACCTGGTGCTGATTTATTTTCCTTGAGCGACAATTTCGCTACACACTGTAAGGTGTGCTCGATCCTCTTCGCTATACTAATAACCTCCTCCAAATTGGGATCGTCCTTCAACCAAATCTCCACTCATATTTTATCATTAGAGCAATGAATCATAAATTGATCCCTTATGTGTTCCTCTAATCCATCACCAAATTTACAATTTAGGGATAAATGTCTCAAAGGAGTTATAGAGTCTTCAACAGATTCTCCCTCATGTTGACACCGCATGCCAAAGTGATATCGCTCCAATACAGTGCTAGTTTTTGACTCAAAATGCTTATCAAGTTTGATTAATGCCAGGTCAAAATCATTTGTTCCCTCTTCCAAATCCAATTCAACAATATCAGGAAGCGTGTCATATATCCTCTGACCTTCAGAACCCAAAAAATGCATTAACATTGCTACTTTACGTTCTACAGACATCCCATTTCCACATGTGGCTTTAACATAATGCAGGAAGCCCTTCTTCCAAGGGGCCCATTTAATGTTTGGCGGACCTGATGTGGGCATAAATACTTGTGGACCGGGAACTCCAGACAGGGCCATGTTTTCTACCCTCGATAGGCTGTGTGTAACTGTAACTTTCACCAGAACCAAAAAAATGCAGTGCTAAAACAGCAGTTGGGGTGTGTCCCAGAAAAAATTCTTCCAAAAGTGTCAAATGGCAACTTCTAGACCACAGTCAAATGTCGCTATGAACATAAACACTCCCAATTAGGAATGCTCTCTCCAGTTAATTTCCTTGTAGGCCAGATCCATAAGGATTTTTTTTTTCCTTTTTGTTTTTTTTATTTTTTTTATTTTTTTTCTCGTGGGCGGGGAAAACACACACTCCCTCACCTGTGATGCTCCTTGACAATAGTCCCCTAGTTCGCCTTCCCACACGGGGCCCTGGGCGAGACCTCAGTACTTTCCCTTATTACGGCGCCACATCCGCATTCAGCGGGCCGCATAACATGCGAAAACAGATCTTCTCTTCCGCGTCGCTTGCAGCTGACAGCGCCGTGACGGGCGAGTACGGCCCAAATCTCCTTCGTTGAAACCACGGGACTGCAGCTCCACCTGCAGACAGCCCTCCGCTCGCCGACACTGACGAACCAGCAGGAAAGCTGGTGACATGCAGGTGTCGCCGAAATACCGCAGCTCGCACGCGAACCAGCTGGGACGCTTGTGGGGAAAGAAGATGTCCTCCCCGCAACCCAGCAGGTTCACCCTGCAGCCTCCAGCCCAGTTCCAGCGACGGCCGCAGATCGACCCCGGAGCCGGCGGCACTACTCCAAAAAAAACGAGTGCGCCTCCACGGGGCATCTTCCAGGCACCATCCGGCAGTGTCAACCCACTCGGGACAGGCGCACCTCAGGCCTGGGGAAAAGCAGATGGGGACACTTTTCGCTTGGACCAAACTGCAGGCTCCGAGCGAACTCCTCCTGGATGTCGGAAACCACTGACCGCTCCTCACGAACACCGCTTCCAGACACGGTAGGGGTCTTGGCTTCAATAGGGATCACATCATACATCCCATCCTCGTCACCATTGTAATGAAGCCACCAGAGCCAGAGGTATGTAGTAGACAGTTTATTTGTCTTATCTTCAGTAGCATACCATAAGACCCCCAACACAAGCAGCATCCAGGGTACAACTGAACTCAAGTGTAAACATATTGAAGTAACATCATTCCAGAATGGTACAATAGGCAGGGATCCATTCTGGAATTACAGGTGGCATGCTTGGCATAAACATAGCTGCAACAGAGACACCATAGCAACCAGCAAAACATAAAGCATTTAACCTTTATACAGCATACATTTCCTGAAACATGGCTTTACACTGTGCAATTAGACCATGTTAATTCATATAGGCATTTGCAAGCCTTTAAACAGGGATTTTTGTGTTTGTAGATTGTGATATTGCTGCATTTATTGATTGTAATGTAGCATGGAAGTTGCACTGTTGGTGAAGTGGGTGTCTTTCAGCATATTTGTCACCCATGGGTGCGCTGGGGCCTGGTTCAAATGATAAGTGCGCTCCTTGTTCTTCCTGCTGTTCTTCTGTATATGTGCCTGGGGTGAGGGGGCATGGGTTTGATCTCGATTTTCCCTCTTCAGCAGTGGTCGATATTGGGATCTGGCCTTCTCCACGTGACTTTCGTGGCCTTGTGGAGGCAATGACCCCCTGTACGGAACTCTTGGGGTTTTCGACTCGCTGCTCTCGTCCCTTAGTCTGCTCCATTAGGTTTGCCTTCCCCATAGAAGTCCTGCTTGTACTTGTGTTCCACCTTGCTCAGCGTGTGTCTCTAGGTTCTGCCTTTAATCCGTTTGAGGAGAGCTAATTGGAATCAGGTGTATGCACTTGAAGTCAAGTGCCTGACCTGATTTGCGGACATGTCCAGTACAATATATAAGAGTCCGATTTGTTACTCTCAGTTGCCCTCTTCCTCCGCCCAGTGTTTGTGCAGAAAGGGCAGCAGGGGGGTAGTTGGAACATCGGATCCTTAAAAAATAGGAGGGGTTGGATGTACAAAAAAGGGGGGGGAACCATGTCTCACCATCGGCTGCCTCCCCGCCACTCCCTGACGACACCTCACCCAGGTGATCCTCCCGCACTGGTCCACCCCCAGGGTCTGAATCCAAAGGCGATGGCCGTGCCCCGGCACGTAAGAGAAATATCCCTGGGGACTGGCGGGTGAGACAGCCTTTGGTTTCTCACAGTAGGTAGTTTATGGTTAGAGTGGACAGCATGGTCACTTGAGTTCAGATTTCCGAGAAGTGGTTAAAGATGTAAGGTTAAAGTCACCTAAGGGATGAGGTGCTGTTTAGTGGAAAGAGAATCAAGAAATTTCCCAAGTTCATCAAAGAATGGTTTAGTAGGACCAGGAGGGCAATGGATGGAGATCATGTGAACCGAGTGAGGCGCAGCAATAGTAGAGATGGTGAATTCAAAAGAGGTAGGAGGGGGCATGGCATTGAGGTGAGAAGAGAGTAGGTTTTGTGAGGAATCTGAGGGCATCCTCACTTCTTTCCCCAATATATCCTCCTCCCAGGTGGCCAGGGAAAGGCTGTCGCTATCAGATCCTGAGCCTGGGGGTGGATGTGCAAGGGTGGATCGCCTGGGTGGAGGAAACTTGGGGAGTGGGGATGAGGCACCCTTGGGTGAGAACACAGTATCCCTCATTTCCCTTTTATAATCACTCTGACATCCGCAGGCATGTGTAGGCTATTACCATTCCCTTCCCCATTTTGCCAGTAGATCATTTCCCAGTAAACACCAGTCAGGTACTGGGACTAGGAAGGGACATACCCGAGCCATACATCCTCTCTTTACTGACTATCATACACACAAACACCAGTTATGTACTGGGACGAGGCGGAGGCAAGCAAGAGCAATACAGAACTTCCAAGGCGGCAATGAGTGGTCTAGTCTTTTCTGGACCAATCAACCTGGTGGGAAATTTAAAATCAGCAAGAATGGTAGTCAGCTGTGAAAGCAGCTCTACGGACTGCTGGATGAGAGCATACCTCTCCTTGAAGGCGGTGTGGCAAACGGAGGGCTCGAGTACACCAAAAAGATGCAGAGTGTATGCAGCAGGAAGCGAGGCTGAAGGAAGCTGGAGGATTGTGGTGAATCACAGAAAGGGAACCGGTGTGACCATGCAAAGCTGCAAAGTGAGGCCCGAGCTGCAAGAGACGCATTGGAGGTGTAAGCCAAGCCACGGCGAGCCTCTGTGTAAACGGAGCGAAACACTGCATGAGAGAGAGAGCTTGTGGCGGCTGGGAGCCTTACTGGAACGCCGTAAGCACTGACCGGTGAGTCAACCTAGGAAAGGGGACACCTGAACGGCAGACGAGCATGCAAAGCTTGTGAAACCTTTAATGAATGCTGAATTGAATGAAAGCAAATACATTTTGAAGACCGATGCACATTTAAAACATTTTGAATAATGATCCAAATGAAATGAAAGCAAACACTTTTTGAATATAAATCTGAATGAAAGGGAGCCTTTTTGAATACCGACCTGAAAGGAATCAAGTGCAGTTGAATAGCGATCTGACTGAAAGTAGTTTTGTGCAATTCCCTGAAAAAAGGAACTGTGTAACCAGAGAGAACAAGCATTGGCAAGCGCCATAAGAATATAAGTAACTGTGTAACTTCAGAGAATAAGCAGTGGCAAGCGCAAAGAGAATATGCAAACGTGCAACAAGCGAATGGTAGCAAAGCAAGCAGTGATAAAGCATCAAGAGGATGTGAAATGAGAATAAGCCAAGCACCATCGTAGGAGCTGAAACAGTGGCAATATGCATATGAAGAAGAAGGTAGTAAGGTGTGTCGGTTGCGTGACCTATAATTGGTAGATCATGTGGTCTGAAAACTGCGCCTGGACCGAGTACACCCACCTAAGGAAAAGCCACTTACATCACCCACAAGCTTGCGATTGAATATAAAAGGAAAACATGTGTGATCTGAAATTAAGGAACTGAACTTTATGAAATTGGTGAAAGGTAACCAGGTCGGAAGAGCTGGGAAGTGTCCCAAAGAATTGTTTTGTTTTGGAAAGTTGAAAGACATGAAAGCTTGGGGAAGGGAATCCCTTTGTCTCGGGAGGATAGCTAAGGGGCAATGTGCTTGCCTTGAAGGCAAGAGGACATGGAGCACCACAGGTTTGATCCCGGGGTCCACGGTTAGAAACCTCTGGGTATTAAGTGCATTATAAATGGACTTTGGGGAAGGGAAACCCCCTTTTCAAACCAGGAGCTGGAAGAAGTCCTGAACTTTTATTGGAACACTTCGCATTTCTATGCTGACATCCCTGCACATTGTATACAAATAGATCTGAGGGCAAGAAGAGGCTTTGGACACAGACAGACATTTTAATTTTTTACTTTATTTACATGTTTTAGTTCATATAAACTTTTACATTCCAAAATAGCATACTTATTTTTGAAAGAAAAATAAAAACTTAAAACGAAATAAAACAAAATAAATCAAAATTCTGTCTGTTCTTCTCAGTTTTTCCAGCAAGTCACTGGTGAGTTAAAGTGACATTAAATCAGGCATTTAGTCTAATGTCTCATCTATTATTTGGATGGGTCACCGTCTTGCTTTTTCATTAATGCTATCCAAGATTGGATTGCTCTGAATATGAATCTTTTAGGATTCCCCACGAGCAGAGTTGCCCATCTTTGTTCTCTGTTTTGTACGTTCTCTTCCGTGGGGAGCACGGCTGCAATTGTTCTTTCATTGTCTAGTGCCATGCATTCCATAAATATATGGTATATTGTTTCAATTTGATTTTTCTCTGTACAGAACCGACAGAATTTCAGATCATCTGCGATTTGTCGCTGTTTTGATAACACTTCACGGGTAGGTAGTGTATTGAGGCGTAGCCGTAGAAACAGATTTTGCGTTTTTTGGCAAGGGAAGAGGTTCAGATATTCCAGGATTTGATTCAGAACTCTACAATCATACAAGCAGTTAAGTGAAAGCTGTTATTGGGATTGTTTTCACTTGTCAGTATCGAGTCATTTCTTTGTAGTTTTATTTTTGCTTTAGTTGGTCTACATGTCAACATCCCCTCGGTAATGTCCAAGGTTATCATGGCTTGTTTACATGCTTCTTTCCATGACCCTAAAATGGTGTTGTTCATAGATTTCTTTCGGGTTTGTAATAATTTAATTGCCCGAATGTCTTCATAGGGTATTATTTTCCTGTACAAATCAATTGTTTTCCACATTACAATGGATTTGATAGATTGGAGTGCTAATTCGAATGTTATGCGCTGCACTGGAAAATAATTTGGCACCGCTAGAACTTTCCTCCAGAAACGTCCCTCCATCTTGTCCCATTTTTGCCATGAGAAGTTTAGTAATGTCTCACTTCCATAAAGACAGACAGACATTTGCTTTAGATTTTCTGACGCATACTATCATTAGTTTAATTTAGGTAGGGAAATACCACCTTTGAATAGGGCAAGTTAGGACTTTTTCCAACCTTCTTTTTGATTAAATAAATGTTTATAGCTCAGACTTTAATCAGTTGTCTGTGTCTACTTCATGATGCCTTCACAAATGGTGTTTGAAGTGGGATACGGCTCAGCCGATACAAGTTAGGGAACCCTAAAGTTTAAGAAGTTAAGTCCCAAAGCGTCAGACCGCTCAGTAGCCACAGAAGGCTCTATTTGGTTTGATATCTGCAGCAGTAGGGAAGAGATTATTCCCCGACGTGAAAGAAGACTAATGCCCACTGATCTAGTCTTCATTCCACCCCTGCAAATATTCATCAGATTGGCTCCCAAATCAGGGTTAGCATGGACAATTGGAATTGATGTGTTAGCAGGGGTTATAGACCCAGACTTCAGGGGAGATGTAAAGGTGTTACTGCAAAGCCATAGGAGCGGATCCCCCTTCCGGATCCGTCAGGGGGATACAATTGTACAGGGTGGGCATGAAAGAGCAATATTTCTTAGGGTAAAGGAAGAGGCCAGGAAAGAAGAGTGAGATACCTGAGGCTTCGGTGAAGCTGACGAAACACCTGACACCCCACGAAAACTAGAGCCCAGAAGGGTTATGGAAGAACCAGAAACTCTTCCCAACCTAGCCTTGGCCCAAAGCGATGACCCACTTTTATCTGAAGCCTTCCTGCAAATCATACCAGAACGAGAAGGCCATGAGAATGAAGGACCTTTATTCTTTCTAAATCACGGGTTGATGTACATGGGAGACACCACTTCAGAGGGCATAGTTAGAACACAGTCAGTTATACCTAAGAGTCATAAACAGGGTGTCCTGGAAATAGCCCACTCCCATCTGATGGGCAGTCACTTAGGGCAGACAAAAGCCCAGGCACAAATCCTCAATAGATTTTACTGGCCCGGAATTAACACAGATATTAAGACCTTTGTACAGTCTTGTGCAATCCGCCGAAAGACCAGCGCCCATATTCCACCACCAGTACCCTTACAACCACTCCCAATCATTGAAGTTCACATTTCTAGAATTGGCATGGACATTGTAGGACCCGTAGAAAGATCGAAGTTAGGGAACAAGTACATACTTGTAATGGTATATTATGTTACACGATATCCAGAAGCCTTTCCCCTTAGAGCTAAAACCACCCAGCAGATTCTGAAACACCTACTCCCCTTCTTTTCGGGAGTAGGGTTTTGGAAAAGAAATCTCAACGGATCAGGGTTTTACATTCATGAGCAAACCCATGGGGGCAGTGAACCAACTATTACATATTACTACCTTAGGGACTTCAGTATATCATACACAGACAGATTTCTTATTTATTGGGCATTTATAAGGTGCTCATTCAACAAGACAGTGCTTGAAAGGGCCACAAGGCAGACGGGAAGGGAACAAGGGAGACAAAGAGCACCCCAGCTCGGACACATTAGCCCAATATAAACAAGCAGTGAAGGAGTTTAAAACTGCCATTATTACTTCTAAATCTACCTACTTTAACAACAGGAACAATAAGGCACGTTCTAATATCAGCAAACTATTTAAGATCCTGACAGACTTTCAGGACACCCCCCCCCCCACCATTCATGACTTAACAAAGGACTCCACAATCCACAATGGATTCTTGGACAAGATAGCAGTCCACAGACAGACCATTAGCAATATCCAGTTATCATCACAGGGATGTAATACTCATAACAAATATCCTTCAGGACCCAACCTCTGCACCCAACAATATTCCCAGCAAGTCTTTTGATCTGAAACCCACCTCATGCCTTGTGGATTGTTGTCCGGCAGATGTCTTAAAGGACTCATTGGAGCTACTAGCCCCCTGGATGACTAAACCCATCAATCTTTCCTTCGAAGAAGGTGTGGTCCCATCCTCTCTCGAAGAGGCTTGGATTACACCACTACTAAAAAAGGCCAATGCAGACCACAGCCCCATTGGCAACTATCGACCTATTACAAATGTGCCATGTATACTTATGATTATGGACAAATTAGCATACCTGCAATTACACAAATACATAAAAGACCATCACATTTTAGGCTCACGCCAAATCAGGTTTTAGAGCCCAGCACGGGACGGAAACCGTGATGCTGGACCTTAAATCCACCTTTGCTGGCATAGCGGATAGAGGTCATCCCACCTTGCTGATGCTCTTGGATCTCTCTGCGGCCTTCAACCTAGTGGACCACTCTACTGGTGACAAGGCTCTGGGAGATCATACCTAGTTTTCTGACCTGGCATTCCATTGGATATACACATTTCTCGGCCCTCAGACCGCCCGGCTAGCAGTCTGTGAAGAAAGTTCCCGCCCTGTTCTTCAGACATGTGGCATCCCCCCAGGACTCTTGCCTGTCGCCCACCCTGTTCAATGCATACATCAGGCCCCTGTTCGACCTATTAGATGCCCTGGGTGTACAGTATACGAATGATGCTGACAACACTCAGGTTGTCCTTGAGCTGAGCGGAAAATATGAGCAGGATTTAGCTGCCATAAACAAAATCTATGATGCAGTCCAGGCATGGATGGCAAGCAACTCACTTGCCTTGAACTGTAACAAAACTGAGCTTCTGATCGTGGCATCCATAACTTGCCTTAATAAACTGGCCCCGGCCTAAGCTAACTTTTGTATCGCAGGTAACATCATCGAGGTGTCCAAGAAATTCAAGACACTAGGGGTTGTCCTTGACGATGAACTAACTATGAGACCTCATGTCTCATACATCCGATCCTCATCTCCAAGAAACTAAACTCCATTAGCCCATTCCTCACTACCAAGAATTGCACGTTTATTAGTGAAGAATTAGCCTCTTCACTAATAAACTCCAGACTGGATTATTGCAACAGCCTTCTAGCTGGAACGACACGCTCAAACAAACAAGCTTTACAGGTTACACAGAACAGCGCAGTTTGGGCCATCCATGGCATGTCTAAATGCGCTAATGTATCTGACGCTAGGAGGACATTACATTGGCTGCCAGTACAACACAGGATCATCCACCAGATCCTGATGCAGTCATTTAAATGCTGCACCAATGCCTGTCCAACATACTTAATTGATCGAGTGAAGACCCATGCATCAGTGAGACAGCTACGTTCCTCTGCCTACCCTACACTCGCCCAGCCTAGATAACAAGCTGGCGTGTTTTGGTGGAACATCATTTGACATCCAGGCCCCTTTACAATGGAACTCACTTCTCGGGCTTATACGCCTGGCTTACAATCTTGCACTATTTCAAGAAGCAAATCAAAACCTACCTGTTCAACCTTAACCCAGGCTGAACTCGCTACCTTCTCGCACACCCCTCCTGATCACTGACCCTTGTTGATGCCTGACCCCTTGTCGGTCTTCTATGTGCGCTCTGAGGCCCACTGGCCTGTGGCCCTTTATACAAATTTAAATAGATAAACAATGGAAATAGCAATGAATAAATAGAAAGAGACAGCTGTCCTCCTAGGCCTTGTGACATTCTGAGCGTGCAAGTGCAGTGAAAAGAAGGGGGGTGGGATGAGAGTAAGTGCTATTAGGGTCCCCTCGGGGAGGAAGTATCAGAGGTGCCCGTTGGGGGGGGCAACATGTAAGTGCATGAGCAGGGACTTCCCAGGGGAAGAGGGCGGTGTACCCCAACAGGTGCAGGCAGAGGCTAACACCACCCGACAGGTGAATGTGGGGCCCCATGGGCAGTGCATGGGGGCGCTGGGGGTGATTGGGCAGAAGGCCAGGACCCTATTAGATACTTGAGGGACCAGGCCACCAATCTCAGTGACAGAAGGGATGGTTAGCATGGGAGATGGAGGGGGAAGGAGGAGGCGAAGAGAAAGGTCTTGAGTTGTTTGCGGAGCTGGAGGTGGTGCGGTTCAAGACTGAGACAAATAGGGAGACTGTTCCATACGAGGGAGCCAGCTGTGGAGAGATCTGCCCCCAGCTCTCTGCTTGGAGAAGCATTTGATCAGCAGAGAATTGGAGTCAGAATATCGAAGGGATCTGGATGGATAATATTTAGTAAGAGAGAGTTGCAGGTAGCTTGGGCCCAGGCCCCAGACAGCCTTGTGGATGATGCAGAGGGTCTTGAATTTGATCCTTGCGACAACCAGGAGCCAGTGGATAGATTTTAAAGCTGGAGAGATATGGTCCCAGGGCTTGAGGCCAAGGATAAGTCTTGCAGCCCTATTCTGGATTAGTTGAAGAGGATGGAGTGAAGAAAGAGGCAGGTTGACAAAGAGGCTATTACAGTAATCTAGCCTGGAGGGGACCAGAGCTCTAGAGACATTGAGCTTCTGGGGGAAGGTGAGGAAAGGAAGAATGCCTCTAAGGAGGTGAAGTTGAAAGTGGGCCTTCTGGGCAAGGTCCAACATGTGAGGAGTAAAGGAGAGAGAGGAGTCGAATATGACCCCAAGGTTTCTGGCCTCAGTGGAAGGAGAGGGAGGTGAGCCCATAGAGGAGATCAGGTGTCCAGATAGGCAGGATTTCGGTCTTACTGCCAATAAGACAAAGATCATTGGAAATGCACCAACACTAGCAGATGGGCAGTCAGGAATGATAGAGGAGGAGGAGGAGGAGAAGAGCGAGCTTGAGGAAGAGTTGTGCCTCATTTGCGCAACACTGCAAATGAGGAGAGGCAGAGATCAGGTGAGCAAGAAGTGCTCGGTAGATATTGAAAAGCCAAGGTAAGAGGATAGAGCCCTGGGGAATACCACAAGTAGATAGAGTGGTGGGGGAGGAGAAGGAGCCCAGGAGCACCTCGGAAGGGCGGTCAGTAAGGAAGGATGTCAACCAATCCAGTGCCCGGTCTGAGATACCAAGTGTATCTTGGAGCCACTTTATGAGGATAGAATGGTTGACTGTGTCAAAGGCGGAAGAGAGGTCAAGGAGAATGAGAACAGCAGGAGAGTTTTTTGCGAGCAATCTTCACAGTGTTCAGCAGAGCAGTTTCTGTGTTTATGGATGCCCGGAATCTAGATTGATGTCCATGTAAACCACCAACGAGCTCAGTGTGCTGGGTCAGTTGTGGGATGGCTAACTTCTCCAGGAGTTTCCCAAAGAAGGGTGTAGTAGAGATAGAGCGGTAGTTGGCCAGACACAAGTGGTCAGTAGAAGGCTTTTTTAGGAGGGGGTTGTAAGGAACTCATGGTGGCCACAGTAAAGACAGACACAAGTGATCACAGTTCAAGAGTGTTTATTAAACTGTAAATGCAGGGTGGAAAAACACCAAATCTAAACCTAAATCTAAGATGGGAGCAAGCTTCGACCATCAAATTAATAATAAGGCAGTCCTTGTGGCGTCTTGTCAAAATAAAAAGGCCTGTACTAAAGAAAAACGTATTGCCAATTCATCACAACTAATTACATAAAAAGTGTAGGATAGGATTTCAATAAAGAAAGAAGTGTTCTAAATAATAAGTCAGGATGTGATTGCCAGGGGTCTCCCTTCCCCACGTTTTCAGCACGGGACAAGGTGGGACCTTGGAGCACAGCACACACTCTAGCTTTTTCAACACGAGTTCTGTTCCAGCCATCAGGTTCTTCGATGGTTAAGTCTTTTTTCAATAAAAAGTCTCTTGCCTTCGAGGACTTGATGTATTCAACAACAAACAAATAAACAAAAGGTTCCTTTGCGAGTGGACTTTAGGTGAGGACTTTTCACTCCTGGATCTCGCTCGACCTGGCTCGGGCCCACTTGACAAGGGGGACCATTCACTTCCCATGGTCTTCCAATACTTCTTACTTTCACAAGTTTTAATGCCTTTTTAAACATTTCTTCAGGTTTTGCCCCTGATTGTCAGCTTCCCTCTGCTGGGTTCACTCTCGCTAACTTTTACAGACGGTGCACTGTGGACACCCCTTGGTCGCGTTTACTTCGATCCACACACTATTCGGGTTGTTGGCGTCCCTCTGCCGGGTTCACTCTCACCAACTTATACAGACAGTTCACTGTACCTTGGGACTTTAGACTTCACCCCGTCTCGTTAGCATCCCTCGGCCAGGTTCACGCTTACCAACTTTTACCAAACAGTTCACTATGGCACTTTAGACTTCTCCCTGTCTTTTTAGCATCCGTCTGCCGGGTTCACTCTTGCCAACTTCAACGGTACAGAGGATTTTACAAGACCCCTGTATGACCACTTTGACCTTTCTTCGTCTCTTCCCTAAGGTAGTCTCTTATCATCGGGTAATCGCCCAGAGTTTCCTGCGTGAGCACCCACATGGTGCCAGATGCCTCTGTTGCAGGTTTTCCCCCTCTTTCTCAATAGTTCCTTTCAAAGTTCAAATTTAGCTGCTTGCTACTTTTCGTTCAACACAGTTCGGTCTCTCATCGACTCTCCCATCGACACACCGGCTGTGATGAATTGCTTGGTTTTCTTCTCCTTTGAGTCAAGGTGGGTACCACAGAGACCAGCGAACCTCCCCGGCTTGGTTATCAGCAGAGGAAGGTCTCGTGTACCTTTGACATCTGCTGCAACACACGCTGGCCTTTGTTCGTGGGTCTTGATCGGAAAGAGCAACGTCACTTCTCTCCTTGTCACCCTTTCGGTATTCGCTGTTTTTCGTCTCCTCTTTAACTGCCGTGCTGAGTTAGCTCTAATGTTGTGCGGTCTGCCATGCTCTTCCTTGCTCTCGTGCTACACCTTTTATTCCTGTGGGGGAAGTGAAAACAACGTCAGGTGTGTCTGATTTTGGTTAATTGCCTGACCCTTTTGTCGGGACATGTCAGGTAAACAGTTTTAACATTAGCCCATTGTCTGTCACCGTGCAGGCAAGTGTTTATGTTGGAAAAAGAGGGTGGTAGGATTTTTTAATATCCTACGGAGTAGGATGGAGAAAAGGTGTTGTACGGGATTATAGTCCTTGTGCTAGGGATTTGGGTACGTTAGGAAGGGTGAGATTGGTAGGGGTTGTGGAATGAGTGGAGATGACCAGAATTTCTATTGTGACCTGAACAGGGGGGATTGTGGGAATGGTAGTGTGTTACCAATGCGGTATACTGAGATTTCGGGACAGAGCAATTAGAGGGATGTGAAAAAGAATGACTGGGAGTATTCGGGGAGGTAACAGAAAAACATGAATTCTGGGATTTTATCAAGGGAGCTTCTTTGGGTGGAAGGGAGGTGGATGTAGAATAACCAAAAAAGGCTCCAGGGACTTGGTTCCTGGTAGAATACTGCATCTTTCCTGGGGTATTACTCCAAGCATAACCCCGGGATCCCCTACCTAGGTGATCCTCCCTCGCTCGTCCACTGCCTGTGCTGGGATCTGAGAGCGCCAGCCCTGGCCCTGGCCAGCTGAATAAGGGATTCCAGAGGCCTACTGGCGAGAATACCCTTAGGTTTCTCACAGGGTGCACAAAGGGAGTGCTTGAGAGAAGAAGGGAAAGAGCCAGATGCTAGGGAGTGGTTGCAGAAGTCGAGGGAGGATATGAGGTTCTTAATGGTTCTAGAAGAACAAGGGGACACCTGTTTGCATGGGACCTTCAAGAATATATGACCTTCCGCGAAGCTCTAAAAACATGGCTCTTTCCGTAAAGCCAACCACGACCATCTGTGGCAATTGAGCCTTGCAACCCAATGACTAATGCTCAACGAGATCCCGAGCAATGAAGCCACTGATAATGCCTACAAGTCACTATTAAGTAAAAGCACACTTGAAATCCGTAAAGTGAACTCCTCAGATCATAACTCCACCAAACTTGCCTCCCATATCACTATGCTTACTCTCCACTCTACACCAACACCAACACACAATTAGAGTGCAGCTATACCCCGCGATCTTTTCAGACTAGCTGCTCACAAACAAACATTACCCCATGAACACCTCATCATTCTAATACAACGCAGCTACATCCCATGACAAACCAGCTTAGCTGCAGACATAAGTGTCCTACACAGGCCTAACGCAGCCAGAACACAGTCTTGGTGTCCACCCTCCAGACTGCACACATTCAACTGATATCGATACCACCACACCTAATGCTAGGATGCAGCTACCATCTGGCTATTACATCGGCTGCTCACATAACTGGGGCACCCAAGCACCCTATGACACCTTACTCTCTCAACTGACCTGGACTACGGTCCCCCGAGGGCATTCAACCTACCAGTGGTTTGAGGTGATACCAATGATAAATAGAGAGCTAAATAAATGCCAAATAACATAACATTACATAAATCAGAATACCCTAGAGATCGCATCCGTTATGATAGGTGAGAAGGAGGAGAGAGAGGGTAGGGGTGGAAGAGAGGCCAAGGGATGCAGGGGGACAGGCAGAGGGATGAAGGGAGGGGAGGAAGAGGGAGAGGGAGAGGTCAGAATGTCCTGAGTTTTAGAGGAGAAATGGGTGGCCAGTACAGAGGGCCTGAGAAGGAAGAGGCAAGGTGGAGACTGCAGATGGATTGTCTAGTTCCTTGTAGATTTGGAAGAGTTCAACCGTGTTGTTAGAGGCTCAAGAGATACGGGCCTGGATGTGAGCCTTCTTCTTGGAGCGGATAGAGGGACAGTATTGCCTTTGGAGTAGGCGGCAAGCCAGTTTGTAAGGGGATGAGCCCAAGGACTGACACTTCCATTCAGCAACTCTGCACTTGCATTTCAGAGAGGCTGGATTGGAGTTGAACCAGCTGTTAAGTCAGGTTTCAGGCAGATCTTAATGACAGGGGCAAGAATGTCAAGAGTGTTAGTGATAGCAAGATGAAGATTGGAAAGGATAGAGTCAGTGGAAGAGTCAGGAGGAGGAGAAGGAGGGCGGATGAAGGTGGAGGCAAACGCAGCATCCGACACCCCTTTTTCATCGGCCGGAAGACTGCGAAGGAGGCTGGCAGTGCTGGTGTCGGCTTGCTCAGGGGGCCGAGAGGTCCCAGATGAGAAGAGAGGAGAGTGTGGTCAGACCAGGAGAGAGAGTGGGGTAATTAGAGGGTGGGAAATCTACAGGGATGAAGGCATCAAGAGTGTGACTGGCAGGGTGGGTAGGGCCAATGGGGAGAATAGTGAGGGAAAGAAAGGTACGGAAGAGTGAAGAGGCAAGAACAGGGGAGTCCAGGTGGATGTTGAAATCTTCAAGGAGGAGGAGCCTAGAGGCAAAGGTCAGAAGAGAAGAGGTGGAGTGGGCCCATTCCAAGAGGAAGACAGACACAAGGCCAGGGGGTCTGTAGCTAGTGGCAAAGGTGAGAGAGAGATTTAGAGACAACGCAAGCTTGCAGACAATGCTTTCAAAGGAGAAATATGGCTGGGTGGGTATGAGAGAGGAAGAAACCCACCCAGGGAAGATCAGGGCTACTCCACCTCCAGATCGGTTTGGTGCAAGGTTTGGAGTGGATCTTGTAGCCATCAAGGAGGAGGGAGTCAAAAGCAGTGACTGAGCTGACATTGAACCACGTCTCGGTAAAAGCGAGGATGTCGAGATCAAAGTCTACAAGAAGGAGGCAGATGTCAGAAGAATGTTTGACAGCAGATCGAGCATTCATAGTGGCTAAGAGTAGCCGGTCACCAGCTTTGAAGGTTTTCTGAGGAGGGGTACATGAGTGTGGTACATACATCAGAGGTTGTGAAGGAAGTGTAGAGAGAGAGGAGGTGGGAGTAGCAGGAGAAGGTAGAAAGTTGATGAGGGTCGGTGGGCGCTGGTCGAAGAGAAACAGATTGGGTTTAGGACCCTGGGCCATGACAGTGCCATTGTGATGGACATTACTGATGCATCTAGAACATGGGTGCACAACGTACGGCCCGCCATGCTCTTTTGTCCGGCCCGCGAGGCACAAAGACTTTCCTAATGGAGGGCGGCCCGCGGCCGCCCTCCATTAGGAAAGTCTTTGTTGTCTTCCGGGCCGTACAAAACACTGGCCCTCATTGGCTCAGCACACACATGCACCACATCGCTCCTACGAGCCACGTAATGCGTGTGTGCTGCACCAATGGAGGGCCAGCACTACGGCTGGCGTGGCCAGTAAGGCTTGATGCCGGAAGGCATTTCAGCCTTGCTTGCCACGCCAGCCGTAGTACGATTCCAGTGTTCCAGCTTACCTGCCGCTTACCTGCCTTCCAGCACGTCTCCGGTAAGTGCTCTGTTTGTGTTTGTGTGTCGGGTTTGTTTTGCTTTATGTTTGTGTGTGTATGTTGAGATGCGGGGGTGGGGGGAGTGTGTCGGATGTGTATGAATGTTTGTGTTTGAATGTATTTTGTGTGTATGTTGAGATGCGGGGGTGGGGGGTGTGTCGGATGTGTATGAATGTTTGTATTTGAATGTATTTTGTGTTTATGTTGAGATGCGGGGGTGGGGGGGTGTCGGATGTGTATGAATGTTTGTATTTGAATGTATTTTGTGTGTATGTTGAGATGCGGGGTGGGGGAGTTTCGGATGTGTATGAATGTTTGTATTTGAATGTATTTTGTGTGTATGTTGAGATGCGGGGTGGGGAGGTGTGTTCGATGTGTATGAATGTTTCTATTTGAATGTATTTTGTCTGTATGTTGAGATGCGGGGGTGGGGGGTTTGTCGGATGTGTATGAATGTTTGTAATTGAATGTATTTTGTGTGTATGTTGAGATGCGGGGGTGGGGGGGGTGTCGGATGTGTATGAATGTTTGTATTTGAATGTATTTTGTGTGTATGTTGAGATGCGGGGGTGAGGGGGTGTGTCGGATGTGTATGAATGTTTGTATTTGAATGTATTTTGTGTGTATGTTGAGATGCGGGGGTGGGGGGTGTCGGATGTGTATTAATGTTTGGATTTTAATGTTTTTTGTGTGTATGTTGAGATGCGGGGGTGGGGGGGAGGTTGTCGGATGTGTATGAATGTTTTGATTTGAATGTTTTTTGTGTGCTGAGTTGGGGGGTGGGGGTTCGGGTCTTTATGGGTGCATGTTTGTGTGTGTGTGCTGAGTTGGGGGTGGGGGTTTGGGTCTGTATGGGTGCATGTTTGTGTGTGTGCTGAGTTGGGGGGTTGGAGGTTCGGATCTGTATGGGTGCATGCTTGAGAGTGTGGGGTGGGGGGTTTGGAGTTGGGGGGGTGGGGGGTTCGGGTCTTTATGGGTGCATGTTTGTGTGTGTCTGCTGAGTTGGGGGTGGGGGGTTCGGGTCTGTATGGGTGCATGCTTGAGTGTGTGTGCTGAGTTGGGGGGTGGGGCGTTTGCAGTTGGGGGTGAGGGGGCCATGGGGTGGGGGGTTTGGTTGGGGGTGAGGAGGCCATGGGGCATAGTGTTTGGTTGGGGTGAGTGACACGGGGCATAGTGTTTGGTTGGGGGTGAGGGGGACATGGGGCATAGTGTTTGGTTGGGGGTGAGGGGGACATGGGGCATAGTGTTTGGTTGGGGGTGAGGGGGACATGGGGCATAGTGTTTGGTTGGGGTGAGGGGGGCATGGGGCATAGTATTTGGTTGGGGGTGAGTGACATGGGGCATAGTGTTTGGTTGGGTGTAAGGGGGCCATGGGGCATAGTGTTTGGTTGGGGGTGAGGGGGCCATGGGGCATAGTGTTTGGTTGGGGGTGAGGGACATGGGGCATAGTGTTTGGTTGGGGGTGAGGGGGCCATGGGGCATAGTGTTTGGTTGGGGGTGAGGGACATGGGGCATAGTGTTTGGTTGGGGTGAGGGGGACATGGGGCATAGTGTTTGGTTGGGGGTAAGGGGAACATGGGGCATAGTGTTTGGTTGGGGGTGAGGGGGACATGGGGCAAAGTGTTTGGTTGGGGGTGAGTGACATGGGGCATAGTGTTTGGTTGGGGGTGAGGGGGCCATGGGGCATTGTGTTTGGTTGGGGGTGAGGGGGCCATGGGGCATAGTGTTTGGTTGGGGGTGAGGGACATGGGGCATAGTGTTTGGTTGGGGGTGAGTGACATGGGGCATAGTGTTTGGTTGGGGGTGAGGGGTCCATGGGGCATAGTGTTTGGTTGGGGGTGAGGGACATGGGGCATAGTGTTTGGTTGGGGGTGAGGGGGCCATGGGGCATGGTGTTTGGTTGGGGGTGAGTGACATGGGGCATAGTGTTTGGTTGGGGGTGAGGGGGACATGGGGCATAGTGTTTGGTTGGGGTGAGGGGGACATGGGGCATAGTGTTTGGTTGGGGGTGAGTGACATGGGGCATAGTGTTTGGTTGGGGGTGAGGGGGTCATGGGGCATAGTGTTTGGTTGGGGGTGAGGGACACAGGGCATAGTGTTTGGTTGGGGGTGAGGGGGCCATGGGGCATAGTGTTTGGTTGGGAGTGAGGGGGACATGGGGCATAGTGTTTGGTTGGGAGTGAGGGGGACATGGGGCATAGTGTTTGGTTGGGGGTCAGGGACACGGGGCGTAGTGTTTGGTTGGTAGTGAGGGGGGCATAGTGTTTGGTTGGGGGTGAGTGACACGGGGCATAGTGTTTGGTTGGGGGTGAGTGACACGGGGCATAGTGTTTGGTTGGGGGTGAGGGGGACATGGGGCATAGTGTTTGGTTGGGAGTGAGGGGGACATGGGGCATAGTGTTTGGTTGGGGGTGAGTGACATGGGGCATAGTGTTTGGTTGGGGGTGAGGGGGCCATAGGGCATAGTGTTTGGTTGGGGGTGAGTGACATGGGGCATAGTGTTTGGTTGGGGGTGAAAGGGACATGGGGCATAGTGTTTGGTTGGGGGTGAGGGGGACATGGGGCATAGTGTTTGGTTGGGAGTGAGGGGGACATGGGGCATAGTGTTTGGTTGGGGGTGAGTGACATGGGGCATAGTGTTTGGTTGGGGGTGAGGGGGACATGGGGCATAGTGTTTGGTTGGGGGTGAGGGGGACATGGGGCATAGTGTTTGGTTGGGGGTGAGTGACATGGGGCATAGTGTTTGGTTGGGGGTGAGTGACATGGGGCATAGTGTTTGGTTGGGGGTGAGGGGGCCATGGGGCGTAGTGTTTGGTTGGGGGTGAGGCTCATGGGGCATAGTGTTTGGTTGGGGGTGAGGGGGCCATGGGGCATTGTGTTTGGTTGGGGGTGAGGGACATGGGGCATAGTGTTTGGTTGGGGGTGAGGGGGCCATAGGGCATATTGTTTGGTTGGGGGTGAGTGACATGGGGCATAGTGTTTGGTTGGGGGCGAGGGGGACATGGGGCATAGTGTTTGGTTGGGGGTGAGGGACATGGGGCATAGTGTTTGGTTGGGGGTGAGGGGGCCATGGGGCATGGTGTTTGGTTGGGGGTGAGTGACATGGGGCATAGTGTTTGGTTGGGGTGAGGGGGACATGGGGCATAGTGTTTGGTTGGGGTGAGGGGAACATGGGGCATAGTGTTTGGTTGGGGGTGAGTGACATGGGCCATAGTGTTTGGTTGGGGGTGAGGGGGTCATGGGGCATAGTGTTTGGTTGGGGGTGAGGGACACAGGGCATAGTGTTTGGTTGGGGGTGAGGGGGCCATGGGGCATAGTGTTTGGTTGGGGGTCAGGGACACGGGGCGTAGTGTTTGGTTGGTAGTGAGGGGGCCATAGGGCATAGAGTTTGGTTGGGGGTGAGTGACACGGGGCATAGTGTTTGGTTGGGGGTGAGGGGGACATGGGGCATAGTGTTTGGTTGGGGGTGAGGGGGACATGGAGCATAGTGTTTGGTTGGGGTGAGGGGGGCATGGGGCATAGTATTTGGTTGGGGGTGAGTGACATGGGGCATAGTGTTTGGTTGGGTGTAAGGGGGCCCTGGGGCATAGTGTTTGGTTGGGGGTGAGGGACATGGGGCATAGTGTTTGGTTGGGGGTGAGGGGGCCATGGGGCATAGTGTTTGGTTGGGGGTGAGGGACATGGGGCGTAGTGTTTGGTTGGGGGTGAGGGACATGGGGCATAGTGTTTGGTTGGGGGTGAGGGGGCCATGGGGCATAGTGTTTGGTTGGGGGTGAGGGACATGGGGCATAGTGCTTGGTTGGGGGTGCGGGGGCCATAGGGCATAGTGTTTGGTTGGGGGTGAGTGACATGGGGCATAGTGTTTGGTTGGGGGTGAGGGGGCCATAGGGCATAGTGTTTGGTTGGGGGTGAGTGACATGGGGCATAGTGTTTGGTTGGGGGTGAGGGGGACATGGGGCATAGTGTTTGGTTGGGGGTGAGGGGGACATGGGGCATAGTGTTTGGTTGGGAGTGAGGGGGACATGGGGCATAGTGTTTGGTTGGGGGTGAGTGACATGGGGCATAGTGTTTGGTTGGGTGTAAGGGGGCCATGGGGCATAGTGTTTGGTTGGGGGTGAGGGACATGGGGCATAGTGTTTGGTTGGGGTGAGGGGGCCATGGGGCATAGTGTTTGGTTGGGGGTGAGGGACATGGGGCATAGTGTTTGGTTGGGGGTGAGTGACATGGGGCATAGTGTTTGGTTGGGGGTGAGGGGCCATGGAGCATAGTGTTTGGTTTGGGGTGAGGGACATGGGGCATAGTGCGTGGTTGGGGGTGAGGGGGCCATGGGGCATAGTGTTTGGTTGGGGGTGAGGGACATGGGTCATAGTGTTTGGTTGGGGGTGAGGGGACCATAGGGCATAGTGTTTGGTTGGGGATGAGGGGGCCATAGGACATAGTGTTTGGTGGGGGTGAGGGGGACATGGGGCATAGTGTTTGGTTGGGGGTGAGGGGGACATGAGGCATAGTGTTTGGTTGGGGGTGAGGGGAACATGGGGCATAGTGTTTGGTTGGGGGTGAGGGGGACATGGGGCATAGTGTTTGGTTGGGGGTGAGTGACATGGGGCATAGTGTTTGGTTGGGGGTAAGGGAGCCATGGGGCATAGTGTTTGGTTGGGGGTGAGGGGGACATGGGGCATAGTGTTTGGTTGGGGGTGAGTGACATGGGGCATAGTGTTTGGTTGGGGGTAAGGGGGCCATGAGGCATAGTGTTTGGTTGGGGGTGCGGGACATGGGGCATAGTGTTTGGTTGGGGGTGAGGGACATGGGGCATAGTGTTTGGTTGGGGGTGAGGGGGCCATAGGGCATAGTGTTTGGTTGGGGGTGAGTGACATGGGGCATAGTGTTTGGTTGGGGGTGAGGGGGACATGGGGCATAGTGTTTGGTTGGGGGTGAGGGGGACATGGGGCATAGTGTTTGGTTGGGGGTGAGGGGGACATGGGGCATAGTGTTTGGTTGGGGGTGAGGGGGACACAGGGCATAGTGTTTGGTTGGGGGTAAGGGGGACATGGGGCATAGTGTTTGGTTGGGGGTGAGTGACATGGGGCATAGTGTTTGGTTGGGGGTGAGGGACATGGGGCATAGTGTTTGGTTGGGGGTGAGGGACATGGGGCATAGTGTTTGGTTGGGGGTGAGGGGGGCATGGGGCATAGTGTTTGGTTGGGGGTGAGGGGGACATGGGGCATAGTGTTTGGTTGGGGTGAGGGGGACATGGGGCATAGTGTTTGGTTGGGGTGAGGGGGACATGGGGCATAGTGTTTGGTTGGGGGTGAGTGACATGGGGTATAGTGTTTGGTTGGGGTGAGGGGGCCATGGGGCATAGAGTTTGGTTGGGGGTAAGGGGGCCCTGGGGCATAGTGTTGCACTCCAAGAGTGAACGCAATAATAAAGCTAAAACAGGCACAGTTAGGAGATGTTCATCTTTGGCTTTTTGAGGAAACCTGACTCAACGAAGGCCATACTCCTCTTGGGCAACCCAAATATCAAACTGTAGCAGTCCAAAATAACGGCATGTCCAATCTAGGGTCAATAAAATATATATAAGTTAATTAAACAGGCGAGATACAATAACTAAATAGAAATAAATTATAACAATGGAAAATGTGTAGTACAAAATGTAAGTTTGAAATGCAAATAAAAACTGCTACCCCTCAAAAACATTCTTTTTCCATGTGTTTAGTACAACTTGGGGGTTTAAAAAGCCTCCTGCCACGCCCCGCCTACCGCCACACCCACATTTACTTTTCGGCCCACTATAGCCCTCATGTAAGGTACTTTCGGCCCTCTGTCAAAATCAGTTGTGCACCCCTGATCTAGAAGATGAGAAGTGCACCAAGAGTACTTCTTATCGAGGGCCACCATTAATGGGGAAGAGGAGAGAGGGGAGAGATCAGATGAGAGGTCCATAGGTTAGGAGAAGGGACATAGAAGAGGTTCTCAGTGATAGTCTGTCTGGAAGAAGCACTAACGTAGGTGTCAGCAATAGGTAGGCCAGGATTAGAGACCAAGAGATCATTTTTTTACTTTTTTCTTCCAGACCTTATGCGAGAGGAGGGATAGTTGATAGAGTAACAGTTAGACTAAGGAGAGGAATGGCAGAGAGAGACTGGTTGAGAGCCAGCGCTAGGTCCAAAGACGATAAATTGTTGATGGGCTGCAGGTAAAAGCATGTTGTGGGTTGCCTGCCAAGTTCCCGACATTCAAAAGTACTATTCACAAAAAGGATATTTTGCTTTCACACTGCACACTTAAACAACAGAGTCACTGCAATGTTTGCACAATTTAATTGAGTGCAGGACAGTCTGACATGTGTTGCAAGCTGTAGGGCTCTTCTTCTGAGGCTAAAAACACTGTATACAACAAAAATGCAGAATTGCACCATAGATAGTAATCAATGCAATATTATCCAACACACAAGGGAGGCACAGTTGGTGAATTGATTAAAACATGAGTTAGGCAAACAAATTAGTCATTGGGCAGTAACCAAATTGAAGTGTAATATAGTTGCCCACATTGGAACACATATCAAAAGTTATACAGAACCAATTGTATGGCCATTGCATCAAGTCCCATATAGAAAAAGGATATGAGTCATCAATTCGATATCGCAGAATTTTCAGTTTTGAGTGGATGCAATGTAACCAAAGAAAGCGACAAGACAAAAGTGAAAGAAAAGACAATGCCATATTAGCATAGGGTTCATGCTGGTTCAACATGTGCACTTATACTAGATGCACGAAAGTCATATTGGTACTAAACATACAAAGTTAATATTGTACCTTTGAATTCCTTGCTGATCGTGCTTAATGCTAGAGAAAAGGATGAGGGGTATAGTTGTCAGTTAAAGACTTATAACTAAGGTGCCATTGGAAAAAAAAATGTGTGCCTTTGCCTTTAGGAAACAGTTGCCACTTACCAATTAGTTCGTGTAAATTGTGCCGTTCTTACTATTCATGGCAATGGGCTCGACTGAAAGTGAAAAATATTGCTGTCACTTAGACTGCATTTAAAATGAGATGCTGCTAGCTAATTCTATTAATCAAAAAATAATTAGTATAGAATGTAACAATTGCACATACCTATATTTGTCGCTGTCGCGAGATAAGATCCCTCTAATGAATTGGGGACAATTCTTCAACCCCATTGGTCAAGTTGGAAGTCACATAGGTGAATCAGAGAGAAGGGGAGAAAGTATGCTAAATTAGTCTCATTGACTTGACTAAAAGGTCACATGCACTATAACAGCCCCTAGTGGTCTAACCCAGGGACGTGCGCGAAAGACCTCACTTACCAGCGTTTCCGCATGCATGCCGAAGACGGAGCCGGGCGCAGCAAGAACTTGCTGCTGTTTTAACATTTCAACGAAGCTAGCGCGTGCGTCATATCATTGGCATGCTGCTACTGTAAGCGGCCATGTTGGGTGTGTGAAGAGATCATGTTAATGCCAATTAGTCAGTTGCACACAATGTGCGTGAGCGTTACCAACTGTGATTAAAGACCATAGGGTCAGGTTAAGTATAGATAATTACTAGCAATAAGGCAGTCCACAGAGAATTGTGGATAATAATTCACATTAGGACGGTCTACGGAGACTCGAATTATATGTAGTGAAAGCGTCAAAGAAAATAGTGTGAACAGAAGTAATAGGCCACACAATTGGCTTTACAGAGGCATGTAATTAGAGTGGTGATCCACAAGGATCGGCGTGCTTATCAGCACCTTCTCGATAGGCTTGGTGAGCCAATATATCTTTGGCTAGCACCGTCCGTACACTGATAGTCGATTACAAAAACTGGCTTCCACACACCCATAAGGGGCAACATGCATCTCCGGTCATGGACAAGATACATCTATTAGCATAGTAATTGTGACCAATTGGACTAGTTTAGTTCATGAGTTCAATTACACAACACAGGTAACATCTGCTGCGCATCGCTTCAAAGGAACACAGATAGTTCATGGTCTGTATTAAGTCTGTGTGCAACAGTACGATATTGACATATAAGGCGTGCTTCCAATTGCCTGAGCTTGAGAACGAGGTTGCCCCCTCACTGAGGTAAAGATACTTTTGCCATACCCACAAATCTAAGCAGTTGTTTATTATCCATCTGGTGAGATTTTTGCCAAAGGGTACTTGGACTCCTGATTCGAAATAGATGGACTTGATTGCATTGATTACTATCTATGGTACAATTCTGCATTATTGGTTTATACAGTGTTTTCAGCCTCAGAAGAAGAGCCCTACAGCTCGAAACACGTGCCATGCTCTCCTGTACTCAATTAAATTGTGCAAACATTTCAGTGACTCTGTTGTTTAAGTGCGCAGTGTGAAAGCAAAAAATCCTTTTTGTGAATAACAGAATAGATTGGGGGGATGCAGAGTTCCATTGAGGTGGCTGAAAGAGGGATAGATGGAGAGGCTGCCAATGCACAAGAGTCACCAGGCGGCCTAGCAGCCGAATATTTTAGGCATAACTAGATTTGAATTTCCCCAAAAGCACAACAATGCAGCACAAAAAGGAAGATGTACAGATGTAGTAGCACACCTAGATTCGTATTACCCCAACAGCACAACAATGCAGCACAAAAAGGAAGATGTACACATGTAGTAGCACACCTAGATTCGAATTTCCCCAAAAGCACAACAATGCATCACAAAAAGGAAGATGCACCGATGTAGTACCACACCTAGATTCAAATTTCCACAAGAGCACAACAATGCCACAAAAAGGAAGATGCACAGATGTAAAGCAAACTTAGAGAGGAGTCATGAGGAGGCACTAACAAGCAGCAGAAAAGAAGCAGTGAGTGAGTTAATTGGAGGATGCACATAGTAGGAGATCAACTGGAACAGTTTGTAGTAAGGCTTGAAGGAGAGGGAGCCAAGAGTCAGCGGCAACCAGGCAGAGGGTTGTAGTTCAGAACCAGGGTGCTCACCTGTGAAGAGTAGAGGCAGGTAGCGCATGGTGACTGAGTGCGGATGAACTGGTGATTGGGCGTTGAACAATATGGCCTTGTAGAAAGATTTAATAAGACCCTGAAAACGATGTTATGGAAGGTAGTGGAACAAGATGGAAGGAATTGGGATCAGATGGTACATTGGGCTTTATTTACCGTTGGAAAGACCCCCCCAGGCTTCTGCAGGATTCTCCCAGTTTGAATGACTTTGCAGACAGGAACCCCGAGATACCCTGGATATGTTGAGAGAGACCTGGTAGGAGAGAAAGAACCCCAGTTCCACTCTCCCAAACGGCCCACAGTCTAAGGGAACACATGCCTGTAGTACGATCTTTAGTCCAAACCCACATCACCAAGGCCCAAGAACAGCAGGAAGAAAACCTCATACAAGAACTTTCTCAGTAGGACAAAATGTGTTAGTGTTATAGCCAACCTCAGAATAAACTAATATCCAAATGGCACTGGCCTTAGGAGGTGTTAGAACAGACAGGACACTGTAACTACAAAATTTCCCAACTTGACTGCTGATTGAAAACCCACTTTTACCAGATGAACCTTTTAAAAGAATGGAAAGAAAACCCTACAGAGTCCACTACCACCATTCTGTCATGTTTATTACTTGATGACTCTGATAGAAAGGTACTTATCCCTCCAGAAACAAGATCTCTATGACATACTCCTGATATCTATGATACTCTTCCAATTTACTGACGCATTCAAAACGGAGTCAGGGAGGGTGAAAGGAATCTATACCATATCCTCACCCCGAGGGAAAAGTTGTACACCTAAAACCTTATAGACTACTCGAGGCAAGGAAAGCGACCATCATCCATGAATTCAGGCAGATACTTGAAGCTAATATCATTGAACCATCTAATACTCGCTGGTCTTTCCCCATCGTATTAGTGGCCAAACACGATGGGAAGTGGAGATTTTGTATTGACTTCAGGAAAGTCAATGCAATATCTGCATTTGATGCCTAGTCGATACCCAGGATTGATGATTTCATTGATCGTCTTGGCAACGCCATCTCTCTCTCTACCAAAGACTTTACAAAAGGCTATTAGCAGGTTATTGATACCGATATTGATTGTTTATTTGTATAGCGCCTATGCACAATGCGCTTCAAAGCGCTTCAAGGAGGGAGGGAGCATGGGGAAATACAGTAACATTCTTACAGGTCCTTGAAACAAATCAGAATGTGAAAAATAACTATCAAATCATAACAGATAGTACAAGTGCATGGAACAATAAGGGAGAGGAAAGGGAAGGGAAAAAAGGAGAAACAATACAAGCAGTAACATTACTATGCCTGGCGGCAATTGTTGCAGTGCAAGAGTGACAAGAGGAGGGGGAGGGGAGGAAGAGGAGGGGGCAGAAGGAGACAAGACACACTTACGAGGGGGGGCAGTTCCATTGTACAGTCCTGATAAAGGAAAAACTGCCTTTGCCACAGCCCTAGATCAGTTCCACTTTAAAATCCACCCATTTGGACTAAATAGGCCCCCAGCAACATTCCAACAGTTGATGGATAAGATCTTACAACGTTACTCTGACTTCTGTGGGGCCTACATAGACAACATTGTGATCCATTGTGATCCATAGTAGGACCTGGGAAGATCATGTCTATCACCTTTATACAGTCATGAGAGTCTTGAGAGCAGTGGGGTTACCAGCTAATACTAAGAAGTGTAAATCGGCTCAATCCACAGTAAAGTACTTAGGATTCTTCACCAGGAATGGCCAACAGTAGCAGATTAAAGCAGTCCTAGACAGCCCTAAACCAAGATCTGAAGAGGGAGACCCAATCGTGGCCCTCATTACACCCATCCCACTCTCAGCCCGGCAACAGAGAAAAGAGAGATGTACATCGTTTCTGGGCCCTTCCTCACCACTGTTGATGTATCGCGGGTGTGAAAAGCACTAATCACTAAAACAACCATTCAGACCATACTCAGATAAGAGTATTGAAGAGATACATCTGTCATCAATCGAACAAGTGGACTGACCGCGACCTCGAAGAACGCCGACGACCTCACGACTGACATCATGACATAGATACTTATGAAATTAAGCACATAGGCATCCCTTCACGAAGCTACATGAACACTTTAGTTTATTGCTGATAGACAAAAAGCAAATGCTTATGATTCACATAGTTAAAGAACTGACACAAGTATACCTTTTGCTACGCAGAAACTGCAAGACGCCTAAGAATACATATGGACGGCTTGCCTACGCTTAATTGCAACTAACATGGACGGCCATGCAAATAAAGTTGGAAGCTATAGGTACATTGGAGTGAATGGGAAAAGCAAGACAAACTTCAGAATACATGGAAAGGCTGACAGACTGATTCTGCTGAAGCATGTAGACAAAGCTTCCAGAGCAGACACCGTGCACAGCCTCACCAAGGACAAGTAGGGAAGGAATGTTTCAAGTTAACAGAGGAGATAAGACACCTGCGGGCAAAACAGTCAACAATCCTCTCAAGTACAAGCACGAAAGCTACATTTCATGGTCCCTACACACGTGACCTGAATCTACGAGACAGAGCCTAATCATTCGAGGCAGATGGAGGAAAGCTGTTCCTATCGAACGAAAGAGAGAAGGATACAATAGTTATACAGATTCAAAGCCGAATGTTCTGTCTCAGGGCCTAGCAGATCGGAGATGGTAACCTATTGGGAACATGCACCTTCAGGGTCATTCCTATTACCTTGAATAGTTGCACTTGGCCTGTTAACTGTCCAAAGCTCCAAGGCTGAGAAGACCCTTTCTGTTCAATCCCTAATCACCTTCCACGCTAAGCATACACTATGTTGCACTGGCCAATCCCATTTATACCAACCTGTAACTTTGTATTTGTAACACTGAGGTGCTCTCAGGAGGAGTCACCAGATATGGCTTACCTAATGGTCATACTAACCCCCTATGGAATACGTATAAAGTTGGCCTAATTATCCAATCCCATCCCCTTTTAGGTGTTTGTGATGTAATTTTGTTTTTGTGACGCCACTAGACGAAAAAATGGAATGACAGGTCCCTGCAGAGGGAGAGCTCTTGAAGAATTTAGCGTTGTTCATGTTGCGATCCCTGTCATTTTAATTGTCAATAAAGACAATGGACTTTGTCCTATGGCTGGGTCTCCCGTTCCTGAGGCCCAGTTCCTCTTGCAAGTAAACAGGGAGACTGCTCACAGTTCCCCTGTCACTATATTACAAGTGGTAGCAGAGGAGGGTCCCTATGATCGTTCGACACTGTGGGGAGAAGAGGAAGACACTGAGAAAAATAAGGGAGAACACTGAAGTACGCCTAGAGTATCCCAGAGGCACATCGCATAGTGCAGATGAATTTACCCCACTTGCACAGAGGCTCAGAGCCTCACAGGGATGGAAAAGAGCAAGTATGATGAGAGCGTAATGACACAGTGACACAGATTCCGTACTAGAGAAGGGTGGCGGATGACCACAAAATATACCATGGCAACAGATGGACAAGCATAATTTGAGGTGCAAGTTACCCTCGTTGACTGCAGGAAGGGGGAAGTGGATATATGAGCTGGAGAGGTTGACGGCAGGGATGACACTGGCAGAGGGCGACATGAAGAGCTTACTCTCCCGGAGTGACGGCACAGAACACGGCGCATTATGGTGTACTGTTCAATAACTGCAGACCAGCAGTATAGCAAGCTCTAAGAGTATAGTACCAAGACACATCTGACAAAAACACGATTATGGCACGCAAAATGCGTGAAGACGAAGAACCACTTCAATATATTCAGGAGATCCAAGGACGTTGGCATCTTGAGAGGAGAGCGCTATGGGATAAAACAGTGGGATTATTGTACCACATATTAAGCCAAGGGCTAGCAGAGCAGGTACAGAAGCAACTAAAGAAATTAGTGGGGATGGAAGCTAAGCTATGGCCAGAAATTCAGCTAACTATAGTACATTATTGCTGACTAATGCAGGAAAACATTAGAAAAACACACAAGGAGAGGAAGCAGGAAGAAGCGAAGTTAGTGCAGAAGTTATCAAAGTATACAGTGGAAAGGGTGATGTTAATGAGCGGGGAGGGGGTAGTTACTCAGAAAGCGATAAAGCAACCAAAGGTAGCAGGAGGAAAGTTTGTGGGAAGAGGTGATGCCAATTATTGGCCATGAGGATGGGGAGGAGAGCCCCAGGGAAGAGGGTTCGGGCACCCAATGCAACAGGGTGGAGACTGGTTTAACAGAGGACATCCGAGACCGATGGGGGGTCCACCACAATGCTGGACGTGCGGTAGAATGGGGCACATATCAAGACTGTGCAGAAGCAGGGGTGGAGTACAGCAGAATGGGGGGATGACATACCAGCCAGTGTATCCGACAGAACAACCAGACTAGTGTGCCCAAGATCACATGCAGACAAAGACACATGCACCACAACCAGTGCCAGCACAAGGGACACCAGTACAGTCACATCAACCCATGGTATACACACTGCAGGCACAGGAATACATGCAGTCATCACAACCTGCACAGCAAGCACTAGCACAGCAGAATGTTGTAGCCATGAGACACACAGACTCTGCTATGCGGAATCTCATATGAAAACTCGGGGGAGCGACCATGGTGGGAGGTAATCCCTTCACAAGGACAGGGATGGCTCTATACCCACAATAGGACAGCCCATAGACAGACCTGATGTGTTCAATCCTATCCATTACACATGACCCGAATGAGGAACCACGTGTAGGTGTGACCATATGTGACAAGGCATTCTCAGGGCAACCAGATCCTGTATAAGGGAAGAGAGATAAACAATGCAAGTCATTGCCTTGAAAGGGCAGGGATTTTCTGGGGCTACCGACTTGGTTCCTTTCACTGACGAGCTTCCGATTTCCATAGGGGAACATGACCGCACCATGCCATTGTTATATTCCCGGCAGGCACCAGTCAACATAATGGGTAGGGACATGATGAGCTAACTTAACATGACCTTTCCGTTCACAGATCACGGTACAGTAAGCTCAACCGCAGGAATTCACTACATGAACGTGCAAGAACTCATTATGGCATATTGCGGGGAGACTGTACAGAGGGGGGTACCAGTAAACCACAAATTGTTCCACTAAGGAGTGGAAGTACTATTAGCATGGCTTCCAGGGATGCAGGTCAAACCTTTAAAGAGGGTAGGGGCTGTTAAAATAAAGCTCAAGCCAGGGGCTATCTTACCAAGGGCAAATCAATATCCTTCGTCCAGGGAGGCAGACAAAGGCATTTATGAGACAATTTCCATTTTAGTGCAGCAATAGATTCTGGTACCTTCGGAACCGCAGTGTAACATGGCTGTGTACCCGGTAAAGAAGGCGACAGGGGGATTGTGGTGTTTTATTCATGACTTGTGTCCTTTGAATCAATGTGTTGAAGCAGAGTTCCCGTTAGTCCCCAATCCAGTGACAATACTATGTAGCATTCCGCTGGAAGCTACCCATTTCACGGTAATGGATTTGAAAAACGCTTCTTCTCTATACCACTTCATGAGGAATCACATGATCTGACATTGCTTCTATATAGAAATAAAAAGTCGAAACACACGAGGCTTCCTTAGGGGTACTGTGAATCACCCTCTATATTCAATAGGGTCCTCCAGATGGACCTAGGGAATATACATTTGGACAGCACAGTTATTCAGTATGTATATGATATCTTGATTTGCAGCAAATCCGAAACATTGTGCAGTTGTTGACAGTGTTAGCAGCAAAGGGTTACAAGGTGGACAAGGCAAAGTTGCAATATTGCCAATGTGAGGCGTTGTACATTGGACAGTCAATATCATGGTAAGGCAGGAAAGTTACCCAAGAAAGAGCAGAAGTGATCTTTAGAATGCCACTGCCACGAACGGTCAGGCGAATGCAGCAATTTCTAGGTCTCTGTAATTATTGCAGGGCTTGGGTGTTCGACTATAAGACCCCTTTTAAGCAGGCTTCGGGAGGCACAGAGGGAGGACAGTAACCTGGCATGGACACAAGAGATGGAATATGCACGGCCCCAGTGTTAGGGATTCCCAATTATAATGAGGAATTCTATTTGTTCTCACACTCCAACGGAGTGCTGATGATAGCGGTGCTCACGCAGAAGCGACATTGGGGCAAAAACCAAAGGCCTATTATAGCAGACATTTGGACCCAGTGATGAAAGGACACTACCCTTGCGAATAAGCATTAGCTGCAGCTGCATTTGCAGTAGAGACGTCTGTGAATAACACAATGGGTGCAGTACCACACTTTACATGGAGAATGCCCTTTTTTCTAGCCTTGAAAAGCCCAAGAGTACATTGACCACGCAGAGAGCATCCAGACCTCTGGTCTGAGGTGATCATCTCAAATCCGGTGATAAAAATAGTGAGGTGCAGAATTGTAAATCCAGCGACATTCATAGCTCGACCAGTAGAGGTGGCAGACTAAGTACACAACTGTACTATGTACACAAAACATTATGACATTCCCAGAGCAGGGGAGCATGCCCTCTAAGGTGGGGGGGGGGTACTCTTTATTGATGGGCCATCAGCTATAGACCAGACAACAGAAAAGAGACATACTGGGACAGCAGTAGTAAAAATAAAGCCAAGCGGGACAGTTGAAAAAGTAGCAAGCACAAGATTGTCTTTACATTTTTCAGCACAAGCAACAGAATTAGTGGCTCTTATAATGGCATTAGAAGCACATGAGAATGAGTAGATTACTGTGTATTCCAATTCCGCCTACGTGACGTCTACAGTACATGCCAGACTGTCATGGTGGAAGAGGAGGGGTTTCCGATGTGCTGACATCCCACCAGTGCAGCACGCTCCCCTATTGGCTGGACTCATAGACACACTACCACTCCCATCAGCCATAGCAGTCGTGAAGTGCCAGGCACACATGAGGGGTGAGGACTTGATCTCCCACTGCAAAGAAGCCACAGACACAGAAGCAAAGCAAGCAGCATATTGTACAGAACTAAATGAGTTTGGTACCCAATCTAACACATGCATGTGCATGCATAACATGATACTGAGAGAAGGGTATAGGTCATTGTCAGTGTTAGGGAGAATTCTCATTCTATGGCTTATTTCCCTTACCTATTGAGTCCATTAGCAGCTTTGCTGGATTTCTTCTTTTTTTTTTAAAACAATCTTTATTATTTTAAACAAACACCACACCAAACATTACAACCATTTAGGACGTTCATAATCAATATTAAGGCATCATATTATTCTGTGTCATCCTCCGTCCTCCCCCCTGCCTCCCCACAAACTCGAGCCGTCATAACCGTGCCATCTACCTGAACATCTTCAGGTGTCTAAATTCTTGTCGATTCATCCAGGTCTTCTGTTTCATGATTGGCCTGGTGGGGATTTTCCATCGAGGCCGCCAGTTGTCTCCAGGCTATCAGGGGGCCTACTTCCTCCTCTCCCCCTCTAGTGATTGCTTCATACCATACCGCAGTTTCTGCTTCTCACCATTTCAAGAGGTCTGCCCACTACATCTCCACTCGAGGCCGAAGAGCCGCTTTCCAACACATTGCAATCCTGCGCTTGGCCAAGATATAGGCCAGGTACTTCATCTTGCTAATATGTTTTAGATTACGTGGCCTAAGAAAATTCCCAAGCATGCATGCCCAAGCAGACCCCACATCAAGTACCAGCCCCCAACTGGCCATTCTCATCTTTATTTCTACCCAGAATCTCTGTACCTCTGGGCAAGCCGAGAACATGTGCAAAAGCCCTGCCTCTTCCTCCCCACACCTGGGGCATTTCTGTATGGCCGGGCCACCAAACCTGGCTATTCTTCCGGGGGGCAGATAAGCTCTATGGGTGACATATAGCTGGATCTGCTGGAGCCTCGCATTCCGGGACACCTTATGGTACCTTTGGGCTCTATCACACTGTCCTTCTGTCATGGGTTCACCCACCTCCTCCTCCCAGTCCAGCCTCAGTTGGAGCAGCTCCTTCCCCACCTTCGCTCTCAAGAGCTCATATATCCGAGATATTTCGTGCCCACCCTCCGAGACATACATCTTTTCTAGGGTGGCATCAGGTTCTTCCGCAAGTACCGTCTCAGGCCACCTCTCCCTCACCCGTTTCATGAGCCTGGTGTAAGTAATATATTGGCCCCTATGCACCCCTGTCTCCTCCTGCAACCTCTGGAATTTCAATGCCTCCCACTCCTGCCATATGTCTCTGAGGGTGGCCAAACCCACCGGTTCCCAGTATCTGCGGACCCCTTTAAACAGTTGGGAGTCTCCCCCACATAGCAGCACCAGCGGGACCTGCTGAGAGAGCGGGTCTGGGTCGCCCACCGTTCTCCATGCCCAGCGTCAGATCTCCCAACCCAGCACCAACAGTCTCCCCATCTCCGCCATTTCTGTTTTATGCAGCCACACTGTCTCTTTTAGGAAGTATGGGGCTGAGTCACCCTGCAAAAGCCTAGGTTCCGCCGAGTCCTCTGCAGACAACCACCTAGCCACATATAATAGCTGTCCCGCCAAGTAATACAATTCAAAATTCGGCAGGTTTATGCCCCCTTTATCACATGCATTCTGTAGTTTCCACAGGGCCACCCTATTCCTAGAGTTGTGCCAGATGAAGCCCCTGCACAGGCCATGGAATTTAACAAAAAAGCGTCTAGGGATCAGGTACGGGACATTTACAAAAAAAATGCAAGAGTCTGGGCAAAACCACCATTATGAGCAGTGCTGCTCTCTCCATCATAGCAAGGGGTAATCTGGACCAGAACGCCATGCTATTTTCAATACCTTCAATTGCTTTCTCCGTATTGTGTTTGTGCTCTATCTCTATCTTGTGGTAAATGTTTACGCCCAGATACCTGAACGTCTCGGTCTGCCAGGGTATTTGCAGAATGGGCAGCTGTTCCAGCGGGATATTCTTATACCTAACCAAGGGGAACACACTAGACTTCCTGGGGTTCACCGATATGCCCGAGAGGGTGGCGTAGCGGTCCATCACCTCTAGCACATACTGCAGTAGAGGAGCATGTCATCTGCGTACAGTGATATCAGGTGTGTGCCCCCTGTCGTGCGAATCCCCACCTCTCCATATTGTTGCCTCAGTCAAATTGCCAACGGCTCTAATGCCAGAATATATAACATGGGCAACCAGGGGCATCCCTGTCTGGTCCCCCTACTGAGTTGCCATTTGTCTGAAATTATAGTTCCTGTTTTGACCCTTGCAATCGGGGAGCTGTATAAAATCTGGACCCATCTAATGTATCCCGGTCCCATCCCATATCCTCTCAGGGTCGCCATCAGCCAATGGCACCTCACTGAATCAAAGGCTTTAACCGCATCCAGCGACACGATAGCCAGCTCGCCTGGGTCTTTCTCTGCTTGATCAATAATATGATGTAGCCTCCTGTGGTTATCTGTGATATTTCTGCCGGGTCCACAGCCTGTTTGGTCCAGGTTTATCAACTTGCCAATTACTCGCTTAAGTCTGTTGGCAAGCACTGCCGTGAGTATTTTGCTATCTTGATTAAGCATAGATAAGGGCCTATAAGACCAGGGGAGTTGCTAGGTCTGGAAAAGACCCAGGGCTATGCTGTCTGAACTGTTGGGACTGGGTGCTAGCTAGTCTTTTGGCTGTAGCTCCTGAGATTCTATCCAGGGCTAAAACCAAAAGATCAGGGGTTATAGCCCCTTTAGTCCCCCCCCTAGCACCGCCCTTGTATAGGACCCACACTCCACGTTCAGCTTGTCCGGTTTCAAGAGCGGGATGATCACCGCCTCTCGGAGGGACTCCGGCAGCTCCCCTTGCTCGTAGGCCTCATTGAACATAGCCAGCAGCGGCTGGAGTAGCTCCTGCTTATATGCTTTGTAAAATTCGCTGGGTAACCCGTCCGACCCAGACGCTTTACATGTGGGCAGGTGTTGGATCACCGCCTCCAGCTCGTCCGAGGTGATGGGGGCCTCCAGATCTGCACGCTCTAAGTAATCTAAGGTGGGCAGCCGTATATCCTCTATCGTTTCCCATATTTCTTGACCCATATCTTCTCCCGCGTCCTCATATAATCGTTTATAATACATGAGGAACTCCTCGTTTACTCCCTCTTGGGTATTACGGATTTGACCCTCCGCATCCCTGACCTCTCTAATCACCGGGCGGGGGGTCTCATTTTTGTATAACCAGGCCAATAGTCTGCCCGGCTTATCTCCCCCTGCATGTTGCCTCTCTGTGTATTTCTTATAATTTAGCTTGCATAATCTGTCCCAGAGTTCACTACTAGCCTTTTGTAGATCTCTTATCTTAAACCTGTCTTCCTGGGTGGTCCCCTCCCTCCGCATCAAGCCCTCTAATTCTCTTTCTGTCTCCTGCAATTCCCGTGCAATACCCCCTTGGAGCCCTTTGGATTTTGATATGGGTACCCCACGCACCACCACCTTAAATGCCTCCCATACTGTACCCATGGATCTTACACTGCCCGTATTGATGTCAAAATATTCCTTGATGGCCTCCCTCAAATCCTCTCGAAATCCAGAATCCTGTAGGGCCTCAGCTCTGAGCCTCCACGTCAAGATTCGCCCCCTAGGGGGTTGATGTCGCCACTCCAAGACCAAAGGTGAGTGGTCCGAAAGTGCCCTGGCTTTATATTCTGCACCCACCATTTCTCCCACTATCTCGGCGGTGGCGAACACATAGTCCACCCTAGTATGCAGGTCATGTGGCGCTGCGTAATGCGAGTATTGCCTGTCCATTGGGTGCAACCGTCTCCACACATCCTCCAGTCCGAGGTCTGTCAATAGTGTCCTCAACGCTTTAGCTGCTGGCGCAGGTTCTTCTGACTTGCTATCTTACCTGTCTATCCCGGGGTTCAGGGTACAATTGAAATCCCCTCCCCACACTATAGCGCCACCCAGCAGGGGGCTAATTTTATCATATAGGGACCTAAAATATGTTGCTGTATCGTGGTTAGGGGCATACAAGTTTATGATGTTCACTTCCCTGTTTTCCAGGAGTCCCACCACCACCACCATTCTACCTTCCGGGTCTGTCGTTGATCTAAGCAGCTGAAACGGCACGTGCGGTGCCACCCATGTAATCACCCCTCTTGCATATGCCGAATATGTGACTCCTATGACACTACCCTTCCACTTTCTCTTTACCACCTCCAACTTCTCCTTGGTGAGGTGGGTCTCCTGTAGCAGGGCTATATCAATCCGCATCCTCTTTAGGTACATCATTACTTTATTACGTTTTAGGTAACTATTGAGGCCCCTCACATTCCAGGTCACTACTCTGAGGTTACCCGATGCTATTGTCTTGACGTTCTCCCCTTCCCCTCCTCTTCCAATGTCGTTCTCGATGGCTCATTTCCCGACTCTTATCCCTCCCAACATCAACAACTTCCCCCCACCCCCTACTATGCCACACTGCACACTACCCTCCCCAACTTTACCCCACTGCACACCACCCTCCCCCTGCCCCCTCCCTGTCCAACCCCAACCAATACCCAGCTCCATCCCTGGATCTCAGGCCCACCTACGTCTGGTCCTATCTCGTGAACCAAGGGCTAGGACCCCGCGGGGCGTCACCAGACTAGTGGTGATCTACCTAAGCGCAATGCTATGGGGTTCAAGGGTGGTCTCCCAGGAGCTCCCACTTATATGGTTGGTATTATACTCTCCCAACGGATCTTGCAAGCATGTACTTTCCCAGCAACACATTCCCTGTAAGCTTTATTTAATACTATATTCTAGTCCCAGTGTCTTGTGTTCTGTCACCAGAGATGACCCAGATGTATGTTACTTATCTTCTACGGCTCCTGTCTGGATGCCCGATTCTTGGGGGCGACTTTGCATATCCAGCCATTCCATAGCATCCTCCGGCGTCTCGAAAACAGGGTTTTCTTCTTATAGAACACTTTCAATTTGGCCGGATAAAGCAGCATATATCTGTGACCAGCCTCCCTCAACCTTCTTTTAACCACCCCGAAGTTCATCCTGCTGCGTTGTACCTGCAAGGTGTAGTCCGGGTATGCTGTGATTTTCGCAGGCCCCCTTTCGATCGTACCACCCTTCCGGAAGAATTCAAGTATCTTCTCTCGATCCCGGTAGTTTAGAATCTTTGCAATCAGCGGCCGCGGAGGGGTTCCCGGGGGCGGCTTCCTTGTCAAAGCCCTGTGCGCCCTTTCAACTGCAAACCCCTGGGTCAGTGCCCCACCAGTTATTTCCTGCAAAAGCATGGATTCCACATAATCTGTCGGGTTAGGCCCTTCCATTCCTTCTGGAAATCCAACGATGCGAATGTTGTTGCGTCTGGCGCGTCCTTCTGCTTCCTGAGCTCTGTTCTCCAGGTTGCCCACACGCTGCACAAGGGCATGGAGCGCCGATCTGTGGGCGGCACATGCCGCCGTGTTTGGGGCCATCTCCTTTTCTAAGTTTCCAGTGCGCTCTGCGAGCGTCCTCACGTCCTGTCTCAACAAGTTCACATCTTCCTGGACCGCTCCGACATTAAGGTCCAGCACCACTTTTAGTTCGTTCATTGCCAGGCCCGGTTTGGTCTCCCAGGCAATTTTCAGGTCCGTAATCGCTGCTAGCACCTCCTGGATCGTGCCCGGAGTCTCCTCTACCGCCGTGGTAGTTTTGTCCTTGCTCCTGCCCCCTTCTGCCCCTGGAGGTGTTTTGGCATAGGCATCCAGCGTGGGCTGTTTGTTCCTGGGTCTGACAATTTTATTGGACATTGTGCCGTGCAAACCAGGCATGAGCCTGCCGCCACCACCAGCGTGGCGTCGGGCCACTTTCAATGTTTAAGGGCCGCTTCAGCCGTATTTGGGGTGTACCCCTATTGCACTCCGCACTCTTAGAATGGGCTGTGTCCTCCCACGTGCCTGCGCTCACGCAGTGTCGTTCCGCTGATCTCCGCCGTGTCTCCTTCAGTCGCTGGTGGTCAGGTGCCCACACTGGCCCAGCGCAATCCTACTCCGGCCCCCTGTTGGCCGCAGGCCATCCGGCCTACTGTCTTGCCTTAGGTGCTTTTGTCCAGTCCCTAGCCTAACTAAGCTGCCTTGTGAGATTTCAGGGGTTTAGCAAGTGCACTGGGGTGTGCCTCCCCTTTTCTTTCCCCTCATGCAGCCCTCAATACGGTTCCACCAGGCTCGGATCATACTTGTGCAGCTCAGCGCGTTGTGCGCTCAGTTTGGACTGTGGTGTGGGAGCCACGGCTCCAACGGATGGCTCCAGCTTAAGTGCAGCCCCGCTCAGTCTGCTGGCCAGGGTGCACTATACGAGCCCCCGTCGGCTCCTCCGTTGTCCACTACCACCCCGTGTGTAGCGGGCAGCTCTCTGTGCTCCTCGGCCCCCCCTCCGGACCGTGTTCGTGCCTTCACGGATCCATTGCGCGCTGCCGAGGGGGGCAGCCGTGCACCCCCCTCGGGGCGCATCAATCTTCCGGCGGTGCCTCAGTATTCGGGGAGGCAGCTCCCCTCTGCTCCTGCGCCCTGCGTATGCCTGTCAGGCCTCACTTCAGCGAGTCCGGGCACCCGCCGGGGGTGTCCCAGCCCGATTCCAGCTGCGCAGCTGGTGCCATCAGGGTCTCCGCCGGAGCTCGCACTTCCCGACCCACCCGGTCCCCCCGGGTCCATACAACATGCGAGCCCCGGCTCCGCTGGGTGCTGCGCGTCCCAGATCTGGCGCTCGGCTTCCGCCTACCCCGTCGCATGGACCCTCAACGTCCCATGCTCGTGGCACCGTCTGGAGCGATTCCAGACGGGCCTCTCCTGTGTCCGGGAGCTAGGGTGCGCTGGGGCTCCTGCCGCTTCCTCTCCTTTCCCGACCTCGGGATACGCTTCACGCCCCAGCGGGGCTCCCCACTGCCGGGACCTCGCGCCGCCCACGGGCTGAGCGCCTCGTCCCTCACAGGGCCGCGGCAGGCTCAGCAGGGCAATGCTGGCCCGCACTCTCGGCCAGAGAACTTCGGTCAGTTAATGACCCTTTGTTCCAAATCCGCCATCTTTTTGTTCCCCTGATCTCGGGAGCGCGGCCACGCTTCGGTGGCCTTCATTCACCCAGTTTAACACGGATCTGCCTCAAAGTCCGATCCGCACATGCACCGGACCTTCCCCCGTCTAGGGATGCATTGCTGGCATGCCTTTTCTCACACAATATCCATCTTGTTCACATGAACTGTGGCAGATCGTCGGGAGCTCCCCGAGAGCACATCCCTTCACAGAGCCATCAACCCACGCTCCCGCTTTGCTGGATTTCTGGGATTTATTTTTTCAACTTGGTAAGAGTGTGAACCTTATTCCAACCCTTACAGTGTATTTTTGTGTGTGTTGTACTTTTTGTGCTCATGGGCTATTGAGTCTCACCAACTCCCTAGGCATCATCTTTTTATTTGTGTGTTACACAGCACCTTCAGTGCAGTGACACAGGGTTGTCTTTTAGACTTCCCAATGACTCAATTTTTCTAGGGCTGACTACTGTCCTCCAGAAACATGTAAAGTTGCCATTAACTTTATATAGTCATATTTACTACAGATCCAGTACACCCCATTTTACATGGAGTATTGGAAAGGGCTAATTCCTAACCCTTTTTATCTGTTCCTCTTGGAGCTTTGTTTCGCTCCCTTAACACTAGGGCTTGACTGGTGGCAGTGGTATCTACCCTATCTTTTCTACCGCGATTATATTATATAAACGTGGTACTGTTTTAGGCTATTGTATTAGCCTCGAACTTAAACCCGCTTGACAAAATACTTTTTGATTTGGCTCTGGTCGGGTTTTATCGCCATTTCTTTTTGTTAAACTCCTTCTTGTGTTTTACTTTACGCAGCAAACCAGCTTTGCCTTCTTTGTTCGCCGACCTTTGGCGGGCTTCTGTCCAGAAACCATCCTTTGGCGTCTGGGTGTCTAGGTGGGCTGAATGGGAGGGAGGGGTTTAGTCACCCCCTGCACAGGGTCTCCTTGGAGACCCAAGTCGCACTTTGTGTCGATTGGCTAAGGTGGTTGTCTGGGCCGGACAACCCCCCTGCTGAGTGATTGACAGCCAGGCTGTCTGAATGGGGGATTTTGGCATAAAAGGCAGGACTCTTGGGCTGGAAGTCAGAGTCGCCACTGGAACTACAAGAACCGAAGAGAAGAAGACGGCTGCTGCAACTCCCGAGTCCCGGTGAAGCCCTGCTGCAGTCCTGAGCTATCTACCCTTCAACGAAAGAGAAGATCCAATCTGGAGTCTTCTTCCCTTGAGCCTGGTGGGATCAACCAGCTCACCTTTCTTCAGCTAGAGAATCGTCTTCTGGGTCGAAATCACTGCACAGTGCTGTGGTGGTCCGGATAGCCATCAGAAGAGCCCTCTCCTGATTTAAAGGAGCGTACCTTTTATTCACTGTTGCTTTGCTGCTGCTGGCTTCATCCCTGGGTAGTGCAGATCGCTCCAGACGTAGTCTTGCTTGTCCCCACGACTGAAGCTCCAGGAACCGTGAGTCTGCAGAAACTGCCAGGAACAACTGCAGTGGCACCAGCTTTCTTCAATTGAATAAGGTACTGTATCCATTTGGTCGTTCTTTCCATCCGACCTTGAGGAATTGGGTTGAACCCTTTTCCGTTACGAAGGCTTGTCCTTTCTTCCTTCCCTCTTATAACTTTTCCTTCCATTTGACAATATCCAGTACTCCTGGCAAACTTTAATCGTGAACTGATTCTAACCATGTGATCCTCGGCAACTGAGCCTTTTGCTCTAATTGACACTGGCGCAGGCCTATTGACTTTTATCTGCCTCTTAGAAGATGTCCATTGATTCTATTGCCTTGACAAAAGTATTGCCTATGATTTTATCCACCATTCCCTTGTTTTAAATTCTAAAGTACAAAGTGTGTTTTAACTTTGTGTGGATTTCTACTCGCGGGTACGCGTTAGTGTCGCAACACCGCTCTGTCAAAACCTAAAGTACTTACCTTGAATTTGCCTGCACAAGAGGAATTGGTTGTGTGTAGTATAATTACAATGTGGTTTGATTTAATAGAAGTGAAGTGTTTTATGAACTGATGGTTTAAAAATAAATGTACTTATATTTTTTAACCAGAAACCTTGAGTCAGTGTTTGCTTGAGTCACAGTAATTGTAGTCCTTTGTGTAATCCCTATTACTGCTCATTTGCTCTTGAGATAAGTCTGGCTGCTCCGTTACTGCTACCACTATTACTTTGTAGTACAGGCTTGTAGCAAAGGTGAAATTGTACTACTACCTGTAGTCCTAATCTTGTGTAGTGGTCCGTACGGGTACTGCACAGGATTCTGCCTAACAGTCAGTTACCCAAATAATAGAGTTTCAGGGAAGAGCACCACTAGAAGAAAGGGAGTTACGGGTGAGGAGAGGATGTTCAATATCCCCAACAGATGCATTATGGCTGCAGTAGAGCACAGGAAAGACAGTAATTCCAGCAACATTTTTACAGATTGTGCTCACGCAGCTTCATTATCCCACTCACCTAAGTAAGGATGTTCTTCCTGCGCATATTGGGGAAGATTGGTTCTGTTCCAATCTGGCGGAATACACCAACACATTTATGGATAATTGTGTAGTATGCAAAAAATACAATGCAGGTCACACGTTGCATGTAGTGCGAGAAGCAATGCCACGTCCCATTGGGCCCTTTGAACATCTCCATGTGGCTATGACCCATGTTTAGCAACTGAACCTATATGATAGTGGTCATATGCCCTTTTTCTCGCTGGATCGGAGCTGGTCCATGCTCACACCCTGATGCCCTCAGTGCGGCAAAATTCCTCATCAGAGAGGTGTTCCCACAATGGGGATGTGCAAGGTCCTGCATTCTGACAATGGGCCTCACTTTGTAAACAAAACCTGCGAGCACATCACTGCCCTGCTGGGGATTCAGCATACGTTTTCCTGCGCTTATCACCCGCAAGCGAATGGGATTTGTGAACACCTCAATGGCTTGCTGAAGGAAAACATTGCAAAAATAAAACCAACACTAAAGAAGAGATGGCTACATTGCCTACCCCTAGCCTTGTTCACATTGCGCAATCAACATGGATCTGACTACCATTTAACCCCTCATGAGGTGGTGACAGGACAACACATGAGACTTTCACTTGCTCCTCCCACTGGAGCTTTCAGAGATGCCCAAGGTACAGCCACTGTTTTAGGTGATGAAATGCACAACTACATTGCTTCAATGATGGCTAGTGCTTCTTTAATCTCTTGACAGCTCCATTCCCGGTGGGGGAGCTCGAAGAAGGATGAGGAAGATAAAGCACCAGTAACAGACTCTGAACTTTTCAAGTAACCACCTCTTTATCCAGGAGATCAGGTCTATTTACGTAACTTCATCCAATCCTGATAGAAGCCCAGGTTTGAGAGCCCCTATTCTGTAGAACAAGCCACCGATAGGGCAGTTAAATTTGTGGGAAAAAAGCCCTGGAACTACCTTGGATATGTCAAACCCTGCAGAGGTGAGACCTCCTCTGTTCGAAACGCAGACGATTTGATGCAAGTAGAACAAGGAGAAAAAACACCTGTGTGAATGCAGATGCAATCAGTGACTAAAGCTAGACAAGAACAAAATGAAAAGCTAGATTAGGCACACTAACTTTCCCTCACACTAGGTAATCATCGTGAATGTGTGAACGGATTTTGATTAATGATTCTATACCTGCACACACTTTGAGAAGCACTTTTTCCAAACTTGCATCTACATCTGGACAGATGATACCTCCTAAAAGTTTTCTTTCATGCTTTTCTTCTTTATGTGGCACACACTTATCCCATACTGACTCGAGGCGACCCACCTATCATCACGCTGCTTAATAGTGCCAAGGTGCGACTTGTTTGGGAGCAATTGGTTTTTGCTGCACTTGCTCAGTATTACAGCAGAAGAGCTTGACTAACAGACTTAAACAGTAATGATGCATTCTAAAGACTTTTTTTACGTGGCCTCATGGACTCTATAAAAGACATCCAGCACTATAGAAGATGGAAGCTGTGACAAGATCTATTGTGTTGATATTTTAGGTCTTCTGCTGTCTCTACTTCTTTGACCTCTTTGCACTACAAAAGGTTGGATTGTCGCATGCCCATGCTTTGGTCCCTGTTAACACAACCCCTATTCCTGCTCTTAATGAAGCCATATCTGGGCGGATGACCCACGCTGCCAGAGAAGTAAAAAGACTCAAGGGAAGCGCAGATCTAGATTTTGAACTAGTAAATCCATACCTAGCTGATTCAGCCCACACATTCAACAACATGTGGTACAAGCACATGACCAAGGTGGGGAGGGAGACAACAAAGGAAAGCTGCTAAGCGTGCTCTCTCATCCCCTATGTCATGAGTGCTTCCAGAACATTCATAGCTACAGACATTCCAACAGTCAGAGCACAATGCCTTATGCACCTGTCGCTCTGCACAACAAGTGGCCGATTCCAAGGCAGAGGGGCTACACTAAGATGGATGTCGCAGAAGATTTTCCTGTATGAAGACAACTACATTAAAACTAAAGAAATGATAGATGACTATTGGAGCACTGACAAGACAATAGAGTACGTTCCTGACAGCCCAAACAAAGGAGAAGCCTGAATAGTGACACAAAATGAATTTCCTAGCTCAGCCCTGTTCCCTCCTCCCTCCTGCCCGCTATCCTGATTGGTCCATACCACCTGTGTGCAGGCCCTAAGCCCCACACGCTCTCTGTCCCAGCACTTGCTGGTTGTTTCCTGGATGTAAGGGTAAGGGTGAGCCTGCTTAGGCTTAGTTATATTTTCCAGCTTTTATGGGGTTAATTTTCTTGAAAGTGCACCTGCGCACGCTGTATTCCACCTCTCCTTCCCCCGTTTCCTAGCCCGGCCCTGTTCCCTCGTCTCTCCTGCCCCCTATCCTGATTGGTCAATCACCACCTTTTAACACGCCCGCCCAGGGCAGCCTCGGGCCCGGCAGCCCCTGCGGCTAAGGGCCCCAGGGCAAAGGGCAGCTCTTACAGTAGCAGCTCCAGACAGTGCCTGCAGGTGTCAGCAGAGGGAAGCCAGGTCCAGCCATCAACCAGCAGTGACCATCAAGGTAGGTGGGGAGTAGAGCAATCTCTGTACTCTGCTAGCCCTGCCACTCTATCTATCTTCAGTACATAACACGTCAGGCTGTTAATACCAAGCTGCTTAACTACTAGAAAGAGCTGTGAATATTAGTCTGCACCACATTGTAATAGAACTGTGAATATTAGCCTGCGTCGCACTCGGAGAAAACTGCGAATATATTAGTCTGCACCACATTGTAATAGTGCTGTGAATATTAGGCTGTGCCAAATTAGATCGAACTGTGAATATTGCCTGCGCAATACTGAAATAGAACTATTAATATTAGCCTATGCCACTTCGAAATAGTACAGTGATTCTAGCCTGCACCACATTACATAGAACAGTGAATATTAGCCTGCGTTGCACTTGGAGAAAACTGTGAATATTAGCCTGAGCCACATTACAAAGAACAGTGAATGTTAGCCTGCGTCACACGCGGAGAAAACTGTGAATATTAGCCCGCGCCAGACTGAAATAGAACTGTGAATATTAGCCTATGCCACACCGAGATAGAACTGTCAATACTAGCCTAAGCAACACTGAGATAGAACCATTGAATATCGATGTATTTCCATTATCAACATAAATTGCTTAAAAAACCTTTCTCACTGTGGAACCAGGCCCCTCTTCCACTATACAGGACTCTCAAATCTAGATATACCCCCATAACTGCTTATTATATTGTGAAACCTATTGTATTGTGAAACCTAAGCCTCTCTCTCACCATAAAGGACCCGCACATCAGCCTATTATATTATGAAACCTATTTGTACTGAGTAACCTAGGCCTCTCTTCAACTATACAGGACTCTCAAATCTAATTTTGTCCTCCATCTCTCCCTATTGTACCATTGAATCCTACTGTATTGTGAAACCTAGGCCTCTCTCCCACTATACAGGACTCTCAAATCTAGATGTGTCCTCCATCTATCCCTATTGTCCCATTGGATCCTACTGTACTGTAAACCTAGGCCTCTCTCCCACTATACAGGACTCTCAAATCTACGTGTAACCCCTATCGCTGCATGTTATATTGTGAAACCTACTGTATTCTGAAACCTAGGCTTCTCTCCCACTATACAGGACTCTCAAATCTAGATGTGTCCTCCATCTATCCCTATTGTCCCATTGGATCCTACTGTACTGTAAACCTAGGCCTCTCTCCCACTATACAGGACTCTCAAATCTACGTGTAACCCCTATCGCTGCCTGTTATATTGTAAAACCTACTGTATTCTGAAACCTAGGCCTCTCTCCCACTATACAGGACTCTCAAATCTACGTGTAACCCCTGGTGGTCAGTCAAAAGGCCGAAAAAATAATACCGAATGCCAAAAATCTCGAAAACAAAATCTCGAAAAAAAAAATGTTGAATTATTTATTTATTTATATGTGTTTTTGGGGTCAGGTAAGTAAAAAAAAAGGGTTAAAATAAAAAAAAATAGAAAAAAAGGGGGATTGGGGGGGAACCCCCCCCATTTCGAAAAAAAACATCAAAAAAAATTGATATTTTTTTTTCAGCCTTTTTTTTCGAGATGTTTTCATTCGGTATTATCACTATAAACCGTAACCCCTATCGCTGCCTGTTATATTGTGAAACCTACTGTATTCTGAAACCTAGGCCTCTCTCCCACTATACAGGACTCTCAAATCTACGTGTAACCCCTATCGCTGCCTGTTATATATTGTGACACCTACTGTATTGTGAAACCTAGGCCTCTTTCCCACTTTACAGGACTCTCATATCTAGGTGTGTTCTCCATCTATCCCTATTGTACCATTAAATCCTACTGTACTGTAAACCTAGGCCTCCCTCCCACTATACAGGACTCTCAATTCTAGGTGTGCCCTCCATCTCTGTGTACTTACTGTATTGAAACCCACGTACTGTGAAACCTAGACCATTTCTGCCTATTGTTCAGTGAAACCTTCTGTACTCTGAAACCTAGGCCATGTATGCCTATTATAATGTGAAACCGACTGTACTGTGAAAATTAGGACTCTCTCCCACTATACAGGACTCTCAAATCTAGGTGTGTCTCTCCCTTACCCAATTGTAACGTGTAACCCATTATACAGGATCCCAAAATCTAATCGTACCCACCAATAACTGCCTTTATACTGTAAAACCCAATGTATTTGAAAACTAGCCTGGCCCCCACGGTACAGGGCTCTCAAATATAGGCCTGCCTCCTCTTCTGCACTGGACAAAGATCACTCCAGCCGAACACCTTCGAAGTCTACGGTACGTATATCTCACACCACCAGTGTGGACGCAGGCCACAGGCACGGCCAAGCATCCAGGCACCGCAAAATGCTGCTATGGCTATGCTCCTCCGGTCTAGCATCGCATAAAGCCATCCAGACTGAAACACCTGACATACCTCAGCACCTCTGCCACTAGCATACAGCAACTACCAACCGAAAGGATCTTGGTATAGCTGGCCACACATCGACTCTCTCAACAATAGCAATCTATGCCAAACCACCAACATCGCCGGGCCTGGCCTCTCTTTTGGGATGCTTAATCGAGCCTAGCCAGCCAAGTCCTAGAACAGCAAAATGCACACATGCATCTCTTAAACTAAACTCTTTAGAATTTTACAACACATTGACTACGGTCACCGAGGGCGTTCCAACCGGAAAAGCGCATTGAGGCCACACAAGTGGGGAAAGAGCACTATATAAATAACCAAATACAATACAATACAATGCCCAAAGACAGGACAAAGAGAGATAGGAGGAATGCCAGGATGCTAAGAAAGGCCTCAGTTACTAATATATGGGCAGATATTCACAGGAGAAGGATGAAAGGGAGGGATGGCAGGAAGCAAAGAACAAGCACTTTTGACAGTTCCAGTAGAAGTGGTACGGAAGGAAAATGATGATTGATTCAAGGAATGGGCAGCAACTGCCAAGCTGCTCACCTGGGTGGAAAACTAAGCAGGACCCATGCCAATCATACCACTCGAGAATGCTTCCTTGTGTTTCCAGAAGGATGGTGCAGTGAAGGTTAGAGAGAAAAAAGGATGCAAACGAACGAATATCGAAGATACCAGGCATGAAGGTTGGTACTGCAGTGCTGATGGATCACTACTATGCCTGCGGATACAAGGCATGCATGCAATTGCCACCAAACTAGGGAGGGATATGCTCTCTAGTACAGCTGAACACACCAGCATTAGTAGTGCCTTGACAAGACATACAAGTAGATGGATTCCCCAAAATGGACACACACCAGAGGAAGAAGAGATCTGTAGAGCTGACAAGAGTGAAGAGAGGAAATTATGTCAAAAATGGAAGAGGCACTAGACGTAATGCCACTAAATCACAGATTATTCAGCAGGACAAAGATGTTCCTTGCATAAATCGTTCCAACAATCCAGACCAATGTGAACACCAAGTGGCTCCAGATCACCAGATAGGAACTGTTGCAGACGATAGTCTCAACCATCAAGGGGTTTAACGCCATCAAAGAAGAGTTGAGAGTGGTCATATTGATGACATTGCAGAACAGATACGTCCTGGATCTTCTTACAGGTATGGAAGGAGACGTTTGTACCAAAATCAGGCCTTCCTGCTGGTGGTATGTGCCTTCCCACGGTGGAGAGAATGGGACAATAATCGAGGCAATCATGCAATGTTAAGACCTGTTGGAGGCAGTGACAGACCCAATAGGACAAGACCAAGACTGGATAGTAAACATCTTTCCCTGGATACAATTATGGATGGCTAGTGGATTGAGGGTGCAGATAGAAGTCTTAGTACTAGTGCTGTTTGCCTTCTGCATTATCAGAGTAGCTATCGCACAGTGTAAAAAGACTACTGAAAATATGATGGAGATGAAAATGTTACTGGAGATAGAGATGAAGACTGATGGAGAAACTCAGATGCTTGACGTGTTGAAATCACACATAACGGAGTGTCCTCTGTTCCAACCAGGTACAGCATTCTCTTTTCCCCCAGATCCACGCAACTATTGGGGAAAACGGGTATGGTGCAACCCGGATGGAGATTGCAGTTATATGACCTGCTGCTTAGATGAACCCATTAAATACCATGGACATCTGGGAGGAGTTATATAACAAAGGCTGAAAACCCTCTTTTTTGATAACGAGGGGCCAGACAGTAAAAAGTACAGAAAGAGTCAAGGCTACCTCTCCCTTTTGGCGCTGGGTGGGAGTTGACACAAACAAAATCTAGTGAAGCAAAATTAGATTACACTAGGAGAGCACACTTAGCATTAAAACAGAATTTATTCTAAAAAAAGACTGTTACAACAATGGTGACATTGTGATATAACAGAGATAATATCATCTGTAGGCGTAGAGAAGAAATACATTCATAGATTTTCCACAATGCTCAGTACAAAGGTGTTAGATAAGCTATAGAACATTACATAGCACATTGCAAAAGATGTTGACACTGTGTTTGGTGTTTCTGGTTCGGAAAGGAGAATGGATTCTAGAGTACAGTCAACTAATGGTGAGATTTTCTGTAGAAATCCGAACTTTCATCAGGACTCGCAGAGCTTAAGAGGGCAGAGATGGAGAGGGCACACAGTACAACTGTCAACCATAGATCTAAAAACAATATAAAAACATATATGAGTGTGTGTGCTCATGCATTTGGGATAATCCAAAGCATATATAGAGAATCAAAAAAAGGGGGTCAACATACCACTTGTCAATGGTGAACGCCATTGGGCTTCAAACGACGATTATAAGTGACAGCATGTCATTCTTTGGAATAATGTATCAACCTACAGAAGTCAGGTAATGATGAATAATTAGTGGGAGAGTGGCTATGAACGGCGTGCCTATGCTTAAATACAACTAACATGGATGGCCATGCAAATAAAGATGGAAGCTATAGGTACATTGGAGTGAATGCAAAAAGCAAGACGAACTTCAGAATACAGAGAAAGGCTGACAGACTGTTTCTGCTGAAGCATGCAGACAAAGCTTCCAGCGCAGACATCGTGCACAGCCTCGTCAAGGACAAGTAGGGAAGGAAAGTTTCCACTTAACAGAGGCGATAGGACACCTGCGAGGGACACAGTCAACAATCCTCTTAATTTCAAGCAGGAGAGCTCCATTTCGTGGTCTCTACACACGTGACATGAATCTACGATACAGAGCATATTAATTTGAAGCTGACAGAGGAAAGCTGTTCCCATCGAACTGAAGACAGGATACAATAGGTATACAGATTCAAAGCAGAATGTTCTGTCTCAGGGCCTAGCAGATCGGAGATGGTAACTTATTGGGAACATACAGCACCTTTGGGGTCGTTCTCACTAACTTGAATAATTGCACTTGGCCTGGTGACTGTCCAAAGCTCCAAGACTGAGAAGACCCTTTTTGTCCAATCCCTAATCACCTTCCACGCTAAGCATACACTATGTTGCACCGGCCAATCATCTTTATACTAACCTGTAACTTTGTATTTGTAACACATGGATGTGGTCTCCGGAGGAATCACCAGATATGGCTTACCCAATGATCATACTAACCCCTTATGGAAAACATATATAGTTTGCCTAATTAACCAATCCCTTCCCTGTTAGGTTTTTGGGGTGTAACTTTGTTTTTGAGACTTCACTAGTTGACAACATGGAATGACAGGTGCCTGCAGAGGGAGAGCTCTTGAAGAATTTTGCATTTTTCATGTTGTGATGCCTGTCATTTTAATTGTTAATAAAGACAGTGAACTTTGTCCTATCGCTGGGTCTCCCATTCCTGGCATAGGGGATTTCCAGGACCTAGTTCCTCTTGCAAGTAAATGGGCAGACGGCTCATAGTTCCTGTGCCACTATATTATAGAACCAGAAAAGATCTGTGGGCTTTCTTAGGACTAATCGTATATTATTTTCGCGACTAGGAGCTGTCCTTTTCCAAGACCACAACGGCCTGGAACACCCAATACTCTACATATGTAGAAAGCTATTGCCGAGAGAAAAAAATTATTCTGTTGTAGAACTAAAAGCCCTTGCTATTAAATGGGCCATTAACAAACTAAAATACTATCTGTTGGGGCGGAAGTTCAGACTAACTGCAGACCATTCACCTGCTGTGTGGATTAGCCAAAGGAAGAAGACAAATCCAAGAGTTATGCAGTGGTTTTTGGATCTTCAACCGTACTATTTCACTGTGGAACACCGGAAGGATTGAGTTCAAAGAAATGTCTACTTCCTTTCCGGGTTCAACTGTGAAACATCAAGATCTAACCCACATAGGGGAAGGGTATGTGAGGAATCTGTGGGTGTCCTCACTTCTTTCCTCAATATATCCTCCTCCCAGGTGGCCAGGAAAAGGCTGTCGCTTTCGGATCCTGACCCTAGGGGTGGATATGCGAGGGGGGGATCACCTGGGTGGAGGAGACTTGGGGAGTGGGAATGAGGTGCAACCTCAGGTGAGGCACGGTATCCCCCCTTTCCCTTTTATAATGAGTCTGACATTCCCCAGGCCTTTGTTGGCTATTACCATTCTCGGGAGGATAGCTCATGGGCAACGTGCTCGCCATAGAAGCAAGACAACACGGAGCTACACAGGTTGGATCCCCGGGTCCGCGCTTAGAAACCTCTGGGTGTTAAGCGCGTTATAAATAACCTATCATATCATATCATTCCCTTCCCCATTTTGCCAGTAGATCATCTCCCAGTAGACATCAGTCAGGTACTGGAACGAGGAAGAGACAAACCAGAGCCATACATCCATACATCTTTATTGCCTCTCACACACACAGACACCAGTTATGTACTGGGATGTGAAGGAAGCAAGCAAGAGCAATCCAGAACTTCCATGGCAACAATGAGCGGTCTAGTCTTTTCCGGACCAATCAACCTGGCGGGATGTTTAAAAACGGCAAGAACGGTAGAAATGTAGTCAGCTGTGGAAGCAGGTCTACAGGCTGCTGGACGAGAGCAGACCTCTCCTGGAAGGCGGCATAGCAGAGGGCTCGAGTAACCCGGAAAGATGCAGAGTGCATGCAGTAGGAAGCAAGGCTGAAGGAAGCTGGAGGATGGTGGTGAATCACGGAAAGGGAACCAGCGTGAACAGGCAAAGCTGCAAAGTGAGGCCCGAGCTGCGAGAGATGCATCGGAGGTATGAGCCAAGCCACGGGGAGCCGCTGTGGAGATGGAAAGAGGCGCCACATGAGAGAGAGCTTGTGGTGGCTGGGAGCCTCGGCGAACATCATAAGCACCGATCGGTGAGTCAACCTAGAAAGGGGAACACCAGGACAGAAGACAAGCATGTACGGCTTGTGAAACCTTTAATGAATGCCGAATTGAATGAAAGCAAGTACTTTTTGAATACCGATGCAAATGAAACACTTTTTGAATATCGAACAGAATGAAAGGAAGCATTTTTGAATAGCAAGAGCAGTTGAATACTGATCTGATTGAAAGCAGTTTTTTTGTAATTCCCTTATAAAAAGGAAATGTGTAACCTGAGAGAACAACCATTGCCAAGCACCATAAGAATATAAGGCACTGTGTAACTTGAGAGAATAAGCAGTGGCAAGAGCCATGAGAATATGCAAAAGTGCAACAAGCGAATGGTGGCAAAGCAAGCAGTGATAAAGCATCAGGAGGATGTGAAATGAGAATAAGCCAAGCCATCATCGTAGGAGCTGAAACCATGGCAACATGCATATGAAGAAGAAGCAAGCAAGGTGCGTCAGTTACATGACTTGTAATTGGTGGCCTGTGTGGTCCGACAACTGCGCCTAGACCGAGTACATCCACCTAAGGAAATGCCACCTACATCACCCACAAGATTGTGATTGAATATAAGGGAAAACGTGTGTGATCTGAAATTAAGGAAAATAACTTTATGAAGTTGGTGAAATGTAACCAAGTCAGAAGAGCTGTGAAGTGTCCCAAAGAATTGTGTGATTTTGGAAAGTTGAAAGTCTTAAAAGTTTGGGAAGGGAACCCCTCTTTTGTTACATGAACTATCTTGAACTTTGGCAAAGGTAAACCCCCTTTTCAAACCAGCAGCTGGAAGAAGCTCTGAACTTTTATTGGAACACTTCTCATTTTGAGGCCGATCGCTACACATTGTGTACAAATTGGCGTGAGGGCAAGTATAGGTTTTGCAAACAGAGTTTTGCTTTGGACTTCCTGACACAGACTATCATTAGTTTCATTTAGGTAGGGAAATCCCACCTTAGCATAGGGCAAGTTAGGCCTTTTTCCAACCCTCTTTTTGATTGAATACAAGTTTTTATCCCAAACTTTATTCTGTTGTCTGTGTCTACTTGATAATGCCTTCACAGTGTAGAACGCCTCCACCTCTGCCAGTCCTGAGGAGGAGAGTGAATGAAGGATAGTTTGGAGTTGTGTAAGGGAGCCAGAGTGGCCGTGACAGAGGGAGAAGTCCGGGTTTCAGTGATAGCAAGGAGGCCTAGGGCAGGAGAGCTGGCGTGAAAGTGGTAAGTGATAAGGGAATGTGTGTTGTACATATACTGAGCAGCCCAGAGTGCAATGTTCAGTTGATGCAGTAAGGAAGCTTAGAGAAGTTGAGTCTCAGAGGGAGAGAGGCGTGGTGGACACGTGTTAGGGAAGGTGTGGTTATCTCATCGGCTTTGTTGGAAGTAGGTGAGAGAGATGGAGTACTGAGAGTTTCGAGATGTGAGTTTTATGCTAGGGATAGGAAAAGAGGAAGTTGTGTGATTGGAGAAAGCGTAGGAAGAGGTGCGTAGAAGAAGCAGCAGGAGCAAATGCACTGTGGGTGAGTACCAGTGTGGAGAGACAGCACAGTAAATAGCTAGCTAGGGGTACTCACAGCTGCAGCAGGTAGAAAGGCAAAAGCAAAGACTCATAGGTAGAGAGGCTGGTCTTCGCCCTTTACTGTTCTGCCCTTACTGGGGCGCCCCGGGCTGGAAATCCCTACTGAGTTCACATAAGACATCACATGCTTTTATGCGCATGCTGCCCATTCTGAAAGGGACCATGTTACATGTAATAGCTCATACATAATATCCAATCAGGGGGAGTTTTGGGGGTCTGAGATGCTGCTTTTACATGTAGCTTCATGCAAAAGTCTAGAGTTATCTTTGGGAATTCCAAACGCATTAACTGACCATAATATGGCAACAGCTGTGGAATGGTGTGAGAACCTGGGCATATGATGGCAAATGCCTATCTAATATCTACAAGATGGCCGCTTTGAGAGAACAAGGCCTGTCAGTTGGAAGTCCATAGTTTGATGTTGCTGCATGATAAGAGATCCAGGAAGGGTGTGTTTTGGGCAGGGTGGGGCCAGTAGTGGGTTGGATTGGCCACATGGAATAGCATACCAGGGCTGTTGCTAGTTCTGGACAAGATCTGGGGCTACGCTGATGTCAAGATTCGGGGCTAGCTAGCCTTTTGGTTGTAGCCCCTGAGCTTCTATCCGTGGCTAAAACCAAAACACCTGGGGCTTTAGTCCCCGCAGCCAACCGCTAGCAACGCCTCTGGCATAGACATGAGCAATCACTCGATTGGTAAAACACCAAACACCCACAGGCTGTATATTGCTCCAACATCCCATTTTCCCACATCTGTACTCCTATACCAATAGCTGTATAGGTGATGTAGGGTGTATGTGTCCAACCGAAATACCTGTGCGAAAACAGTTTCCTAGATCACCTTCCTATGCAGAGGGGAGTGTGGCTATTTTTCCTATGCAAAATAGATTCATATGCTACCTTCCAGCCTTCCTATGCACAGGAGAACAGTGTGTGTGCGCAATGACTCCCTGTGACAAAATACATTTGTCTACCACCCTTTCCTATGCATAGAAACTAGGGATGTGTCCATTTCCTATGTATAGAAACTAGGGATGTGTCCAATACATTATGTGCATATATAAGTTAATATACCACCTTCCTATGCATAAGAGCTAGGAATGTGTGCAAATAATCCTGTGCAAAAGGTTCATATACCGCCTTCCTATGCTTAAGAGCTTGGAACGTGTACACAATGGACGCTTGTGCAGTAGAGATTCATATACCACCTTTCTATGCATAAGAGATGGGAACGTGTGCACAAAGGATGCTTATGCAGTATAGATCAATATACCACTGACCTATGCATAAGGGCTAAGAATGTGTGCAAATAATCCTGTGCAAAAGGTTCATATACCACCTTCCTATGTATAAGACCTAAGAATGTGTGCAATAAATCCCGTGCAAAAATAGGTTCATATACCACCTTCGTATGCACAAGAGCTAGGAACGTGTGCACAATTGATGCGTGTGCAGTGTAGATTCATATACCGCCTTCCTGTGCATAAGGGCTAAGAACGTGTGCAGAATGGATGCTTGTGCAGTACAGATTCATACACCACCTTCCTATGCACAAGGGCTAAGAATGTATGCACAATGGGTGCATGTGCAGTATATATTCATATACCGCCTTCCTATGCTTCAGAGCTTGGAACGTGTACACAATGGACGCTTGTGCAGTAGAGATTCATATACCACCTTTCTATGCATAAGAGATGGGAACGTGTGCACAAAGGATGCTTCTGCAGTATAGATGAATATACCACTGTCCTATGCATAAGGACTAAGCATGTGTGCACAACGGATGGTTGTGCAGTATAGATACATATGCCTCCTACCTAGGCATAAGAGCCAGGAATGTTAGCACAATGGATGCTTGTGCAGTATAGCTTAAAATACCACCTTCCTATTTAATTTATTTATTTTTTATAACACGCCTAATACCGTACCTGAGTTCGGTTTCTAAGTGCAGATCATCAAACCTCAGTTGTTCTGCGTGGTCTTGCTTCCAAGAGAATATGCATAAAAGCTAGGAATGTGTGCACAGAGTATACTTGTGCAGTATAGATTCATATACTACCTTCCTGTGCACAAGAGCGAGGAATGTATGCACAATGAATGTGTGTGCAGTATAGGTTCATATACCTCCTTCCCATGCACAAGAGCTAGCCGCAAGTCACTGGTTTCCAAACTGGTTTGCCGAGCACCTCCTCCTCCAGCGAAAGTAATCTTGGTGGGGCCCCCAATGCAACAATTGCTTTCACCCTCCCTTGCAACTGCTCCTCGCGCACCCCCTGGGCAGTCTCTGGGTCCCAGACAGTTTGAGCTGCACTGCCATAGGCGCTTGACACGGCGTGGCAGTCAACGGTTGCAAACTCCCTCGGGCACTGGGCCAGGGCAATGCAAACCAGGCCCGCAGCCCTCTCCAGTATCCGCGTTTCCATTGATATGCTAATCGACAGCCTCTGAAACAAGATAACGATTTCTAATCAATTTTAAGGACTGGATACTGTTTTGTTTACAGGTGTTGAATTATACACGAGCACTCCAGGAAGCCCCCGTGGAGGTCGCCCCTGCTGGGAACCTGGAGGTGGACGTGCATCCGGCTAATTAAGGCAGGGGGGGAGGGGTCCCCACCAGCTGGAGCCGAGTCACGCATTGTTCTCAGAAGTGAGGTGTCACGTTATTACGCGATGCATTATGCAGCAGGGAAACACCACAGCGTCCTCCACGCACCAGCCAGCAACGGCACACGTCACGTGACAGGCTATGCAGGCTGCATGCAACGCAGGCGAATCCAGAACACGTTGGAAGCATGCTTGGCAACCATGACATTCATTAAGAATAGTCACTGGTCATCTCCTAAACTCGATCCTACGCATAACACAGTATTTGTAAAGACGTATTGTAGAGTACTACATGTCTGGCCGCAACTTCTAAGCCTGTGGTAGTCAAACGTGTTTATGCGGTAGAGTGAAAATAGTGTTGCTGCCCCCACCCCCTGCCATATATGCTATATTTTCTATTATAAGCAGTCACCGTAATCCCTTTTTGAAGAGCCACGCACCCACCCCCAGCCATCCTTCGGGGTCGCGGCCCCACAATTTGAAGACCGCTGTCTAAGCGCATGTCAGCTTGTGGGCGAGTTCAACGCCTGTGCCACGTGTTGATCAGTCCCTAGAAAAGAATGCCCTAAACACCCGATACCCACCTACCCAATCCCTAGGGTTGGTCATGATTGTGATGGTGTGGTCTGCCCCTGGGACCCCTGTGGTAAGGCCTTGCCCCTGGGACCCCAGTGGTAAGGCCTTGCCCCCTGTACCTGTAATGAGACACACGGACACAGGACTTCTCTCCGCGGACTCCCGGCACGCACTGGTGAGTCGCAGGAATGCCCCCTTTATTTCAACACACGCACGACAGCTGAACGTTGCCGTCGCGCCACGTGATATTATCACATTCCTCCTTTTTCATAACAAAATTTAAACACAGCCTTTCGGCCCCAACTACTGTCAACATGACAGACTTGCACATAACAACATATCAAACCAAGGTAGGCCCAATGTGGGCAATATGGGGACACGCAGTCTTTTCAGGTTTGGTCGCCCATAATGTAGTCTTTGAATCGCATGGGACAACGACGGCCCTCTCTGTGGGGTATCTTTCTCCTGCCGCTGTCTCTCTCCTCTCTCCTTCTGTGTCGCCTGGCGTGAGTTCCATGTCTCCTGCACCCCTCGTTTATCTCTCAGCTTTGCTCCGCCTCCCACCTTTTCGAAAAAAACTGGAGTTCCTTGTCACAGTTCCTCTTTGGTCAGTGGCAGTCACCATTGAGACCTTAACTTGGGTCACTCACATGGAAGAGGGTTCATAATTGAGGGACATCTTCCCCTCCGGATGATTTCTTACCAGGACGGTGTTGCCCACCTCAATGTCCGGTGGTTTGAGATGTCGTCAGATGTTTTCACCCTCATTGTGTGCTTGTCGGTCCTCCGACGTCCTGTTGTCATCAATGATGCCCGGCTATCGACCTTCAGTCTCTGGAAAAAGCCCTTGTGGGCCTCTTCTGTAAAGTTCTTTCGGCTGGCGGCACCCCACTGGACTGGTGAGGGGTGGTTCGGTACTCTCGTAGAAACTAGTAAAGGGTTCTTCTCAGGTCGTTTCCCTGGCCTTGGGCGATGCAGAACATTTTATTGAGCCTCCTCATGAAGCGTTCCGCTTCCCCATTGTCCCTAGGTCATCCTGGTGTTACCCTCCTATGCGTAATACCACAGTCCGCCATGAACTCTGCAAAGTTCCCTCCATGAAATGGCTGTCCATTGTCTGAGCAGATGATAAGCAGGAACCCACGCGTGGCAAATACCTTCTCCATTACTTGTATGATCTGTTTGCACGAGGTGGACCCTACCAGCTCTACCTCTGGGTACCTGGACCACTGGTCGATGATTACAAGGAAGTACATCCCTCTTCCTGTTGATCCAAAGTCCATGTGTACTGTGTCCCATGGAGCATCACTCCTGAGCATGGATTCAATTATTTGCTCCCTGTTGACTGGGGCGGTTGCCTGGCACCAGACATTTGCCTACTTGTCCATCTACTTTTGCCTCCAGACCCGGTAACCATACCTTGGGGCGCAGCCTCGCTTTGGTTTTCGCTGTTCCTTGGTGGCGCAGAGTGCCAACTCCAGCACCCTTTCCACCAGTGCCATCGGAATAACTAGCTGGCGGCCTCGTAGCAGTAATCCATCGCCTGTCATGGACAGTTCATGTCAGACTCGCCACAGCTGTTCCAGCTCTCGTTGCGTTTCTTGGTTTCTGCAAGCGGCATTAGATGATACTGCTCTCCACTCGCCACTGACCATGGCTTCTTGAATTATTCGAAAACACTCATCCTCTTTCGAGGCTTCTGCCACCTCTTCGAGGGTAAGGGCAACAGATTTTGCTACTCCTACAACTAGACGAACATGCTCCTCAATGTCCACCGGTCTTGTCTCTTCTTGTTCACTGCCGCACCTGGGGTGCAGCGACAGGTAGTCTGCGGGATTGTGAGTTCCTGGTCTGTAGGTCAGTACAACTCCATACGAAATGAAAGCCAGCATCCACTGCTCAATCCTGGGGGCTGGTTTGGATGATGACTCATCCAGGATGGGGAGTAGTGGCTTGTGATCAGTAATCACTGTGACTGGTTTTCCTAAGATGTATATGCGAAAATGCCGACAACCCCACATACTGCCAGCGCCTCCCTCTCTGTCTGGGAGTATTGTTGTTCCGTGCCGGTGAGTGCCTTGCTGGCATAGGCAATTGGCTTCATTTGTCCTTGGGCATCTGGCTGTAAGAGGACTGCACCTAGTCTGACCGGACTGGCGTCAACGATAATTTCTGATTCCTTCCCTGGGTCAAAGAAAGCCATTGTTTCATCCCCGGTGAGCGCTTTCTTTATGGTATCAAAAGCTCTTTGTTCGACCTCTGACACACCCAGGCAGTGTCTTTTCTAGTTAGTGTCCAGAGAGGTTCCGAGAGGGTTGCCAAATTGGGTATGAACCTCCCGCAGTAGGTTACCACCCCTAAGAAGCTTCTCACCTCCAACACATTCTCTGGAGGTTTTGCCTCCTGGATGTCTCTGACTTTTTGCGGGTCTGCTGGGGAAATTCCTTTGGCATGAAAGATAAACCCAAAAAACTCAATACTGTCCTTGAGGAATTCACACTTTTCACGGTGCAGTGTTAGTCCTAGGCTCTGAATTCTTTCCAGTGCCTTCTCCAGGTGAGCCATATGTTCAGTTTCTGACGTGGCATAGACGAAGAAATCGTCACTCAAGTTTATCACTCCTTCCAGGCCGGCAAGGGCCCCCTGGATGACATTTTGAAAATTTTCGACCACCGAAGAGACCACGAAGCTCAGGCGTTTATATTGGTACAACCCATGATGAGCCGTGAAAGTTGTGATGTTGCGTATACTGTGAGCGCCAAGTGTACAATGCCCAGGGCTTCTAACACTGCACAGCTTAGCAGGGAGTGTGTACTAATGTACGTAACGAAAAATTTAACTCTGTTCTCTTTGCCTTCATGGGTCACATGAGTCACTAACGCGCCCCTGAGGGGTAGTGGTTGAGTCCCTCCAAACGAGAATATTTTGGCACATGCTTTCACTGGTGATGGTGGCCCTGGGAGTCTCTCATAGTGGCGGGTCGCCAGCACACACAGATGTACCTGTGTCCACAAGCACGAGTGTCATTGTTGCACATATGGCCACCGTGCACATAGGTTGTCTTCTCTTCTTTTTGAGAGTGTCACTGTCGAGATAAAAAAAGACCTCTTCCTCAGCTATCTCCAGATTCTGCATCTCCTGTTCAACAACTGCCACCTGTCTTTGTCTCCGAGGCGTGTCACTGGCCATTCTGCTTGGCCTTCTGGGAATGGCGACTGTAATGGGGGCTCTGGACATTCGCGCGAAATGTCCTGCGGCTCCACAGCGTCGGTACACTCTCCCCCTCGCTGGGCATTCACCTACGTGAGGGAGGTTGTAGCCACATTTGGGGCATGGCTCTGTTGCCTCAGCCTTCCTTGGACACCATCTAGGCCTCGATGGGCCAGTATTTGGCGGTCGCCCAATCGCATATACGTCCTCCACTTTCAGTGACTTAATTGCTGCATCCATTTTGGTGGAGCGGCTGTCCGCTAGTTCATAGGACCTCCACATCTCAAGAATGCGAGACAAAGTCAGCCCGGGCTCACAGAGGACCTGCCGGCATAGTTTCCCTGAACTGCCCCCCTGTATCAGCTGGTTACGAACCATACCTTCCTTATTCTCCCAGTTGCATGTGCTCGTCAGTTGACGAAGCCTGCTGTAGAATTGATCGAGGAATTCCTCCTCCCTCTGCTTCTCACTACACATGACAAATCTCTCAAAGTCCTGATTTGCCAGTGGCATGAAGTGTTCCTTAAGGCAGTCCTTAGCAGCCTGGTATAAGTCATTGGCAGGAACAAGGGACTTGAATATTCGATGCACCTCAGACCCAGCTGCGTTAATGAGGGTTGGCACTTTGGCTTTGTCCTCTGTCTCGCTGGTAGCTTTAAAGTACATATCGAGTTCCTCAAGCCATAATAGCCACTTTGGCCACAGCTTTGATGTACTACTGTGTTGAATTCAGGCATCGGGGCTAGTGTACCTTGCTGGCGGGGTGCTCTTCTACCTTGTGGGGCCCCTGCTGCACCTTGATTGGCATCACAGGATTCACTCATGTGGCAGATCGCACAGGCACCCTTCACAATGGTAAAGGCTGCAATCTGTGTCTTCCAGCACACAATAGTGGTGGCGCAACCGTACAGGCACCTTCACAAGGGCCGCAGTATGTATCTTCAGGTGTGACCCTTGGATATGATTGTTTAGTCTTAGTTGCCCACCTCAGGAGAGCCCCTCCAGCCCATTTGGAATCCATAAATTACCCTCACAGCGCACGAGCACTCCACACGTGGAGCCGCTACCGTAGGGTTCCAAAATGGCAGTAGTTGTATCCAATGTTCCCTCTAATTATTTTTCTCTATGTGCAGAACCGGTTGGCTGTTGTGCCCACATTATTTTCCATGTGCGCAACTGACTAATGAGGTAAGCCACTTCGTGAGCTACCGTCACAGAACAATTTGGAAAGGAATGTCCGCTTCCCAGCCACTGCAATTCTTGACAAATGTTACAACACTTTTTCCAAACACATAGGCTAATATAGAATATGTCAAATGTGATTAAACAGAAAACTCTTCAACCAGTCCAAGATTTCAAAATCTGCAACAGTACCTTGCAAATGTTTTATGCCACTGCCAAATCACTCGTGTACTACAAAACACAAATATCTCGTCATAAACTGATGTGGATGTCAAGAAATTCTGACCGAATACCACATTTGCAGATGGATTAATTGCAATTAGAAGCAAGGTGTCAAAAACATGCTGATAGGAGTTCACGTGCCACTTTAATGAAGTAATTCAAGGGCCAGGAGAACATGCTTCTAATAATTTGTGTAAGTATGATATTTGCATCAGAATAACTTCACCTCCGAATATTATGATCACATATTCCTGTGCCTCTGCTTACTATCCACATTACGTTGTCCTTTGGGTAGTGATAACACCAGCCTTACAGCTAAGCAACATATACACCATCCATTTTTACTCCCTAAAATGAAAATCGCCCAACAAAAATGAGAAACAATGAACATTTTGTGCTTTAACCCACAAAGCTCCACTGATATTGTTTCGAATTAGTGACCAGCAGAGCAGTGGCATAGGAAGGAACTCTAATAATATCAATGACTGATCTCAACAGGAATTGTAAGGGGAAGACCATCTTTTAATAAGCAGAAAGTATCCCTATTGGCAAAGCGAATTACTTTTTTACTCCCTGAAAAAATCATTTGACTCCAAGTAGGGAGGAAAATCTGACTAGAGTCTTGCTTATTACCCTGACATAGAAAGTGAAATGACAGGTAACAATCTAGTCTATAGTTTTGCCCACCCTTCCGCACCAGACCCTAGACAAATTAAACAAGATCTTTATTGAGGTTTATTTTCGATCCCCGTGCAAGAAAATCACATATATATGCCTTTTAAGTTAACAGCATCAAATCTCAAGAGATACAACAGATCGAGTCCCTTCTTCTGTAATGATGGATCCCTTTTCTGCAATTCTTTGTTATAAGTTAAACAAGATGCAGGGAAATGCTAGAGACGATACAGAGCACATGGTTATATTGAAAAGCCCTCAGCAGCTGAGCATAGAAAGAAAAATAAGGTGCTGTCGTCTAGACGGGTACTAGAATTTCCTATTGTTTAGCAAACAAGCAACACATTTCCTTAAGTGTACTGCCAAAACGTCTGACTTGGTTTTTTAAAAGACCTATGCTCTTCCACCCATACCCTTCCCCGGCCCCTGTTCTAGACTCCATTACTAGCAGATAGAGCACTGTAAAAAGTGAGTGGTTTTAGCAGTATTGCTGGGATATTTGCAGACCCACAATACTTTGCAAGCAAGACATATCTAATGCCTCAACATGTTATGTGCATTTTAAGAATGTCATGACTCTGCATGTAAGCAGTTATTTTGAAGTGCATACAAGATTGTTTGCAACATACCCCACCCTTATATCATTGTGTTGGATTACACAGTGTTCGGTGAAACTGTTTTTGCATAGCAGCGAGTTACCATATAACGTGCAGCGATCTATGCCCAAAGGAACTTTGTACACTTGTGTGAAAAGCATTCTCCTGTCTGAAAATCCAGTGCCCTGATACCATGGATGAGTAATCCCAGGCAAAGTCCATACCCATTATCCATTGTAGGCAAAGTAAATTATATTGCAATGTTACTCTCTACTTATAGGGTAATGTTAGTAATGCTAAAGTAGGAGATACTGAGCATCACATTTGTCTTCTCAAAATCCTTTCAGGGAAAATTAATATTTGAGTTTTATAATGTGTTAACTTGCAAGGGTGCCGCTTCAAAGCACTTGTGTGACATATGTACAAAGAAGAGGAAGTATGGGATAAGGTTACACATACAGGTAGTCTGCTTACTTACAGTCAGTATCCAATATTGTAGCTGGTAGTTCGATTGTATCGTGTAGTTGACGCTTTTGGTAAGGCACAACAAATAGCAGAAATTCTGGCATGTGAACATTATTCATATTACAACAAAAATAAAACCAGTGGATGTAGGTACACGTCTGCTAACCTTTCGCAGAGCCAAGAGAGGAGTCGTCAATGTTGTCCGGTACTATCTTAACGTGTTCTGGGGCAGAAGTTAGAGTCATAAGGTAAAAGTGTGATAGAGTCAGATTTATGAGTCACGGGTGGGGAGGGAACATTATGTGGTTAATGTGTGCAGGCATATCTTGGTTAGATTCTTCTGTTCATGGAGCCCGTTTTTCATATTAGTTTTTAACCTCTTATGTGTGTATTTTGCTGTTAGGGATTTTAGGTGTTTACAGTCATCCTTGCATAGTAGTGTAATGCAAATTAGCAGAATATCAAGGCTAGTCGCTTATTTTAAGAGAAAGCACATTTCAATTAATTGCTGTGGCTTCCGTCTTATTAAATATTTCTGAATAGGTGAGAATTGTCTGTGTGCGCCGTTAAAAATCTTCTGAGCAGCACCCAGAAGGAAGCTGGGCAAGCACAAATGCACACAGCTTAGAGGGAACACTGACCACAAGTAATTAACTTGTACTTCTAATGGATACATTCCTCCCACAGATTTCACACCTTTGAAAGACTACCAAGTCCGTACTCTGAATAAAAGATAGCAAGAGAAAGACTTCTTTGTACCAGGAGATTTTTCAAATTCAACTTGCCCACCATGGAATCCTGAACAGACAGACAAGGAATCTAGATGTTTGCTGATGGTATGCATAGATTCCCAAGTATCTTCCCGACAGATGTCCAGGGCTGGTACACCCCTCCACAAAGTGGAAGCACTGTTAATCCTTTAGTTGAATGAACTCGAATGCCCTCAGGAACTTCCTTCTGGTCTGGTTCGTAGCAAATCCTAAAGCACAGAATGATGCACCTGGAGATTGTTTGGTTATGGCCTTCCATTTTTGGGGCCTGGAAACCCCTCAAACAACTCGTTATCCAGTCAAACTGTGTTTGTCCAAGACAGATAATGCTGCATCCTCCTCTTAGGATCTAATCTGTGAAACCTCTCCTACATTTTGGGTGGGTAAGGAGGAACGCAGATGTCAGTGAAGAACCTGCTGCTTAAAATGGAACCCATGCAACCCTCAGTACACCCTCTGGTTGACTGGTCCCAGAGTCACCAGGCACATCCTTCCCAGGCAGACTGCAGCACTTCTAGATGCGAGAATGATCCACCTTGACCAGGTCTGTTTAGTCACAGCCCTGCCAGCACGGGCACCAGCATAACCCACAAATAGGTAGTTATCTTTCCTGACATCCCCCATAAGAGAGATGTAGTTTGTCAGGGCCTGCACTGGTTACAGCCGATGGAATCACTCTCCTGCTTAGAAGGATGCCACAGAGGAAAACTGTAATAATGTAACTTCAGGGGTATTCTTGGGCTTTTTACATACACTTATTGCATAGTTACGTTAAGCTACATATAACGATAACCACTGGGTCTCATCACCCAGGCTTAACTGACCTCAGGTAGAACACTCACACAGCATTCACACATTAACATTCCAGATGGCATCACAGGGTCTCTCATTCACAAGCAAGCACTTCACAACACATCTCCTTCCTTTCCAATGACGCACAACCACACAACATTCACCAACACGCACTTCACAACACACCACCTTCCTTTACCACACTACTCCAACGAACACATCACAGCACATCCTTTTCCTTTTTACAACCACCACTGGCCTGGGAAACACAACACAATACAGGGCACTCATACTGGACATCCACACCATGCATCCTTTTATAGAGAGATGCAGCTCTAAAGAAAATATCTCAGGGACGCTATCCCTACTCTGATGCGGGACGCTATCCCTATACTGGTGCGGGGTGCTACCCCTACTCTGATGAGGGATACTATCCCCACTCTACTCAGGGACGCGATCCCTATACCGGTCCGGGGCGCTACCCCTAATCTGCTGTGGGACGCTATCCCTTACTCTGCTGCGGGACGCTATCCCTACTCTTCTGCAGGACGCAATCCCTACACTGCGGGACACTATCCCTATTCTGCTGCGGAACGCTATCCCGACTCTGCTCTGGGACGCTATCCCTACTATGATGCCAGACGCTATCCCTATACTGGTGTGGGGCGCTACCCCTACTCTGATGAGGGACGCTATCCCCACTCTACTCAAGGGCGCTATCCCTACTCTGGTGCAGGACGCTATCCCTACTCTGATGTAAGACGCTATCCCTCCACTGCGGGACACCATCCCTACTCTGCTGCGCAACGCTATCCCTACTCATCACTTCACTTCCTGTTGAAAGGGACGCTATCCCTACACTTCACTGCCGATTGGAGGCACTACCCTCCTCCATTGGGGACACTATCCCTACGCTTCACTTCACACTTCACTAATAAGGGAATGAGCTACCTTCCTCTACTGGGAACGTTATCCCTACACTTTACTTCAACTATCACACTTCTGATATATTTCCACTATCACACTTCTGGTATATTTGCACGTCATACCAACCTTCAACAATGGCGACCCACTTTTAAAATAGGACATTTTGAATTTCAATATCTTATTACAGTAAAATCTTCAAATCTAAATCTCTAAAAGTCCATGCCGCCTTCATGCAGCCTACTTTTGCTTTATGTGCATACCTCTAAACTTCTATATGTCCATGCTGTACTAGACAACATAACCCTGAAATGCCTCAAAAAGGTTACTTCTAGCCCACTCAGGCTCTCTTTCTTGCAGCTCCAGGCATGGATCATGCACCTCCAACTTTCTCACTTAAGACAATAACTGTATTCTATAAAGTACATAAACGTCCATTTATAGCTGCAAACCCGCAAAAGGTTAGGCTTCAATCAGTAACTTTTAAACTCCAATACTTGTAGACAACATATGCATATTCTCACTATCATTTGCATCCTCATAAGAATACAGTATCTTCTTGCATTAATGTAGCCTTAATAACGTGACTCTACTGAAATATAAATCATCCGTAAAGGTCATAACTTTAAAGGATACATGCATATGACGACGCTTCATATAATGGCGCTCCTTCATGCCAATCACTTCTTTTAGTCTGGCCTGAGAAAGTTTGGGGAAGTTTTACTTCACCAAATCCCCCAAAGTCATGTGGTTTCACTTCGCTCTATAGTGCTTCTGCCAAAACAAAACACTCATTTCTCATTGCCCAAAGGTCCTTCCCATTTATTTCTTCCTCCCTTCAGTATGGGAACTTCACTGGGCTCAACATTGCAGTCGCTTCTTCACACCTTTGGTTACCACGCTGTATCTGCTTTCCGAAATCATCTTTTTGGGACATTCTTCCTCACATTAGTTCTCACTTCGCTTCGCTTCTACTTCTGTCCTTTGAAGCCTGCTTCTGCTTCAAGATATCACAGCGCAGGTGCTTATCTTCATCACGCTGCACCCTGGGGCTCATGCTTGGGCTTTCTCCACTTTACAACCCCCTGGAAACTGCCCTTTGGAGCCTGCTTCAGCTTCAAAATATCACACATTTGGGGCCTGCTTTGCTATTGGGGCTTCACTTCCCCAGTCACTTTGCTACAACTTCTACTTCAAGCTTCAACATTTCTCCTTGGGGCCTGCTTTACTATTTGAGGCTTCACTTCAAGACTTAATCCCTCTGCTTCTGCGTTGGGATGCCCATTCCTCTTTACTTGTGCCCTGGGCCTGCGCTGGGGCTTTCTTTACTTCTCAATCCCTTTGCTTCTGCGCTGGGCTGCCCCTTCCTCTTTATTTGAGCCCTGGCCCTACGTTGGGGCTTTCTTTACTTCTCAACCCCTCTGCTACTGCACTGGGCTGCCCCTTCTTTATTTTAGTCCTGGGCATGCGCTGGGGCTTTCTTTACTTCTCAACCCCTCTGCTTCTGCACTGGGCTGCCCCTTCTTTATTTTAGCCCTGGGCATGCGCTGGGGCTTTCTTTACTTCTCAACCCCTCTGCTCCTGCACTGGGCTGCCCCTTCTTTATTTTAGCCCTGGGCATGCGCTGGGGCTTTCTTTACTTCTCAACCCCTCTGCTTCTGCACTGGGCTGCCCCTTCTTTATTTTAGCTCTGGGCCTACGCTGGGGCTTTCATTACTTCTCAACCCCTCTGCTTCTGCACTGGGCTTCCCCTTCTTTATTTGAGCCCTGGGCCTAGGCTGGGGCTTTCTTTACTCCTGTGCCCCTTGCGCTCTGAACCCCTTGGTGATGGGACTTACTTCTTATCTTTGGGGGGGGGGGAGCAGTGGTTCCTTGCCTTCCTCTGCTGCTCCCACCTCAGCAGTCGTCTTCTTTGCGCAGGTTCTTTGTTTCAGTGATCCTCGTCGCCAGTGTAATAATGTAACTTCAGGGGTCTTCTTGGGCTTCTTACATACACTTTATTGCATAGTTACATTAAGCTACATATAAGGATAACCACTGGGTCCCATCACCCAGGCTTAACTGACCTCAGGTAGAACACTCATACAGCATTCACACATCAACATTCCACATGACATCACAGGGTCTCTCATTCACAAGCAAGCACTTCACAACACATCTCCTTCCTTTCCAATGACGCACAACCACACAACATTCACCAACAAGCACTTCACAACAAAAACCAATCCAAGATGACGGATCTTTAGAGAGGTGGATATCTGAGACTACCTTTAGCAAAGAAGCATGGCCTCACTCTCAACGTCACCTTCTCTTTGGAAAAATTCAAATAGGGAGACTTACAAGCCAACGCCTCAAGCTCGCTCCCCCATCCTGCAGAAGTGATGACTGTCAGGAAGATTGTCTTAATAGTGAGAGATTTTGATGACATAGGGGGTCAAAAGGAGCACCCTTTAAGAAAGTAAATATTCAATTTAAATCCGACTCCGGAACAAATTGACCTGGGGAAAAATGGTTGCACCACCCCAATAAGAACTGCATAATGGTAGGAATTGCTAAATAAAAAGAGCCATGATCCGCGTTCTATTAAAGACTGAAAAAGCAGACAAATACCACTTCACAGTGCTAATCTGCAGTTCCATCCGTGGCTGAACAAGCAGATAATCTAAAATGGTGGAGATGGGATCGGTAAAAGGGTCCCGATCCGTCCCCTGGCACCAAAGTAAGAATTTACACCATCTGCACCATAAATTGACTGTGTTGTCAACCTCCCAGCTGAAAGGATTACCTGAAAGACGTCATCTGACATATCCCACTCCTTGTATCTCAACCACCAAGCACGAAGGTTCAGGCTGCAGTGGCTCAGATGGAGACCATGGGAGAGCAGGGCCACCCTGAGCGTGAGGCACCAGAGAGGGCAAATTGACACGTCCAGACGTTCTGGATACCACACCCTCTGGACCCAGTCTGGAGCAATCAGCATCAACATGGATTCAAACAGTCATAATCTCCTGAGAACAAGCAGTGTAACAGGGACCAGTGGAAAAGCAGAGAGCAGTTCGAAGTCCCACTCGACCGTCAGTGCATCCCATAGAGCTCCCTGCCAAGGACATTCCCTGGGGCAGAGTAACGTGCACTTCCTGTTCTCACTGGAGGGAAATAGGAAGACTTGAGGCATTGATATGATCATTTATTTATATAGCGCCTATACACAATGTGTTTCAAAGCGCTTCAAGGCAAGGGAGGGAACAAGGGAAAATACAACCACATTCTTACAGGCCATGAACAGTAAGGATGTGAAATTAACTATCGTACTCGGCCTGACGACATTTCAGATAGTGCAAGAGCTAAAACATAGATAAGGAAGGAAGGGGGAGAGTGGGAAGGAAATGGAAAAAGACAGGCGACTACCGTACTAGGCCGGACGACATTTCTGGTAGAGCCGGAGAAAAACAAAAGGTGAGGGAGAGGGGTGCAGAAAGGGAGGGGAGGAACAAAACAAGCGACTATCATACTAGGCCTGACAACATTTCAGATAGTGCTGGAGGGGTGGTGAGGAGGAAAAAAACAGTAAAGGGAGGGTGGAGAAAACAGACGAGGTTGCTATCATATTAGGTCCTGGGACAATTCTGATAGAGTAAGTGCATAGAAGAAAGTAAGGTGAGGAGATAGGAAAAGGGAGAAGGGAAAGGAGGAGAGAAGGGAAAGGAGGAGAGAACAGAGTAAGCAGTCAAAAAGAGTGGAGAAGCAAGAGGGGAGAGCGAATACAATTGCAGAAGTCAGTAGTAACACAATGTTGCAAGCCAGGATACAAGATTAAGATGGGAACAGCATGATTCAGGGCTACCATGAGTACAAGATGCAAAGGAAGTCCAGCATGAGAGTTGAGAAAGAGTGACGCACAATGAATGAAGTCCATAAAAGTCAAATCCAGCATTGACCACAAGACAGTGATGGTGAAGGAAGGCACCAGGTGGGCGGGGCTTGCTAAGTGGTGAAAAAGAGCAGCAGGCAGGAAGGCACCAGGTGGGCGGGGCTTAGGCCAGGTGACCTAGATCCACTTGCACCTGCTCCCCATCTGCAAAGGAAAAGAAGCTGGAGGGCTACTTAAGTAGGGAAACAGAGCGGCAAGCAGGAAGGCACCAGGTGGGCGTGGCTTGCTAAGTGGTGAAAAAGAGCGGCAAGCAGGAAGCCACCAGGTGGGCGTGGCTTGCTAAGTGGTGAAAAAGAGCGGCAAGCAGGAAGGCACCAGGTGGGCCTGGCTTGCTAAGTGGTGAAAAAGAGCGGCAAGCATGAAGGCACCAGGTGGGCGGGGCTTGCTAAGTGGTGAAAAAGAGCGGCAGGAAGGCACCAGGTGGGCGGGGCTTCGGCCAGGTGACCTAGATCCACTTGCACCTGCTCCCCATCTGCCATTCCCCATGATGCGCAGATCTCCACCAGAACTGACAGGCTGAGCTTCCACTCGTGGGAGGCCTAAGTTTGCCTACTCAAGTCATCCGCCGTGATGTTCTCTGATCTGGCCTTCAGGTAAGGAAAGACATGGATACTTTCCCTCCTGAGGCGATCCGCTGCCACTGCCAGCAGTTTGGTGAAAATCCTGGATGCCGAAGAAAGGCCGAATGGTAGAACCTTGAACTGATAGTGGGAAGACCACACTGTGACTCTCAGGCACTTTGTGAAGGTCCAGAGACACCAGCCAGTCCTGTATATCAAGGGCTGGAAAGCTCTGGGCTAGAGTGACCATCTTGAACTGGTTCAAGTTCAAGAGCCTCGTATCAGGATGGGACACAGACCCAGTCTTCCCTCAGAACCAAAAAATACAGAGAATACCAACCGCCTAGTTCATTTTGAGCAACACACCTGTTTTATGGGGCCTTTGCCCAAGAAGCTGAGGAACAAACTACTCCAATATGAGAAGGTCCAGAGTCGGAAAGAACTCTGGTGAGGGATGGTCTGGAGGACGTTGCCAATACCCCTAGTTTATGATCTGCAAAGCCCATGAGTGTGTCGTGGTAGGACGCTGCTACTCGCTGGACAGGGATATTCTCTTCCCCACTCGGGAACAGGATCTGAAGTCTTGTTCACATGGTCACCGTGCCAGATGGGGCACTTGGGGGCAGTGGGTACTGTATTGGAGATTAAACCCCCTCTTTGGGTTCTACAACCTCTACCCTTGCGGGGTGGACAGCACAGCTATTGCTTACCCGAGGGTGCTTGTTCTCTGCCGCACTGGGTGTAGGAGAAGGGCTGAAACCCTTGACCCAAGTAATAGAAGCGGAGGGCTGCTGAACAGCTAAGCCCAAGGACTTTGCTGTGGCCTTGGATGACTGAAACCTTTGCAAGGAGCCTACCTTAACCCAAAACATGTTTGCCCTTAAAAAGGCAAGTCCAGGAGTTTCAATTAGACATTTAGAGAACTGTAAAGTCCTCATCCATTAATGCAACCTGCTGACAGTGCCCATGGCCATTGCACGCACCACACATTCAGCCATATCCAGGCCAGTCTGTAGGACTCTACGTGACGCCCCTTTGCCATCCCCGACAAAGGCGTTAAATCCCTGTCTCATATGTGCACCCAGGAGATTCTAAGCTGCCTTCAAGAGAACAGACCAAAGGTCAAAAGAATATTTGTCCAGAGCACAGGCTGCATTCTCCACCTGCAGGGCAAGGCTGCCAAAGGCAACAACTGTATGCTATAAGGTGTCCAACCTTTTGCTCTCCCTTTCAGAAGGCAAGGAGGGGAAAGACAGTCTTCCAGTTGGCTGTAGTGGCCTGTGCCACCAAGCTCTCAGGAGAGGGATGGGAAGAGAGAAACGGCAGGCGCCAAATGTGCCAGACTTGGTATCCTGGTCTAAATCCGCTGCATGGGCTGAGGCTGGCTTCTCCCACGCCTCCAACACTATAGCTTCAACTGCCGGGTTAGATGGCAGAAACTTTTCTCTTGGGGACCTCTCGTAAAGGATGTCCATGCGCTTCAATTGAGTTTTGGGTTTGGATAGGGGCTGATGGACCCAGTGTGTCCCCAACTTTCCAATGATCTTTTAAAAGGAAGTGTATGCCTTTCACAGAGTCAGAACCAGGAGGATGTCCAACTGCGGGGAGGGAGGTATTGAGGTTGATGGCCGCTTGCAAATTAGAGGCTAGGACTAACATATCCTCTCCTCCCAAATACAATTCCACTGGGAACTATCGTGTCTCCCTGCAGTCAAATGGCTCCAACCCATAAGGAATTTGGTCACCCTCCTCGTCGAAGACTTCAGCCATCCTTTTCAAACTTGCTCAACAGAAGTTGGGCGTAGCCCTGAGGAGCTCCAGCACCACCAATGCTGAGGGGAGAGGAGCTGATGCCAAGGGCTCGACATCTGAGGGCAGTGCCATTCAGTGCCTTTTTTAATCAGAATCTAATGAAGCCAGGCACAGGTCCATAGACCTGTGGTTGAGATCTCCACAGGGGTCCTTGTTAGTTTGTCTGAGCACAATGGATCCCCGTTGAAGCTACCAAGACCAAAGCCGCCATCACCAGGGCCTTGGCAAAGAGATCCATCATCTTTGGCCTCTCATGCTTCTGAGGTGGGGGACTGGGTGGGAATCCATACCTGCTGGGCCAGATCCTCGGAGGAATCCCTGGATTTGTGGTTCCTATTCTTCGGATACAAAGAAGAATGGCGTTTGGAAGAACCGTTCCGGGACTGAGACCCCTTAAGGTGTTGCTGCTTCTTTTCCTTGTGGACGGAGACTGCTCCTCCTTCCTGACCCATCCCGTGTCTGGCAACTTCAAAGGAATCCTCTTGTCCTTGTGACAAAAAGTGAAAATATTTGTGGCACCCTTCTGCAAGGCCTGCTCTAGGATGCATGAATTGGTGTTCTTCTGCCAGGCAGTAAAGTCAAATCCTGAGCGGAGGGGGGGAGGGGTTGGAAAATGACATCAAAGGGTTTAAAAGCCGAGGCATATGTTAATTTTTGTAAGGACATTCTGAAAGCATTCACAGTACACTGAAAAGAAGAACTGTGGTCATGGGGCACAGTCCCTCAATATATAATGGTCGTGGACGTAAAGAATCCATTACAAAAAGCATGCTGCTCGGACACCCTTCATGCAGAGGGCATGGCTATTAAAAAAGTCACCATGAACGATAGAAGTATCAGTGGACAACAGTGAATTGGCTGAAACATAGCCATCACCAGAGAACCTAAAAGCTGTTTGAGATCCCAATGAGTGACAAAGTGGTTTGGCAGTTAAGAGTCAGTCAAGCATTTTTTAAAATATGTATTTTATTTTATTGAATTCTTGTAAAGCGCTACGCACCCGTAGGCCTCAGAGCGCTACACAAAAACAAGACTTAAACATGACACAATACATAAACAAAAGAACATATACAAAAATAAAAAAGACACCAACAGGGTTCTTATAAGAAGAACGTATACAGGAAACTGGGGCTCACACTATGAATTTGAGGATCCCATTGGCAAATAAGTACACATACTTAAGAACCCCGGAAGGTTACTGGTTCCACACCCCACCACAACGCAATCCCTTTTCTTCAGGGTGCACCAGTCATCAATTTTTATTCTGTGTAAAAACTTCAGGTCAGAACTTCTGACTATACCTGGGCCTGTTCTTAGGCAAAGCCATGCCAGAATTTTATTACGTAAGGCTTCCCTTGGTTCCCTCTTGCAGGATACGTCAACATTGGTGATAATAAAGTTCCTGTGATCAGTGACAAGGTCTCTTGGTGGGCCATCCTTAGGGGTAGACATATGAGATTTTCTTAAGCATATACTCCGTAAACTAGCTGACTTGGAAACGCTATCCACAGACCCAGACAAGCCAGCCAAACATGACTTGGCTTTCCTCACGAAAGCAAGAGGAGCAGTGGTGGCAGACTAAGTAGTTAATTTCAGAAGTGACAGTTGGAGCAGAAACGAATACAGACGGTGTTATAGAACACCTCAAGCAAGTGGACGGATTCGGTGTAGCTTGTCCCTGATTCTCCAAATTCTCAGGAGATGGATCAGTTTGGCATAAACAGTCCACTTTCTTAGAGACGTGCTGCTGCAAAAATATGGAGGTCCGAAAGGGGGGCCCCAGTGGGAACACGAAGCGTTTCCCCCCAGGGTTATTTTGGCACTGCACAGTTGGCCTGTGCGTAGTGCGCCCCCGGGGGGTATTTAAGGGTCAGGGAAGGTTTGGGAAGCAGGCGACGGTTGGACTTGAGAAGTCCTGTCGCCTGCTCCCGAGCCTTCCCTGGTTTTTGAGTCTTGTTAGGGGTTTCTGGTTTGAGGTGAGGAGTAGGTTAGGAGGGGTGTTGGGGTTAGCAGTTAGCGTCAATATATTTTAAAAAAAAATTACGTTTTTTATTCAGAGGTACCGTAAATAAGGTACCTCCACTTACGTTAGGTAGTTGTCTCCATCGGGTCTGCCCGTCGCCTGTTAGCCTTTGGGCTGCGGTCTGTAGAATTTTATTAGAGGGGGTGGGGTTTGAGGTGTGGGCGTCGGCGGTACCCGGTGGCCAGCTTCAGTTGTTGTTGCGAGCTTCTGGGTTGGGAGGGGGCCGCGGTCCATTTTGTTTCGGTTTAGGAGTTCTTAGTTAGCCAGTAATCAGCCCCCCTTTTTTCAGCTCCCTTCCCGAACGTGGGACATATAGCTGACTCGCCCGGGCTTCTCCGTGGCTTTTCAGCGCGATATCGCTCGTCGGGCACAGAGGGCAGTGCGGATCCCTTAAAGGGACTGCTCCAGTGTTCCCTCTAAGCTGTGCGCATTTGCGCTTGACCAGCTTCCTTCATGGTGCCGCTCAGAAGATTTCTAGCAGCACACACAGACAATTCTCACATATTCAGAAATATTTACTAAGACAGAAGCCACAGCAATTATTTGAAATGTGCCTTCTCTTAAAATATGCTACTAGTCTTGATATTCTGCTAATTTGCATTACACTACTATGCAAGGATGACCGTAAACACCTAAAATCCCTAACAGCAAAATACACACATAAGAGGTTAAAAACTAATATGAAAAACGGGCTCCATGAACAGAAGAATCTAACCAAGATATGCCTGCACACATTAACCACATAATGTTCCCTCCCCACCCGTGACTCATAAATCTGACTCTATCACACTTTTACCTTATGACTCTAACTTCTGCCCCAGAACACGTTAAGATAGTACCGGACAACATTGACGACTCCTCTCTTGGCTCTGCGAAAGGTTAGCAGACGTGTACCTACATCCACTGGTTTTATTTTTGTTGTAATATGAATAATGTTCACATGCCAGAATTTCTGCTATTTGTTGTGCCTTACCAAAAGCGTCAACTACACGATACAATCGAACTACCAGCTACAATATTGGATACTGACTGTAAGTAAGCAGGCTACCTGTATGTGTAACCTTATCCCATACTTCCTCTTCTTTGTACATATGTCACGCAAGTGCTTTGAAGCGGCCCCCTTGCAAGTTAACATATTATAAAACTCAATTATTAATTTTCCCTGAAAGGATTTTGAGAAGACGAATGTGATGCTCAGTATCTCCTACTTTAGCATTACTAACATTACCCTATAAGTAGAGAGTAACATTGCAATATCATTTACTTTGCCTACAAGGGATAATGGGTATGGACTTTGCCTGGGATTACTCGTCCATGGTATCAGGGCACTGGATTTTCAGACAGGAGGATGCTTTTCACACAAGTGTACAGAGTTCCTTTGGGCATAGACCGTTGCACGTTATATGGTAACTCGCTGCAAAAACAGTTTCACCGAACACTGTGTAATGCAACACAATGATATAAGGGTGGGGTATGTTGCAAACATTCTTGTATGCAATGCAAAAGAACTGCTTACATGCCGAGTCATGACATTCTTAAAATGCACATTGCAAGCAAGGCATATTTAATGCCTCAACATGTTAAGTATTGTGGGTCTGCAAATATCCCAGCAAGTGTTTACTGCTAAAATCACTCACATTTTACAGTGCTCCATCTACTAGTAATGGAGTCTAGAACAGGGGCAGGGAAGGGTATGGGTGGAAGAGCACAGGTAATTCCAAAAACCAAGTCAGATGTTTCGGCAGTACACTTAAGGAAATGTGTTGCTTGTTTGCTAAACAATAGGAAATTCTAGTACCCGTCTAGACAACAGTACCTTATTTTTCTTTCTATGCTCAGCTGCTGAGGGCTTTTCAATATAACCATGTGCTCTGTATCGTCTCTAGCATTTCCCTGCATCTTATTTAAATAACAAAAAATTACAGAAAAGGGATCCATAGTTACAGAAGAAGGGACTCAATCTGTTGTATCTCTTGAGATTTGATGCCATTAACTTAAAAGGCATATATGTGATTTTCTTGCACAGGGATCGATAATAAACCTCATAATACTCAGTGTATTATTCCTATTACGGGTATTCTCTCGGCTGATGAAATTAAAATCAATTGGATACATGCGCTCATCCAAAGTTAGATGTGTGATAATGGATTGGCCCTTAACACCAACAAGACAAAACGTTTGCTTGTGGGCACTGATCCAAAAATTCACAAAATGGAAGACAAACTCCCAGCTCGTGATTGATAACTGTCATAAAGAGTAAAAAAATAGTTAAGACACTGGGGATCTATGTGGATTGTAATCAGAGTATGAAAGCGCAGGTCAGTAATCTGGTGTCCTCATCCTCTTATTATATTAAACTACTCTCTCATGCATGCCCCTTCCTCTCGCAACTAGCTGAGAGACGCTGGCCTGAGCATTGATTAGCTCCAGGATAGACTACTGTATTAGTCTTCTGATCGGGCTTCCAAAATGTGAAGTGAATAGACTGCAGGTAGTGCAGAATAACGCTTTCAGGGCTGTTATGGACAAAAAGAGATCAGACCATATCTCCCTGTTCAGAAGGGAGCTTCACTGGCTCCCTCTTAAGGAACATATTCTCTTTCGCCTCTTGTCCATCTCCTTCAACTGTCTGAATAATTCTGGTCCTACTTGCCTTAATGACGAACTTAGGTTTAAAACCAGTAATTATAGCCTCAGATCCAATGGTCTCCTTCAGCTAATTGTTCCAAACTGTAGATTATCTCAGACAAAGGTTGGAGCCTTTTATTCTGCGGCTCCCATTGCTTGGAACAACCTTCCATTGAAACTCAGAACTGAAAGTTCTAACAGAGTGTTCAGGAAAGGACTTAAAACCTATTTGTTTAATTAACCACTTCCTCTGGTCTGAGATTTTTGCCTTCTGGCATTAGATTCATCATCGGTGGTCTTTTCTTCTGGACGTCCTGTTTGTCTTCCATTTGTTTTTAGCGCCCTTAAGCCTTAGGGTCAGTGGATCCACTCAACCCGAGCATGAGCTTGCATCAGCAATGGTATTTCAGGGATGATGAAGTTGGGATGGAGGAATATGTGGTGCAGTGGGAGGATGAAGGGTAAGGAGGAGGGGGAATGAGAGAAGGGGTTTGAGGTGGGATTGTGAAAGACAGGAGCAGGGGGTTTGGGTGGGGCAAGAGGTCGGGGGAACAATTGGCTGGGTGAGACTGCTGACATGTTTTGTCCCCGCAGCAGGAGCCCAGTAAGAAAGGAGATGAGGAGCATCGGAGTAGAGGCCAGACCACAGACAGGCGATGGCAGGTCGGAAAGAAGTGAGCGGGAAAGGGATTGGTCAACTGCATGGAAGAGGGGGGATACGAGAACGGGGCAGGAAAGGAAGGGTCTGACCTGCAAGGGGTAAGGAGAGAGATTGGTGTACAGGCTATTGGAGCCTTGGGGGAGTGAAAAAGGAAACTGCTCAGTGGAAGTACAAACGGACAAGGTGGTTGAGCCATTGGTGCTCGAGGTACAGGTGTCAAAAGAAAAGTAAGAGGAAGTGAAGGGCAAAGAGAAAAAGCTACCATATGATATTTATTTATATAGCGCCTATACACAATGTGTTTCAAAGCGCTTCAAGGCAAGGAAGGGGAACAAGGGAAAATACAACTACATTCTTACAGGCCATGAACAGTAAGGATGTGAAACTATCGTACTCGGCCTGATGACATTTCAGATAGTGCAAGAGCTAAGACATAGATAAGGGAGGGGGAGAGTGGGATGGAAATGGAAACAGACAGGTGACTACCGTACTAGGCCCGACGACATTTCTGGTCGAGCCGGAGGAAAACAAAAGGTGAGGGAGAAGGGTGCAGAAAGGGAGGGGGGAACAAAACAAGCGACTATCGTACTAGGCCTGACAACATTTCAGATAGTGCTGGAGGGGGGAGGGGCATTAAGGGGCTGGGGGAGCAAATATGGGCATTACGAAACCTTTGGGGGCGCACTTGATGGCAGCGACCAAGGATAAGATTCAAGCGGGGAAATTTGTGGATGTGTTTAAGCTGCTTCATAGGGAAGTGAGAGCAAAGGAGGGTTATAAGGAAGAGGAGAGAGAGTTGGCCTCGCGCCCAAGAGTCCCAGTGACAATTGAAAACTGGACGTCAGCATTTATTATTTACACCAGTGTATTGTGCGAAATTTTCGGAGCAGTGTATTGCTCTGCTAAAATATATGGATGTGATCAGGAAGGTGTTTACAAGTTTTGGGGGCTTTGCGTGGGTGCGTTACGATGAGGAATTCAGAGCAAGAATGGCTGAGGATAGTCAGGCTGTTTGGGGGGAAATAGACATGGATCTATGACTGCAATGGATAGCACCAACGAGGTCTGCCCCGACGTTGCACACAGCAAGTGGGCTGCCTGTGCCTTTCTGGCCCTTTCTTGGTCACCCCGCCCAGGTGGGGGCAAGGGGAGGAGGCAGAGGGCAGTCCTCAGCAGCGTGTTGGACATTTAATAAGGAGGGCTCCACAAGGAATTTCTGTAGGTTCAGACATGAATGTAGGAAATGTACAGGGAAACACCCTCTCACTCAGTGTTTTCAACAGGGAGACAGAGGGAGGGGGAGAGGATCTGGCAGAGGGGTTGTGGGAAAAGGCTTTTACACCAAGTGTTTTCAACAGGGAGACAGAGGGAGGGGGAAAGGATCTGGCAGAGGGGTTGTGGGAAAAGGCTTTTACTCCAATTAAATTGGTTGTAATGGAGAAGTGGTTGGAATTCTATCCGGACAGGGAAGGGGCTAAGATTTTGAGTGAGGGTTTTGGTCACGGTTTCAGGCTGGGTTATCAGGGGCCAAGGGTGCGTCGGTGGGCGGAACATTTGAAGTCAGCCAAAGAAAATGTGGAGGTGGTAAGACAAAAATTGTGCAAGGAAAAAGCAGCAGGGAGGATAATAGGGCCATTTGATGATCTGCCGGGTGGTTTAGCTATATCTCCGCTGGGTGTGGTGCCTAAGAAAGCCCCGGGGGAATTCAGATTGATAGACCATTTGTCATGGCCCGAGGGCATGTCTGTCAATAATTTCATTGCCCCTGAGGAGTGTGGGGTGGTATATGCAAGTGTGGACCAGGCAGTGGATTTGGTGAGGAAAGCGGGTTGGGGCCTTCATGGCCAAGTGTGACATTAAGGCGGCTTTCAGGTTGTTGCCGGTGCACCCGGAGGATTTTTGGCTGTTGGGTTTGCAATTTGAGGAAAGGATATACATCGACAAAGCTTTGACAATGGGGTGTGCAATTTCTTGCGCCTTGTTTGAGCGTTTCAGTTCCTTCTTAAAGTGGGTTTTTTCATACAGTTCCGGTTGTGAAAGGGTGCTGCATTACCCTAGATGATTTTCTGTTTATTAGCGGGGCGGAAGGTGAAAGAGTGCGAAGAGATGCTAAAGTTGTTCCAAGTTTTGATTGGGGCTCTGGGTGTGCCTCTAGCGGAAGACAAAACAGAAGGGCCGGCAGTGGTGTTGACATTTCTAGGGACTGAACTGGATTAAGTGGCTATGACCTCACACTTGCCGCACGACAAGGTGAGTAAACTGGTAGGATTGCTGGAGAAGAGGGCATTTGAATTTTGCATGCAAGGTGGTGGCCCCAGGGCAGACTTTTTGCAGAAACATGGTGCGGTCTATGGCAGGAGCAAAGTGCCCACATCATCGGATAAGAGTATCAGGTGCAGTGCGGGAAGATTGTAGAATTTGGCTGCGTTTTTTGGAGAGCTTTAACGGAGTGTCCATGTGGTTGCAGGGAGATCCGGTGTCTTGGGAAGTTCAGATTTTTTCAGATGCAGCAGGTGCAGGAGGTTTTGGAGTGTTTTGGGGAGGAAAGTGGTGTGCAGAGAAGTGGCCATCGCTTTGTTTGAGGGAGGGAAGGAGCATTGCATTCCTGGAATTCCTTCCTTTGTTGGTTGCACTGGAATTGTGGGGGAAGGAGTTGCACAACAAGAAAGTGAACTTCAACATTGACAATGAATGCGTGGTTCATGTAGTGAATCGGCAGTCAGCAAGGGATCACAGGGTGGCGAGGCTGATGAGTTTATTCTGCGTTGCATGGAATCGAATGTGGTTTTCAAGGCAACACATGTGCCAGGGAAGGATAACGGCATCGCTGATGCATTATCTCGTTTTCAATGACAGAGATTCCGTGGATTGGCTCCAGATGTGGATCAGGAGGGGCAGCGGATTCCAGAGGAGCTGTGGAAAATAGGAAGATGAGAGCGCTTGCATTGGTGGAGGGTTCTCTTGCTCCAGCATCTAGAGAGATGTACAGGAGAACTTGGGGGGATTTTTTAGGAGGGGGAGCTTGTAGTTGGAAAGGTTGGGAGGATGCGGAAGAAAGGAGAAGGGATGATGTCACAAATTTCCTCTTGAGGTGAATGGATAGGGGCTGGTCTAGGGCAACTATAACGGGGAAATTGGCAAGGATTGCTTTCTATGGGAAGTGGTTTTGGGGTTTTCAGCCGAGCGGTGGAGAAATGGCAAACAGGATGCTGGAAGGATGGGCGAGGGAAAGTAAGAGGGAAAAAGATAAGAGGAGACTGGTATCGGCTGAATTGCTAACCAGGCTGTGGGGGTGGGGGGTTGCTAGTTGGCTTGGGAAGGTGAATTGTTTGCAAGTTGTTTTATTTGGCTATTCTTTGGGGCCTTTAGGGTTTCTGAGCTGGGGGGGGGGGAAAGTGGGGTAGGTAGGCTGCAATGGGAAGATGTTCAATTTACCGAGTTAGGTTTGGACATCAAGATCAGGAGGTCTAAGACAGAGCAAAGAGGAAAGGGCTCTTGGGTTTTGCTGGGTCGTGGGAGTAAGGATTTATGCCTGGTTAAGGCAGGTTTGGTGTGGAAGGAGCGTTGTGGGGGAAGGACAGGTTTGGTTTTCCAGCATGAGGATGGGGCACCATTGTCAGCGGCACAAGTTCTGGGAGTGCTACAAAAGGTTCTGGTAGCAGTAGGGGAAAAGGCGGAGGATTTTGGAACTTTAGGATGGGTGCAGCATCTGAAGGTAGTAGGCTGGGCTATTCTGAGGAGAAGGTGAAAAGTCTGGGGCGTTGGAAGTCAGGGAGATACAAAGGGTATGTCAGGGACTTGGGCAAACGTGATGTTTGATAGAAGTTTTCAGAAGTCCTCGGGAGAGTTGCATGTCATAGGATGTTGTGATTTATAAGTGATTCTGTAATTTATTTTTCAGATGCTGCCCGGAGGCCGGGGGAGATGGCACAAATCTGGATTGTGGGGCATTCAATTGTTAAGTGGGCGAGGAAAGAAGTTGAGAAAAAGGTTGGCAGGCAATTGGGTTGCAGCTATAAAGATGTTTTGGTAAAATGGTCCGGTTTAGGGGGGCTTCTCTGGGATCGGTTACTTCCTATGTTGGCTGGGTTGAGGGAACGCTATGGGTCTCCAGATGGGGTGACTATCCATGCTGGGGAAAATGACCTAGTAAGAGATACTGGTGTGGCTCTTCTGAAAAAAATGAAAAGGGATTTGTTATGGGTCAGAGAAATGTGGCCTCAAGCATGTGTAGTTTGGACTAAGTTGTTGCCGCAGAGAATTTGGAGGGGGCGAGAAGTGAGGGAGCGATAGAGCGGGCAAGGAAAGGGATAAACGAGTGATGGTAACATTTTGTGCCTCTGCGGCGGTACAGGTTTTGGACCACAAAGAAATAGTTTATGAAGGTTTCATGATATTTAGAGAGGATGGTGTCCATTTGTCAGTTTTTGGAAATACTTATTATTTGTCAGAATTGATCTGGTTGGCGAGAGGTATGTTAAAGAGTAGGAAGGAATGGGGGGGTGGGGCAGAAAGATTACCTCGGGGGAGGGTTTTTCTGGTGCCGGGGGCATGGCCCCTTTAGATGTGGGGGGAGGGAAGCACAATGGGGGAATGGCGCGGGAAAGGATGGGGGTGGTGCTGTTTGCACAAACGGGCTACCCCGGGGGAACAGGTATTGAACCTGGAGGGGCATGGCCCCGGGGAGAAAACGGGACCCCTTGAGAAGTGGGGAGGAGACGGTAGGGACCAAGGGTTAGTCAGGGAGGAATTGGATTTATTTATTTGATTGTTGGGGGAAAATGAAAATGTTATTATTAATTGGTTTGTTTAAAATAGTTTGTTCGTTTGTAAGGCCAGGGTGCCAGGTAAGCAGTTATTTGTAAGCTTTGGCCTGTCACGTTAAAGCGACCTTTTCCACTTTAAATGAGTCTGGGCTTTGGCGCAGTAAGCCACAGCTTTAGACAAATGATGGCTCTTAACAGGTTTCTGTAAGTGTTCCAACCAGGCCGTAAACTCATTAAAGTTAGTACAATTATTAAGTTCAGAAATATTTTGTCCCGTAAGGATTTCCATAACCCAAGAGAGGAGTTTTGTTCAGGAAACGAGTAAACCGATGAGGTAAAGTCTAAGTTAAAAACGGAGCTGAATTTCAGTAGCAGGGAGCGTCGGGGAAGCACAACCGCTCTCTGCATGTTGAACAGGAAACCATAGTCCCGTTTGGAGAGCTATCCAGATCAAACAACAGCACCTGGAGAGAATCAACAGTAGATGCTATGGTAGGCACAGGTATGCACATGGCTGTGGTATGCACAGGGACTTAAATAAGGTCTTAAGACCCATCCATCAACTTGGCATGAAGTCTCTGTCTCCTGCCTAAACTAGAGGCGAGTACTTCAGAAATATGATTATTTGTGGGGGCTGGAGACATTTCCACCACCTTTGAATTCACGGGGCCCTGTTCAGACCTTATCAGGATATGTGAGACCAAGGTCGCTGCGTACGTGCGCTTGAGAGGTGAAAGCTCAGACATTATGATGAGGGTGCAGTGAAAAAATGGAAAAGCAAAGAAAGAAAAAGCAGAAAGTCACAAGCCCTTGTGACGAACGCACAACACGTGTGACCCTGATAAAGTACAACGCAGAAACTGAGACAGGCTTACCCCCCCCCCCCCTTCAGTCGCCACCTGGAGTCTGGACACCTGCTTTACCCCAGGAGGCAGAAAACGGGGCCCCCACTTGGATGCCTGCTCGCCCAGACGGAAAGAAATGGCAGAACACTGCAGACGCTGCAACAGCCGCAGGAGTGCTGGCAACCAGCCCAGCAATCAGGATACTTAGAAGAAAGGCCCTAGAGACAGATCAAAAGGAACGTCAAAGCGCACTGCAACATTGCAGCCGCCTCCAACATTCAACCAAGATCAGCCGCTCAATTGAGAAGCTAGTTACCATAAGCACACAAAAGAGGACCCTTACTCAGAAGTCACACAAAAAATGAAAGTGCTGCCAGCTATCTGTTACTGTGCCCATATTCAGGGAAGCCTTTGCCAATGACAAAAAGTCCAAAACTGCACTGATGCAACAACAGGTCAAGCTCTCTTTCTCAGAACCAATATGTGAACTTGGGCCAGTGAAGCATGGAGATAGACTTAGTGACTTGGCACCTAAACGAGAGCATCACACCAAGAACCTCCTCAGAGAGAACCCAATGTTTGTATCTCAACCTTTTAGTAGCCATGAATTAAGATTCAGATTCCTGGTATTGGGAGAAGCACCTGATTGGGCCAGTAGATCCTCCCTCCACGGAATCCTCCAAGGAGTGCTTAATAGCATGTGCAGCAGGTATGGGTACAAAGTCCTCTGTGCACATTCTGGATGAATCCAGAACATGGCCTGTGGAGAAAGGGCTGGATTCATTGCTGTTGGGCTGTGGCGAGTGGACTTCGTCAATTAAGTTCCTGTATCCAGTACAGCAGGGTGAGGTGCGTGTGCCTTTAAGGTTTCTGACCAGCTGACCTTAAAAGGCCGCCTCCCGCACCCTTGTGGCGTAAGCCCTGTGGAGAAAGGGCTGGATTCATTGCTGTTGGGCTGTGGCGAGTGGACTTCGTCAATTAAGTTCCTGTATCCAGTACAGCAAGTTGAGGTGCGTGTGCCTTTAAGATTTGACCAGCTGACCTTAAACGGTCGCCTCCTGCACCCCTGTGGCGTAAGCCCTGTGGAGAAAGGGCTGGATTCATTGCTGTTGGGCTGTGGCGAGTGGACTGTGTCAATTAAGTTCCTGTATCCAGTACAGCAAGGTGAGGTGCGTGTGCCTTTAAGGTTTCCGACCAGCTGACCTTTAAAGGCCACCTCCCGCGCCCTTGTGGCATAAGCCCTGTTGAGAAAGGGTTGGATTCATTGCTGTTGGGCTGTTTGGCGAGTGGCGCTTCGCCCTGAGCATGAAGCTCTGAAACAATGCTTGCACAGGCTGCCCAGGAAACCCCTGTGCTCAGAACATGAGCGCAGAAGAAACGTGAGCGTCCAGGAGACAAGGGAGAAAGCTGTGCGACGCAGCGGAAAACATCGGAGAAAGTAAGTCGCTTTTACTCATGTAATTCGACGAGTGAAGAACTTAACCCCCCAAGTAGCAAATTCGCCATGGAGGGCGTCGCTCATGGCGACTGCCTTTCAGAATTGAGCAAAGTGTGTGTCGAGCCGGACTCTTGCGCTGATTTGGCTATGCATCCAATTGGCGCTTGCATCAACCTGAGTATCACTCACGGCTACACTTTCATAAGCGATCACACTCTTGCGCCGCTGTGCACCAACTGATCCCAGTGCGACCATGCGGCTACACAGGGGACAAACACACGTCACCCAATGCAAAGTACATTAGCATAGAGGCGGACATAACCTTACCTGGTACGGGGCGGCTGCCGGGGCTCCGCGGTTGCTGTCAGCTTCAGAGGCTGAGCTTGTGGGTGTGGGGCGTTGCTTCCCGGCCGCTGCCGTGGGGGTTCATGTGATCCAGGAGGTTCTGCCGGAGCGCTGCGAAGGGTGTGTTGGGGGCGTGCCTCCCATGGCTAGCCCCACCCATGAAGCATATTTTATTTCTACACCAAATACACGGTTTTTTACCCCTGCTCCCGCACACACATCTTTTAAAGTGGTTGGAGACGCTGGAGCGGATGAAGATGTGTTGATTGGATCTGTGGGCACGGAACTAAATGTAGGTAAGCTTCCAAGTACAAGCTCGCCTACTCACCTAGCAGGTATGTTGTTGGAATGGCAACCCAACGAAGAACCTAATCACGATGTATTTTGCATACCCCAAGGAACGCCAAAGGAGTTATCTAAGGGTGGGACGCCTGATTATGGGCGCGATGTCCGTCGTGATTCCCTAGCGGTTGCTAATAAGGTCCTGCATAGTTTGATTTACATGAACAAGGCACGCGCCAACAAATTAGCAAAAAACATTGCCACAATGCAATCAAACACACAAAATACCATTGAAACGTCATAATGCTGAATTGAACGATCCTAATGAGGACATGTGGGCTAACATAAGCTATAAACGCATGAAGCCGGCAGACAAAGCACCGGAGTGGAACTCTAGCGAGACATTGTATAATGACTCATCGTTTAACCAACCGCACTCACAAAAGAGAACACGGACTTCCAAAAGGATATATAAGGAACCTACGAATCAGCGTGGACATAATTTACATTCCTCTGACACAAATGCCTCAGACATTCGTGCACTTTCTGACTCTTCCTTTATAGAACTGCCCTTTCCGAAAATGAGGCAGGGAAGAGTCCTTAGACAGAGGAATGGGATGAAGAGGGGCTTGCAGGCCTCAATCTCTGAGCCTCACAAGTCTATGCTATTACCTGAGTTACAAGCCACGATAATATCCTCCCTGGCAACCTCTTTAGCCCTCTTCATGAAATTATATGAAAACCTGAACGACACAATGAAGGACTTTACAACTTTGATGGCTCTCATGAACACCAAAGTGGGCCACTTAGAGCAAATATGTAGTCAGTCGTCCACTAATCACATTGAAGGGCTGAAAGGTCTAGATGCAGCCTATAAATCCTTGTGTGATCAGAGGAGAAACGACTCTTCCGACAAAAAACTTTTGGCAGAAGTGGAACGAAAAGCACTTTCCCTATTTAAGCACGAGGGACATGGACAAACAGGACACCCCAAATGTAACGACCTCAGTGATACGAACATGGTAAGAAGGGGCACAAAGTTGCCCTCAGCCGAACGTGCTGGGGCGACGCCACGACTTCCTGGTGGAGCTGCTGTGGGCGAATACAGCGAAGTAGAGATTGCCTCCCAAGGTGACGCATTATCAATGACAACCCTGCAACGCTGTGCGACCGGTGTGGCAGTGCTCGAGTGCGATGTGTACACCACTAAGACTCAAACACCCAAGGACAAATTTCCCACAACCACCCAAAGCCGGGACCACAGTACCTCATCGACGTATGAGAAAACCGCTGAGATCTCATTTAACACTGCCTTTGAGCAGGCTAGAGCATGCAAGAGGCAAATGATTATCGATGACCAAATCGCAACAACTTCCAACACAGCACCACAGTCTACTGGTGAGAAACACCGGCCAATTGCGAGCCAAGGCATCAAAAAGCTGAACGTGTTCGCCATTTTCGGAGGTGGTATTCAGGCCATCGCAAAACCACCAGATTCAAAAATTAAATCTATGAACCTCAGTAAAAAAAAAAAAAAAAAAAAAAAAATTGAAAAACCTACCTGCATGACAAAAACATAGGAGCAAGGAAGTTCCTGAGGAACATGAAACTAGTGCATATTGTGGCTAAGGAGGCCACTAAACCTCAACAAGTAGAAAGTACACAACATGTGGACTTGACAAAGGAAGTGGCCCCTCCTCAAGATGTGGTGGACGCAGAAAAACCAAGCAATGCTATATCGGCAGATCTCCTAAACATGTCTACATATGATGACAGGGAGCAATATGAGGCTATAGATATTGCTCTGCCGACGGTATATGCAAAAAACACGAAAGACCTTGTTAACTCCACAATTGCACCTGAACACATCAGTACTGAAGACCATGTCCGTATGGAAGGGTGCTCTCCTGAAACAGAAATCACATCAGCATGTCAAGCGGATAGGGTTGCGCCACAATCGGCTGTCGGGCACAAAAGAGTTAGAATTTGTCGCTTTGCTAACGAAATCGCAAGCCGGGAGACTCGACTGGCTGCCCCTACAAATCCACCCTTTATGACAATGCACGAAAAAAGGCTGAGCTATGTTCCACTCTAAAAAGTGTCCAGCTGGAAGGAGGTGATACCCCTCGAACGTATATGAATGGAAAAGTGGAGGCTAACAATCTCGGCATCAACACTGCTCGTAGGTCGGTAAGCGATGCTAACAGTAAGAATTTGATTAAGAACCGAACAGGTGATCAAAGAGGCATCTACAAGAAAGCTCCAGCAACCAAAGGAAGTCAAGCCAGAAATGAGCACGACAAGACTCCTAACATTAAGGTAATGATTGAGCGTCTTGAGTCTAAAGATAAGTTGATTCTTCATCATGCATACAGACTATTTGATCTTATTCCTAGTCTACGTGCAATAACGTCTAATGATTTAAGGATTGTGGAATTTCCAAATGAAAGACGTAACGATAAAGTAATTCTCCATGCGTCATTGTCGCTGATAGCTACTACAATTCTTGATGCCAATGTAGCGCTGTTTTCGCTGGGGTTCGAAGCATATAAGCTGGAAGCACCGTGTATGTACCAACTATCTCTGGGTGACGGGGCGAACCATGACACGCTAAGCTGTCTACAACAGAACACGGTTTTACATGTTCGAACCAAAGAGGAGAAAGCCTGAGACAAGGAAGGCTGGAACAGGAGTCTTCACGTGTATTAAGGGTGAAAATGCACAGACTGCCAGAAAAAACCCACTCTAGAGACACACGAGGAGGGGAGCTCATCTGATGCCAACAACATGGATATAAGAATCACCACATGCAGAGACAAAAGCTTAAAAGGGCCTCTTAGTTAGCGGCACTCGTTGCTCAAATGCAACAGAGTTCCAGGGAGAATGGGGATGATTAGCTGCATCACTCAATAAGAATGCTCAACCATAATGCCAGGAAAAGCAGAAGTCAGGCGTATGTACAGTCACCTCTTGGACTACGCGCGGCTTTACACACCTGTTCAATCTGAACTGGATGAGTGGTCTGACCTTTGTCTGTTTGCAGGAAACATGGTTAACGGAAGTACCAATCTCATGCGACTATGAAGTAGCCTTGAACCCTGCAATAAAACTAGAGAAAGGGTGCCCAATGGCTGGCCTGTTAACATTAGTCAGTAGGACCTCAGGCTTAAGGATTGCAAAGTCTGTTAACCATTCCCCTTTTATTCAAATAACGATTGTAAGGAGCCCCCAATGTGATGAGGACACCGACGAAATAACACTTTTTAACGCGTTTTATTTTTTAAATGTGTTAACATTAGTCAGTAGGGCCTCAGGCTTAAGGATTGCAAAGTCTGTTAACCATTCCCCTTTTATTCAAATAACGATTGTAAGGAGCCCCCAATGTGATGAGGACACCGACGAAATAACACTTTTAAACGTGTAATGGAATCATTTGATGGCGGGCAAAATCAAATTTTTGGAGCAGATTACAGTACTAATAGATCACCTATATGAGGAAAGGGTGAATATTATGATCTTCGGAGATCTAAACATTGACCTTTTTAAACCTTTCGGGTCAGATAAAAAGCTGCTAGCCAAAGAATGGCTTGAAGAAATGGACTCAAGGCAATTGTTGATGCTGAATGGGAATACACTTGGCTACATGCCACCGGCAACAACTTGGCACTGCGCTAACTCAGCAACCACAATTGACTATGTGTTTGTGTCTCATAACCTGCACGCCCAAATTAAATCCTTTAGGATCAAGAAGAACTCGAATAGTGACCACAATATGCCATCAACCGAGTTTGTAACGCCACTGAAGGAGGCAACAGCGAGGTGGCAATACAAGGTTCTGAGCGAAGCAAATAGGGTCAACTATGCCTCGAGGAACATGAGGTGGCCCAGCTGTCTACCGCTTACTGCAAACACAGTACTCAACTGGAATACGACAAGTTACTGTTCCAATACAGAACTCAGAACGTAGGGCTGAAAAACTCGAATTTTGCCCGAAAACACTGGTTTGATATTGAAAAAAAAAAAAAAAAACGGTTGATGAGACGTGATATTCGTCACTTGCAAGCTCTGGATTTAGAGACACGAAAGTCAAAAGTGCGAACCATAAAACAGAGGTACAAGAATTGGTTAAAGTCCCACCTAGACCTGACCATTCAAAATGACGCCGAGGTAACGCTAGCTCCTTTAAAGAACAAAAACACACAGGACTTTTGGGGTCTTATTAACAACATGCAGGCACCGCAAAAATCCCTGCAAATGTGCTTGGTGAGCGAAATAGAGTGGATTTCTCACTTTGAGGCCTTATATAAAGGAAACAAGGGAGAGGACAGTGGGAATGTACAGAGTTTTCTGCCTCGTTCTCTCTCCTTTTGTAAAAACAACATTGTGACTATAATCTTGAAGGCTAAAAACTCGATAGCTCCAGGCCCGGATGGCCTCACAAACTATACCATTAAGCAGCATCCCGAGATCTGGGCTGAGATTTGTGTGGCCTTGTTCGAAAGAATAAATAAACTGGGTCGGTCGCCCAAATCATGGAAATCAGCAATTATCGTGCCGATATTTAAAAAAGGAGATCGATCAAACCCTAAAAACTATCGGCTGATAGCGTTGCTAGACGTACTGGGAAAAATGTATGCAACGATTCTGCAACAAAAACTGGTAGAGTGGGCAGTTAAAACAGCGCACGTAGGATTCTAGAATGGTCAGCCCAGGGAATGGCAGCTTGATTGCTGTGCTCCTGTACTAGGCCCTAACTGAAAATCCTACTTAAAAATGTCTGCCAGGAACTCCTGAACCTGCTCAGCCAGCTAAAAGGCAGAAGGGAGCTTCACAAGAGAACAGAGGAGAAGGCAGAGAGGACAAGCTTTTGGATTTGCTTAATGAATTGAAGCAGGACATGGCTGAGATAAAAAATAGCCCTTGTTAAATCAGAGGAGAGATTTGAATCAGTCACCAGGAGAGCGGATTCAGCTGAAGAACATCTTACAATTGTGGATGAGAGGACTTTGAAACTGATGGATCAAATCAGAGAACTGAAAATAGCTAATGAAAAAATAACCTCTAAACTGTCAGAGCAAGAAAACTTCTCCCGAAGAAACAATCTCCGTCTGGTTGGTTTTCCTGAAAATGCTGAAAGAGGTAACATGATGGATTTTCTGCTCAATAACTTGCCAAAAATACTGAAACTGGATGCTGCTGTAAACTTGGAAATTGAAAGGGCTCATCGGGCACTTGGTCCCAGACCTTCATTGGGTGAAAGGCCAAGACATATCATTGTGAAGTTCTTGAGGTTCCCAGTTAAGGAACTTATATTGAAGAAAGCACGTGAACTCAAAGATCTTGCTTGGGGAGGAAACAAGATTATGATTTTTGTGGATTTCAATAAGAATGTCCTGGAGAAGAGGAAGGCGTTTGATAAGGCTAAGGTTAAAGCTCATGCAAAAGGATTGAATTATTACATGGTCTTTCCTGCCATCTTGAAGGTGGTCATTGATGGTCAGTTACATGCTTTTAGTGATTGTAAGACTGCAGAGGCATTTTTAACTGACTTGGATGTTGATCCAATGGAAGGTACTTCTCATGATACTAAAACTGCTAATCTGATGAGAAAAAAGAAGGGGAGACCTGTCTACACTGATTGAAAACTGGCTTGTTTATTTTGGATTTGGCATTTTTTTATTATTCATTAGAAACTGTTTAGTGTACTTTGCTATTTTAAGATGGCTGCCAGCTTTTTTTTTTGCTGTTTACAACGTTTTAGAACCTCAGACTTCCTTTGAAAGTGTACAGAAAATTCTTGCCTGAACTCTCCGTAAGAATTCCTCCCTTTTATTGTGTTTCGGAGTTGAGCACCTTGTATGATGTGACGGCTACGTGGATTTGTCAGGAAGTATGTTTCATGATGGCAATTCGAGTAAGCATGTGCTGTGCTCCGTGTGGACAGTGTATGCTCATCGATCTCCATACATCTGTCACCCGTGGCGCTTCTTTATGCGCACGTTGAGAGTGGTTAGCCCTCACCTTTGCGGGGGCGGAGCATCGCTCGGCACGTATCATGCTGAAGGAATGGCCCCCACCCATGAGGGCGGCGCAGCGACTCCTGGAACAGTGGCCCACCACACTCCATGCCCGTGCACATAATCGGATCGAGGAGCTCAGTGCTCTCCTCTAGGAGCCCCCACCTTCGGGGAGGCGTGGCTTACAGTGGTAACTCAAGGAAAAAAAAATGGCAATGTGTTTTGCCTCGTTACCCGCGGAGCACGGGGGATTGAAATGGTGGTGTTGTCTTCCCTGATCCACAGAGCTACAGGCCGGAACCCCTTACGGCTTGTGAGGTAACTCTCATTGTGCACGATACCGGTGGTACTAATGGCTCATCCAATGACATCTCATTATGTGGAGGTTTATCAACATTTGCTTGCGACGTGGCTGCTGTAGGGCAAGGGGACTGAATTAGGGGTTAAAGAGTGGCGTGTGCAATGTGCACTGATTCACAAATTGTTGGAACGTTTACACATGAAATGCTTGCATATCTCCTCTCTGCTTCATCTATGACTGTTTGCTGGCTTATTACTTAATCTATGTATATTGTCAGCATTCCCTGCTCTCCCCACTTCACGCCAGCACGACTTATCCACTTTATGGATGTGGCAGAGTATCCTGAGGTCTGGATAGTTCGTAGGAATCTACAGGGGTTGTGCCACGTCATGCAGTTGGATGTAAATGGAAGAGTGGGAGGACTGTTTGGATCTCCTATTCGCCTCCTGTCTGGCCTGCCAGTGTGCCAACATTGGACACGCACACTCTGACAATCAGCGGGCACACAGCATGGTTCCCCATTGCCTTTCTCGGATGTGCTATTACAGTGCATGATTCCAGATGACCTGAGGCAGGTTGATTCGAGATACGTGTCTGCTGTTAACTGATTCATAACTTGATCTGAAAGGTTTTGGAGGTCAGACCACATTGTCAATTTCTGCATTGGTGGACAATTGAATGTGTAGGCTACAGTTGGTAATTGAATTCATTTCTGGTCTATGTCATTGTGAATCCTTGCAACTATATGGCCTGCACTCTTCGTGGAAATACAGTGGAAGTGGATTGTAAGTGTAGGATTCCAGTGAATAGCTGTGATGTGGTCCATCTTCAATGTAGCAGTGTCCAGGTTTAATGCAGGACGCTCAACTTGCTGCCTACGCCTTAGATGAAGGAACATTATATCACATGAACCTACAAGTCCTAACATGCTCCATGTTGTTAGATTGGAATTCTGAATTGGTTTGCATGTCCACATATGCATGGCATAATTAACAGTAAGGTTTGATGGGTCATGCATACAAAATGGCTCACCTACAAAGATCAACTAGTTGTTAGGCTTTAATAATGGTTTAGACAGCTTGACTACAGCACTGACTGTCCGATGGTGATTGATGTTCCTTCGTTTCATTCGAGAACACCCTGTGACAAGATGCTTCTCTTCATTGACTGGTTTATTGAATCAGGGGTCACTCATCCCAGCCTCTACTGTTTCCCTCACTGTTATGGATGTGACGTTTATTATCTGATATTTAAGTCCCATTGAATGGGTATTGAGGGTGTATGTAGGTATCCTTAACATGCTGGTTATTCTGATGTGTAGAAAGCTCCTGTTGACTTGAGATCTACTACAGGACCTGAAATTCATTGGTCCTGCCCTGTATACCTTATGTCCAGAATAATGGTAATGACATGGGTCACGATGTATGGATCGTCACATTATACCAATTGAGGCAGTAAGGAAAACGGGCAGATATTATGCTTGATTTTAATATTCTTGGAACTTTAGGTCTGGGGTTAACTATCTGGGACTGTACTGAATCAAGAATACAGTCATACAAGCCTATTGTTTTCTCATGGGATTGCATGATTGTTCTTATGGACTGGTCTGGGGCTAACTCTTGTTTGATGGACTGGAAATTACTTGGTTGTGGGAGTCATTGTATGGAACAGCATGCTTTTGATAGATATCCTGAATTAAACTGTTAATTCGATCTTTGGGTTCAATATATGCATCCTCTGATCAGCGATTCATTGTTTAATTTGGTCATCATTAATTATTAACGGTTTTTTGCCTTCCCTTTTTTTGTTGGTTTGGCATGTGGGGGTCAGCTCCAGACTGGTCCCCTTTTGTCATGATGTATTCATGTTTATTGGCAGAACAATGCACTGTATGTTTTCTCCAATTGCCTTCCTTGATTTTGTTATTGAATTCTTATTATACTGTCAAATATGTGATAGATGGTTGTTTGTAAGGAGGGGAGGGGGGTCTCTGTTTCTGTGTGGGATTGCAACACTTGATTTGGATATAGGATATTACTTTGGTTGTCTATAGTTTTAGATTGTTTGTGGGCCTTTCACGATTGGTCTTGCACGATATATCGGTTGAGATTAATTTTTGTGTTTGATATCCTGTTGCCGGTTACCTGATTTTGGGATGGTTGAGTGGTTGGGGTTGATAAGGTATTTGTGCTTTCCAGCAGTTTCTGGCTGTTACTTAGAAACCTAATGTAATGTTTGTGTTGGGCTTCATAACAGAGCGATGGGTTGGCTGATATTTAAGATGGCTTTATGGGAGTTTTTGTGGGATGCTTGCTTTTTGTAACATGCCTTGAACTGGTTGTCTTGGTGTTAGTGCATACTATGTGTCATAGGGATATGATTGTTCTAGGAATTATATGGAACAAAAAGTTGTCTAATTGACGTGTCTAGGGATGGGTGTGTTTTCGTGTGGTGGATTATTATTGAAGGTTCATTTCTTAGATTAGAATTGGTAGGTGGGAGGGGGTTGGGAAGGTATGGATTGGATGTAATTTTGATTTTGTGTACTTGGGTGTAATTGGATGCATAGTCTGAGTGTTTTATGTAGGACAGGTGCGGTAGTGATAGATAAAACATCATAATGAAGGGATTTCTGATTTTAAGTTTATTGATATGACTTATGGGGAGTGGAGGGGGGTTTCCTGTTGTATTTTTGAGATGGAGGAATTGTGAAATTTGTTGATCAATGTTCAGGAAGTTGTTAGTTGATTGCTCTTACACTTTATGGTGATAGGGTCTGCGGCTTTAGTTTAATTATTTTGGAGTACACTTGGTTTGTTATAGCTTAAAGTAGGGTAGGAGATTTATTCATAGATTGTAGAAGTTGGCCTAGGATGCCTGGTAGGTATAGTTCTGAATAGATACTGGTGTGTATATAATTTTTCTTATTATAAGCCTGATGGTGGTTGGGCTTCTAGTACTGGCAGATATGTGTGTTTTGTGTGTCTTTTGTTGTCTTTTTTTCCTTATCACAAATTTTTCTTTTTTCTTTTTGACTTATTTAGTGAGACTAGTCTGTGTCAATGGATGTGATGGTGATTATGTGAAATGCCTATCATTCTAGGGGTGAGTTATTGATCCTTTAATCTTTGTTTCGTGGAATGTCAGGGGTATTGGATGTGTGTTTAAAAGGAGGAAGGTGTTGGCACGGATATGGAGGAGTAGAATTGTGTTTCTTCAGGAGACTCATTTGAATGAGCAGATTGGGGATTATTTGTCTACTCGCAATTACCCACAGGCGGCATCAAACTATTATGCTGCTAAATCTAGGGGGGTTAGTATTTTATTTAGGAAGGGACTATCTGTCAAGATTGAGAAAGCAGTAAAGGATCAAGAAGGTTGTATTCTTCTGATTGATATATTACATAATGGGAAGAAACTTACTGTGGGGACAGTATATGCTCCATGTGCCCCAGATGTGGGTTTATTAAGGAAATTGGATGATCTTTTGGGGGTGATGGAAGGAGAGGCTATTATTTTAGGTGGAGATTTTAACTTAGTGTTAGATAGTGATGTGGACAGAAAGTCTGATTGTAGATATAATAATGGGAAATTAACTGCAGAATTGAAACAGTTTGCTTTTAAGTATAATCTGGTTGATATTTGGAGGGTTCATCATCTAAGAGATAGGGAATATTCGTTTTATTCGCCGGTCCATAATTCATACTCTCGGATTGATTTTTTTAAAATTAGTGATAGATTAGTTGGTCAGACGTTTAGTTCAAGTATTGGGGAGAGGTATTTCTGATCATGCTCTTATAGATCTGAAAATCAATTTACATGATATTCATAAATGGAGAATGCAAGCCAATTCACTTAATGACCCTCTAGTTAATGAGGGATTGGATGAATTTATTCAGAAATACTTTGAGGAGAATAATGGATCGGCTGACATTAAGGTTGTGTGGGACTGCTTTAAAGCGGTTTTACGAGGTTAATTGATTTGTAGAACTTCCCATGCTAAAAAAAGAAATAAAGTAAGGATTGAAAAGTTAGAGAAGGTTATTGTGCATTTGCAAAGGAATTGTGCACAAGTAGGGAAGGATTACGTATTACGTGAAACATAAATTGAATAAATTGGAAGAGGAGTTAAATATGCTTTTGCATTCACAAGCAGGGAAGAGTTTATTTTATACGAAGCAGCGCTTTTGGGAATTTGGGGACAAAAATTGTAGACTTCTGGCAAATAAACAATGGTCTGATGGTGGACAGATGTGTTCCATCTATTGAAAATGATAGAGGTGAGGTATTTCATAGGAGTGAAGATATTTGTGAAGAATGTAGATTGTTTTGTAAAGAGTTGTAGAAGGAACAATTACATCCTACTGAAACAGACTTGCAGTCTTTTTTTGATAAAGTTCACCTTTTAAGACTTCGGGATGACAAAAAATTGATTCTAGAGAGTCTGCGATCGATGTGGCTGAGGTTACTGCTGCAATATTGCAATTGAGAGACGGAAAATCACCAGGGCCGGATGGGATTATTTCAGAATTTTATAAAAAATTTGTTGAGCAAATATTGCCTATTTTATGTGGCCTCTTTAATGAATTTTTAGAGTCTGGAATGGTATGTGATTCAATGACAGATGCAATGATTACTGTAATTTCTAAACCTGATCGGGATCACAGGAAGTGCAGTAATTATAGACCTGTTTCGCTGTTGAATGTGAATTTCAAGATATTTACAAAAATATGGGTGAATAGGCTTATGGTTAACATGGGTGATCTGGTGGATGAGTCAGGTGGGTTTTATCTCGGGCAGATCTGGATATGATAATATCAAGACCGTTTTGGATGTCACTGGAAAACATAATAAAAAAATCGAAAGGGATAATTGGGTTTTTTGATGCGGAGAAAGCATTTGATCGAGTTAATTGGAGGTTTTTGGAATGCACTTTATTAAAAATGGGATTTGGACCAACCTTTATGAAAATGATTAAGTCTATTCATTATGAGGTTAAAGCAAGGGTGACTATAAATGGTTTAATATCGGAGTCTTTTTCTTTGTCTAAGGGCACGAGGCAAGGGTGCCCTTTATCGCCTTTTTTGTTTGATTTGGCACTTGAACCTTTGGCGGCTTATATTAGGCAATGTGGAGAAATTAGAGGTTTATGTGTTGGAGGTGTGTAAGTTAAGGTATTGTCTTATGCAGATGATATGTTGGTCCTACTGTCAATCCTGAACAATGTGGATTGGTTCTGAAATGGATGTTTGAAGAAGTGGGTAAGATTCCGGGTCATAAGATAAACTGGGATAAGACCGAGATATTCCCGCTGTCTAATGAGTCTAGTAGGATATTTTGAAGGTATGGAAATGCAAATGGTTCCCTGAGTATGTTAAATATCTTGGTATTTATATCATTGGTGATTTGAAGAAAATTATGCTATATAATATTGATAAACTCGTGGATAAAATTGTATATCCATTAAGACGATGGGAAAGACTTCATTTATCATTATGGGCGATAAAGAGGATTTTATTACCAAAAGTTTTATATATAATTCAGTTGATTCCGTTATTGATTTTCAAAAAACAGATTTTGCAAATTGAACAGATTTTTTTAATGTTTCTTGTGGGGGTTGGGTAAGAGGCTGCAGATCCCTAGATTTATGTTGATGCAAAGTGTGGATGAAGGAGGTTTTGGATATCCTGACTTCTATAAGTACTGTAAGGCGTTCCTGCTCAAGAGGGGTACTTATTATTATATGAATGATGACTTCGCAGGTGCTATATGGCTACGCATGGAGAGAGGGGTTTGCAATCCGTATCGTTTAAATCGCCTTTATACCATGGGCAATATGTCGGTTAATAGATTAAAGTTGAAGTCTACCGTGGCAACCAGGCGAACCTTGCAGGGTTGGTTTGGAGAGAATAGCCAGTCATATGGTTTTAGCGAAGATGCTTCTCTTTGGCACAATGAGGTCTTACAATTGAATGATGTTTGATTTGGCAAAATTAGGTTTAGAAGGGGGTTTTGACAATAGGTGATATATTGGATGGTGATCATCTTTTGACATTTGGGGACATACAAAGGAAATATGGGTTGCATGAAAGAGAAAGACGAAAATATGAAGACCTGAGCTCCCCGATTCATCTTAGGAAAAGAATGATTGGTAATTCATTGGGAATCAAACCTGCACTGTGTCAATTGCTTACAGGACAGGAATATTCTGTGCGTACATATATGACCTTTATGCATTTGGAAGATAAACATGTTGCGGCGTGGGATAAATTGAGAATGGTGTAGTCGGATGATTTAAATGTGTATTTTACGGACAGGGAATGGAAGGATATTCTTAGGGTAAGTGCCAATGTGGGTACAGATTTGAACTTGTGTCTGATTAGACAGAAGCTAGTGGGTAAGGTGTACTGGACACCAGTTAAAATGCATAAACTGGGGTTACAAACTGATAATCTATGTTGGGGATGTGGCAATGGTGTTGGTACCCTTATGCACCTTTTATGGGATTGCTCTAGAGTTCGGACTTTCTGGACTGATGTGATTGATAGGATTGATTTAATTTTGGATGTAGTTTTACAGAGATCGGGTGGGAATATTATCTTATTTCTACATCGAGGTAGGTGTAGGCGTTATTTAAAATATAGTGGTTGGATAAATAAGGCTTTATTGGTGGCCATGAGACTGATCCTTCGAGTTTGGAAGAAGCCTACAGTTGAAGATTGGTTAGTTGATTTGCGCACATTATCGAATTTTGAAAAACTCATTTAGAGTGAAAGACAAGGGACAGGTGTACAATCTATTTTGGGGTCCATTCAATGCCTTGTACGATTGACTATATGGGCTGTGGATTCGTATGAGAAGTGGGAGAAAATGATGAAGTGGGTAAGGGAAGAGAAAAGGCAATGAGATAGGGAAGGGGAAAAGAGGAAGGAAAGGAAAAGGGGAAGGAAGAGAAAAGGAATATTTCCTTTTTTTTCTTCTCTCACTATTATACTTTTTGGGGGATTTGGTTTGGTGTCTGTGTGTTGTTGGTGTTTGTGTGTGTGTTCTATGTTAAATGTTTTTATTGACTGTTGTATTTTGCCCTTTTATCATTTATAAAATGAAAATGTTCTTAGTATGTCGGAGGGATCATTTGATTATGCTGTTTATTGTTATGTTATTTAATTGAATGATTTTGGTTTGTGTTCTCTGGTTAACTATTCCTTTCTGTATTTGATTATTCTGTGATTTAATTTGATGATATACTAATAAAGAGATTTAAAAAAAAAACCAGCGCACGTAGACATTCGGCAGGCTGGTTTTGTTAAACAAGTAGGTTGCTTATTAAACTCTTGGTACTCAATTTGATAAAAATGGAGGCTCTGAAATCAAATACAACAGTACACTTGGCGTTTATTGATTTCTCGAGTGCCTTTGATACTGTTGATCGGGATCTCCTGTGGTCTAAACTACAACAGTGGGGATGTCCCCAAGACTTAGCAGAGGCAATTCAGGAGCTTCACACAGATATATCTATTAAGATCCACCTAGCTCAATCCGGGTTACGATCAACTGCAATTAAAACACACAACGGAGTACGACAGGGATGCCCTCTTGCTGCAGCCATATTTAGCCTGTTCATATCTGACATAGGCACCTCGATAGTCGCTGTAAATTAATTCCCGCCCAAAATAAACAAATCGTATGTAAGCTGGCTCCTAAATGTCGACGATTTAGTCGTGATGGATTTAACACCTGTCGGGTCACAAAGGAAACTTGATGCGATCCAGCGTTACCTAAAAGACAACCGATTGTTGATTAATACCAAAAAATGTGAGATCCTGGCACTTAAGAAGCTGACAGGGGGTGCCTCGGAAGGAGCTAAAAAGCTAAAGTGGTTCCTAAGTGGGGATGTAATGACAATATCACAAAGCGTAAAATACCTGGGAATGGTAATAAGCGCCTGTATCCACGATGGCCCATGGATTGCAGACACAAAAAGGAAATGTGTTCAGCTAGCGAGTCAAGCACTAATTATGAAAAAGAAATTTGGGATTTTTCGCTCAAACTTTTGCGGCTTTTCTACCAACAGAAAGTTATTCCAGTTTTGATCTACGGGGCCGAGAATGCGCTGGGCTTCTCCCATGAAGTATGGTCCACCCTGGAGAATCAACACTGGACGAAAGTCCTGGGTTTACCAAGGGGGACAAAGACTTCATGTATAAGATATGAATTATCTGTCATATCAATCCAGGCAAGGATTAGTTGGAACTTGTTATCTCTGTTTCGTAGGACTCGTGCTCGAGAAAACATCCCACAATTTGAAATTCTTTATAGTATTCCGGCATCCGAGCAGAAACTGGTGTCAATGTGGTTGCAGAGATTTGAGTGTCTGTTGGCAGAATTTGACATCACGACAACCATGCTCCACAAAAACTCTAATGCCGCAAAATTGAAAATTTGGTGCCTCAATTGGGAGCAAACCTGCACAGAAAGAAGGATGGAGACCTTGATGATAGACGTGCCTGCTGAAGCCCGTGCCTTCAATAACGCCCAACGTTACATTACTTTGTTCCCGGACCCTAATGCACGTAGACGTTTTATGCTATTTCGAATGAATTTGTTTAAAACTAAAGAACGTCTACGAACGTGGAGATGTAATAAGAACAGATTTTGTACAAAAGAAGCAGAATCACTTAAACATCTAGTGCTATTTTGCTCCCACTTTCGACATGAAAGAACTGTGCACTTGGGGCCCTAGAGCGCATGCCACCCGTCCCTGTGTGCGGACGAATGGTGGGGTCACATGTTCAACGGAAGTGATCTAAAACTAATCCCATTGACGCACTTCTTAGCCATAATTGAGACTGGGTTGCGTTTGGACCCTGATGCACAGACCGCAGATTGAAACCAATTGAGCCGTAGGGAAGTTCGACTTGGGAAGTTTCTGGGGATTGGGGATTTGGGAACTGGGACTGGGGATTAGTGATGTATGATGTATGTTTTGTATGATCGTAAATGATTTTAAAGGTTTGTATAAACTAATAAAATTAAAAAAAAATAAAAAAAGAACATGGTTGCTCTGCTTCAACCTTCTCAGCACCAAAGGAATCAGTGGGATCTGTGTGAATGCGTACACCAGGTCACACTTCCAGGGGATTTCCAGTGCACTGGCCAGGGATCTAGCTGCAGGAAACTCCCACTTCCTGTTCAAGGTAGTGGTGAATAGGTTGATCAGAGGAAGCCCCCGCAAGTAGAAGATCTGCTTACAATCTCCCGTCGAGCTCTGACTCCTGTGAAACCCGCTTTGGCAAGCCGAGTGCCTCAGCCCAAGTATTCAAACGATGAGCAAGATGAGACAGCTGCAATCACCTTGTTCTTGACTGCCCAGAACCACCAGAGCATTGTGCATACAGTCATTGTATATTGGTTACTGGGAAGCCAGTCAACACAGTTCAACGGGTACATGAAACATTATCCTTGCCCTCCACATAGCCAATACTGACCGGTCTCCGAGAACCGGCCTTGGTGGGGGTCCATTACTCCGGGCTACTCATTCCAATAGCCATCCTGGTCAAAGATTCACCCATGAAGGTTTGGGGAGCTCATCTTCAGGCTATTTCAGTGAGCGGCCTGTGGGTTGCCCTGGAGAGGCTCATCCACATCAACTTGCTGGAACTCAGGGAAGTTTCTCTGGCATAGTGATTTTTTAAAAACAATAAGAGGTTTGACTTTCTAGTTCCTTGTTCCTGTTCGAGCCGTCCTTAGAAATATTTTCAGCCATGTGGCATCTGGGCCAGAATACATTGAGCCCTCCACACCTCAGTTACGCCTCTTTCCCTAGCACTTGGTAGCAGAGGGACTGTAGGTGGACAGGCAATGGAGGAGAGAGGAGCATGAGAACCCACCTCCAACAGATTTCAAAGCAAAGGTAGCCGACAGGCCTCTAGTCGAATGAGCCCTGAGACCCCCAGGCCCTTCCTTCTCTTCCAGGTAATGGTACTCAAGTAGAAAATGTTCCAACGGCGGTTGGTCTGCTTGGCAAAAGCCCTGAACATAGAGACACTAGTGTAACCCACAAATAGATGGTAACCTTTTCTGATGTCCCTTGTCCGAGAGACAGAAAAGCTGAGAGCCCTCTTAGGGGCCAAATGGTGAAACTGCTCCTCCACCTTAGAAGGCTGAGGTAGAGGGAAGAACATTGATTTTCTTTGACATGTGTTTATCTGACACTGCCATGAGAAGAAAGGTTGGCCTCACACACAGTCACTGTGTCCTTGGAGAGCACAACCGAAGGGGGCTTAACAGGGAGTTAAATGACCTACCCAGCAGAAATGAGGACAGCCACAAAAATCACCTTAATTGGAAGAAATCTTAAAGGACACAAATCTGAAGTCTGAAATGGAACAGGGTTAAAATATGCAAGAACAAGTTTGAAATCCCAAGCAGGAACAAACAGGCGCATGGGGAAACAAGCTAGATAGACCCTGCAACAACTGCATAACAGTAAGGATAATGAAGAACGAAACCTGTTTTGAGGTCCTCGTAAAGATTGAAATAGCAGACAAGTGGTACTCCTGCACAGTTCCAATCTGAAAGGGGAAACCTCAGTAAAGAGGAGGTCGGACTAATCAAAGGATCCAAACCCTGGCTCCTGGCACCAAAACAAAAAGAAAATGTAAGCCATCAGCAGGCAGGTTGACTTGGTGACAGGCCTCCAGCAGAAAGCACATCCAAGACATCGTCAGACATACTACTCCTCAGACCAAATCCTTACAGAAGGCAAGCATGGAAGCTCCGGCTCAGGAGCCTCATGTGTGGGGACCTCAGCCCCCTGACCGGGAGAACATATCCACCCTTGTCAGAAGGCATAAAGGAGGACAGATAGTCATGCCCACAAGTTCCAGGTAGCACGTCCTTTGTGCTCAGTTTGGCACTGTCAGGATCATGGTAGACGTGCACTTGAGTCTCATAAGAACCAGTGGAATGACAGGAATCAGTAGCAATGCATAGATGAGTTTGACGTTCAACTTGAAAAATGAATGTGCCCCCCAGCTGAGAAAATTCCATAGAGCAGAACAGTGTCCACTCTATGTTTACACCAAGGTCCACTTAGGGCCGAGGGGTCGTCAAAAGGGAGAAAATCTCATTCCCTCCCACTCATGGGAGTCTGAAGTCTGCCTGCAGAGGGCATCCGCCAACATGTTCACTTCCTACAGCAGCTGGCGGCAGTGGGCGATGGCGGTTGCAGCGGAGTTGCCAGTGTGGTGGCGTGGAGCCGACTTGGACCCATGCGACTGTGGCCATGGAGCAGTTGTCCTGAGGAAGCTGTGAATGGGTCCAGCCTGGTGTGTGATGGGTGCCCAGGCAGGGATCCCTGTTGTGCATTGGAGGTCTGCTGCGGTGGACCTTTGGCCTTCACTGGTTAGCATGCTCCCTCTTGCCCGGATCCTGGCGATGCTGCTTTTGCTGTTTTGAGCCATGGTGGGTTGCAGATGGTGACAATTTAGGCCGAAGCCGGATGGCTGGAAACAGCACAATATACCATCTTTCGGAGAGGATTACAAGAAGATATCAAGGATGAACTAGCGTGTGGCAGCAGACCTTGTACTTTATCTGATCTGATTTGTTTAACCCTGCAGATCGATTATAGACTTACAGAACAAAGGTCAGAGAGGAGAAGATTCCGGAATTTCTCTAATCCCAATCCCGGTCTCCCACTTCCTTCCTCCTCACCTGAAGCTGCATTGTCGAGGGATGAACCAATGCAGATAAGGAGCAACTAGGGGTCCTCTTAGCTCAGCAGAAAGACAACGGAGATGAGAAAAGGGCCTTTTGTATGTTCTACGGATCACACAAGCATCTTTTGCCAGACTGTCCAGAAGTGTCCCCCCCCCCCCAGGCACTCGGGAAATGACAAACCCTGGGTCTAGAGGGGACCAAGCCTCAGGGTCTGAATCCAAGTCACTCTCTTTTCACCTCTACCTTCTCTGTGCAAACCGACAACCAACTGATGGTGGTCAAGGTCCATTTACAAATAGGAAGAGGAAACATTGAGACTTGGGCCTTGATAGACAGCAGAGCAGCAGGAAACTTCATGAACGTACTATGGGCCAAGGAGGAGGAAATCCCCATGCAGCAGTGACCGGAAGAGCAGGCCGTTGAAGGAGTCAATGGATGGCCCTTAAGCTCTGGTTTAATCACCCACACTTCTCCTTCGCTCAGCATGACCATTGGCAATCATAAGGAAACGTTATGTTTAGACATTATCTGAGCAGCCCATTTCCCGATCATACTAGGTATTCCTTGCATGAGACGACATAAACCTACCATCATGTGGACCAAGAATATACTACAGCCACATACAGAATACTGTCTCAAGGACTGTCTTTAAGAGGTTCAGGAGGTTTCTGTTCTAGCAGACCCCAACTCCCGATCTTCCATCACAGCAGTCAATTGTATTCCACCTAAATATCAAGAATTCTTTTACTCGCTCACAGACCGGAGGATTGCGCTATAGACCTTTTGCCAGACGCTTTAGTTCCCTTTGGACGTATGAACACTCTTTCCATTCCAGAGAAGAAGGCCCTTAGGGAATACCTCGATTCCACTATTAAGACCTTCCAAGTCTACGGCTGGAGCCTCTTTATTTTTATTCCCAAGAAGGAATCAACTGAACTAAAGCCATGTATAGACAACAGGGATCTAAACAAAGTCACCATCCGGGACAGGTGCCCCATGCCTTTGATCAGGGACATCATGGAAGCCGTACAAGGAGCAGAGGTCTTCTCAAAATTAGACCTTCATGGAACATGTTACCTTCTTCGAATTAAGAACTGTGATGAATGGAAGACTGCCTTCCGGACACTCTACGGCCATTTCGAATATAGAGTCATGCCTTTTGAACTGACCAACCCTCCAGAAGTCTCAACGATGTATGGATCGTTTGTTCTCTGATCTGTTCTATTCTGTGATAGTATACCTCGCTGATATACTGGTCTTTTCAGCTTCAAAGCAACAACACCAACAACAATTCCAGGAGGTTATTTTGTGCAGAAAGCAAAAAACATAATTGCCAGTAATGATTCCATAAAAACAAACCAGCAAAAAGGCCAATACCAAATGGATCTTGCATGTATACTTGAGGCTCGTGCATTGAACAAACCACCAGCTTACCCAATGATCTTTCCAGATCAATACATTTGCGAAAATTCATGAGAATGCGTTTGAACATCCTCCCAACCCGGGAAGTTCTGACAAAAAGAAGACCACTATCCAAAACTGAAAAATCTTGTTGATTCTGTCAACAAAGTTCCAAAGACGAAACTCTCCATCATATAATAATGGAATGCACAGCATTGACAGAAAAAAGAACAGCGTTCTGAGGTCTCTTCATGACGAACAACAAAGCCTTGACACCAGAAGACCGCTGGGCACAAATCTTGCTAGGCACCAACCAAAAACTAGTATTCACCATTATCAAATTTTTGAATAATGTATTGGGACTGACAAAGGTTCTCCTAACCAGAAACCAATAGAGAAGAATACAACATAAGAAAAACAAAGAAACCACTTGGATATTTTAAACTCCTTGGGTCTGTTTACTGGTTTCTTGAATCATGAAAAAGAGTGCATAAATGAAGTTTATAATCTAAACTAAATCATTTTAATAACAAAAAAAATTAAAAAGAAAAGTAGGTAAACAGCATGGAACATCCTTTTGCGTACTTGTCTAAAACCTTAATATCCAGTGAATGCAACTACTCTGTTATGGAGAGAGAACTATTGGCGATTAAATTAGCCTGTGAGGAATGCCGTCATCAATTACTCAGTCAGACACCCCAAGTGAGGTGCGTACAGATCATAAGAATCTCTGCATCTTGCAACAGATGGAATGCTGCAATGGCACGATGGGCTCATTATTTTGCCCACTTCCATTTTACCATAACCTACATACCTGGAACACAAAACGTCATAGCCAATGGTTTGTCTCGCTACCAACATAAGGAAGGTAATAAACCTTCGATTCCAGAAGCATTGTTTCTGAGAAATCGGTGCGTTTGCTCCGTTTCCTCCTTTCTACAGGAAGTCAAAGAAGCTTCAGCCAGGACACTCCATTCTTCTAAAGACACAATTCCTTTGATAAATAAGTAAGGTCTGTATTTTCATAAGGATCGCCTGTTTCTAGCTTCAGTTCCGCTCCAACAAAAGGTTATGTCATGGTGCCACAACAGAAAGGTGGCAGGGCATAAGGGCTATCCTGCAACCCTGGAACACATCCGAAGGAATTTCTGGTGGCTTTCAATGTTTAAAGACGTTAAGGAATACATCAGATCTTGTTCTGTGTGTGCCCAGTGTAAATATGGAACAAGCAAACCTGTGGGATACTTAGAACAAGGATCCACCCCAACCAGACACTGGAGTCATGTCTCCACAGACTTCATAGTTGATCTACCCATATATCAGGGAAAGACCGCCATCATGGTCACTATTGACTTGTTTTCCAAGATGGTGCATTTTGTCCCCCTCCAAGGGCTACCTGCTGCTCCGGAAATGGTAAAGGTCTTTTTTCAGGAGATCCTTCGCTACATGGACTTCCTGAATGTATCCTCTCAGATAGGGAGACACAGTATACCTCCTCAGGATATCATCCCCAGACCAACAGACAAACAATGTCTCAATGCCACCATGGAGCAATACCCGAGATGTTTTACCAACCTCGAACAAGACAACTGGGTAGAGCTCCTCCCCAGAGCTGAGTTTGCCTAGAACAACACTCTCCACTCGGCTATCGGTATGAGACCTTTCTACTGTACTTATGGTTTACACCCACGTTCCCTGCCTATTTCTACTTACTCCTCCTTCGGTACCATCAATAGACATTCTTTTGGAGGACATTTCTCAAGATCACAAAAAGGCGTATGAAAACCTTGAAGACAGCAAATCAAGAAATAAAGAACAAGCTGATAAACATTGCAGAGGAGTACCGGACTGGAATGTGGGTAACAAGGTCTGGCTGTCGACTACATTCTTACAGAGAATGGGTTCAACCATCCAAGTTATCACCTAGATATACCGGTCCATATGAAATACCAGCCAAGATCAATCCTGTAGCTTTCAGATTATGACTACCCAAGTCCCTGCATCGGTTACACCCAGTGTTTCATTCCCCTCTTCTTCGCTCTTATGTTCGTGATAACCACTCCTGCTCAAAGCCCCCATACCGAGTGCAAGTTCCACCTCAGACTGATGAATAAGCGGTTTCTCATATCTGTGATTCCAGATACCACAAAGGAACTCTCGAATACCTGGTGAGTTGGAAAGGGTATCCTTCGTTCGAAGATCCATGGGAACAAAGCTTTCATATCAAAGCACCTCGCATATTATACAAGTTCCATCGTCTTCACACCGGTAAGCCTGGGGGAGGCCGGTATGGCAGTGGCATACTGTCCTGGCATTTCCTGCATGGCAGCTCTGGCACAAGTGGAGACTCAGTCGCCATTAATGCGCAGCTACGTTTTCCCTACAACGTTGGTTAGTGGTCTATGCATTCTCAAGATGGCCGCTGCCACAGATTCTTATTCATTCCGGCTCCGATGCTCACCTCGTTGCAACCCTTCTCTCCTTTGGGCTATACGCTGGTTTGTCTTCTCTTTGTGCTAACGCACTGCTTTCCCTCCTATGTCCTTCCTGCTTGCCTACACAGATTTCCTTTCTTGCTCCCTGCTTCCGCTGCCTCGGTGCCGTGCTTCTCTTGCTTTCTGGATCTCCTGTGTTTCCTCTCTCTGCTTGCAGGATTAATTTCTGTTTGGGAATGTTCTTTGCTGATCACTCCTATGTTAGACATTTGACTTGGACCTCGACATTGCCTCAGAGAGACTTCATCCGGCTCCTAGTGTTTTTTTAGTTTTGTGGATTTTCCCTTCACTGGCTGCTCTGGAAGGGAGCCCTGTGTTTCAGACACCTGCTCTGTTACATATCCGCTGCTGATCTGGCATAGTGGCTTCCTTCCGTGGCAGACCCCATCTCCACAAGGAGAGAAGAACCACCAAGAAAAAGCAGAACATAAGGATTCCTCAGCAAGACCATTCATCTTTAATTGAAGAATCAGGTGAGGAGGTGGAAGAGAGGTTTTACAGTAGGAGTCACTAAAGGGCCAGTGGTGGCAGTAAATCCACTGCTCTGGGGACCTCTGCTTCTACTCTTGCAGGAGAAACACAACTGAGCCTTTTTGCAGAAGGGTGCTAGAGCCCTACCACAGTGGGAAAAAGACAGGAAGGCCCTAAAGGGAATTGACCCGGGCAGCAGAAGCAGCAAGTTGTAGGACAGCTAAACCCAAGGACTTTGCAGTGGCCTCGGGGACCTTGCACTTCTCCAAATACCCATTGGCTTTGCACAGTTTGCCAAACGGCAAGTCCAGAAGCTTTGCTTGAATATCAGGGGCGAACCCAAAGTCTTCAACCAGTAGCAGTAGTAACTTAGTTTATTTCGTATATAAATTCATAAAACTCTGGACACCTAATAAAAACAGTGCATACAACATTTTACACAACAGCAATACATTTATCCGACTTCTCATAGCAGTGATTAAGCACATCCCAAAGCCTAACAAGCATTAGGCTCTCCATCTTGTAACAAATATAATTAAGCCTCATAACAATGTGTAAAAAAACATTCCTTGAGTGAATAAAAAAAACGCGTTCTGGGTAGCTCATAGCAGGAACAAAAGAATAGTAAATGTACATTTGCCTCAATCGTCCAACTGTCACAACCACAAACCAGATATTTGTTTTTTTAATTCCCTCAAGGAATGCTCTTCTGGCAGTTGTATTGGACTCTGTCTACTCCCCTCTGCTTTTTAACCGCTGCTTGGATAAGCCTAATATCGAAGTCGGGAGCCAATGGAAGCGCAGGGTGCGGTGTTGCTGGTCTGGTGGTACATTATGCTCCCGAATCTGAATTGATCAGCGTGTTTAAGCTTCAAAAGAAACCCACTGCCCTCTCCTCCTTCCCTCACCCATTCCTCCCTCCATCTGTAGCTTACTCATCACCGGACCTCTTCCATGCAGCCCTCCTCCAGTAGGTGACTCAAGTTCATGCTCAGCCACACCAGAATTCATATATTTCTTCTTCACTCACCCACTCACTTATCCATACAACCCAGACTGCACCCCTAGCTTCTTCGCACTAACTGTCTTGCAGTCTCATGCACAAGATTAAACATATCGGATATAAAACCCTTCTTAGGCACTATTGGATTACACTTGTGAGAATCTACCAAATGCATTTTGAGAACATTGACTGATATATACACATTGTATAAAGATTCAGAGAGGGCCATATACTTTTTTTTTGCAAAGTTTGGTGAGGATTCGTCCAGGGGGAGCGAAGTTATAAGCCACCCAAAAAGTGTGCCCTTCCTAGGTGTTGAGCAGCTTAACCATAACTGCACGGCTGATGCGGAGAGTGGAGATCACACAACCTTGCATTCCATTGTATAAAACTAGCAATCAGAGAAATAAAGGGATCATGTTTGAACTCAGGACTTCACAATCTGAAGACAGCTAAGCTAAGGAAGCTAGACATGGTATCCCTCTAACGCAGTGGTTTTCTGGGAACCCAAAGCTAGCATTGGCGTGTAATTTAAGATTGTATCTGGAATATGTACAAGTGTGTGGTTCCTGCTGGCAGGGGCACAACATGCCACCTTTTAGCAGAGCTACTGCTTTTCCATACAATTGTCGTGCAAGTAGACCTTTATGAGCAGTGTTCCTTTCTGTTTACAAATGAAATCATCCAATGAAACAAGTATATATTTTCCTCATGCTGTGTACCTCTGACCGCTGATGTTGGTTTGGAGGGTCATTTTTCATACCCTTCTTCTGTGGCCGAGTCCCTGAGATATCAGACGCGCGTAGCGTCCTTATGTCAGGAGCGCAGTACCGTGATCCAGCACTCACTGCTCCCTAACATTCGAACATGTGACGAGAGTGCAAGCCTATGTCTGTGGTACACAGCATTCACTGGATCTTACCCTCAAGATAATGCCCTCCCTACAGCTAGCGTCTTTGCTTCCCCATTGGTCAATGAATATCTCACTCTTCAATGTTTTGGGATTTTGAAAATGTGGTCACCCCCTGTATCGCTGTTTTACGCAGTGCTTACCGCCTTAACAAATGAAATCCGCATGCTAAGCTCACGCAAGTGAGAGCACGTTCCATGACATTTCATCGCAGGTTGTTTTTTTGCTGGGTTTTTTCCTCGCAGATTTTTTCACGAAACAACTCATCCATTTTTTTTTTTGGAGATCCCTTTAATTTTTTTATATTCCCATACACCCACATCCAATTTATATATTTTTGTAACCCCACCAAAAAAATTCGATCCGTTTGTATAGCAAAAAATGTGCGGTAAAAAACCCCACGAAAAAACATTGCGCGATGAAAGGACGTTGTACCTGAGACCAGAATGGGATTGTGGCAATGTGAAAGGCTTTTGTGAATTATGTCCATTGTACAGTAACATGGTCTGTATCACGAAAGCATGGGCACTGAACAAATGTGTGTGTACATTGTACCTCATTTCACACACCGCCAACTGTCTTCTTTCTAGGTGCTGCAACCACACCCTCAGGAATTGTGCAGACACCCGACAGTATGTCAAGTATTTCCAGCTATCACAGTGGATTACATGCTCCGCACCAATGTCAACTGTTGTTGCAGCCTACGTCGTTACTCGGAGTAGGCATGCCAACAACGAAGAAGAAAGTCAAGTAAACCGACCTGGGGAAAATGCCCGACATGAAGTGCTACAGGGCAAACAAGGAAGAAAACAGCAAATTAAAGAACGTATATATCGCACCAAGGTGAATTTATTTAAAATGTCATCCAAAAACCACATTATTCGCCTGTACAGACGGAATGTTGATGCCATTTTGTACTTAGTAGGGCTGATCAAGGGGGACGTGGAACCAGGCACTAAGAAGATTACAGCCATTCCACCTTTGGTGAAAGTGCTAGGAGGTCCTCACCTTTGTGCTACTGGATCATAGCAGGGTACTGTAGCCATGGCAGCAGGGCTGTCTCAAACAAGTTTTTGTAAGATTTTGAAGTTTTCCTGCCTGCACTTCTGAAACGCATGTCCAAATTCATGGTTTTCCCGACATAGTGATGTAGACTTGGTGGCCACTGTGAAGAACGGGTTCTTTGCAACAGCTGGTTTCCCGAATGTAGTAGGGGCCATTGACTGCACACAAGTCCGCATAATACCACTGCGTGCAAGGAACCAAATGTTCAGAAACAAAAATGCACTATTCCCTTAACATCCAGATGACCTGCAGTGCTCACTTGCAAATGACTCACTGCAATGCCGATTTCCCTGAGCCTGCACATGATGCATTCAATCTACACAGCAGCAACCTACCCGTGGTGATGTATGGCATGTGACAAGATAGAAACTGGCCGTTTCGGGATGGAGCATACCCACTCAAACCCATGGCCCATGACACCAATCTTGAATCCACGCACAGAAATATAATGCAGCACAAATCAAGCCAAGGAACACAATTCTTCCACCACTGCACTTGCGCGATCTCAATGTCACCTGGCCTAGTAAGACTGTTGTCTTTGTCTTCCCTCTGTTCCCCTCCCTTGCCTCGTTGTGCCTTGTCTGTTGGGGACCTCATGTATCCTCCAAAGTATGCAACATTATAGTGGTGTGCTGCATGCTACACAATTTAGCCATTCGCCGCGACTACCCGAACCGGGGGATGGAATATTCAAGGAGGAGGCGGATGACCCCCCCCCCCCACTTCCCATCGACCAGTGTATCCACGCCTCCAACACCATCAAGGCACCCAAAGTCCATAACAGCAAGCACCTTCGATTTTTGGCCGTGTAATTTGGGTCATACGGTGATCCACCACCGGTGCCCTTGCTGTGCTCCTTACTCTCCAGGTATTTGTCTCAGACCCTACGCCGAACATCATACCACCTTTTTGTCATTTCCTCAACTGTGCACAAGGTGCTTGACACAGCTTTCGCTTTATTTGCAATGCTATTGCTTAGGTTATTTTTCATGGAAAGAGGGATCCAGTGCGCCATAGCGGCAAATAACACTGGATAGCTCTGTGGCAACGCGCAGGTCTAGCACGTTATAAATAACATCACTTCCACAATTCAATGAAACCAGCGCCTAGACACCTACGGGTTATCTGCGCTGCAAATAAATGTAAATAAAAAAAAAAGAAAACAGCTTCATGTGTCATTACCTCATCCAGAAGGAGACCCAGGCTAACTTCTCCAAACTTGGTCTTTCGTCTCCGGCCTAAACATTGGGCATCGATCATACTGGAAGCCAGTTTCTCCACTCACAACGTGCAGGCACCTTCCTTTGATTCCCCCTATAGTCCTTTTTATTTTTCAAAGTGTACTAAACTACCTATATCCTGCAATGGGTTTGGTACCTCTTCAACTTTCACCCATTCAAAATGTTCACACCTTTATTTTCTACTGTGCACTTCCCTCCTTGCGCTTCTGTTGCCTGCAGAAGAGCAATTATTTCAAAGGATTTTTTTTCTTTCCCACTTTTACAATCTTTTTCATAGGTACTGTCTGTGCTATAAGTCCTTTGCAGCTTTCTTCACCTTCTGCCCAGGCTCAGCTCACAGCACGTGTGTTCTTCCGGTCTTTCCGAACGTGTTCCCTGCAGCACTTTCATAAAACTGCGATTAACTCCCTAGTTTACGAAAGTACTGCGGAGACTTTGCAATCCGCCCATTCCCTATAGAAACAGGCAGTGCACTGCGCTGACGTCAGGCCCACTTGAGAATCGTATAAGTATCAGGAGACAAAGTTATATCGCAGGTACTAAAGGAGTGTGGTATATATACTCTCAGTAGAAATATTAACAGGGACCAAGGATGGTTAAAAAGACAATCTCAAATTTTAATAACAAACAATTCATTCATATTAAAACCTCAATTAAATAAATAGGTTAGTAATACAGGCATTGTCAAATCCCATGTGCAACGGCAAAAATAGGGAATGCATAACAGGCTCGGTGGCCAGTTAGAAAGGTGTTGTAACAATCATACGACCACTGGGGGTACTTTTCAAAGTAACAGGGTACCCTATCCAGGTATGGATAAATGTGTCATCAATTAAACTCTCTGTTTAGGGTTCAGAGGTCTGTCTCGACATGTTTCTGTTCCTAAAGAGCAAGGTGTGGAACATTCATCAGGAGGAAGTACATAACAATATCACCTATTTAACAATTGGGATGAAGAGCAAAAAAAATGCCACTACAGTATCATAGCACCTTATAGTGTGCCTGTGGGGGCTCTCTACTAACATTAGTAGGCATGGGGTAGTCCAAGTCACGACCCTTAAGGCGGTCAGCCTAGTGTCGTCACAGGCGATTTCTAACTATCCGCACCTATGCGGCAGAGTGAAAGGCAAGCGGTTGACTCGCTCGCGAGGAGCTAAACGAAGTGTCCGCTGTCACTTGAGAATCGGCCTGGTGCCTGGGCTCACAAAAAGACAGTGACATACTCTTTAGCACGCTCACTGCGCCAAGATAAGAATCGGGACCCAGGAGTTTCTATACAAGACAGAGTGGTCTGGTAAGAGGAATAGGGCCTGCCATAGGCTGGAGTCTGCATAAAGACAAGTACCGGGGAGGATTCCAACACCCAGCATCCATTCGATTGGAGGTCAGTTAAGCCAGTCTTTCATCCTGCATGCAGAACTCACCAGAACGTCCTCCACCACACCTGAGACAAGAGGCTCAATACCATCAGAAATTGGGCCTCCCTCCACGTCAAAGATTTGTCCCAGCTTTGAGATGAATGCACTCTGGAAAACCAGAGCATACACAAGTGAGGGGCTGCCTACTGTCACCATTGATGCAGGAGCCCCAGAGGAAGACGCAGCAGCGATGCACCCAAAGGCAGAGCCGATCAGTCTAGAAGGGGAGCAGACTCCATCAGAGAGGTGGGACCTGAGCCGGCAGGCATGTGGAAGCGGGCCCAACAAGCTTCAATAAGCGCAGTGGGCCCTTACTCCACCACCGGCAGAGGTGAAAGGCACAGGCAACTTGCCCACAAGGTCAAGCATCATACGTCAGAATTCTTCCCACTGCGCATTGGTGAGGAACAGTGAGGAATGGTACCTGTGTAGGTGAAGATATCTTGGAATTGTTACCCTCTTCCCTGGAGCAGGAGTGATCACTCTTTTTTCAAGGAAGATAAACAATTTGTGGAGTCACTACGAGCATGAAGAGCTTTCCTGTCTGGTCTGAAAGGGATCCGGAGGATCTGATGCTGGCGATTTGGGCTGCATCGTCATAGCCCCTTTATGGAAGTAGGTGGGAAATGTTGCTGCATGCATCCAGAGTTTTGGAGTGCATGTTTGACAGGATTTGGAATTCACTGTGTACTGTTCCTCCAAAGGCAGTAAAAAAGATACCTATGGGGAGGTCTGAAACCAACATTTGCTTACCATAATCCCTTCAGAGCTTGAAGCCTGAGGTCTTCAGGTTAGTAAACATGACAGCGAAAATTAGCTAGAGCCAAGTGGCACTCAGAAGCATGGTACTAAGGGCACGGAAAAAAGGAACCGAGGTCAAGTAGCGCGGCTGTCTCCAGAAATACTGCCCCATATGTCACGTCTGGCATCATGGGACCCCAACGAAGACGAGCAAAGCAGATGTGTAGCTGCAATGCGCCCCCTGGTAGCTGAGGATATATCAGAGGATAGCTGTCGCTGAGAGAAGATCCATGTAGGATGAGCTATCTGTGGGAGGAAGAAATCCATTGGCAATAACACTGGTTGTCGGTTCTGCTAGGTTTTATCCCTCTGGTGGAAAGAATTTCAAGACTGACAGAGTGGAAAATAAAGGCCTGCAGTGTAGTGTGTACAAGGTGCCAATAGGTCAAAGGAATTGACTGTGTCCCTCATCCTCAAAGTTTTGGGCATCATTCTCATTCAGGCAAAAAAGGTGACTCAGACCTAAAGGAATTCATAAAAAGTAACACTATTTCTCAACCACTATGGGCCTGGGGGTTGGGTCAGAAGTCAAGCATCTAGCCTCCTTACTCAAAAACGCAAGAGAAATTGAGGTACTTCCTCACCAGGGTCGGACTGGGACAAGAAATGGGCCAAGCCACCCAAAAAAAATGGGGCCCACCCCTCGCGACCCTTGAGCTCTGATGACATCACTAGAAGTGACATCCCGGGAAGCGATACATGACCTTTCACCCCTTGACAAAACAGGAAGTGGCATTAAATAGCATTGTTCCTAAGTACACTAAATTACTGTGAATCCAAGCAGACGTCCAAGGCCAAATGATAATATGTTATTGTATAGCACTTTTGCTTACGCTCTTTTTTATAGAACAAATATGCATAGAATATCACCAATCCTGTGTTGGTACTCATTTATCGACCGAAGAAGGATGAAAGGCTTTTTGAAGAAAAAAAAAAATTGAAAAAAATATGCATTTTTTTTTCAATTTCTTTTTTTCCAGACCAGCCCAGGCATGACCAGAAACCAGCTCCCACTCCCCAGGGACGATTTCGGCCCGGCCACGGCCGAAAGGCCGAGGAGCCAATCCGAGACCTCACCCACCACATGAGCTACCTTTATATAATACCCCCAAGGGTCCACTGTAAAGACCGGGGGGGGGGGTGCTGTACTTCCGCTCTCTATATGGTAGAGGGGAGGCACAGAAGACCCCAGCCAAGATTCTCTATAGGGTAGCAATGGACGAGCAATCAAGGCCTAGCTTCTCAGGAGGTGATGCAGGCTGGTTCTTAAGTACAGTTTAGTCCCCGAACACCCACAAAGGAATGTCCACACACTGTATTACTGAAAACAGACTTTATATAATTAATATTCAAAGGTATGTACACAATCACAATAACGCACTTTGTACTTGGAAGTCAATAATGATAAATATATACACGTCTAGTGTGGTACCACTAATGTTATCAAATCTCATTAAAGTGCATCAGCTGTATGGATAAAATGTCACACAGATCAATAACGAGTAAACCAGCAATAGAGATAGGAAGGAACGCAAGATGGTTGAAACAATAGGCAGAATACTGACCCCTACCACTAGGCACAGTTCTGTGTGGAGATCTCCCCCCACCTGGGCAACCTTTAGATAAAGATATATAGCACAAGCTCAGTCCAAATGTTCAATAGTCTTACTTCTTCCTGTTAAGGTTTTACCCCCCCAATGTAGAGGGAGTAGGGAGGGAGTAGAGTTCTCCGACGATGCGCCGACCGGTCCTTCTTGAGTGCCTCCCTTTCAGGCGGTAGTCACGGGTCGAACGTCCGACGGTGAACCGGGTGAATTATGGCAAGGAAGTAGCAGCTCCGCTCCTAGCGGTGCTCGTCGACGTAGCGTTGGCGTCCTGCAAGGAGGCGGCGTGCGGGGCACCTCGGTGACAATAGTTCTGGACCGCAAAGAGATGATGAAGAACGGTGGCCCAGCAAGGGCGTCGAGTCATCGGCGTCTCTGCGGTCTGTAGGTGGCGGGAAACCCACCGGTGGATACTCCTCGGCGCGTCGACGGTCAGGCCTTCTCCAGCAGGAGACAAGCGGATGACGATGCAGACGAGAGCGTCCGATGATCAATGAGTTCTTCGGCAAACGGGAGCGCAGCGGCTCCGGTCGGCGACGGCGGTCGGCGACAGTGGCGGACAACAGTCCGAGTGCTTCTCCTTGGAGTTCCGCAGCAGTCCCCGTATCGGGTCGGCATCCTGTCAAAGGTCTGTCTACCAGGGAGCGTTGGCAAAGATCAGCTGTGCACGATGGTCCCTCGTAGCTCGGGAAGAGGGCGCCTTACCAGGTCCTCTCTGGGTCAGTCCTTGGAGGCACCGCAGCTTTCAGATAGTGAAGAAGAGCAACAGCAAGTCTTCTCGTCCAGCAGGGCTTCAAGGTCAAGCGCCAGTTAATCCAGTTACTCGTCGTAGTGGAGACTTCAGCTTCTGAACACGATTCCTAGCATTGAGAGGTCCCCAGATATATTGTTGATCTCCCATTCATTCCGCTGGGTCACACTCAAGCATCCAATCACGACTACGGGCATTCATGCAGGCAGGCAGCCAATCAGGTACACGAGGTATTCAGGCCATCCACTCCTCTCCAGACACTCACAACAAGTTATGTGTATTGGGACAAGTACCGAGCCATTCAACACTCCAAGCTGCATTCATACCGGTTTTGGGCAGGGTTGTCTCAGTCATTGTGTCAACCACCAGATAGTAGACACCCACAACACAGAATGCATATTCGTCAAACACTATTCACCCAGGTCCCACCCACAGGAGGTACCCACAACATACATCACCGGGAAGGCCCCAGCTAGTCTGACTGGGCCTTCACAACACCACCATATATGGCACTTCCAGCCAACAGCCAGTCAGGGGGAAGGGACAGAGTCAGGGCTTCCCAGGACTTTGGGAAAACAAGGGAATGGGTAATAGAAAGCAAGAGGACACCGGGGCCATCTTGTTTTCCATCAGGAATCAACTGATCCCAATGGCAGGGCCGGGGTATCCCAAAATGGAGGATACTCCGCGCACCTGTCAATTTCAGCATGGAGCTGCCACCAGCCCATACCCTGCTCTGTGGGTCACCCACAGGTGCCCAAAAACATACACTAGGGGCACAGGGTTGTACCCCCACCCATGGGTGCCATAAGGGTATCCCACGGGTCCGTTCACCAAACCAAAAGAAAGTACTGCACCGCCAGGAGTCCCACATGAACTCCTGTGCGTAAAACACAACAGAACACACGATAAAAACCAGTAAAGGACAAGGATACGGAGGCCCTGTCCCTCCGATGCATTTCCAGCATCACATCCACACTCACCTTGACTTTTGAAAACGTGTCCAACCCATCTCATCTCACCTTATTCTAACATTATCTAAGAGCCTGTAGTCTGTTGCATATATCTCATATTTAGCCATTTTACCTTAAAAACCATCAGTTTAAGTATTACTGCATCTACTGTGAATACTAGCTTGCGTCACATCTAGATAGATTTGTGAAGATTAGCCTGCATCACATCGAGACACAGTTGTGAAGATTAGCTTGCGTCACACTAAGTACTTCACCCACTAAACATACACACCCAGAACATACTCCGAGTCGTCCAGTGTGCTCCCGACTTACAGGCACACATTGAAGCATCCATTGTATGGAGAAACCCAGGCCTTTATCCCACTAAGAATCTCAAATCTAAGTGTGTTCCCCCATTGCCAGCCATCTGCAACTCCTAGTACCCTCTTCACCCAGGAACACGAAGCAACCACAGAAAACAAGTAACTATAGCCAGGTCCCGGCCCAAGTTAACTAGGAACCCGTCACCCTCCTTGGTTCGCTGCCCTCTTCCAACGCATAGTACCCCACCATAGCCCTGCTTAGACAGACCATACATACATAGAGGAACACCAGAACCTGACCCACTAATTGGACAAACACCCATTGAGGGCATCCAGCTATCTCATTGCAAGAGGATAAGAGCCTCTAACCCAAACATCACCAACCCTGGGCAGGGTACACGCCTCCATCAGCCAGGTAGACAGACCACTCGAGTAACAGAGGAATACTGCCACTCCTCAACATGCCTGCCAACTAGGAAGACAAACTACAATACCAAACACAGAAATTCAAAGGAGAGGGGTTCAACCTTGGATACCAATGCGCTTATGTTATCCACCTAGAAATAATAGCAAGAGAGAGGGCCTGCTGCGTGCACACTCCCACAGAGCCTACTCCACTAAGGCTTGAAAATAGATAGGAATCACAATTGGTAAGTAGTAATGTAGTCAAACGCGCAAAGGCCACAGCATATATATTGGCTAGAAACAAGTGATCTCAGGGGTACAATCACAGCTGCACTTTTATCGTTAATATAAAGATATTTAATCAATTTTCGATACAGCCGACATGTGTTTTGACCTAACTGGTCATTTTCAAGGCCCAAAATCCTGATAAAAATGCACTCTGGGCAATAGTGAAATTTTATGGTAGGCAATAGATGTGGCGAATCGGTAGCGAAGTTCCGTCAAAGGTTGATATAACATTACTTCCACATAGGTTGAGACCAAGATATTTGTGGTACGTTAGCACGTCATGATGATAGATCACATCCACTGGTAGGATATCGCTTTGTTCAAAGATAAAAATCAAGAAAGGTTCCTCAGTGGGAAATATAACAGCGGTCATAAAAGCATACCATCAGGATGGCTTGGGGCTCACAGCAATAGGGATCCCAGTTGGGTCGAAAGACATGTCGGGTGTATCTAAAATTGTTTAAATATCTTTGTATTAACGATAAAAGTGCAGCTGTGATTGTACCCCTGAGATCACTTCTTTCTAGCCAATATATATGCTGTGGCCTTTGCACGTTTGACTACATTTGCTTACCAATTGCGATACAATACCAAACACATGAAAATCGAAGATGTGCGAGCACAGAAACTCAAAGACAAAGAGTTAAAGAAAACCTCCTAACCCAACTCTAAAACCTCAACCTTCTGCAGAAACAGAAACTCACACAACCACATCTCTGCACTGCAATCCGCACGTACTTCACCACACTGCAACAGCAGACTAACACCACATAACCTGGCACAACAGCTTATAGGAAGTTGCACCGACCCAGAAACAGCACTTAAGCTCAGCGAACGGCGCAAACCAAACTGGTGCTGCCATCAGAACTCTCGCTTTCCTATTCCCACTACACCCTACCAACCCCCCACTCCCACCTTTTTCACACCCTCCTTCTCAGATCTGACAGAGCGCTTGGCGACCACTTCAGTGGTGACGTTGCATGGTACAAATAGCTTTAACATTAGCATTCCTTACCCAAAAGGAAAAGGAAAATTACCTTTGACTTATTCTTTGATGGATATGAGGATATCTCCCACAGATTTTGCATCAGTGTTCCTCGCCACCAGCCAAAGATGTCACTGGCAGATATATAGTGCTGCTAGGGCCATTTTCCTCAGTTGCAGGTACCCCCTCCCAAACCCCAGTAAACCAAAAAGTAAGGGTAGAATTGTTGGCACAAAGTAAATTACAAAAATGTTAATTTCCCTGCGATCATCAATTGTGAGTGGTAATAAGGGGGCAATTAACAATCCAAGGGAGGCATCATCAGTCCATAAATAATATATATATATGCATTACTAAATGTAATGCATTTATTCTTGCAACGGATGTTCCTCCCACAGGCTACTCATCTACAACACCCCAAAGTCAATTGTGCTCTCCTCCCACTTGGTTCAGAGTAGCTAGTCCGAGTTATGTTATCTTCATTTATACCAAGCAGCGCTGCCATTTGCATGGTCTCCAGGCACTCAGGTGGCTCCGGAAGAAATGTGGGTAGGATTAGTTACTGAGGGAGAGAGGGACAGGATAGAGGTTGTGCTCATCTGTTGATGCGTGGAGAACCATGACAAACAGGGGTGTGGGTGTGTGCGCTTTCTCAATGTACTTTATGTGCACTGGGCTTGTGGTGTCCAGAGTTACGGCATCCAGTGTCTGAGTTGCTTGTTGTCTGCAGATATTGGGTTTGTGGCATGATTAGAAAGGGTTGGTGTGGTTTGCGTGTTTTGGTGGGTTGTTTCACTAGCTCTCTGGGGGTGTAGTACGTAGGAGTTGGGGGGTGTGTGTAAAAGAGAAGGGGGCTGATTAGTTGGCTTCTGGTGATCTTTCAGCATTTAGTATTGTCAGGTTTTCATTCTGTATTGTCCCATCTTTGCTTTGGTCCAGGAGTATCGTTTGTAGAGGCAGGCTATGCTCACATTGATGCGTTGAATAACCAGGTTTTTAGTAGATTCCTGAATGTTAGGTGATCTTTTATCAGTCTTATTTCCTTTGGTATTGAGTTGCATAGTTCAGATATCAGATAGGAGAAGGCGGTTACTCTAAATGTACTTTTCTCGCAGTATCTTGTTTCTATTTGGGCGCTGTTGCTTGATCTTAAGTCTCTCCCTAGTTGATAACGGGTGCTTTTTGCTTGGAGGAATTCGGCTTCTTGTCTGTGTAGTGATTTATGGGCAATGTAGAGGTCTTCACGTTATTGCATTTCTTCACTCGCAGTTGTAGACTTCTCAAGGCCCACGTGATGTGGTCTCTTCTATTTAGCATCAGGAATAGTCTTGCTGCAGTATTTTGGATGCATTGTAGTTTTTTGAGAGGCATTCTGGCATTCCAAGAAAGAGACCATTTCCATAGTCTATTCTTTATAATACCAAGGAGATGATTGCAAGGGTTCTGTGTGGGTAAGAGAGGATCCCCCTTATTAATTGCAGGACATTTTGTTGCTATTGCATTGACTTGTGGTTCCAAAGAGAGGGCGTTATCCATGAGGATTCACAGATTTTTTTATCACTGACAATGTCTGTCTTATTTGGATTCCCATGCTGTGAGAAACCAGACGATGTCTCACTTACTAGTACCTTGGGATCTGTCATCCAGGGGGCCAGGACATGTCCATCGCTATTGGATCCAGTTCCTGGAGGTGGACCAATTCGGGATGATCACCTGGATGGGGGTTCTTTGGGGAGTGGAATGGGGACACCAAAGGGTGACACACGGTATCTCCTTCCTTATGACACCATTTCCCCATCCTGTCCAGTAGGATACTTAGAAACTCTGCCCCCCCCCCCATTTTCCTACACAAACACGTTCTCGCCCTGCGAGCGACAACAGAATAACCAAGCCGTTACCTGACATGTCCCAACACAAGTCAGGCAACTGCTGACAACTACACACCCGACTGCCCTTTCCCTTCCCCACTGGGATAAAAAGCAGAGCACAAGAGCACACTTTGAGCAAAGCCGAATGCACGAGGAGACCACTATTCCAGGACGGCAATTTAAACAGAGGAGAAAGGCGGCGAGACCACAAAGGACGTCAAGGAGGGAGTTGTTCTTGCCCTTTTCAACCCAAACTCGCAAAGCCTCACATGATAGAAACATAAAACCGAGAATTGCAGCTGGCGAGTGGTGTGACGGAGGTCAGCAGTACATGGATCCCTCTCGCACTGATAGCCAGGACGGGAAGATGCAGTTGTCATTGTGGTACCGTCGTTAACTCCAATGGCAAAAGAAGTGCCAACGAGTTCCGCACAGCCAGTCAGACGAACGTGTAGTGGGCTGGTCTGTGTTAGACTCAAGGTTGCAGTCGTAACATTAAGAAGATTAAGAGACAGAGGTCTTTTGTGAATGAACTTGGTACCCCTCAGCTGAACGAAGCAACTGAACGACAAGGGGTAAAGAAACTACAAATACCAAGAGGCCTTAGGGAAGGTCGACGTGAGTTCTGAAGGTGGTCATACACATGTCAAGCAAAAAACTCTTGTACAATCAAAATCCCTTGACACGTTGTAGATGTTTTTGACAATAATAGAATTGTGAAACTGATGTTTGCACCCGATTAGGGGAATTACGAGTCAGGCGTTTTCACCCGGCGCAGGGGAACGCTGTGCAAACCGGTTATTGTGAATAAATACGCCCTTGGCATAGGGTAACAAAGTGACCCAGCAAGACGTGATAACCCTCTGGAAGTCTTTGTTTAAAGTTGGCAAGTGCATTGGAGGGTCTGAGCCCGGATGAGGTGGACCTAACAAAAAGATGGTTGTTCAATAAAGACATTGAGACTCTTGTATATTACAAATAAGGAAATTGTGATTAGAAGGCGATAGTGAACCTGAATGAGGGACATCATGAGAAAAGTTGCTAAGAGGCTAAGTGAACAACATTGTGACGACAAGTATGAACTCGACTGAGGGATATCCACAGTGAATGGTTGGTCTGAGCCCGATTGAGGGAGACTCATCATTGAGAGGAGGATCGGAGCCCGGCTGAGGGGGATCCAAGTGTGAAGAGTAATCACTCGACGAGAAGGTTATGTGAATTAACTTTTGTTTTGGCATATCAGGCCTCTGAAGCAAGAGACTTTGCATGAAAAGAGACTTGGGCACAGAAGGCCCCAATATAGAGAAAAGAAACTAAGCTCGCACTGAAGAAGCCCAGGAGTGTGCTCTGCTCAGGAGTCCCGCCTTGTCCCGTGCTAAAAACGTGGGGAAAGGAGACCCCGGCCATAACATCCTGACTTTACTTTCTTGTGAACATTATCCCACACTATTTTGTAACATGGCGGTAAGGATTGGCAAAAGGTTTTCTTAGTATAGACTCTTATTTGACTAGACTTCACTAGGACTGTATTGTTATTATTTGATGGCCGTAGCTTGCTACCATCTTAGATTTAGGTTTAGTTTAGGTGTTTAACTCACCCACCTTAGTTTAACAAACACCCTTGAACTGTGATCACCCGTGTGTCTTGCTTTGATACCATGACTTTCTTACAATGCTCAGTGGCCAGGTCAGGTATGCCTGTGTTGGATTTTCTACCAGTGGATGGATCATTATTTCTGTTTTGGTTGGATTCAGCTTGAGATTGTTGTCATGCAGGTGATTTTGTCAGTGAGACATTTGTAGAGGGTGTTGTCAGGGGCTCAGTCAGAAGTTATTTTGAGGATGAGCTGGGTGTCATCTCAATAGTTGTAGGCGATGAGTTTCAAACAGACTTGTAGCCTCCTCCCTACCTTGCGCAGCAGGTATCCATGACCAATTCATAGGCGGGGGAGGCACTAGTCGAAGTCACAGATCATATCAAGCTTGAAAGTTACCCATTTTCTATGGTTTGGCGGCAGAAGATGGGGAGGATCGCTTCATACCTGAACAAGTTGAAACACAGAGTTGGCACACTTTGATCTACAGAACTGGGACCACCAGTGCCTCTTAGAAGAAGAGTCTGTCTCAGATGAAGACCCACTTCCGATGTTGATTTTTGTCTAAGGGCCGGAAAACATTGGCCACATGCTCACTGCCTTTGTGTGCCCGGAGTGTCATGACCATCACTCTTCAGCATCATGGTCCATTCCTAGGCACCATAAACTCGTAAGATGCGCCAGCCACATCCTTTATAGTGCTTGAAGTCCTATTTCAGTGGGTGCATCCTCTCAAAACTCACACAAAAAGAGTAACTGTTTCAACAACTCCTGCGTGTATGAACAAAAAAGGAAAAGTGGAAAATGGCACGCACATATAAAACATACTCACTGTAGCGACTAGAGTAACTCATATGTCCTGTCCCGTCCCCTTTCCTCCATCAATGTGGATGACTCCACTGAAACAAGAGAACTGGTTAGAGCAAATTCAAATGCAAACAAACTAGCTGGAGGGAGAGAGGTTCCTCCGAACCGCTTGCCCACACTCTGAGTCCTTCCTGGAACTGGTGTCCAGAGAGTAAAGTTTCCAGAATGTGGACGGCGTGGCCCACATAGCCGTCGTAATGATTACCTCCCAGGAGACGTGCCTCTAAAAAGCCACTGCGGCTGCTTTGATCCTCACCACGTGAGGCACCGTCTTTCCTGTGGCCACATATGCCTCTGAAATGACCAGGACCTGCCAACAGGCAATGGAAACCTTGGAAGCTTAGGTGCCGGGGGCAGAGGCCCCAAATGTGATGAACAGCACCTCTGATTTTTCAAAAGGCTTTGCCCGAGATAGAATTTGAGCACCCTCCACAGATCCAATGAACGGGGTGCCCTTTCCGCATCAGACTGCAGAATAGGAAAGAACACTGGCAAGCGTATTTCCTGATTTCGATGAGATGGCAATTGAGTACTAACAAGCACCTGAAATTCCGCATTAGCCATATGCTTTATCACAGTGGCACCTGTATAATCCTGTGCGTCATTTTGATCGATCCTCGAAGAACCGTCAATGAAAACAATCTCTCCCCCTGCTAAAGCATTCTCTTTTATTCTAGGGAGCTCATCAGAGAACTCTTCAAAGTTTGCGCAATCGTGTACAGACTCTCCTTCTGTCATTGGCTCAGCTATAAACATATCTGGATTCACTATTTTACATCAAACTATTTTGATCCCTGGATTTGATATAACTACCTCGTAGGCAGAACCCCTTTGAGAAGTCAACGTGTCTTTCGGTTTTTCTAGAATGGCGAATAGTGCGTGCTGAACAAATAATCTCATGGAGCATCCCATCACTATGCTTGTAGCTTTTTCTATGGCGAACGCGGCGGCTGCCAAACTTTGTTCACATGGAAAATGACCTCTCATTACTGGGTCTAAGATTCCACTGTAATATGCAAGGGGTTTGTACCCCAATGCGGTTCCCTGAGTGAGCACTGCGGTCATAACAGCGCCATCGGTATGCGAGAATAAAAATAATTTCTCTGCATAATTAGGAATCCCTAAAACTGGGACTGTGCATATTGCTTTTTTCAATTGAAACCCTTCTTCCATTTCCTCAGTCCACACAATGTTTTCCCTCGTTGCCAGTGCTTTCTTCAAGACCTGTAAAAGAGGCCTTGTATACGAGCTGTAGTCAAAGACCCATGCTCTGACATAATAACATAGTCCCCAAAAGCTCTGCATTTGTTTTGTGTGGCTTAGCGGTTTTTAAAATGGCCTCAGCTCTTTCAGGGGTAACCTTTTTTCCTTCATGTGAAATCAATTGGCCCATGTACAACACTTCTTGTTGACAATATTGTAATGTTTCCTTGTCAACCTTATATCCTTTGTCAGCGAGTACAATCATCAGCTGAACAGAATCACGTCTGCACTCTTCCTCTGTGGTGCTGCAAACTAAAATGTAGTCTACGTTATTGCAAAACAACGCTTTCTAAGGCAATATTGCTCAAATCCATCTGAAGGACTATTGAAAATCGATGGGGACTCACAGTACCCTTGAGGCAAATGAGTGCTTTTCAGGCGAACTTGTCTGAAAGTAGACGTAAGATCTTGTGAGTCCTTATGCAATGGGATTGAGAAAAACGCATTTTTCAAGTCAATCACATGAAATATCATGCATCAACCGGTATATTACAAAGAATTATAGACTGGTTCGGGACTAGAGGGAACTTGGCCTCTACAATTTGGTTTATCAGACGAAGGTCCTGTATTAAACGCCATGATCCCCCCCCTTACTTTTTTTCACAGGGTACACTGACTTATTACATGGTGACTCGGACGTCACTAAAATACCCATGTCCATCATGGCGGAGATAGTCTTAAAAATACCTTTTTCTGCCTCTCGAGACATGGGATATTGTCGTGCTTGAGGTAAAATTGCTCCTGGTTTTAATTTAATCTTTACTTCCCCGACCCCCTTTAGTAAGCCTACGTCATAGGGGCTGGTGGTCCATAGTGAAACTGGCACTTTCACCATGTCTTCGTCAAAATATTCAGGGCGCAACTGTGCTAACATCAATCTGTGAGGAACTTCTCTTTTAATTGCTCTCACCCGATAAGTAATGTTCGTTTCCAATATCACCTCGTCATCAGATGGATGATCTTCAAACAGATCCTCAACAGTGACGTCAGTCAATCTGTAACCTTCTCCAATGGTGATTACCGCACACCATTGTCTGCCCTACTCATCAAGCAAAGCCATTTCTCCTCGCACTATGGCTGCTTGCATCATCAGGGGATAGACTCTTTTCTTCGAGCATAGGTATTCTTGGTCTAAACAAAAACTCATCAGGAGTTCTCATCGTTTTGACTTCTAGTCCTGGCAGTCAGGAAAACAGAATGCGTGCCCCATATTGAAGGATCTCTGGTTCTAATAGAATTGCTCTCATAGCCATTCGTCCTGCGAATGCCATATTCATTTCGCACACATTTAAATAATGCATTCCTGGGGTTCAGCATATTATGCCTTTGTCAGTAAACTAGATTGTCATATTTAACTTAGCCATCAAATCTCGTCCTAGTATATTAACCAGTGTTTGCCTCAAATAAAGTAGTGGCACCTTCATGTCACACTCTCCTATAGAGACTGGTAATTCTTCGGTAAAAGGAACTCTACTCGTTGCTCCTGTGAATCCCTGAGTATTCATGGCATTGCCAGCCATTGAAAACTTTCCTTCTCGTATACATGAGCCCCTTGCACCCGTGTCCACTAACAACAAAAAATTATTTACTCCTATACAGACATCCACCCTTGGCTCCTCATGAGTGTTTGGTGTCACGGATAGTATGGAACACATCAGGTCTCCCAGTGTGCTGTCCTATTGCGGGTACAGCCATGTTCCATTATTTGTAAAGGGATTCCCTCCATCAACAGTGACACCCCCCCTATTCTAGGAGTCAGTACCTGCCCTGTATTTGTGTTTTGCTGAAGCTGCATAGGGATTGCTGCCACTGTCCTTGCGGTGGGTTACCTGCCATCTACTGTGGTTGCAAGCCTTGCTGCAGTCACTGCGCTTGCTGCTGCACTGTTTGATTTTGCGCAAATCCATCTCCATTCTGCTGTGAATATGCAGGTGGATTTGACATCCCCCTCTCGAAAACTGGCCATTTTGCACCAAACCTTGACTTCTACACATGTCCTGTCATTCCACAGTGGTCTCCCTATCTGCCCATTTTGCATATTCTGGTTACCGTTTTGCATTTTCTGAAACACAACCTTGATTTATTTCGTAGGCCTCCCTGATTATTCTGCCAATTCCCTTGATTACCTTGCCAACCTTTTCCTCAGAATCCCCTTCCTCATGGAGCATATCCACTATTGTTTTGATCAAACTGCCTTTGGTTATTCACCTGTGGCATGTCCATTGTCTGCTGTGAATTTGATCCATCTGTGCTAGTTAACATCGCCCCTTCAATGGTGTACTTGGACAGTTTTTCCGCACCACTTTGCTTCCTCGCCTTCCCGAGTATCATCTTTTTTGCGATTCTTTTCCTGCAAGTGTCTGCAGTAATTCGCAATGGTCAGCTGGCTCTCCGACCATGGTTTCACTTCCATATCCACTAATTTCTTGAGCTGCTGTTGTACTTGCTCTGGCAGCCCCTGGCATAATATATGAGAAAATACTGGCATAGATTTCCCCCAAGTCTTGCAAGTCTAGAGTGCCCAAGATTCTTGGAAATTTTGAATGTAAACTAAGTGACCATCTCCTTCCTTCATCTTTTTTTGTCATTATAGCTCCCATATCGGCCGCGTCCGGATATAGTACTCAAAGCGCTTTCCAAACTGCCGCCCTAAAGTTATTGAATGGCGCTCCATCATGCGCTGTGTTGACTGTAGTCACACCAGGGTACCCTGCCCGTGTCCATACATCGTCAGCTCTCACCAAGTATGGCGATTAGGTGACCCTTAATGTCCCCAATAGCTAATGTATTTCCTCCGGTCATCTTTTCTAATTCCTGTATCCATTTCCCAGCGCCGGAAGTTGAACTCAGGAGTTTGCACCTTAAATTATCGGTATCCATTTGGGGCCATGGTATATATTGGTGTCTCTTCCCTCCTTTTTCTAACAAGGGAAATTGCGAAGCTCCAAACTCATTCTCATCTCTCATCATTTGTCCATCTACTGCTGGGGTGATATTCCCACATCGCCATCTACCTGGCGGAGACACCCCCCTCTCACCGTGGGGTTGGCCCCTATGTCGGTCTGACTGTGTCAATGGCTCTGATGCCTTAGATACAGACATGTTTAAATCTGACCATCTTACTCCCTTATCCATAGGAGAACATCCCTCGGGACCACAAGTTATCTCTCTCTTGCTCCTGGGATGGTTCCCTCTCTTCGTCTGACATTTCCTGTGCCCAACTCGTGCAACTTCTCTCTTCTTCGTTTCTATTCAGAGTCAGTCTGTCTAAAGAGAGCTCCTTATGTCTAGCACTACATGAGGCCTCCTCCGTGTCATTCCTCTTCCCCTGAAATTCCTTCTGAGCTCTCATGTCATGGTATACTTTGTCGATAGGTTCCCCAATGCTTCTCGAGTCAAACTCATCTTCTAGATTTGCTCCAGATGTGCCTGGTAATGACTCGTATTTGGGAAAAAATTCCTCTATGTCTTCCCATGCTACCTGCGGATTAGGATTTCTCACTTCCCTCTCCAAATAATTGAGATTGCGTGCTCTCCGCCTTCTTTTATGTTCCATGTCCTCATCGAATTCTCTGCGTTTTCTCACTTCTCTTACTCTGTCTTCCTCTTTCTTTTTCATATCCCTTCGTCGCTGTATTCTTTTTTCTATTATCTTTTGCTTTTCCTCTTCTATTCTTTTTCTTTCTAGCCTCTCCTGCTCATCCGCTCTTTTTCTATTGTCACATTTTCTTTGCTCTTCTGCTCTTGTTTTTTAGCTTGCTCATCTTTATATAACTGTTCTCATTTCTGTCTGTCTTTTCTTCTCACCCCATCTTGCAATCGTCGTAATTTTTTTTCCTTTTTATCTTGCTCGTCTTGATCTCCCCTTTGTCTTACGTCCTTGATGCCTTTACCATAGAGTTTAAGTAAAATATGACCTCCCATCCATTCGTTCTGTAAGAACGCTCTCTCATCAGTTTTATCTCCTTCCCATCCCTTTATTTCTCTTCCTATATTTAGAGATGTGCTTGCTCGATCACTTCTCTCCTTATCGTGTGTCTCCTTGTCTTTCGGGACTTTGGAGGTTATACCTTTCTCAATATTTTTCTCTGGGCCCTCGTCACTACTTTGCGTAGGTAACTCAGATGATGGATTGCTATATACTGCCACTGCTTTAAGTTCCCTTAATGGGTATAACCCATTGTCTCTTAGTCTCGTCTTCGATTTCACCACCTCTTTGCATAAATTGTGTATCCAATCTTAATGATGCTCCTCCTCCTTGTCTTGTTGATACATCTTCCAAAGCTCTAGACTCGCTAGGCGGTTTTCCAGCTTCCCACCCGCGTATATGCTGCATGCAAATATGTTGTCATATTCTGCAGGACTGCTTTCGATAATGATCCGCCTTGGGGCCACGGCATAAACATGTCTGCGGTTCCTTCAACCCATTCTGTACTGTATTGTCTAAGTGCATGTTTCGGTAACTGCTTGCAGAGATGCACTAATGGAGTAACCTCATCCATTCTTATGCCTTCACTTTCTCTTCTAACACTCACTTATTTTTCAATCACAATTTTCAAAATACGTCTAAAAAAAAAAGAATACAGTATGAGCAAGCACCAATCGTCGCAAGCTCCAATCCCATCAAAAACAAAATGTTTACTTTAATCTTGCTAAAAGCCACCATCAAAATACAATTTAAAAAATAAAAATTCCTTTTTCTTAACTTTCCGCTTCTCTTTTATACAATTTTTTCTTTGACTGACATCATCATACCTTAAAAATCACATAAAACAAACACAAACTTGACCAGTCACATGAATTGTTTTTATAATCTTTCCCTTAAAACTTGTCTTGCCCTCTAAAAAATGCTCCTCGCGGAACGTAAACCTCTCTCTTTCTGGACCGTCTTTAATCAGTCCCATATTCTGTGTGTTCCGCTTGTGGGACTCTAGATTAGGTTTCTGCTAACACACTTTAAAATTTAGAAACAGGGCGTAACCTCTTATCGTACCCTCACTCACGACTACTCTTTATTATATTGCTCGGCCACACTCAAGTCAATATCTCATTTCCCATATACATATATATCTACACTCTTACGTTATATTTATCCCACCTCCGTCCGTTACTCTCCTTTATTTGCTACACATGCATTACTTTGCCACACTCTTTAGTCTATTTACTCACCATTTGCATTTTTTCTTCTTTCGGACCCTTGGGATCACCGCCTTCGTTACCGCCTCTTCAAGCTGCTTTCTGCTTCGCGTAGACGTGGGAGGGGTTTCTATACAAACTAGGGGTCCCGTCAAACCCTCCTTACAAGGATATTTTGCGATTTATACTATCCACTATCTACGAGGAGCTTCACGTCTTGTCAGCAGTGTGATGCCAGAGGTTAAGATTTATTCTCACCATTCCAGACATCACCTCTTTTGTTTTGCTGTCACCCTGTGAGGAAGGCATGGTATCAACAGTTAGACAATTGATGTTGGTTTCAAAAACCAAACCGGAGTCGGTCGCTGAGTCTTGTGGTTCGACTCTACACGTTATTTTGCTGCCAAGTGTAATACTTGCAATAAGCAACGTTACCTCAATTTGGTTGTAGACCAGAGCAGAAAAAAATGAAGCACTCCCATCTTACTGTCTGCAAGTGGTGCACAGTCCCCTCTCGCTGTTTGCTACGCTGCATGAGGTAGGAGTAGGAAACCCTTTCAAAAGGGCAGATCCGCCACAGAGTCGGTCGCTGAGTCTTGTGGTCTTTGGGTCTGACGAGCAGTTAAGTATAAACATTGTGATACTTTCAATTTATAAAGGAAATACCTTTTAACAGTGACTTGAGAAATCATGCAAATGCAGAGTTGAAAGAATGAGGAAATCCTTACTGATGATAGAGTAAGCACTAGGAATTGAAAAGTGGACTTTAGTGCCTATGAACACTAATCAGATTAGAGTATCACTCACTGCTTCGTAATAAATTGTCCTAGCTAGTAGAAATTGGCGAGTTCATCAAACTCAAGCAAGAGGATATATCATCCAGATTGTTACTATTCCTTATTGACCGTCATCAAAGGGTATCCGATTGCAGAGCATTGTAAACATCGCCAAAAGTAGAAAAATGGTGGCATCCAGAGGCCCAAGGACGCGCCACCAAACCAAGATAAACAGAGTAAGCGAAGGCTTACTAAATAAATCAATACCTACACATTACTACGGCGATGAAACATGGAGATCCGAACGAGCCATCAGTCAAAAACCAAATGAATAACTTTAGCCAAAATCAAACCCAGTCGCAGTTGAGCTGTGACTTTTCAAAAATAACTGACAGTTTGCCCCAGGAAACAGCTAAAATACAGAACTGGCGGACAATCAGGAAGTACGGCACAGCGAATACCGATCCAATCCAATAATCAATGAAATACCTATAAGTGATGGAAAAATCCAGCGAACTGAATTACTTGAATGTTAAACCTAACAGGGGTCAAAACTATCTTGCCAATCAGTTAATCAATAGTAAACCCACATTAATGGAGAGAGCAAGTAAACTAAAGTCTCCCACGATTCATGATCCGAATAAAGAGGACTCACATGAAATCGCGAGATAAGAGAAAAGCTCATGCGGAGAAACAGTGAATACACATGAGTCCAAAAATAAACAAACCAACTGCTTTGGATGTAATTTCGATTGAAAATGCTACCACTCCTTTCACCACCCTTAGGCTCCGAGCAGAACAGGCAAAATTAAGATGGCAACAGAGATTTAATACTCATAACATCGAGAATAAGATCTTGCCTACGCCGCCACAACTGGAGAAACGTTGAATGGCACGACTGTCCCTCGACATAACTGAAATAGAGTCTCTTATGTCTAACGACGAGAAAAGAAATTTAGTACTTGGTCAAAATGTACCCAATATGACTACCACTGAGACTATAGAGTTTACCTCAACACCACTTTACAAGGGAGGCAGGAATGAAGTAAAGAACCAAATATTAAAGAAAACAAGCAGCCATAAAAATAACTTAATCAAGCCACAACTTACTACTAAGATGGATGATGACACATCTAAGCACATCAAAATGTTAAAAAGTGAGACCCGAGAAGATCTTGACAAACAGTGACCACAAAGAAAAGAACACAATTTATTCTATTTATGTGTTTATAATGCACCGAAAGCCCGCAGGCATCAGGTCGCAGATGATAATGTAGGGTCTCACTCTTTTTGCCATTGTCACAAAACGAATGGCCAACATCCACCGATTCCGACGACAATGCTAGATCATCAGAATTCGTTAATGGCGGAAATCGACCATTGCTTTGGCACCATTCTTAAAGCTGTCGGAGACAAATTTCGATGCAATGCGGGATCAAGCTAACTTCCTAGCCCTTATTCTCACAAAGCAAATTCACATGGAAGCATTTATAACTCGCATACAAGCAAGATTATACAGCGAAGCAGACACATGAGCCAGTTCGCCTTTTCGACATTGCTGGATCTGATCGTAACGCAAAGACTGATTTGACAGCAGACTTGTTAAACAGGATTAAATATTTGCGAACTGAAAACATCTGAAGCTGTCCAACTATAAAATAACAGTCGGACCTTCAGTTAAATAATGGTGAGAGAACTCGCTCTAATGTGCCTAACAGAGGCAATACGGACCAAAAGAATACTCATGAGTTCGCAAGTTGAAAGCCCTGAAGAGGAAAATATTAATACTAAGAACAAAATACCTTCAAAAGCTGGAACAAAGACAGAAAAGACCAATTTAAATCAAGAGAGAAACTCAGATAATAGAAAAGATGAACAGGACACGAGGAATTATAAGTTACTCACCGTAGTGACCAACGTACCCTTAGTCCATAGTTCCTTTACCTCCATACTGCATGGGCGTCCCTTCCAAGAGACGGGAGACAAAGCCTTTTTCACCAGAAAAAAAAACTCCTTCCCCTTTAAATTTAGAGGCGTGCTGGGGGTGCGGCCCAGGGATCATGCGCTGCCCTGACTCCACCCGCTAGCTACACACCTCAGTCCCCATTGACGCGTCGACAATAGATTTTACATTGCCTAATAACACCAGTATTATTAGGGGGGAGGATGGTGGGACGTATGGAGGAAAGGGGACTATGGACTAAGTACTTTGGTCACTACGGTGAGTAACTTATAATTACTCTTATGTCCCGTCCCCTTTCCCCCATACTGCATGGGCGATTACAACTGAATGTAGCCCCAGGGTGGAGAGGAGACCTGAGAACCGCCTGTCCGAAAGCCGCGTCAGATCTAGAGCCGGCATCCAAACAGTAATGCTTGCAGAAAGCCGAATGAGTGGCCCAAGTGGCCGTCATGACTTGCCAAGGGACATGGCGCTTGAATGCGATGGCCGTTACCTTGGCCCTGACTGCGTGGGCATGCATGTTGGCTGGCAGAGCTTGTGCTGGCCCTCGTATGCTTTGATGGCCGATATCATCCAGCGGGATATGGAGGCTTTAGAGGCCTGACAGCCTGGTCTAGAGCCTCTGAAAGTGACAACCAGGGCGTCCGATTTGCAGAAGCCCTTGGACCTGTCCAAGTAGAATGTCAGGGCATGCCTGACTTCCAGGCAGTGCAGCACTCTGTGCTTTGTCCTTAGGATCGGCAAAGAACGTAGGCAGGACTATTTCCTCGTTCAAGTGGAAAGCAGATGGCACCTTGGGCAGAATTGCTAGGTGTGTCCACAGGACTATTTAGTCCCTATGAAAGGTAGTATATGGTTCTGAGGCGACCAGCGCCGGGATTTCGCTGACTCTACAAGCCAAGGTAAGGCCGACTAGTAAGGCCGTCTTGATGGTGACCAGCCTGATGTTCGCGGACACCATTGGCTCGAACGGTTTGTGCGCCAGGGCGCCCAAGACTATGATGAGGACCAATACCAGATGCAGCCTCTTGACGGGCGGGTAGAGCATCGCGAGCCCCGTCAAATGTTTCTTGATGACTGGATTGGAGGAGGAGAAGACCCCCCCCTCCTCCAAGTTCCTGTAAGCTCCGATGGCTGCGAGATGTCAACCTGCACGCCTTTGTGGGCGAGGTGCGCTGAGAAGGATAGTACGTCATCCAAAGTACATGCCAGGGGATCGATACCCTTGGAGTCTGCCCAGTGGCATAATCTGGTCCATTTGCTTATATACTGGACCTGGTTAGCCTCGCTCCTTGCGCCCTGTATGATTTCCAGATTAGCCTGTGAGAGGCTAAGGTGTCGCAGCGTTAACTGCTCAGGAACCACGCTGTGAGGGCTAGTTTCTGTGGAGCGGGGTGGATGACCTTGCCCACCCCTGCTGCGCCAGATGATGTGCTGGGCCCATCGGGAGGTGAATCAAGGGCATCTCCGAGAGGCTGAGCAGCTCCAAAAACCATGGTCTGGCTGGCCACCATGGAGCTGAGAATGATGTTGAGTTGGCGAGACTCCTTGATTTTGCAAATTACTCTGTGAATCAGCAGAGTGGGCAGGAAGGCCTAGGCCCTCATGCCATTTCACTGAAGCCGAAAAGCATCGCCCAGGGACCCTGTCCTTGCCAGGAGGCGAACTGAGGGCATTTCTGGTGCCAGGTGGCAAAGAGATCCACCTGGGGATGACCACACCTGTTGAGGATCTCCTGAACAACCAGGTCGTTTAGCTGCCACTCAATTGTCCGCTCCCAGCCTGCTCACCTCCAGGTTGTATTCCCCCAGGAGGTGGACTGCCGTGAGCTATATGTCGTTTTCCAGGGCCCACTCCCACATGCCGATTGCCAGTCTGAACAGAGGAGGGGATCTGGTGCCTCCCTGCTTGTTGACGTAGTACATGCTGGTCGAGTTGTCTGCCTGGATGAGGACAACCTTACCCCTAAGAATTGGTAGGAATGCCCTGAGCGCTAGCCAGATGGCGTTCAGCTCTAGCCAATTGATGTGGTATTCCTGTTTCTGTCGAGTCCAGGTGCCGTGGACCGAGAGATCGTCCAGGGTGGCTCCCCAGCGAGGAATCCATGGTGACGGTGGCCTGCGAGGTGGGCGGCCGGAAGGGCTTGCCCGTCCGTAGGTTGCAGTCCCTGGACTACCATGTTAGGTCTGGGTGGAGAGATGGAGGAACGTTGATCATCTCGGATTGAGAGCCCCGCTCTTGGTTCCATGAGGCCGCAAAGTGCAGCTGAATCCTCCTCATCCTCAATCTTGAGTGCGGAACGGCTAAAAAGACCGCCGCCAATAGACCCAGGAGATGTTGGTACCATGATGCCGAGGTCACCTCTCTGCTGAGGAAGTGGTTGGTGGCCCTCTTGATGGCTGTGATCTTGTCCTCCGACAAATACCTTCTCGGAGCACATGTACCAGATGAGGCCCAAGAATGTCAGTCTGCGTGGGCTGCAGCTGTGACTTCTTGAGATTGAGCGAGAAGCCCAGATCGTGCAGTGTGTTCATAAGGGCATGGGAAGAGTAGCGAACCGCTTCCGGAGATGTAGCCCTGACGAGCCAGTCGTCGAGGTATGGGTAGATATGGAGGCCCTGCGCTCTGAGGAGGGCCGCCACCGTATTTATGAGCCTGGTAAAGACCATGGGGGCCGAGTTGAGGCCAAAAGGAAGGCCCTTGTATTGAAAATGGTAGCCCATGATCCTGAACCGTAGGAAAGAACGATGGGGCTGCCAAATCGGGATGTGTAGGTACATGTACTTCAGATCCAGGGAGCACATCCAGTCTCCCTTGCACAATGTTGCCGCTATAAAAGCTGCGTAACCATCTTGAATTTTTCCAGGGGTAAGGAGAGCTAGAGGGTGGAAAGGTCCAGCACAACTCTCCGGCCTGCCTAGTTCTTCTGAATGGCGAAAATCCTGGAGTAAAAGCCCAAGCCACGATGGGAGGCAGAGACTTCCTCCACTGCCTGGCTCTCTATGGGCGACTGGATCTCCGCCAAAAGAGTTGCTGTCCGAACCTGTGGGAGGGGAGGAAGGAGGAGAGGCTGGGATCGGGAGGCTGTACTCTGTGGATACTAAGGAGAGGATCCAGGGGTCTGTGAAATTCTGGCACCCGAAATGTACGTGGAGAGATAGCCTGCCCCCGACTGGAGACAGGTGTACCCAACGGCGCGTGTCATGCCTTCTTTCCCTCAGAGGCTGTTGCAGAGACGGGGGACTGGAAAAAAGCCCTTATCCCTCTCCCTCTTTTTGTTACTTGCGCCGGTTTGGAGACGGCGAGCGGCCCGGCTGCCTGGACCTCTGTTCCTGGAAGCCACGGAATTCTCCATACGTACAACCCCTGTCTGAGCACTGCTGAGATTGGGTGTGGTCTTTGTCAGGATGGATAAATACTTGGCCGTTTGTGAGCTGTTTTTCTCTTTGTCCAGCTCTTCGTCCGTGGAGGAGTGGAAGAGGTCCCCCCTGCCCCCTTCGAACGGTAGATCTAATATGCGTTCCTGGACGTCCGGGTTGAAAATGTTGCCCGGAGCCAGGCTGTCCTTCTCACGTCCATGGCAATACAGATGGCACAGCCGGAGGTGTCGATACGGGCCACAGTGGTTTTTCATGAGGTCATGCGCCACCAGCTTGGCCTCGGCCAGACCCGCCTCAAAGCGTGATTGGCTCAGAGTAGGGAGTTGCAGGAGGAAGTCTGCAATTTACCGCCATAACCTTTGGTTGGCGGCAGCCGGCATGGCATCTGCGTTGGTCTGACGAAGATGCAAGGATGCATTGGAATAGAGCTTCTTCCTGTACGCCTCCAAGATCTTCTCCTTGCCTAGCAGCGCCGCAGAGGAGGCGGCTGAGGTTTGGAGTATAGTGATGCCGCAGCGATCACGAGAAGTGTGGCTGAGGATGGGGTGAGAGCAAGAGTGTATACCCCTCCATCTGATCGTACTTGGGGTCCAGGCATCAATTGACCGGTTGGGCCAAGTGGGGCTTAAGCCAACCCTTCTTGGCCAGGGAGACTACATCTGTTTGCAGGGGAAACCCTGTTTTGGCAGAGGGGCGTTTCCTGAGGACTTCAGCCAGAACCTCCTCTGCACGCTGCTCGACCTCGGGTTGGGGTAGGCACAGATACTCCGCCAGCCCAGCAAGACGTGGAAGGCCCTGGCCGAGGATGGCGTGTCCGGATCCTCCTCCTCATCAGTATCCTGTGGGTCAGGAGGATCCTGTGGAGGAGTAGTAGTTGGGGCCGGAGGCTGGGGTACAGGAACCGAGGATGAGGAGGCGGCAGAGGCTGGTATGGATCCGCCTGAGGTATTGGCTGGGGAGTTGGAGGCAGCGGCTTCGCCACGTTCTGGGGCACCGGCGCTTGTAGTGCTGCTAGCATTGCTGGGAGGACTTCCCTGATGACGTCCTTGAGGAATACCCCCATTCAAGGTGACCTCATGAGGCTGAGGAACCTCTCGAAGAACCCCTCCTCACTGGTCGAAGAGGCGGCAGGGGTGCTGACTGGGTAGTTGGGTGCTGCTGGAGTCGCTGCATATCCTGCCCATATGGACGCAGTGGGAAGCTGCCCTGCACAAAAGAGGGCTAGGCTGTAGGCCACGTACCTGGCTGACGCCAGTCCCACCTAGACACTCGTTCTTTGCTGAATTCCTGGAATGGCGTCGGACGTGTGCCTCGGTCTGGCACGGCGGCCAACTTGTTGATCTGCCTGCCACATGCCTGCGACAGTAGAGCTGCGTTTAGGTGCCCCCTCAGACGTGTTGCCGGTACTAGGGCATAGCCCCTTGGCCATATTGCTGATACAAGGGCAGAGCCCCTCTGATGACAATCCGGTACAAGGACCTACCGGTACCTCAACACTACCACCAGGAGGATCTAAGGATCCCTCAGCCGAAGGCCAGTAGCTGCAGCGGCCTTTGTGCATGTGCTGGTAAAAGGACCTGACCGTTCCCTCCCGTGCGGGAGTCAACGGGAAAGAGTCTCCTTTGCGTGGTGCGATGGAGAATATCGGCCCTACCTTGGGCTTGGCTCGATGTTTCACGAAGTTCTTGAGGTCCTCTGGAGGTGACTTCTAGAAGAGCTCCCTCCACCTGGCTAGTCTGTTCTTCAGCGCATTTGAGGACAGCGAGACACACGCTGTACAAGCTTGCCAACCGTGGTCTGGGCCAAGGCAATGTAGGCAGAGGGCGTGGGGGTCTGAAGTTGGGAAGAGCCTGTTGCAGGATGGACACCTGCTGAACCCTGTGGAAGTCTACATGCGCCGACAAGGACCGAGTACCTGAATGATAAAAAGACAAAGAGAAGAAGTATCCGTGTGTGGAATTACATGGCTGAAGCCAAACCCAGGAGCGCTGGTGAATTCGGCCCGTTCCCGTCTACACGGAAAAGGGGACTGAGGTGTGGAGCCGGAGGGTGGAGTCAGGGCAGTGCAGGCTCCGTAGGCCGCCCCCCTGCACGCCTCTATATTTAAAGGGGAAGGTTTTTTTTTGGTAAAAAAGGTTCCGTCTCCCGTCCCTTGTAAGGGACGCCCATGTAGTATGGAGGAAAGGGGACGGACATAAGAGTAAAATGATGCAAAATTCAACGCACATTTTTATGTTATGTTAAAGGTATTTGTACCGTGCACAGTCACCAACGGAGTTGGTCCCCAGGCGCTCTGGCGGATCTGCAAGCGAGAAGGCAGGATGGGTTAGTAAGGTGAAGAGGGATAGTAAGAGGGGTGGTGTTCTGTTGGCAGCTTCAACTTGGTATGCACTGTGTGCTGAGCTTTGGTGCAAGTATCGGATCAATGTCATTCCTCGTGTGCCATTGGTGCAGCTTATGTGTTGTTGCGGTGTGGTGAAGTGCATGCGGTTTGCGGTGCATGAAGTGATTGTGAGAGTTCTTCAGTGAGTTAAGTATGCAGAATATTTGAGCTTTATGGTTAGTGGGTTATATGATTTGCATCTAATGTTCACAGTATGCCTAAATGCCTCGATTTTGTGAATCCTTCATGGCGGGCAGAGGCCTTAGTCCCACAGTAAGCTCTGTTTCAGCATACACTTGACAGGTGTGAATACCACATCTAGATACGAGTGCCCCGCAAAGTCGTGAAGAGGTCTGGACTTCACAATCAACTACATCTCACCATACAGCATGCAAAGACGGAGGCTATCCCCACATACGAGAGTCTTGCACAGTGCGAGAAAGGTCTTGGCTCCACAGTGGGTGGGTCTCAGCATACAACTGACAGATACCGAGGACACATCCAAACTTGAGAGTCTTGCCGAATGGGGGAAGAGGGTCAGGCATCATAGTGCATTTAATGCACTTGCTGGTATTTACAAATCTGTACATTTGCAACGCAGTCAAACAACCACAACTCCCTCCCAGTATGGCATCCGATAACATTCACCACTGCATCCAGTGCTGCACATGCTGCCATTCATAACTCTAAGTGTGTTGGTTACCAACCCGCACAGCACCTGCCAAACACCCACCATCCAATTGGGAGGTGGCGCGGGCCAACATTCACAACCACATCCAAACTTCTAACCAAGAATGTGTTCAGAAATCTCTGTCCTCATCTTGTGGGTGTCTCTTATGTCAAGTGATATGTCGTGGGTGCGTTCCTTGGAATCTGTTTGCATTGGATTGCTTGTTGGGAACCAGGATCGGTTTCTACATTCATCGTTTTAGCGGTGTGTGTGTGTTCTTGCAGGTGGTCTTCTGGTTACGCATTGAAGAGCCAGGATTTGAGCAGTTTCCTGAATAGTAGGTGGTTTCTTGTGTTCCGTTTATCCTTTAGTAAGTCATTTCAAGTTTTCGGTGCCTGGTGAGAGGAGGATCCTCCAAGTTTTCTTTTGTTGTAGGGTTTCGGTTCCAGGTGTATGTCATTGCTTGATCTGAGTGCTCTTGTTAGCTGGTGTAGGTGTAATTTATCCCTCAGGAATTTGGCACCTTGGTTGTGTATTGCTCTGTGTGTGATGCACATTGATTTGAATTTTATTCGTTTTATTGGTAGCCAATGTAGTATTTTTAGTGCAGGTGTGATGTGTTCTCTTCGGGGTAGTTTGAGAAGGAGTCGGTCTGCCGTATTTTGTATGCGTTGCAGTTTTTTTAAGAAGTCGTTCAGGCATGCCCAGGTATAGGCTATTGACAATCTACTTGGGACATGACGAGAGCTATGATGGTAAGTGTTTTGTTGGTGAATGACTGGAACGGTATGATCCTTTGACACTCGCAGGAGGAAGAAGCATTTCTTGAGTAGAGCGTTTACTTGTGGTTCTAGAGTGAGGTTGTCCATCAGGACCCCCAGATATTTTACAATCAACTATGGTACTGGGGTCGTACAGAGTTCTTTTGGCCAGGGGACGTAGTTGTGTCCTCTGTTTTTTGTGACGATCATTATCTGTTTTGCCTGGGTTAATTTTGAGGTGGTTCAAGTTCATCCAGTTGAATATATCACGAAGGCAGTTCTCTAGTGTTGTGTTTTCTTCTTGGGAGTCTTGTATTTTGAAGATTATTTGTGTGTTGTCGGCATAGTTGTAGCGGGTGAGGCCGTGTCTTTTGATGATTTTCAAAAGGCATAGGTAGATGTTGAATAAGAGCGGGGAGAAAGATGATCCTTGTGGTACTCTGTGTGGCTCTTGGGTAGGATTTGGAAGGTTTCATCCATACGGTTGCCGTTTTGTTTGTTAGGAAGGATATGATCCATAGTAGGGCAGTGTCTGTTATTCCCAGTCCTTCTAATCCTGTTACAAGCTTGTTCTGGTTGACTGTGTCGAATGCTGCGGATAGGTCAAGAAGTATCAAGGCAGTACTGTTGTCTGAGCCTGCGTTTGCTTTTAGGTCGTCCCATATTGAGAGAGCTGATTCCGTTCCTCTCATTGGTCTGAAGCCAACTTGTGCCTGGTCTAGTAGGCAGTACTCCTATGAATTCTTGGGTTGTTTTGTAAACATGCGTTTCTAGCAGTTTGGCTATGTACGGGATATTGGAGATAGGTCTGTAGTTTGAAAAGTCGTCTACCTTTCCTGCTGTGTCTTTGAGTAGCAGTCTGATGTATGCCCATTTGAAGTCCTGTGGTACTTTACCTGTTGCGATCGAGAGGTTGAGGAGATTCCTATGGTATTCCATGGGAGTTCCTTGATTGAGAATAGATTTGTATATGTCCGGGAGGCAGGGGTCTTCAGGAAAGCCTGATTTGTTGCTTTGATTTACCAGTTTCACGAAAAAGTCTCCACTGATATTTCGGGAAAGCTTTGTAGTTTGTTTGTATGTTCCTCATGAGGATAGGTGGAGTCTGTAGTGTGATTGCGTGGTCTGTTTTGTATGGTTTGTTGGAGGGCAATTTTATTTTTGAAGTGGTCTCCTAGGTCATTGCATAGCTTCATCGATGGAATTGGCGTGTTGCATCCCGGTGGGTTTTTTATTTCATTTATGATTTTGAAGAACAAGTTACTCTTACCTGGTAACGTTCTTTCGATGGGATGGTCCGATGACGTATTCCATATCGCTGACAGCAATCAGCACAGCTCTGGTGATTACTGTCATAGATATGGAATACACCGGAGGACCCAATCCCCTCAAAGAGTTCTTTTTGGATGTATGGTGCTTTGAAGATTCGGTTGTCGTAGTGTTTCCTCTTCGCTTTTTGCATTTCCTTTTTATTTGAGCGGATCTGTTGCAGAAATGTCAGTTTGTTTGCAGCGTTGTTGTTGATCCTCCATTACGATTCTAGTTTTTGTTTTTTCCTTTTCATGGTGCTCAGTAGTGGGGTGAACCAATTTGCCAATGTTTTTTACGTGAGGGGGTGTACATTTTTTCTTTGGCGATGTCTGCGTTTGTTACGATCCAGGTGTGAAGTAAAGCTACTTTTTTGTTCAGGTCAGCTTTTTCCATAATTGTTGCTTGTGGTTTGCTGCGTTCCAGGAGTTTAGTTAGGTTGGAATTTTTGATGATTCTCCAGTTTGTGATCATGGTGATCGGTGGTTTTTCTTGTTGTTTGTTTTTGTGATTATGAATGGAATGATGAGGTGGTCGCTCCAGAGAATTTGAATTGGTGGTGCAGTGGTAATGAGTTCTTCATTGGTGAAGATTGCATCAAGTGTGTGCCCTGCCGAGTGTGTTGCTCCTTTGACTAGTTGTAGATTCATTGCCGCTAGTTGGCCGGTAAAAGATCTTTGCGTGGTTGTTGTTTCTTCATCGAACCAGATGTTGAAATCTCCGAGGATGATCAGATGATTGTGCTTGATGGCTAGGACAGCGATTGCTTCCTTGAAGGCATCTATGAAGGTTGCATCGTAGGGTGGTGGTCTGTATATCAGTATGAATTTCAGGTTTGTTTTGGGGTTTACTGATGGGCGTAATATTAAGGATTCGCACTTGTCGATGTTAAGTGGATCTTCCAGTTTGCTAGCCAGGTGTTCCTCGTGGATGATTGACAGCCCCCCGCCCCCACCCCACCCTCTTTTAGTTTTCCTGTTAGCTTGGATGCATTTGAAGTTTTCATACAACACAAAGACACCATTCAACAGCAGAAAATATCAAGCAAAGATAGTGATATATATATAAATTTAGCATGAGACAAGGAATAATAAGTTCAAAGGAAGAGGGACAACCAACCTTCTCTATATTTGAAGGTCATACAAAGATGACTAAACCAAATTCTGTATTAAAACAAAAAACTTCAACGCAGAAAGAAAAAAAAAAACATCTAGACAAAAATTAAGTATGAAGGGATCCCGTGCCTTCTTTGGAAATCTAAAGGTGCCATCTTCAACCATGGATCAGACATGCAAAACTGTCTGAAACAAAACGAAATAGAAGATATTGCCCGTCATTGAAATTAAGCAGAAGGAATCAACAGTGACTTTGACCGAGGAAGAAATCAATCAGAGAAATATTATGACAAATTTATCTACTTGCATAACAGATGAGGAGCAGGACATGCAGATTACGTTAGAAGAGTATATTGTGAGAGGAAGATCTATCACTCATCGACTCACAATGTGAATGCAATGGACAAACGGCACCTAAGGCTGACTTAATTTTAACATGTGATGACATCTCAGACACAGAACTGAAACCTCTTTGGAAGCACCAATTAAAATTAAGGCAATTCTAAATCAATATGGCATACTAGCAGCCTCACAAGCCTATCCATTCCAGACCATTGCGCAAAAACATCATTCACTTACGAGATCACAAAAGCAGCATACTAATTTGCTAACACATAGAATGAGAGAAGAAACGCCGCAACGATTGCCATTATTTGACGATCCTCGAAGCTCATATTCGGATAAGATCATTAATATAAAGAGCCTTTGGAAGAGAGATGACGGTCTTGTGTTGAATAGAACAAATGTCTTGCGTCTCCTACATGCGATTCCAGACCTGCACTCGATTAAGTCAGGTGACATTAAGCAAATTGAATTCCTGCACAAATATCAAACTGATCCTGTTGCAGTCCATGTAAATTCACAAAGGACTGATCGCCATAATAGAGGCTACACATGCCTTCCCGTCACTGGGTTTTGAGGTAACCTACAATCAACTGAGAAATAGCGGAAATAGAGAAGCAAATGGAGGACAAAGCGCTAACTTTATATTACAAAGGAGGCTGAGGAACCATCATGATCGCACAATAATATCAGACAACTCAGATAATGATGACATGATTATGAAAATAAAGTATGATTCAGCGGATAATACTCGACCAAGAGAAATCCAGACAATATCTAAACCAATGGAAGGGAAAAAATTTAGATATACATATAACAATTATGGTCCAATCAAGAAGGCATAACTCAACGGCACTACAACAAAGGATCCCTGGAAATTATGTTCGTGGAATACACAGGGCTCTGTGCATTTGTTTGAGGGTGAAAATCAGAATTTTAAAATTCCAGACATATGCCTGCAATAAACTTAGATTAGTAAACAGCCGACATGCAACGGCTATACAACCTATATGAATCCAGCAATTGTACGATCAAAAGGACAGCCGTCTTCTGGGTTGCGAACGATAAAAGCGCATGCAAATCTACAAGTGATTGAAACAAACAATCTGAATTCCTTTATTCAAATCATCATCATAAATATTACATCTAATGTAAAAATTAACCGGAATAGGGAAAAAGAAAAACAAAGACAAAAGATCTAATGTCTATTTAATCTTTACTGGAATCCAACAGCCATCAATGATGATCTTTTCATTAATGCGGTCTTCAAAAGTATAGATTAATTAGGGAATTGTTACCCGAATAGAGAAATAATTGTGTGGAGACTTGAATATCCATCTATTTACAAAAACTGATGAGATTCCACAAAATAAACTTGTAAAGAAAGCCCAAATGAGGAGGAAAGCATGTTCTCAAAAGAGACATTGAACTTTTGAATGGTCATTTGAGGGGGGACATTCTCCAGCCTCCCTCCACGTCACTCCCCCCCCCCCCCCCCCCCCGAGAACTACATGGAAAAAAGGGAATACGGTGGCATACCTTGATTACATCTTCGCAACTCATTCACTTTGGTCTGGGTTAGAAACGTTAAAGATCGTCAAAAAATACTATTCAAGACCATCATACTCTAACTTTGAAGTGGAAAGAGAAACCAAAATCTCTCATACACCCAGAGACCACCCAGATTGGAGCTAAACCACGAATTGACTCCGTATTACGGAGGAACAAATACAAGGCCTTGCAGATATGTTTGAGTGCTGAATTGAAGGATAATGAAAAGATAAAATATGAATGGCTTCTTTGTCCATTCAGAGGGACCAGCTGTAAATAAAGAACATATTGTCATGATCTCTGCTTCCAAAAGGTCAGGGTTTTCCCAACTCCCTTGGAAGCAGATCCATAACCCAGGTTCCGAGTGCCAACCAGTCCCAATTGGGACCTTTTGGACCCAGTCCTGGCGCCAGTGGCACCAGGCTCATAAATATGCCCAGTCCCAGCGCTGGAAGCGCCGGGCTCATAATGCTTGGGTGGACTTACCTTCAGCAGACCATGCTGCTTACTTGCCTGCCAGTTGAGGCTCTGATCCTCTTCTGTTTGGAACTACTTTTCCTGTTGGGTGGGGCTGGAGCCACTCCCTAGATTCAGAACACTGGAACTCTTCTGGAAGGCAGGAACTCTTTTCTTACCAGGAACTCTTTTCTTACTTAGGCGTGGCTGTGGAAGGAGACACCTAAGCACTACAGGAGGCTATTTAAACCACACCCGGTGGATGAATCTTGCTTTGCGTTATTCTGCAACCTCTGCAGCAGAACGCTCATCGTGTCTTCTGCATCCGGTCCTGGGCCTAAGGAGAAAGGCTTACCATCCTGAATCCAGTCTTCAGCAACACCTATAAAGACAAGAAAGAACAGGTTAGCATTCCGGCATCTGAAAGGCAAAGGCTTACCATCCTGAATCCAGTCTTCAGCAACACCTATAAAGACAAGAAAGAACAGGTTAGCATTCCGGCATCTGAAAGGCAAAGGCTTACCTACTCTTCGTGCGCTCCGGAGGTCTTCACACTGCATTCCGGCATCTGAAAGACAAAAGTTTACCAACTCTTTGCACGCTCCGGAGGCCTTCGGCGCTGTATCCCGCATCTGAAAGACAAAACAAGGTGCGTTTAAAGACATTGGGGAACTTTAATACTCACGTGCCATTACTCCTTTCCACATCTAATCCAGTGGGTATTCCGGCACCCTGCAGCCGCTCCGAACTCGTACCTGCAAAATAAAAAGACAGTTAGAGCGCATTGTGAAGCAGGCAACAAGCGCTTACTTACGTGCTTCCAGGCGCTTCTATTCATCACACAGGCTCCATCTTCAACTCACTTCAGCCCGTCATCCGCCAACGCCGGAACCCTGCAAAACAAGAGACATCATTACTAAAGACTTTAAAGACATTTGAATGACTCGAAACTTACCGTTCGTGCAGTAAACGACGGACAGCAGTCCTCTGAAGTCAAGAGGCCTGCGCTACCTATCCAGTGAAGAAACTGGTTACACCACCCTGCCCCGAGGCAGATGGAGAGCTCGGCATTCACTTACCTAAGGTGAGAGCGTTAACCTTTGGGGGTCTACAGGAGAGGAGAAGAGGAAAGAGATAGGGACACCCCAATAACCCCAGTTCATTAACCCCATATTTTCTATCTGCAGACATCTTACTCTACACGTCAGGCATACAGTGCACAGAGGTCCAGCCCAAAGAGCCAACCGGGTGCTACACATCACCTTTGAAGATACGGTAGTCGCCCAGTCAAGACCGGCACCTCTGCGAGAATCAGGTGAGCGTTACACATATCGACTACCTCAGACCCATGTTTACGACAAAAACTGAATAGAAAAAAGAATACTACACTTTCAAATATGCTAGGCTCAGAAATGACATGCTGAAGCTAAAAAAAGCTGTGAAAAAATATAGACAATACAGAAATTGGCAAAGAAGCACTCGTCATTGCGATTACAAAATGATGCAGAATATATGCTTGCTTTTTTAAAAATCGACAAAACACTAGAGAGCTATGGAATTTGATAAATGACAAAAACTGGAACAAAGTTACTTCCATCGGATGTTGTGGAGGCAGATTGGATTGCCCACTTCACCAAACTACCAAAAAAAAAAAAGAAAAATGTATAGAAAATCTTGATGAACAAACGGATAACTCTTGGGAGATTGAATTGACTTAAGATGAAATTCTAACTATTAATACCCATTTCAATACCTCACAGGCGCCAGGTCCTGATGGACTGTCAGGAGCTCACAGGTGATTGGCACAAGTGTAAAGCACCAAGTAGTAAATAACTGTGATTTACAACTGTATGGCTGTAGGAAAAGGGGGAGAAGCTTTTATTACAGGACTTTACTTTGTGTCATGTGCAGGAAAGAGGCTGGAAATGGACAAAAAGATCCTCTAGTGCGGAAAAAGGAGCAAGGAACTACATTTCCCACGAGCCTCTGGGATTCCCCAGAAAACACCCAGCCAATCGCGCATGCGCGCAAAGCACACAAAGATCCTCGCTTGTGCTCATGGACGCCGGAGAGACAAGACGTGTATTCCAAGGGCTCCTGCAGACTGAGACCCGTGGGCCATTCCCCACCTGCTTATCCTGCAGGCTCCGCATACAGCAACAGATAAGTGCAATTTCCTAAACATTCTGGCCACAGTTTAGAACACGGTCAGTGTTTGAAGGGAGAGTTGTGTTTGGGATGAAATAAAACAAAACAAACGCACCAGTGTTCGGGCAGGCACTCTTTAGGGGATAAAACATTAGCGTGCATGCAGCGCTGAGGTGCGTATTGTTGAGAGATACGACAGAGGAGTTTTGGGAGCGGTGAAACGCTCATCGGCAACGCAACCATAGAAGTGTGTGTCGGGGCACCGGCACCATCATTTGCCTACATTCGCATGCAGTAGGCTCAACTACTGCAACGTTGTTTGGCAACGCACTCGCACACGTGCTTTTGCTTTCTTTGTAGCGGCACTCCGTCGTTTCGATACGAACATTGGACCACAGCCTTTAGCAGATCTACCGCAGCATAATATGAAGCTAAGTGCCTTAATACGGTTCTGCAATGTTTGTGTGGTTGTGAATCCTGAACAGCCACTGTATACCAGTACCTAAAGTCTTGTTCTGAAGTATATGTTTGTGTGGTTGCGAACTCTAAACAGCCAATGCATTAGAGATGTTCTGAGGGGTATATGCTTGCACTATACTAGCGAACCAGTAGTACATTGAACATGTTGAAGTGCTAGCGTGTGGGTTCAGAGAATCAATATGGGCAGGTAGATAGGTGCGTGCCAGAAACGCATCAGAGAACTCTCACCACTAAGTGTCAAGTATCAGGTGGTAAGCCAGTAAACACCAAGCGGACAAGTGTTTCAGGGGTACTGTGTGCAAGTGTGTGTGGGCGGAGATCAACGACTGCAGGCACCCCAGGAAGTGGCTAGAAGGTGAATCTTTCCACAAATCCCCCCTACCTATCCATTGCCTCTCCCTAACCCTCAATCCGGTTACCCTATGGTTAGGGAGAATTGTCATTCCATGGCTAATTTCCCTTACCTAGCGAGTCCCCCAGCAGCTTTCTTGGATTTCTGGAGTTTATTTTTTTCACTTGGTAAGAGTGTGAGCTTTTTCCCCACTCTTACCTGTGTTTTCCCATGTGGGTTTCCTCTAATTTTCGGAGTGTGGATTCTGTAGTACACCACTTCAGTATCCCCACTCTTTTGTGTGTTACACAGCACCTTCAGTGCAGTGACACAGGGTTGTCTTTTAGACTTCCTACCGACTCCATTTCTGGGGCTGACTACTGTCCCCCAGAAAAGGGTAAAGTTGCCATTTACTTTACATAGTAATTTAACCACAGATCCAGTACCCCCATTTTACATGGAGTATTGAAAAGGGTTAATTCTTAGCCCTTTTTATCTGTACCTCTTGGAGCATTGTTTCGCTCCCTTAACATTAAGACTTGGCTGGTGGCAGTGGTATCTACCCCAATTATCCTACTGCGATTATATTACATACCATGGTATTGTTTTAGGCTATTTTAGTAGCCTCGAACCTTAAATCCGCTAGCCCAAATACTTTTTATTTCGGATCCGGTTGGGTTTAATTGCCATTTCTTTTTGATAACATCCTTCTTGGGTCTTTCTTTGCGCGGCAAACCAGGTTTGCCTCCTTTGTTCACCGATCTTTGGCGGGCTTCTGACCAGAAGCCCTCCTTTGGCGTCTGGGTGTCAATGTGAGGGAGGGGTGTAGTCACCCCCTGCACAGGGTCTCCTTGGAGACCCAAGTCACACTTTGTGTTGATTGGCGAAAGGTGGTTGTCTGGGCTGGACAACCCCCCTGCTGAGTGATTGACAGCCAGGCTATGTGAATGGAGGATTTTGGCATAAAAAGCAGGAATCTTGGAAGAAGTCAGAGTCGCCACTGGAACTGCAAGGAACCGAAGAGAAGCAGAGAATAGGACGGCTGGTGCACCCCCGAGTCCTGGTGGAGCCCTGCTGCAGTCCTGAGCTATCTACCCTTCAACGACAAGAGAAGATCCAGTCTGGAGTTGTCTTCCCTTGAGCCTGGTGAGATCAACCAGCTCGTCTGTTCTTCAGTCAGAGAATCCTCTACTTGGTCGAAATCACTGCTGTGCTGTAGTGGTACAGATAGCCATCAGAAAAGCCCTCTCCTGATTTAAAGGAGCACACCTTTTATTCATCCTGGTCTTTTACGCTGCTGCTGGCCTCATCCCTGGGCAGTTCAGCTCACTCCAGGCGTCCTTGTCCTCACGACTGAAGCCGCAGGAACCGTGAGTCTGCAGGAATTACCAGGAACAACTGCCGTGGCACCAGCTTTTCTCCAACGGAATAAGGTACTCTTGTGGTCTTTCTCTCCATCTGACCAGCCGGAATCGGGGTGAACCCTTTTCCTCCACGAAGAGTTGTTCTTTCTTCCCTCCTTCTTATAACTTTTCCTTCCATTTGACAATCTTAAACTCTCGGCATCTCGAACTGTTCAACATGTGATCCTCGGCAACTGAGCATCTGCACCATTGACGCTGGCGCAGGCCTATTGACTTTAATCTGTATCTTTGAACAACTCCTCGAGTCTCCTTGCCTTGAAAAATGATTGTCTTTGATTTTTATTCACTTTTCCCTTGTTTGAAATTCTTAAGTACAAAGAGCGTTTTAACTTCGCGAGCATTTCTACCCGCGGTCACGTGTTAGTATTGCAACACCGGTCTGTCAAATCCTAACGTACTTACCTTAAATTTACTGGAACAAGTGGAATTGGTTGTGTGAGGTGTATTTTACGTGTGGTTTCGAATTTATAGAAGTGAAGTGTTTTAGAACAGATGGTTTAAAAATAAATGTACTTATATTTTATACCTGAAACCTTGAGTCAGTGTTTGCTTGAGTCACAGTAATTGTGGTCCTTGGTGTAATCTCTGCTACTGCTCATTTACTCTTGAGATAAGTCTGGCTGCTCCGCTACTGCTACTACTTTAACATAGTAGTATAGGCTTGTACAAAAGGTGAACTTGTATTACCACTTGTAGTCTTAATTGTGTGTAGTGGTCCCTAAGGGCACTGCACAGGATTCTGCCTAACACCTCAACTCCCCCTGCCTATCCAATTCAGCGGACCCTAACCCTCTTTCCCCAGGGGGTTACGGAGGCCTGTGGTTGTATACAGTCCAGGCACCAAGACCCAACGGGGAAGCAGGTGTACATGCTACCTCTCCGCACAAGGCCAGGAAACTTGACAAGGACTGAGCAATTTTATATTAAAAACAATTCTTGATGCTTGGGCTAAATTATGTGAATATCTCTTTCAGACTATAATGTTATACAAACAAATTCCGACCACCTGGAAAGCAACAATACGAATACCACTTTTTTTTAAAAAGGGGATAGAAAGACACCTGCAAACTATCGGCCAATAGCCCTGTTCGATCCGCTCAGAAAAATATTTGCAGCAATTTTACAACACAGATTGACAGAATGGGCAATATAAAACAATAAGCGTGATCCAGGACAGACAGGATTTATAAGAGGAGTAGGAACTAACATCAATCTTTTAATCTTAAACCTACTCAAATTGGAGGCAATGAGAACAAAAACAGGTATTAGCAGCGTTCGACTTTCAAATGGCTTTTGATAGCATCCATCGTCAAAAAATGTGGCAGAAACTAACTGCATGGAAATGTCATACTGATCTTGAACCAATCAAAGCCTTATATTCGTCGAAAAATGTACGAGTTAGATAAATAGATTGTCGCACCTCAGCGCTATATCAAAACAAATTCCAACATGGAATGGTTTGAAGCAGGGTTGCCCATTAGCAGCTACCCTCTTAAATCTTTATACCTCTGAAGTTGCAATATCTCAAAATACCATAATTGCTAATCCACCCATCCTCAATGGAATCCCAGTAAAATGGACAATGTATGCAGATGACATAGTTTTGTTTGACAAAACGCAGGAAGACCTGCAAAAAAGGATAAATGCATTATCACGTTACGCTGAAGAAAATAACTTGAGCATCAATCTGATAAAATCTCAAATAATGCCATTGTTAAGATATCCAGTAAACAAAAATAAAGAACCACAAATCTATCTAGAAGAGACAAAACTAGGAAATGTAAAAACCATTAAGTACTTGGGCAACCAAGTGGACCAGAGTGTTGGAGAAAAGGAATGGGTAGCTTACCTGACTGCTAAAATTGATTCACTGCCTCGGCAAGGCAGCTCACTTCACAGAAAATACAGGAAATTTTCATTTAAGCCATTGATTATTGACAGAAGGTAACAGCGATTGTGACTTACGGTAGCGAAACACTATTAAACTACCATGGCAGATTTGGGACACTTTGGAAGGGAGATTTTGAAGAAAACGGTTATCCTTACCCAAGACCTTTCCAGTACAAAGAATATGTTTTTAGTTAGCGATGCAATCAATGCAATCCATTGTGGTATGGAAAAAACAGGACATGTATATGAAAACAATAGTAAACAATGACATACCATCAATTTCCTTGTTACGGACCCAGAGTAAATCATGGCATGATGTTATCCTAAATACATGGAAGGAAGCTTGTAAACAGACAATGATACATTTAGAGATTACCGAAGAAATTTTGTTACAGAGACCGATGGAAGCAAAAAGACTATTACAGCGCAAAGATTGGTTAGATATAATTGATAAAAAGGCCAAAATACCAACTCTAGTTCAACTGGCTGTTTGATTGCAGAGCATTAAATCAACTCCCAACATATTTGAAGCTCTTTCCGTGCCAAAAGACCAGATTCTTTCCTCCGGTTACGTCTTAATGCACTACCCCACAAGAGAAGTACAAAAACGATACAAATCCCAAGGGACTTGAACACCAGTCGCTTCTGTAAGGACGATAGTCAAATTGAAACAGTTTATCATGTCATTATAGAATGTATAGCTCTAGATATAGATAGAAGATTTGCGGATATGTCACCAATGGAACCTAAGGTACAAGATAAAGAACAGCGGTGGATAATGTTGGTAACTACCAGTCTTATCTTTAGAGTTGCTCAATTTTGGAAAGAAATATCTGAAAAAAAGAATGACACTGGATTAACTGAGCAACTGATAGAAAACTGAGCATGTTGTATTGCTCCAGAAAGAGCCTTACAAGATCATGCACAGAATGACAAACTTAAGAATCCATAGAAATAAGTTTTTTTTAAAAATAATGAAATGGAGAATGTAAATGTAAAAAGTGTGTATAAAACTAATACATGGAATTAAAAAAAAATAAAAAAACCCAAACCTCGATCAATATCTTCAGAAAGGTTTGGAGACTTGCTGCCTGGCCCAATAGATAAAATGGGAGTAATCTCAACAATCAACTAAAAGAAAAACAGTCCTATTCAGTCTTGTCAAAACAAAAAGGGGCCTCTACTAAAGAAACCCAAACTTGCCCTCGCTCTCAAAATTCAAATGTGAAAAGGGATGTTTGCAAAGGAAAATAGTGTTTAAAAAATAAATGCCAGAATGGCTTCTCTGAACTGGCAAACAACAAGGGGGACCTGGGAGACTCTGTGCCAGACATTAGTCCTGGTTACAAGAGCCTTACCCAGGGTCTTTAGCTCACTATCTTTCACAGAGGAGAAATATCCCAAACATATCAGTCTTTGTCCTGCCCTGGGGCAGTCCAGCACCGAAATGCTAGGCAATGCTCCTCTGAACAAGAGTACCAACAGCAAGCCCAGACATGTGTTTCGGTCTGGTTGGACCTCATCAGGTTGGACTGATGTCCCCCACCTGACCCCCATCCCCTTTAATTATTTAACTATACCCAAACACCAACACCCCATCTATATATTTTTTTTTAACCCCCCTAAAAAATTCAATGAGTTTTCACGTTGAAATTAAAGGACGGTTTACCCTCGTGCAGAAGGGATGTGACCAAGCAGTTTGGGCTGGACTGCCCCTTTGGGGGTGGGACCAAGCCTAATTTGCATATGAACTTACCCCTTTTTTGATTGCTTGGCAGGTGAAGAACGATGATCTGGAGGGTTGCCCAGAACAATGGCAGAGGTTAAGATTTATTCTAAAACTTCCAGGCATCACCTCTTGTTTTGCTATTTACAAGAAGGGCACGACAGATCCCAGTTCTGGTACCTCAACCTCTCAAAAGCCAGACGTGAAGGTTCTACCACTGGGTATTGGGGTGAAGTATCCTGTGGCAGAAGAGATCCTACAAGGAAGATGCATTTCCAGTAGAACCGTACACAAAGTTCTCTGTAACCAGTCCGGAGCGATCACGATCCTAGTTGCCCACTCTGCTTCAACTTCCTCAACAGAGTAATCCCTCCCCCATCAAAATAAGGAAATTAATACACTAGATTAAACTCACAGGGGGACCAGCTACATGCCCCTGAAGGGGAACGCTGTGGCAGAAAATCTCACTCCCTCTTCTTCCCAGAAGCAAACCAGTGTAACGCTCACCTGGCTCCCACAGAGGCGCTGACCTGGTCTGGATTGCTGCGACCTCTTCAAGCGTGATGCGCAGGATTTGAAACACAGACTGAACTGGACCCCCAAATCTGGCTTGTCAGGCCCGTAGAAAAATCTTTCTGTAGGTGGAGAAAGGGGATTAACTATCTGCAGAGCATTGTGATTGCTTCCCACCTCCCCTTTGCTCTTCTCTGACCACCTCCGAAATCCCCAATCAAGGCTCACCTTAATGTTTGAATGGATGAGCTCTCCATCCTGCTTCTGGTGCAGGGGCGCGTATTTGGCCACTTACTTCACTGGCTTCGGAAGGTGAAATGCCGTAAGTATGCAGTTTAAAAAGTTCCAGAGTAGAGTCTTCTCTTGGTTTGCTTTTCTTAACCTGCGATCTGTCCTTATTTTCAGGTGCAAAGTGAAAGTGATGCTTCGAGGGATATTGCCGGAGATAAACTCAGGCGAGTTTGTGATTAAATGATCCCTTTAAATGTCTTTGAATCCCTCTAGTAATGTCTTTCTTTTTTCCCCGTAGGGGCCGGGGTGCGGTACCAGGCCAAGAAGTGGCGCCGACCCGAAATGAGGAGTGGTTCTGTCAAATATGGCCAGGTAAGTCTTGTGATGGAAAATCAGGCTTTCCTCATTTATTCCTCCTGCTCACCTTTTGTCTCTTCTTCTCCCCTGCAGGTGCAGAGATGTGGTGGAATGCCCAGAAGGTTGCGGTGGATAGTGAAGAGCCCACGAGGCAAGTGAGTGATGCGCGGCGCTGCAACAAGTAGCGGGATGCTTTTAAAAAATGTCTATCTTCAGGATCGCTGGTGTGATGGTTCCGGACACAGGTAGGAAGTGAGATTAAGTTCTTGGTTTTCACCTTTTCTCTTCCCTTCCTTCCTTTCAGGTATCCCAAGATCGAGGCAGGCGTGGCTGGAGGCAAGATGCAGGAGCAGGCACGGTGAGCATTCAGCTGCTAGATGCAGAGCAACGCGAAGCACGTGTGGCAGTCCGGGCGTGGTTTAAATAGCCTTGGAAGAAGTTCCAGGTAAATATTCTTCCACGGTCCCCACCCAAGTAAAATAGTTCCTTTGATAAAATAGTCCCTCCTAAGCCTCATTTGGCTTGAGGCTTCATGCAGCATGGTCTGCGCAGGTAAGTGCACCAAACACCCTCTTTTATGAGCCTGGCGCCTATGGCGCCAGGACTGATGTCCAACATGAGCCTGGCGCCAAAGGCGCCAGGCCAAAGTCCAAAGAACCCCTATTAGGGCCCGCTGGGCTTTTACCTGAGGGCATGATGCCTGCTCCCGGGGACGCTGGGCCTGTCCTGGTGCTCCGGGGGTAGGCATCATGACAGCACTCACCCCCCCCCCTAACTTCCCTCTCCCCCACCAAGGCCCCTCCCAAGGTCGTTCCCTCTGGAAGTTTCGGTTTGTTTGGGAAATTCCGATGGAACTTTTTTACCAGCCGAGGTGCATGTACGTGGTCGCTGGGTTCCCAAGACCTTTCCTGAGGCCCGTACCCTTTCCAATCGATTAGATAGAAAAGTTTTGATTTTGAAATTTTAGAATCCAAAATGTTCTTCACCTCGAATTCAGGCTCCCCATCTATCTGAATTGGTTCTGGTGGCTTTATTAATCTGGTTCCTGGTTGCACTGGTTTCAAAAGTGACACATGAAAAACGGGATGAATCCGCATGTTAGCTGGCAGATCGAGCTTGACTGTCACTGGATTAATGATACCTTTGATCGAATAAGGGCCCAAATACCTTGGATTAAAAGTTCGAGGTCCCTTGAGCAATAAATGTTTGGTAGCCAACCATACTTGGTCTCCTATTTGGTATGAAGGCGCCTCCTTCCGATGCATATCTGCATTTTTCTTGTATTTCTCTTTCGCTTGTTGCAAATGGGCAGTTGTATTCTTGAATGCTTGAGTTATAGTGGAATGCAAATGGTCTACTGCGGGCATTTCAAGGCTCAGAGGAGAGTCCAGGTCTGAAGTACTAGGGTGATGTCCATATAGGGTGTAAAAGGGGCTTTGTCCAGTTCCAGAGTACACCGAGTTATTGTATGCATATTCGGCCACCCATAACAAATCCTTCCAATTATCCTCCGATTGGTGCAACATACACCGTAGGTATTGTCCAAGGGTCTGGTTCGTTCTCTCCGTCTGACCATCGGTCTGTGGGTGATGGCTGGTTGAGAGTCTTACGTCGATTTGTGCCAGTTGACAACACCTTTTCCAAAAATGTGAAATAAACTGGCTTCCCCGGTCAGAGACTAATATGGACGGGAATCCATGCAAGCGGATGATATTTTCGAGGAATTCCTTAGCAAGGACAGAAGCTGAAGGTAATCCTTTCAACGGAATAAAATGAGCCATTTTAGAAAATAGATCCACCACAACCAGAATAGTATTGTATCCATTACAAGGGGGCAGGTCCGTGATAAAATCTAGTGACAAGGTGTGCCAAGGCGCTGATGGAATGTCTAAAGGCTGAAGAAGACCGGCGGGTTTTGTCTTTTCGCCTTTGTTTTGGGCGCAAACTCCACAGGACATCACGAACGATTTAATATCCTTTTGCCAGGAAGGCCACCAGAATTGTTGTTTAATTTTTTCCTCAGTTTTGGCAATGCCAGGATGTCCTTCCATCAGGGTATCATGATGACGGGAAATAACCAGTTCTTGTAATTCCTTTTCTGGCAGAAATAAGCGTCCTTGGAAGTAAGGTAGGCCATCGTTGACCGAAAAGTAAAAGCCCCTTTGGATTCAATCCTGCAAGGCGGTAGAGTCCAGGAGTTGTTTTACTCGTGCTTGAATGTCTTCCAAGGTTTGTAAGGAGGTTAATCCCAAAATTCTTTGTTCGGGAATGATCGGCACAGGTTCTGAAATAGTGTCTATTTCTCCCATTCCTATTCTAGATAGTGCGTCTGCTTTGCCATTCTTACAGCCGGGACGGTAAGTGATTACGAAATCAAACTCAGCAAAGAACAAAGCCCATCGGAGCGGACGTGATGATTGAGCCTTGGCAGTCTTTAAATATTGTAAATTTCGGTGATCAGTGATCACGGTGATGGTGTGCCTGGCACCAAGAAGATAATGCCGCCAAGCCTAAAAGGCGGACTTAATGGCTAATAATTCCTTATCGGTAATTGCATAATTTACCTCAGGCGGTGAGAACTTTCTGGACCAAAATGCTACAGGATGCAGTTGGTTGGTTTCAGGGTCTCTGAGACAGGACAGCTCCCATGGTAAAACTGGACGTGTCAGTTTCAACTATGTATGGGAGATCGGGACGCGGGTGCTTCAAAATAGGTGCAGACGTGAATTTAGCTTTCAATTCCTGAAAGGCCTGTTCGGCTTCCTTGGTCCATTCGAAACGTTTATTTTTCCGCAAGAGTGCAGTGATGGGTTGTACTACACGTGAAAATTCCGGAATAAATCTGCGATAAAAATTGGCAAAACCAAGCATGCTTTGGACCCCTTTTACCGAGCTAGGAGATGGCCATTTGAGGATGGCCTCCACTTTCCGTGAGTCCATTCGGACCCCATTAGGTGTCAGGATGAATCCAAGAAACTCCACCTCGGTGGTATGGAAAACACACTTTTCCAGCTTAGCAAACAGTTTGTGCTGGCGCAATTTCTCAAGGACGGCCCGGACATGCTTTCTGTGATCAGATTCCGAAGAGGAGTACACAAGAAGGTCATCGATATATACGACAACACAAACATCGATAAGTTCCCGAAGGACATCGTTCATGAAGAATTGGAAGGCAGCAGGCGCGTTGCACAACCCAAAAGGCATCACCTGGTATTCGAATAAACCATATTTTGTACGGAAGGCCGTTTTCCATTCGTCGCCTTCTTTTACTCGCACCAGATGATAAGCCCCCCGGAGATCTAACTTGGTGTATACGCAAGTGTCCTTCACCTGGTCAAGGAGTTCAGGGATCAAAGGCAGAGGGTAACAGTTTTTAACCGTTATCTGGTTCAATGCGCGGTAGTCGATACAAGTTCTAAGGTCGCCTTCTTTTTTGGGCACGAAGAACAAAGCCGAGGATGCCGGGGACTTTGACGGGCGAATGAAACCATTGGCTAGGTATGGATCTAAATATTGTCTCAAATGCCGGTTCTCAGGTTCAGTAAGGGCATAAATCCTGCTACAAGGGGGTTGTGCACCGGGCACCAGATCGATTTGGCAATCGTACGAACTGTGGGGGGGTAACGTGTTGGCCTGTTTCTTTTGGAAGACGTCCTGAAAGTCTTGGTATTCCGGAGGTAGTTGCATGGAGACAGAGGTTACAGATGCTAGACTAATCTTCAGATTTTCTGGGTAGCAGGTTTGTGCACAATTCGGGAAGGTTATTCTCTTTGCTCGCCAATCAATTCGAGGATTATGTGTCTCTAACCAAGGAATTCCAAGAATAACCTGAAACTGTGGGGCCTTGATTACGTCAAACACAACTGCCTCCCGATGGCCGTCCGGACCAATAAGAGTCACCTCAGTAGTGGAATGTGTTACCGGTCCTGAGGCAATTTCAGTTCCATCGACTGTGGTGATGACATCTTTGCTGGTTTTTGGACGCAGAGGGAGGTGAATCCTAGAGACAAATTCACGATCCACATAGTTTCCTATAGCCCCACTATCGATGTATGCCTTTATTGCATGCAACCGCTTAGGCTGTTCCGGATCTACCAGAACACTTGGCACAATGAAATGCAAGGTCTGAGAGTTCGTTTTCAAGCTCGGCAAGCGGACCCCTACGCTTGTCGGGCGGAGTAGATTCCCGAAACAGAGTCTTCATGGTTTTTATCAGCGGCTCCTACCACCTTCTTGGGCGGTTTTGCCGGGCAATCTCGTAGAAAGTGTCCAGAGTTCCCACAATAAAGACATCATTTTAACTGCCGCCTCCTTTCACGTTCCTTTTGGGTTAAAGGTCCTCTAACCCCTCCAATGTGCATAGGCTGGGAGAGATCGGCAACCTTGGGAGTGACGTGGGTCTTGACCAACACCCGGGTTTCAAACTTGGACCGATCCGCTTTTCGGTTTTGGAGCCTGTGATCCAATAGGACCACTAAGTCTATATATTCTGTGCATTCTTGGGGCGGATTTACAACTTAGGCCAAGACATTTAAGTTCTCTGCGTAGACCCCGATAGAATAATGTAATTCTTTTATCCTCTGGCCACCCAGTTTCCACAATTAGTCTGTTAAAGGTTGCTATGTAGGAGAGGAGGTCTTGGTTGCCCTGTCGCAGCGATAGAAGTTCATCATCCAGAGCTTGTCCCTGAGAATGTCGAGCAAATAACCTCTCCATGCTTGCTTGAAATCCTTGGTAATCCCAGAGGATTGGGTCATCTTGAGTAACCAGTGGTACTGACCAATCGGCAGCACAGCCGCTAAGGTATGACAACACAAAAGCTACCCTGGTCTGGTCATTAGGGAAGGCCCCAGGTCTGCATAGGAAGTGCACACGACATTGATTCATGAATACGGCGAACCGTTTGGGGTCCCCAACAAAGCGTTCAGGTGGGGCCAGCGGCATATTTCCAGGTAGATTGATTTTCACAGGGCTATTTGAAGCCACAGGAACAGAATTCCCCCCCGGAACCAGGTAGAGGGGTTTGCCCAGCTTGACCTTGCAATACCTCCCTAGCCAAGTCATCAGTTCGTTCCTTAGATACGATTATTTCCCTCCTGAGGGCATTAGTCTCTTGACGAGCGGCATGTACTTCGGCCCGTAATTCCCCCAGTAATTGGGCCAACATATCAGTCTCAGAAGTGTCCAAAGCGCCTGGGTGGGAATTTGTAGGAAGGCTTCGCGTTCTGTAACGCTCACCTGGATCCCACGGAGGCGCTGACCTGGTCTGGATTGCTGCGACCTCTTCAAGCGTGATGCGCAGGATTCGAAACACCAACTGAACTGGACCCCCAAATCTGGCTTGTCTGGTCCGTAGAAAAATCTTTCTGTAGGTGGAAAGGGGATTAACTATCTGCAGAGTATTGTGATTGCTTCCCACCTCCCCTTTGCTCTTCTCTGACCACCTCCGAAATCCCCAATCAAGGCTCACCTTAATGTTTGAATGGATGAGCGCTCCATCCTGCTTCTGGTGCAGGGGCGCGTATTTGGCCAGTTACTTCACTGGCTTCGGAAGGCGAAATGCTGTAAGTATGCAGTTTAAAAAGTTCCAGAGTAGAGTCTTCTCTTTGTTTGCTTTTCTTAACCTGCAATCTGTCCTTATTTTCAGGTGCAGAGTGGAAGTGTTGCTTCGAGGGATATTGCCGGAGATAAACTCAGGTGAGTTTGTGATTAAATGATCCCTTTAAATGTCTTTGAATCCCTCTAGTAATGTCTTTCTTTTTTCCCCCTTAGGGGCCGGGGTGCGGTACTAGGCCAAGAAGTGGCGCCGACCCAAAATGAGGAGTGGTTTCGTCAAATATGGCCAGGTAAGTCTTGTGACGGAAAATCAGGCTTTCCTCATTTATTCATCCTGCTCACCTTTTGTCTCTTCTTCTCCCCTGCAGGTGCAGAGATGTGGCGGAATGCCCAGAAGGTCGCGGTGGATAGTGAAGAGCCCACGAGGCAGGTGAGTGATGCGCGGCGCTGCAACAAGTAGCGCGATGCTTTTAAAAAATGTCTATCTTCAGGATCGCTGGCGTGATGGTTCCGGACACAGGTAGGAAGTTAGATTAAGTTCTTGGTTTTCACCTTTTCTCTTCCCTTCCTTCCTTTCAGGTATCCCAAGATCGAGGCGGGCGTGGCTGGAGGCAAGATGCAGGAGCAGGCACGGTGAGCGTTCAGCTGCTAGATGCAGAGCAACGCGAAGCACGTGCGGCAGTCCGGGCGTGGTTTAAATAGCCTTTGAAGAAGTTCCAGGTAAGTATTCTTCCACGGTCCCCACCCAAGTAAAATAGTTCCTTTGATAAAATAGTCCCTCCTAAGCCTCATTCGGCTTGAGGCTTCATGCAGCATGGTCTGCGTCAGGTAAGTGCACCAAACACCCTCTTTTATGAGCCTGGCGCCTATGGCGCCAGGACTGATGTCCAACATGAGCCTGGCGCCAAAGGCGCCAGGACAAAGTCCAAAGAGCCCCTATTAGGGGCCGCTGGGCTTTTACCCGAGGGCATGATGCCTGCTCCCGGGGGTGCTGGGCCTGTCCTGGTGCTCCGGGGGTAGGCATCATGACAACCAGTCTATTTAAGAAACCTTGCACACCCACCTTGGAAAGACCACCATTTCCATAATGTAACCATTCAACCCCCCCTTTGTGCGATAATACAAAATCTGCCGTGAGCATCCACTTGATTGTTCTTGGTGCCCACCAAATGAGCCGCTGCCGCAACCTCACCCAAAATCAGGGAGCTTCCCTGCTCCACCCCTCTTGCCAAAGAAGTGTATGGTGGTGCTATGGTTTGTTTGCATACGGACAGTCAATCCTCGTATTAAATCGTAAGCAAGACCCCAATACCAGACAAGCCTCCGAGTTCTAACAGGAGGATGTAGAATGATGTTTCCTGCCTCTTCCATGGTCTGCTAACCACAAGATCTAGCAGGTAAGCACCTAAACCCATGTACGCAGGGCATCCAGGACCAGGGTGACCGAAGGCCACTGCTGGTGGAACAGCGCCCAGTGAATTGGACTATTCAGGGACTTTCATCATTGGAGGTCTTGGCAGGTCTGTGGGGTAACAAGACAAAATCCTTTATGTCCCTTGTAAACTGGGACAATTGCAGGGACAGCATCTGCAGCCTTACTCATGGATGCAGGAATATATAACACTCAACATCCTCAAGGAAATCACAGCAGGATTTTCAAATTGGATTGAATTTTGGGAGGGGAGGGACAGCCATGCCAGAGTCTGTACAGAGCTGCACCTACAAACAAAGAAGGAACAAGTTACTTACCTGTAACTGTTGTTCTCCAGCATGGGTCTGGCATGGATTCACAAGCTCATGAATATTCCCCGTCGTCCGGCTGGGAATCCTCGGTAAAGAAAAAACCAGTATCAGTTTCGTTTCTGATCTGTCTTTCGTAGTAATAACCAATCACTGGTCTCTGTGTCATACTGACCACAGCCAATGACTGCCCTCTACCTAAGCACCGCCTCTGGCAGCCATCTTCAGATTTGGAAGCACGTGAAGTGGCAGTATGACCAAGTGAAGAGCCGCAGAGGGGTAGGCGGGAGGGTTCGCATGTGAATCCATGCCAGACCCATGCTGGAGAACAACAGTTACAGGTAAGTAACTTGTTCCTTCTCCAGCATGGGGTCTGGCATGGATTCACATGCTCATGAATAAAGAATACATAGCAGTACACACATGCACAACCACGGGAGGTGGCAAAGGCTCAACATTAAGCATTGCATCAAACTCAACATTAAGCATCTTACCTCCTCACCAGGCTCACCTCAGGCGAGCAGGTTGCGCAGCACTGCTTGGCCGACACTGGACTCCTCCCTGGAATCCCGATCGACGCAGTAGAACTTCGTGAAGGTGTGCGTCGACCTCCACGTAGCAGCCCTGCATATGTCCAGCAGGGGCACACCAGAAAGGAACGCCGTGGTAGCTGCGATCGCTCTGGTGGAATGGGCTCTCGGACGGCCAGGCAGCGGTCGGTTTGCCAACCGATGACAGTACATGATACAGCCGGAGAGCCATCTGGAAATGGAAGCCTTCGAGAGAGCCTTCCCCTGATTGACAGGTCCAAAGTTCACAAAGAGTTGTGACGTCTTCCGAAAACACTTCGTGCGGTCCACGTAGAACTTCAGCGCTCTAGCCACATCCAGCGAGTGCAAAGTCCTCTCAGCCGGCGACGAAGGCGACGGGAAGAATACAGGCAACACCAAGGGTTCATTGAGGTGGAAGTCCGACGGTACCTTGGGCATGAAGGAGGGGTGCGTCCTGAGCACTACCCTTGTGTCGTGAAAGGTCAAGTACGGGGCCTTGCAGGAAAGGGCCTGGATCTCTCCCACCCGTCGTGCGGAGGTGATGGCCACAAGAAACGCTGTTTTCCACGACAGAAACTTCAACGGGGCCGAGTGCAGAGGCTCGAACGGAGGTCCCATTAGCTTGGTCAGCACCACGTTGAGCTCCCACGCCGGGGCCGGAGCCTTCACCAGCGGGAACGATCTGAACAGTCCCTTCATGAACTCTTTCACCAGACGATGAGACCACAAGGACGTCCGCCCCGTGGTTCTGGTGTATCGGGAGATCGCAGCAAGATGAATCTTGATGGACGCGTGTGCCAGTCCAGCTTTGGCCAGCGTCAGCAGGTACGCAGTACTTGGGGAGCCGTAATCCGTAGAGGGTTAATCTTCTGTGCGTGGCACCAGACAGAGAACCTCTTCCATTTGTGTCCGTAGCATTTAAGAGTCAAGGACGCCCTGGCCTTTGCAAGAACCTCTCTGCAGTCGGCCGGTATGTCGTATCCTCCAAACTCTAGCGCTGCAGGAGCCAGGCCTGCAAGTTCAGCGATTTCGGGTCGTGGTGGAGGATGGCGCCTCCTTCCCTGGAGAGCAGATCCGCGTCCACCGGCAGCTTGATTGGCGGGGACGCTGACAAGTCCAGAAGGTCCGGGAACCATATCTGCCTCGGCCACGCAGGTGCGACGAGGATCATCCTGCACCGTGACCTCTTGAGCTGGTTGACGAGCCGGATTAGCAGTGGCAAAGGAGGGAACGTGTAGAGGAACAGGCCCTCCCAGGGGAACGAGAAAGCATCGCCCATGCTCCTCGCCTGGGGAAACCTGCTGGCGAACCTCCGGCACTTGGAGTTCGTCGCCGTCGCGAACAGGTCGATCTGGGGTGTGCCCCACCGTCGGAAGAGGCGATCCACTAGATCCTGCTGTAGTTCCCACTCGTGGCACGAGCGCAGCTCCCTGCTGAGTGAGTCGGCGATGGTGTTTTTTATCCCTGCCAGATGAAACGGCACCAGAAACATCCCTTGGGCGACTGCCCAATGCCACAGGTCCTGCGCCTCCTTGGACAGTGCTGGGGACCTGGTTCCGCCCTGTTTCCTGATGTAAAACATGGTGGTGGTGTTGTCGGTGAAGATCCTCACCACCTTGCCCTTGAGGGACGGAAGGAAGGACCTGAGGGCCCAAAACACTGCACGGAGCTCCAGGACGTTGATATGTAGGGATTTCTCCGTCGGGAGCCAAAGGCCTCTTGCGTGCAGATTTTCGGTGTGTGCTCCCCACCCTTCCAGGGAGGCATCCGTGGTCACTGTCTCCTGGTGGGCTGGGGTCTGGAAGTCCATGCCTGCCGTCAGATGCGCGCGGGTGCCCCACCACCGGATCGCTCGTCGGAAACTCTCGTCGAGTGTGATCCTTTCCTCGAAGCTGCCCGTCGTTTGGATCCAGCGCGGGTCCAGGAACTCCTGCAACGGGCGCATCCGGAGCCTGCACATGGGAATGAGGTAGATGCAGGAAGACATCATTCCGAGGAGGGACTTGATGGACCTCACCTTGGCCGCGTCGGCCACCAACATCCGCTGCACCTTGCCCAGTATGGTCCTGGTCCTCTCCTCCGACGGGGAGGCCAGAAGGGACACTGTGTTGAGCCTCGCTCCCAGAAACAGAGCGTCTTGCGCGGGTACCAGGTGGGATTTGGCGTAGTTCACGGAGAATCCCAGGTCCGTGAGAAGTTGGACGGTCCTTGCCGTGTGAACCACGGCGAGCTCCCTTGTCTTGGCTCGGATGAGCCAGTCGTCCAGGTAGGGGTAGACGTGGATCCCTTTGCGGCGCGGCTGCGCCGACACCGGTGCGAGGCACTTGGTGAACACCCTGGGTGCCAACCGTAGTCCGAAGGGGAGGGCTTTGAACTGGTAATGACGCCCTTGGAACACAAACCTGAGGAATTTTCGGTGCCCCTTTAGGATGGGAATATGGAAGTAGGCATCCTCCAAATCCAACGACGACAGGAAGTCTCCTTCCTCCAGCTGACCCAGGACGTGCTGGAGGGTGACCATCCGGAACTTTTGCGCCTTGATGAACTTGTTCAGGCGTCGCAGGTCCAGGATGGGGCGCCATCCCCCCAGTTTTCTTCTTCACGAGGAAGTATCTCGAGTAAACTCCGGAGCCCCGAAGCCTCTTTGGGACGAGTTCGATGGCGCCCTTCCTGAGCATCGCCTTTACCTCCAGGAGAAGTTGAGGGACGTGAAGTTCTTTCCTGGCCACGGGGGGGACACGCGGACACTTTCTTTGAAACTCGAGCGCGTGGCCCCGGGCCAAGGCGTCCAGCACCCAACGGTCGGTGGAGATGGACTCCCACACGCTGACGAAGCTCGCCAGCCGGCCTCCCGCTGGGGTGCTTCGGTGGGGGCCCGACCCCACGGCCGGTTCAATCCTGCTTCGACGAGGCTTTGCCGCCTTGTCCTTGGCGACGACGGCGGGGTCCGCCAGACTTGCCTCGTCCTCTGTAGGCCTCCTGAGACGACGAGCGGGCCGCTTGACGGTAGGAGAAACCGCCGCCGGAACCTTTGGAGGCGCCCTTGCTTCCGCTGCTCCGAAAGGGCGTCCGTCGTTGTTGCAGAACTCCAAGGGCCCGGGCCGTCTCGGTGTCCGCTTTAATGGCCTGAAGGGAATCGTCCACTGTTTTCCCAAACAGGTTGTTCCCATCGAAGGGCATGTCCAGGACTCTGGTCTGAACGTCCTGACGGAAGTCCGTAGCCTTGAGCCATCCACGGCGCCTAAGGCAAACGCCGTTGCCGAACTGGCGGAACCCAGTGTCGGCGATGTCCGTCGCAACGGTAATGGCGTGGTCCGAAGCCACCTCACCTTCCTGCAGGATCTCCAGGGCCTCTGCCCTCTTGTCGTCCGGCAAGAAGTCCAACAGGGGAGCCAGTTTGTACCAGAGCTCCCTGTCGTATCGGGCCACGATAGCCAAGGCGTTGGCAGCTTTAATCGTCGTCGCTGCAGACGAGATGACTCTGCGTCCCATAGCGTCCAATTTCTTTCCCTCGCCGTCCGGTGGGGAAGTCGATGTGGAGGCCGCACCCCCCCCCCGCTTTTTTCCTGGCCGCCGCGGAGACGACGGAGTCCAGGGTAGGCTGCGCCCGGAGGCACAGGGGGGCCGTTTCCGGGACCCGGTACTTTTTCTCGTACCGGTCTCTTCTAGCTGGCGTCGTGGAAGGGTTCTTGAGGAGGGTGAGGCCCTCATCCCAAATGTCGTCCAATAGAGGCACTGCGAGGACCGTCTTCCTCTTGGCCTCGCGCCGCTGATAAAGGAAACCTTCCTTCCTTCTTCTCCTCAGGGCAGAGTTGGAAAAGCTCGGATGCCCTGGCGATCATGGAGTGGAACGATCCAATCTCGTCGGGCGGAGAAGCCCTGGTGGGAGGCGACGACGGTACATCCTCGTCGTATACCTCGTCGTCCGTACCCGTCGCTGCCGTGTCAGTCCCCGTATCATCCCCTCGGGTGGACGGGGAGGAGGGCTGGAAGGGGCGCGACGGCTGAAAAGGAGGAGGAGGGTGGATCCTTCTTTTCTTGGTAGGGGGAACCCCAGAAGGTCCCGGTTCTGGGTCCCCCGACGGGAGAGGTTCCGTCGGCAACGGTAGTCTCGTCCTTATCTCTGAGCATAAGGACTGTATAGCCAACAAAATGGCCGCCGAGCTGTCTCGCGGCGCTGGCAGAGGGGAATCCGACGGGCGATCAGGGGCCCCGTCGGTACCCTCGAATTCCTTCACCAGGCGATGAGACCACAAGGACGCCCGTCCCGTAGTCCTGGTATATCGGGAGATGGCAGCCAGATGTATTTTGGTGGAGGCGTGAGCCAGTCCAGCTTTGGCCAGCGACAGTAGGTAAGGCAGTACTTGAGGGGCCATAATCCACAGAGGGTTAATCTTCTGTGCACGGCACCAGACAGAGAACCTCTTCCACTTATGACCGTAACACTTGAGAGTTGAGGACGCCCTGGCTTTTGCAAGAACCTCTCTGCAGTCAGCCGGGATATCGTACCCTCCAAACTCTAGTGCTGCAGGAGCCAGGCCTGCAAGTTCAGCGATTCCGGGTCGTGATGAAGAATGGTTCCTCCTTCTCTGGAGAGAAGATCCGCGTCCGCCGGCAGCTTGACTGGCGGGGATGTTGACAAGTCCAGAAGGTCCGGGAACCAGATCTGCCTCGGCAACGCCGGTGCGACAAGGATCATTTTGCACCTCAACTTCTTGAGCTGGTTGATGAGACGGAGCAGCAACGGCAACGCGTATAGAAACAGGCCGTCCCAAGGGAACGAGAAAACATCGCCCATGCTCCTCGGCTGCGGGAACCAGCTGGCGAACCTCTGGCACTTGGAGTTCGTCGCCGTCGCGAAAAGGTCGATCCGGGGTTTGCCCCATCGTCGGAAGAGCCGATCCACCTGGTCCTGACCTAGTTCCCACTCGTGGCACCAGTGCAGCTCCCTGCTGAGTGAGTCGGCGATGGTGTTTTTTTGTTCCTGCCAAGTGGAAGGGAACCAGAAACATCCCCTGGGCGACGGCCCAGTGCCACCGATCCTGGGCCTCCTTGGATAGGGCTGGGGATCTGGTGCCTCCCTGCTTCCGTATGTAGAACATCGTGGTGGTGTTGTCGGTGAAGAGCCTCATCACTTTGTCCTTGAGGGACGGAAGGAACGACTTGAGCGCCCAGAACACTGCTCGGAGCTCCAGAATGTTGATGTGGAGAGACCTCTCCTCCAGGAGCCAAAGGCCTCTTGCGTGGAGATCTCCGGTGTGGGCCCCCCAACCCTCCAGCGAGGCATCCGTCGTCACCGTCTCCTGAAACGCCGGGGTCTGAAAGTCTCTGCCTGTAGTGAGGTGTGCACGGGTACCCCACCATAGGATCGCCCGACGGAACTCCTCGTCGAGAGGGATCCTGTCTTCGAAGCAGCCCGTCGCCTGAAACCAGTACTGAAACTGTAGCGGACGCATCCAAAGTCTGCAAAGGGGTACAAGGTAGATGCATGAGGACATCATCCCGAGGAGGGACTTGATGGACCTCACCCTGGCCACGTCCGTGGCTTGCAAGCGCCGCACCTTGCCCAGAATGGCCTTCGACCTCTCCTCCGACGGGGAGGCCAATTGCCCCACTGTATCGAGCTTTGCTCCCAGAAACAGTGCAACTTGCGACGGAATCAGGTGGGATTTGGGGTAGTTGATGGCGAATCCCAGTTCCGTGAGCAGCCGGACGGTCCTCACTGTGTGTTCGACAGCGAGTTCTCTTGTCCTTGTCCGGATTAGCCAGTCGTCCAGGTAGGGGTAGACGTGGATCCCCTGCAGGCGCAGCCGCGCCGCCACTGGTGCCAGGCAGTTGGTGAAAACCCTGGGTGCCGACTTTAATCCGAACGGCAGGGCTCTGAATTGGTAGTGGCGTCCCTGAACCATGAACCTGAGAAACTTTGTGTCCTTTTAGAATGGGGATGTGGAAGTAAGCATCCTCCAGGTCTGACGACGATAGGAAGTCGCCCTCCTCCAGCTGTCCCAGCACGTGCTGGAGGGTGACCATCCTGAATTTCTGCGCCTTGATGTACTTGTTTAACCGACGCAGGTCCAGGATGGGGTGCCAACCGCCTGTCTTCTTTCTGACAAGGAAGTACCTTGAGTACACTCCGGAGCCTCCTGGGGATGAGCTCGATGGCACCTTTCTTGAGCATCGCCCTTACCTCGAACAGCAGTTGAGGGACGTGATTCTCCTTCCTGGCCACGGGAGGAATGCAAGGACACTTATGGAATTCCAGAGAGTGCCCGTTGCCCAGGGTGTCCAGCACCCAACCGTCGGTGGAGATGGACTCCCACACGCTGACGAACTTCGTCAGCCGGCCTCCCACCGGGGTGCTTCGGGGGGGGGGGGGCAACGCCACGGTTCAGTCTTGCTTGGAGGAGGCCTTGCCGCCTTGGCCTCCTTGACGACGACGCGGGATGCCCCTGGCTTGCCGCAACCTCTGTAGGCCTCCTGGGACGAGTAGCGGGCCGCCTGGCGGTATGTAGAAGAGCCACCGCTGGATCCCTTGGAGGCAACCTGTCTGCCTCCGGAGCTCCGAAAGGGCCGTCGTTGTTGAAGTACCCCTAGGGCCCGGGCCACTCTGGTCTGGACATCCTGGCGAAAGTCCGTCGCCTTGAGCCATCCTCGTCGTCGGAGGCAAACCCCATTGCCCAATTGGCGAAATCCGGTATCGGCAATGTCCGTTGCCACTGTTATGGCGTGATCCGACGCCACCTCTCCTTCCTGCAGAATTTGTAGGGCCTCCGCCCTCTTGTCGTCCAGTAGGAAGTCTAGCAGGGGAGCTATCTTGAACCAAAGCTCCCTGTCATAGAGGGCCACGATCGCTAAGGCATTGGCCGCCTTAATCGTCGTCGCTGCCGACGAGATGACTCGTCGTCCCATGGAGTCCAACTTCTTGCCCTCGCTGTCCAGCGGGGAAGTGGAAGTTGAAGCCGCCGCACCCGCTGCTTTCTTTTTGGCCGCTGCCGAGACGACAGAGTCCGGCGTGGGCTGGGCCCTGAGGCACAAGGGGGCGGTATTGGGGACTCAGTACTTCTTCTCGAACCTGTCCCTCTTGGCGGGTGTAGTGGAGGGGTTCTTGAGGATAGCCAGTCCCTCGTCCCAGATGTCGACGAGCAAGGGCACCGCGAGGACCGTCTTCCTCTTGGCCTCTCGTCGTTGGTAAAGAAACTCTTCCTTTTTCTGTTCCTCAGGGCAGAGCTGGAAGAGCTCAGATGCCCTGGTTATCATTGCGTGAAAGGAGCCAATTTCGTCGGGTGAAGAAGCCCGAGGGGGGGGGGGGGTGATGACGGGATGTCCGTTGCGTCATCGCCGCCGTCGTCCGTCCCCATATCCTCTCTAGGGTCCGGCGAGGGGGATGAGGGGTCCACAGGCCTCGGGAGGAGCGGGGTGGACTCTCCTCTGCTTGTTCGGAGGGATTCCCGACGGGCCTGGTTCTGGATCCTCCGTCGAGGTCCGTGGTAACCGTGTCCTTCTCAGTACATAAGGATTGGATCGCCAAAAAAATGGCCGCCGAGCTATCCTGGGGCTCGGGTAATGGCTGCGACGGACGGGATGGCTGCTCCACTGGGCCCTCTTCGTCGCCATCGTCGCTATCTTCGATCACATCAGCGGGAACCGTCCCCTGTGATCGAACCCTCTCGAACTTCTCGTTGAGGCCTATGAACCTCTCGTTGAGGCGCTTCCCGGTTTCCACCAGATCCTCCTCGGAGGCTGATTCCGAGTCTGTAATGGCCACCACCCCCCCACATTTTCCGATGGGGTCTTCATGGGGGTCTTAACGATGGGCTGGAAAGAGGATTCCCTCCGCGGTGGCAGGGATACTCTGGGCCCAGAGGCCTTTTCCACTGGCGTAGTCTTAGCCGGCTTCGCCAGGGTCGCAGTGACCACTTCGATAGAGGCCTTTGCCGGCTGGATCAAAGCCCTCACCACCTTAGGTGCGTCCTGGGCCTTCGCCTGCGGGTGAGGGGGGTGTGCAGCGCCTCGCTCCCCCTTGGGTCTCTTCGAGATCGACCGGGGCCGCTCCAGCAGCTTACCCGGGTTCTTGGACTTCCTCTTCTCCGAACCAGAGCGCTGGCTCGTGGTTGAACGTGCCGGGGAAGTCGCGCCCTGCCTGGCAGCCAAAGAGCCCGACCTTTCGGCGCTCCCGGTGCCCGCAGACTCGCGGTGCTTGGCCTTCTGTTGGGCCCCCTTCGCCGGGGCGCCCTCACAGGACTTAGAAGCCCGCTCAGACTTTTTCTTCGCCTTCTCAACTGCCGAGCCCTTCTCCAGCCAGGCGGCGAGGTGGGAACGACGATCTTGTTTGGTCCATTCCGAAAGTTTCTTGCAGAATGCACAGTCCTTCTCCACGTGTGTCTTGTCCTCATGAAGGCAGTAAAGACATTGCAAATGCTCGTCCTCCTTGAAAACATTTTGTAATCCGCATCCAGGGCAGCACCTGAACAGCTTGGATCCGGGCGTCGAGCTTCCCTTGTCCTGGGCCATGTGCGTTGAGGTAGGCCGCAGATCTTCCGGAATCCTCCAAGAAGCGTAAACTCGACGAAAACTTCACCCTTGAGGGGCGTAGAAGAATTCCGAAACTGTTATCGGAAGTAGAAACGGTGGAGCTTTAGGCTCGATTAAACCGAAAATGAGAAAATCTCCTGAAAAAGCGCAAAAATGCAGCAAAAACTCGAGAGCTAAAGCACGAGGACTCCCAACACTTGAGCGTGCGGTAAAAATCTGAGGATGGCTGCCAGAGGCGAGGCTTAGGGAGAGGGCAGTCATTGGCTGGGGGCAGTATGACCCAGAGATCAGTGATTGGGTACCAAGAAAGACAGATCAGAAACGAAACTGATACCGATTTTTTCTTTACAGAGGATTCCCAGCCTGACGACGGGGAATATTCATGAGCATGTGAATCCATGCCAGACCCCATGCTGGAGAAATTTAGGATCAGAATATACACAGGATGAAGTGAATACCCAAGGGCTAAAAACTACTTAGGAGCCTAATAATCCGGTACTCCAGATCCTGTTCCCAGGTTAGCAGAGGTAATCATAAGGGCTCTCCTCCTCAGATCTACAGAATGTTAATACCCTTGATGAATCCTGATAGAGTAAGACCACATTGCGCATTCTGAATGCTAAGACAGCGTTTCCATACCATCACTACACCCCAATTGATAATGGCTCAACACCAACCAAAATGTTGTCCTTAGATCCTTAAGAGATTCACACTTCAGGACTAGATGTTTAATCAATTCAGGTTTTAGATAGCAGAACCTACAACCAATTTCGTCATACATAATTTGTTTCCGTCTAAGTAGGATATCCTTAGTTGGTAAAAGGTTCCATTTTAGCCTAAGTAGCAGTCTGCGAAAGTAGCAGTTAGGGAATTGAAGCAGAATAAGAAAGAGAACCTCAGCGTTTATGCTCATTGCCAGATGGCTCATCGATGCATAGGAATGAAAAGCATCTGTAGTCAGGATCCGAACATAGTCCAGCAAGGACCTCTTGGTTAAAGGATTACTAACCAGAGTTTCCAAATTCGAGCCAATATTAAACATGATAGATTCACATTTTTCCTTGGGATCTCCCAAGTCTACAGAGGAGCTCACATTATCTCCCAGCAGCCGATACAGGGAGTTGGGAAAAGGAACTATAATCTTACCATATAATGTTACTAAACGCCATTGCACCCTGGCCCATAGTGAGTAAGCCCCCAGTTCATACCCATTAGCTGGTAGTGGAACTGAATTTGGGACGCCAAGGATCCATCTCCATATTCTGCCCTCAATTTTATCTAAGATTTTAGCTGTTTTGCCAGATGTCAATTCAAGGCCATAGGTTAATTTAGGGTCAACTTCCCATCAAAGAACATTATTGCCGGCCTTAAAGAGAACATGCCAAATTTACGATTGATTTGCACGATCTGGGACTCTAACAGCATAGCCTTTGTATCACTGCCTCAGTGCCATGTTTTGCTCCTTTATGAGATCCAAAGTGGAAACCTAAATACCAGACACTCACTGAGGTCTTCACAGTAGTCCCTTCAATATGCCAGGAAGATTGTGTGTTCTTCAATCTCGCTTTCGTGAATGCCAGGATTTTAGTTTTCTTAGGGTTTATGATAAAACCATTTTCTTTTGCATACCCTGAAAAAATATCTAGCAGCCGCTGCAGTCCGACCCTTGTTAGATGTAAAGTTAAGAGATAGTCTGCGTATGCAAGCCATATTATTTTAGACTGACCTACTTTTGGCGCTATCAACGCTTCATTCGCCAAGCTATTGATTAAATAGCCAGGTGGCTAGAACGCAGCCCTGTCTGACACCCCAGTAAGAGCAGATTCTCTGGGAGACATCGCCTTTTTGACTCAGGTTGACATGAATCCCACAGTTCTCATATACCCCCTGAATAAGTTTCAGGAGGCCCGGTGGCAATCCCCATGTAGCCAATTTAGCCCAAAGTTTGCTGCGATCAACGCAGTCAAATGCGACCTGCAGATCTATCGAGGCCATAAATGTACACCCCTTTGGCCTCCATCAGACATCTTCCTGTATACATTTAAGTACCAGCCCATTCATATTTGTTGCATGGACCTTCCGGGATTCTAGTCTGTAATTTATCAAGGGGATAAGTCAGTTTAGCCCACTCTTCAAGATGCAAGAGTAATAGTGCCAAGAAGATCTTACAGTCTGCGTCTATTAAGGAGATTGGTCGATAGTTTTTGGGATCTGACCTGCTTCCACATTTGAAGATAGGGATCACGAGCCGTACGCCAGGACAATGGAGTAACTCCTGTACAGAAGACGGAGTAACTCCTGTACAGAGTCTTTAAATTCCAAGTACAGGAGGTTCGCCCAGAGATTCCGATGAGCCTTAAAGGTGTTATTTGTCAGGCCATTTGGACCTGAGGCATGTGAGCTTTTGCATTTTGTTATTAAAAAGAGTGTATAGTGCCAATCTCAAAACGGGGTTCCCATTTATTGTGGTCCCAAGTACCAATACTTTCCCTCTCCAACTCGCATTGTTCTTTCATAGGAGCCCCAAACCTACTATCAAAAAGCTCGAACCATTCCACCTCTGAAATAGAATTTAACTGCAAGACTAAATAATCTGGATATTGTCTGTTAACTACCAACCAAAAAGCAATAACCTGGGCATTAATTAAGACCCCTAACATAGTTTCAGCATCCTGCTGTAGTAGGATATTTTTCACTGATTTACATTAGTTTTTAAATCTGTCTGGTTTTCCTAATCCGCAAGAGTCAGGTAGGGCCATCTAGCTTTGAACTCGGAATTCATCTCAATTATCTCCTCATGATTAATTTGACTGTGGCTAGCTCCTGATTATAACATTGAGCATAACTTAGGGTGCTAGTCCTACTCCTTGTTGTCCTCGGACAGATATCAGAGACCAAGGTCCCAATGAGTCTCTGTATCTCTTCACAGTTAAAGTTGTTCATTTTCCAGTCAAGCGTGGTTCTATTCAGGTTAGCCCACATTTTCTGCTTCAAGGTGTTAATGTTTTTTGCAGTCAATCTAACTGCATTCCCTGCCATATTAGAGACTACCTGGGACTGATACCTAAACTGTCTGATAATTATGACCATGTCAAAGACTGCCATCAAAATGGAGTGCTCACTCCAGGCATTCCTCGTCACAGTAAAAGATACACATCTAATCATCAGTTAAGTATCAAGGTAGATATAATCCAAAAAGGGAGGAACTATTCCCTTGATGCCAGGTGTGCCAGGCTGACTCATTAAGATCATTATTCCTCTTCCCCACAAGGGGCTGTAGGCAAAAATTGTCAAAATGTTTGTCCTATTCAGGCAAATCAAGTGCTCCAAGCCCAGCATACTTTTCATCCTAAATTGATGGAGCTCTTGGGTCGAACACTTGTCATTCAACCTAGTACCCGTCAATTTTGCACCATGGGGTTCCACTCATTGCGGCTTTTGTGTAATGTCATGGGATATTTGGTGTTGAATAATGGGGCCATCCCTTGGTACATAGCCTGTAGGCCTGTGTAGACGGTTCAGCAAATCCCTTACACCCGAAGCCGATCCGGGATACAGAGAAATCGGGGGAATTTCTTCTACTGGAAATGTCCCCATCCCACACCCCACTTCAGAGAGGATTCACCACTTCAGAGTACAGGGGTTGATGTTCTGAGGTAGACACCCGCTCAATTGGTCCCCAAATGGATTCAGGTACTCGGGATCTGCTAGTCCCACATCCGATCTCAAGTGACATCCGCCCCTCTCCATCATAGCCTGGGGTTAGTCCTGGATTTTGCGCATCCTCCCTTCGTCGCCAAGTTACTTCCAGGTTACTTGATTTCCCAAGCCCACAGCCCCGGCCTACGGGAAACTGCCCCACATCTTCATTCCATGCAATCTGTCGAGACATTGGCTCCCCCCTGGATATCCCCTTGGTGTTCCTCTCGTTACCACTGGCGGCCGATAAGCTTTTACTGGCTCCACCTTACATCCCACCAGAGCTACCCCTGCAACCAAACCCAAGTGAAAGTGGGACCCCCGCCCCCCAACACTACTCACACCTGTGGGGATTTGACCTGAAGCTCTTGATTCCCATCGAGGGGAGTACCAATCAGCCTCATCTGTTTGTACAGTGGAATCAACAGACATTGCTTTAGTAGGCCCCACCACTCGCCGATAACCATCTTTCGTTTCCAGAAATAGTTTAGCTCTGAAAAAGGAATTATGGGCAACTCTGATACTCGGAGTGCACGGCCTTCACACAATTGGTTTCCGCTTAATCAATTTCGTTCTTTTCACAGGAATTATCTTGTTTGCTAATATCTTCTCAGGAGTTTCTGCCCCTGCCAAAATGCTGCCACTTTCAGCTGGTAAATGATCAATTGTCAAATCAGTGGGGGGGTCATGCAGTGTATTACCAATCAGGGGTGGAATTGATACCAATACATCCACCCCTAGTCCAAGAGGTACAATATTGTTAATACACATAATGATGGACCCTAGGTAACAGTGACAGATTTCAATTATATCCAAGGAGCTTTTAATAACAATGGGTTTCAGCTGATGCTGCCCCACGTCCACCCTCTCAACAATTGGTCCTAGGCCAATAGGGCCAAATCTCAATTCAGACCCAATGCCATCCAATTTACAATTCACCTCAGCCATTAAGACATTGGCAGATTTTAATTCCGCCCAAATATTATCATATAGTGCAACGAATGAGCTCAGGACCATATTAAGGGCAGGAACAGTTGGATGAGTCAGCCAAATTCTCTCATCAATCTCCTTCAAGGTATAATGTAATGCAGGGGAGCCACATTGAGCCCCAGATTCGTCCAAACCCTCAGTATGAGACTGCCCATGGTTCTCCGAATTATTTGCAATTTGACACCCATCAATTATGTTGGTGAGGGCAGTAGGTTAATCCTGCAGTGATGCATCACAAGTCTGTTGTACCACACTTTCCACATTGTGACAGATTATCTTGTTCGACTGCTTTGTCGGCAAATTCAATAATACTGATGTCAGCCAAGTCTTTCTACACACCAAAATAATCCTGTGAGGTCATAATGGAATGATCCACCATTGATTTCCCTCTTACTACTGGGCCTGATTTCAGTTCTGTACTGGGTGTAGCTGATTTAATAAAGTAATGATCCATAAACCTTTGCCCTGAGATTGGTTGAATCGGCAGGTTGCCCCTAGGTGTTTTGAACTGAGCCTTGGGACTGAAGAGAGAATTGCTCACAGAGGCCTTTTTGTTCATAGCTGGGGCATAAAAAGAGCAGGTCGGGGCAGTAGAAAGAGGTGCCAGATTAAATTGGTCATCCAGATTTAAAGTTAGTTGTGGAACCAATTGGCCCTTATTGTCATTTCCAGCCACCTCTATACAGAAGGGTACAGCCAGCCAATACAATACAATGAAGTCACATCTGTACAACTGCATTTTGGATTGAAATGCACGTGTAAAGAGTTAGTGGAGGACAAACAGTACTTAGCACAGTTTGAAGAGAAATCCATTAAAAAAGACAATGTTATAAATGTTTTATTTACTTTAAAAATATCAGGATTCTGAAAAACAGATGGGGCAAAATCTTTAGGATTTATGCATAATTTGGCTGCTTTTAGTAAAAACCTTAATACATATTCCTTATGTACTTTCGATGTATAAATGGCTGCACAAGGCCGAAGTCTCATATCAGATTAGCTGTGATTGTTGGCTATCTGGCATAGGGAGACGCTGCCCAAACACCAGAAATATACCATCAGGATTAAAGCTAGTCTTCAAGGAAAAATAGAGCAATTCCAACAACAATTTACAAATCGGCGTGTAATATTAACAGGAAAGTTCACACATAGTAACAAGACAAGTTTAACGATTTGCTTGTGTACAGACAATATTTTTATACCATAAAAATACAACAAAAGCATTATATTTTATACCTAAAAAAATATACACATTTGTCAACAAATGGATTTAGTTGAACTGTTAGGATGCAGTCAGTTGAATGCCAATGAGGAAACTGCACAGATCCTTACTTTAAAAAAAAAAATTATATATATATATATATTTTGCAGGTTCAAACTGTCTGTTACCAAAAGGATTGTTTGCCCATTTTTAAGGACTGGCTTTGGAGCCCTGCTAGTTCCAGCAGTGCAGAATATGACAACACGTGTACATATGTACCAAAGATGAAGCTCAAACTACTGGGACAACACTGAGTCACGTCAGTAAGCCTATCTGTTCCAAAACAACCTTTCCTTGTTCACCCATGTCCGATACAGACGTTTGGGAACAATAGCCCCATATGCAAGCGAGAGAGACTGCATTCAGGGTTTGAGGGTGCGTGCATAGTCCATTGAATCTCATGACAAAAGGGAACAATTATTTAAACATTAAACCATGATACCTACAGACAGTCTGGCACTGGTGATACCAAATTGAGTCTATGTTCTAAAATTACCAGTGGCTCAGTTGTTAGGTGGCATGGGGTTGGTCATAGGTGTATTTAAGAGTGAAGGAAAACAATTTCATGCACTTCTGTTGCTCTAAATCTCCATCTTTCAACAGCAAAATGTTACTTTCAAATTAATACAAAACAAGAAACATGCTGTTAAAGCACAGTTCTGCTTCTCCAGAGTACCAGAAGCAGCTAGATTAAGAGCTCTGATAATCAGGGTTTTCTAATAAACGGTAAATGGAGGGATTTCTTAAAAAATAAAATTCTTCCTTTGAAGCTCAAAAACATTTGTGATTTATAGATTGTTATGGACAAAGTACACCACCACCACACTGGAATCCGGCACGCATCAGACATTGACCCCCTTACCACTCCACCTGCAAAATCATACATTTCCTTTAACAAAAATACAATCTAAAAATATTTCCAAAACATAGTACATCCTCTTCATGCATTGATTCGTAAAAAGAGCCCCCTCGCCCCCCTCCTGCCGTTGGCCACCTTTCCTCATCTTGTGGCTTTTGTGCTGGAGAAGACGCGCTATAAATAGGCAAGAAAGTCAATAAAACGCTTAGAAACAGTTGAACACTGCATACAATCATTGTCTCCGACGTCACGCACAGATTTCAAGAATCCTGCTGCAAAAAGTTTCTTTATTGACGGTGCCAAAGAGTGTTGCCTGTGTGATGAGAATAGAGTCTGCTCTGCTTTCATAACCAAGTCTGTTAGATGAGGAGTCCCACACCACACCATACAGGAACCATCCTACATGGCAGCCAAGGTCTTTGTCAAAGAGATGATGGCAGAACCCTAAAACAAGGGCAACATCTAACTTAAAGACTTAGGAATGGTAAAAAGCAGAGTACTTGGAAGAAAGGGGATCTGTTGTCACTGACTGCCAACGGTCAGTTCTCGTAAATAAGACTGTGTGAGGCTGCGCAGCTCCTCCAAAGCATAGTCCTCTGGCATAGGGAGCCGGCCAATGTGGGGTCCAAGGAGGCGTAGTGGAACTCGCTGCAAATCTGGTGTAGAATCAGACATAGATTCAGGTGAGTGCTGGAGGTTCAACACTGCCCTGAGAATGTTAGCGATGCGCTTGGCCATTTCTGTAAAAGAAATAAACAATTAATATCCACATTTAAAGTTTTAAATCACAGAAGCCTTAGCTTGAAAGAACTGTAAACATCTAGGGTGTGCAAGACATTCCTGATATGGTCGCTTACAGCCTGTAAATGCCCTTGAGGCTAGCCCAGCACCTTTCCTAAATGGTTAATGCTAGAACTCCATGTTTTTCCCCACATGCTCTGGTTTCTTTATTGAGTTATTAAAGAGGTTGATCGTTCACTGAAGGAACAAGCTATACTTAATCTTTGCATGGCAAATCCACTCTTTAGTTTTAGTTGCTATTCCCCGGCTCCATTATTAGTGTATTTTTATTTCTCGAATGTGCTCAGACTGTCGAAAGATGCTGTGAAATGCACTACAACCTCTACATAAATAGAAGGCCTGAACAACCACGAGTAATTATGTACTGTGAAGGCACCATGAAACAAGACACAGACAAAAGATTCAAAGTTCAGACAAACTTACTTTACTTAACTTAAATCAGGCTGGATTGATGGATGGAGGCCTAACATGCCCAAGGCTAAGGGTGGATTTCCCTACCTAAAGAAACTAAGGACAGTCTGAGTCAAAGAGTTCAACTTAAAAGTCTGTGTCCAAAACCTATGCTTGCCCTCACAACTAAATCTAAAAAATGTGTATGGATGTCAGGAATACACGGAATGGTGTTCAAAACAAAGTTTGGAGCCTCTTCCAGCCCCCGACTTACTTTTCAGCTTCCTTTTCCAGCTCCAAGTTCAAAACAGTTCCACAAAACTCTCAGGATTCCCTTCCCCAAGTTTACGACAGAAAGTTCATACTTAACAGTTCTCAAAGGATTGGGGCCCTCCCCAAACCTCTTACCAAGGGTGATTTCTGTGGTTCACCAATGCATGACTGCTACAACACAAGTCGTCCACCTTTTAATGGACTTGCTCCTTCTTGATATTCACCCTCTTGATTCTTCTCTTTACTTGCTTTTCATGCAGGGCACTCTGTTTAGGCGCAGTTGACAAACCACACGATCATCTCCCCAATTCCCAAGGACCCTCTATCAAGGTAATCCTCCCTTGCTACTCCACCCCCAGGATCCAAAAGCGATAGCTTTCCCTGGCAACCTGAGAAGAGGATCCAAGGGGAATAGGTGTGAGGATATGCTCAGGTTTCTCACAGTACATGAAAAACTAGTTATCAATTTCAGGGTTTTCACTAAAGTCCACCACTAATGTGTCGGCCTGTGTAAGGGATCTTAGTACAATTTTTAAATGCCGATATCACTGTTTCATATCTGGCTTGCTTTGTATCAAAATACTGGACAAATTGAGATAAATATGCTCTTTAATCTTACTCCTAAACACACCTACAAAAAGGAAAAAGATAAGGGAAACTGATAGGAAGCCAATAGGAAGCATGGAAAAAATGAACTGAGGTATGGGGCGTAGTGACGTGGAATATACATACGACGCCAGACGTCACGTCTGGAGCCGATGATCGAGCACGACTGATCGACGACTGTTAGGCAGAATTATATGCAGTACCAATTTGGGAACACCTCAAACGATGACTGAGCAGCCAGAATTATCTCAAGAGTAAGTGAGCAGTATCAAATAGTTACACAAAGGACTATGATTCAGGCAAAAACTGACTCAAGGTTTTCAAGTAAAAGAATATACATTTATTTCACTCTTCAGTTATATAACATTACACTATTATAAGCAGTTTAAAAATCACACTCTTAATACACCACACCACTCCCAATAGGTTCCAGACAAGTTAAGCTCACAAGGTGAAGTGGGAGCAAAATGGCACTCTAGCAATTTAAAAGGGATGGAAAAACAAAGTTAATAGAAATGGAACCACACCAACAGGTAAGTAGTCATGGCAATTGAGCAATGGGAACTACAGTAATAGAATCAGGTAGAAAAGGCTTAGGGCCAAAGTCAATTGGTCAAAAGTCTTTTGCTCAAGATCACAGTTCATGGTAGTTTGCGGTAAAGTGTGTGCCACGGATTCCGGACAAGGTTGGTTGGCAGAAAATTTAGTTCAAAGAGAACAGAACGACAAGCCCTCGGTTTGGAGAAAGATTTCAAACACTTTCACTGCGGCTGAACGAAACAAACAACCAGATTTGCATAGTACCTTAAAATGGGGAGGAAGCTGTAGCTGAGGCGTATGTTCCTGGTAGTTCCTGCAGGCTCACGGTTCCTGAAGCGACTGTCGGATTGACGAGAAGTAGGAACAATGGAGGGTCCTGCACTACCCAGGGAAGAAACCAGCAGCAGAACAAAGAAACAAATAAAAGGTGCGCTCCTTAAAACTCAAGCAGGTTCCAACCTTCCTGGCTATCTGGTCCACTGTAGCTCTGTACAGCAAATTCGACCAGAGGCGGGGTCCTGGCTTGCTGTTTGGGCGAACTGGTTGGTTCCACCAGCTCAAGGGAAGAGGTTTCCTGGAGGATCTTCTCTGTCGTCGGATTCTGAAGATTCAGACCTGCAGCAGGGCTCACCGGGAGGTTCAGTCGTTGTAGGGGTCCTCTTCCATGCGCTCCTCGTTGGTTCTTTCGTTCCAGTGGCGACTCTGCCTTTCCAGTCCCAAAGACCTGCTATTTATGCAGTTTCACCCCATTCATACAGCCTGGCTGTCAATCACATAGCAGGGTGGCTGTCCTGGCAAGGACAGTCACCCAGCCAATCAAACAGGAGTGGGACTTGGGTTACCAAGGGAATCCATGGCAGAGGTCCTAAGACCCCTCCCTCACATCCTGCCTACCCAGACTTTCAGGCGCCTTAAGGAGGGCTTCTGTGCAGAAGCCCGCCAAAAGACGGAGAACAAAGGGACCAAACCTGGTTTGGCACGCAGAGTAAAACACGAGAAAGACATTTACAAAAAGAAATGGTGAATAAATCCAGCCTAAAACAATACCATGGTTATTTAAGATAACCGCGGTATAAAAAAATAGGGTAGTTGCAACTGCCACCAGCCAAGTTTTATTGTAAAGGGAGCAAAACAATGCTCCAAGAGACGGACAAAAAGGGATAAGAATTAACCCTTTCCAATACTCCATGTAAGATGGGGTGTATTGGGTCTGTGAGTTAAAGTGACTAAAGTAAAGTTAATGGCAACTTTACCTTTTCTGGAGGACAGTAGTCAGCCCCAGAAAATGGAGTCAGCGGGAATTCTCAAAGACAACCCTGTGTCAATGCACTGAAGGTGCTGTGTAACATGAAAAACATAACGCCATGGAGTAGGTGAGGCTCCAATGCTCAAGATCACACAAAAAGTGAAAACACACAGCAAAACACAGGTAAGAGTGGGGAAAAAGGCTCACTCTTACCAGGTTTAAAACAAATAAACCCTAGAAATCCAGCAAAGCTGCTGAGGGACGCAAAGCTGCTGAGGGACTCATTAGGTAAGGGAAATCAGCCATTTATGATAATTCTCCCTAACAACGACAAAGTCGAGGTCCACCACGACCAGTGTCGAAGAATTTTTCGAGCAGCAGAGATGGATGAGGCTATCTTTCGGATGAGTAATCTGCGTGAGAAAGGCAATCCCTTGTAAGAAACTTCCTTTCTTTGCTAAACCTTTTCCTCAATTCCACTGGAAAAATATAGCGGACTGTAATCAAGATACTCATTTTTTTCCTGCACTCTTAAGCAACTCTGTATTTTAGCAATTTCATGACCAGTTCGGGGAATGAGCCAGGGTAACAAGGAAAGCGAAAACAAAGATGAAGCAAATTAGTTAAAGATAGGATTCCATCTTGCACATCTGCTTCATTAACTGAATATAGACAGATGTGAACAAACTAAATACATTTCTCTCTATTGGATTAGTCCTTCCTTACAAAGAGTCTTCCTCTTAAAACTATCCTCCCAGGAAAAGTCTGGCTTCAGAAATTGCTTCTGCAGTTCGACTCTGCATCTTCAGTGCATTTTTGGTGCCCAGGTCTCCAAAGATGACTTTGTAGGTAATATAAATTATAAGTTACTCACCGTAGTGACTAACTTACTCCTAGTCCATAGTACCCTTTCCTCCATACTGTATGGGCGTACCTCGCTAGGCACGTAAACTGAACCTTTTGCACCAGAAACATTTTCTTCTGTTTAAATTTAGATGCGTGAGGGGGGGCAACCCTGGGAGCATGCGCTCCCCTGACGCTGTCCACCAGCGCCACTCCGTTGACGCGTCGAGAATATTACAATTGTCAAGTTTATTACAGGGGAGGATGAAGGAAAGGGGACTATGGACTAGGAGTACATTAGTCACTACGGTGAGTAACTTCTAATTCTCCTACATCCCGTCCCCTTTCCTCCATACTGTGTGGGCGATTACCATTGAATGCAGCCCTGGGGAGCAGAGTTTCCCCTCTAAGAAAACAAGTTCTTCAAGACTGCCTGACCAAATGCAGCATCCGACATGGCGCTGGCATGCAAGCAGTAGTGTTTGCTGATCGTCTGCCAAGGGAGGTGTCTTTGAAAAGCCACAGCCGTGGCCTTGGCTCTGATGGCGTGGGCGTGCACATTTGCTGGAAAAGGCTTGTGCTGCCCCTCATACGCCTCCTTGATGGCCATGACCATACACCTTGCTATGGAAGCCTTGGATTCTTGACAGCCCGGTTTTGATCCTCCAAATATGATGATCAATGCGTCCAATTGATGGAAGCTCTTAGTCCTATCCAGATAAAATTTGACTTACTGATAGTGCAATACCTTCTGAGCCTCATCCTTTGGGTCTGCAATGAATATTTGGAGCACTATCTCCTCATTCAGGTGAGAGGAGGAAACAACCATAGGAAGAAAGGCAGGGTGCGTTTTAAGCACCACCATGTCACAGCAAAATGTTGTATATAGCTCTGAAGCCACCAGGGCCTGAATTTCACTGATGCAGCATGCCGATGAAAGGCCCACCAGTAGGGCTGTCTTATTGGTAACGAGCCTGATGTCCGCGGACGCAAGGGCTCAAAAGGTTTGTGCACAAGGGCGCCCAGCACCATGTTAAGGCTCCAGATCTGATGTCGACGTTTGACAGGCGGATATAACCTGGTTAGACCAGCCAAGTGTCTTAACCACTGGGGCGGAGGATGGAAAAATATCACCGGAGTTCTTGTAGGCCCCTATGGCCGCCAGAAACATTTCAGCAGGTGTTTACCTGCACCCCTGAAGGAACCAGGTGAGCTGAGAAAGACAGAACATCGTCCAACAAGCATGTTAAAGGATTGATTACCTTTGTTTCTGCCCAGTGACAGAACCTGGTCCACTTGTTCCTGTACGGCTCCTGGTGGAGTCGCTTCTAGCCCCTTCTATGATAGCTAGGTTATCCTGTGACAGGTGTAGATGCTTCAGTGTAACCTGTTCAGGAACCAAGCTGTGAGGGCTAACTTCTGCAGAGCAGGGTGAACCACTGTGCCCCCTTTTGGGCCCACAGGGAGGTGTACCGGGGGCTGATCCGACAGACTGAGAAGTTCTGAGAACCAGAGTCTTGCGGGCCACCATGGTGAAATCAAGATGATCCGAAGGCTCCGAGACTCCCTGACCCTGCAGATGACCCTGTGAACCAGGGGAGTGGGGGGAAAGCGGTACATGTTCATGTTGTTCCATGGGATCTGCAATGCGTCGCCCAGCGAGCCTCTGCCTTGCCCAAACCACAAGTTGGGGGCATCTCCTGTTGGCATTGGTGGCAAAGAAGTCCACCTGAGGGTGGCCCAACCTGCTGAAGAACCCTTGTGGGACTTCCTCGTTCAACTGCCACTCGTAGTTGTCCATCCCCAGCTTGCGGAGTCTGTCCGTGTTCCAGGTTGGATTCCCCAGGAAGGTTGACAGCTGACCAGTGAATGTTTTTCGCCAGTGCCCACTCCCAGATGTTGATCAAAAGCCTTCAGAGAGGCGGGGACCTGGTACCGCCCTGCTTGTTGATGTAGTACATGTAGGTGGAGCTGTCTGTTTGGATGCAGACCGATCTGCTGCTGACCATGGGTAGAAAAGCTTTGAGAGCAAGCCAGATTTCCATCATCTTGAGCCAGTTGATGTGCTCCAGCTGCTCCGGTCGAGACCAAAGTCAATGGATGCTGTGGTTGTCTAGGGTAGCCTCTCATCCTTCTATGGACAAGTCTGTGTTAATGGTAATCTGTGGTAACTGCTGCCAGAATGGACAGCCTATCAGCAGATTGGTGTCTTTACCCCACCAGACTAGGTCCTGGTGGAGATGATGTCTGGCTACGCTCGAGAGCCAGTCTCCCGATTCCAGGAAGCTGATAAATGTAGCTGCAGCCTCCTCATCTTGAGCCTCGTATGCAGCTCTGCGAGGAGGCATGCCGCCATTATTCCCAGCAGGTGCTGGTACCACCAGGCTGAGGTTACTGCTCTGTTGAGGAAATGCCCCGTGGCTCTATTGATCGCTGTGATCTTGTAATGTGAGGGGAAGATCCGCTTGGTCCTTGTATCCCATATAAGACTTAGAAATGTCAGAGTCTGCGTGGGCAGCAACTGTGACTTCTTGAGATTGATAGAAAATCCCAGGTCATACAGTGTGTGCATGTGAGCGGAGCCCTTGTGTTGCACTGCTTCCGGGGACCCCGCCCTGTCTAGCCAGTCGTTGAGGTATGGATAAATGTGGGAGGCCTTGCGCCCCGAGTGGAGCTGCTACCGCGATGATTATCCTTGTAAAGACCCTTGGGCCGAGTTGAGTCCAAAGGGTAGAACTCTGTATTGAAAGTGAAAACCCATGATCCTGAACCATAGGAAGGACCAATGGGGTTCCCAAATTGGCAAATGAAGTTAAGCATCCTTCAGATCCAGGGAGCACATCTAGTCTGCCGTGCACATCTTGAACTATTGGAGGGGAAGGGAAAGGTTCAAGGAAGAAAGGCAAGCCTACCCCCACCGGAGACTTGTGTGGATGAACCTGTCACAACTTCTTGCCCTCTGAGGCTGGAGCCAAGGAGGGGGATTGGAAAAAACCCTTGTTAGCCGCCTTGAGCCTGTGTTGACTTGAGACTGGTCAGTTTGCCTTGATCACCTCTCCTGGAAGCCCCTAAAGCCTCAAAAAAGGCTCAATCCTTGTTCGAGCGCTGGTGAGCCTTACGGTAGGTCTTGGGTGTGGCTTTTGTTAGAATAGACACAGATTTAGCTGTCTGAGAGCTATTATTTTACTTGTCTAGTTCCTCATTGGTTGTATAGTGGAACCAGTCTACCCCCTCAAACGGCAGGTTGAGGATGCGTACTTGCACATCTGGGTTGAATTTTGTTGCCTTGAGCCACGCCGTCCTCAGGTCTGTGACGATGCAGATGGATCTGCCCGAGGTGTCAATGTGGGCCACAGTTGACTCCATTATATCCTGGGCCACAATTTTGGCCTGCGGCAGCACTGCTTTGAACCGTGCCTGGCTGTGGGCAGGAAGCTCTGGTAGGCAGTCTGCATCTCCCACAACAACTTTTGATTAACCGCTGCCAACATGGCATCAGCGTTGGTACGCCGCAGGTGGAGCATGGCATTTGAGTAGATCTTTTTCCCCAAACGACTCCAACAGCATTTTTCTCCTTGCCCAGGAGTGAAGAAGCGGATGCAGCTGAGGAAGACTGCGGTTTGGAATATAGCGAAGCCTCTGCTTTAACAGAGGAATGTGGCTGGGGGTGCACTGACAAGAGGGAATCCCCCTCCATCTGCCTGTATTTGGCGGCCATGCGCTTATTGGTAGTCTGGGTGGAGTGTGGCTTAACCCAGCCCTTTATGGCTAAGGTTTCCACGTCCTACTGAAGAGGTATGGCGGATGCCTCGGGTTGCTCCGCCTGTGGCTGATGGATGCCTAGGTACTCCGCCAGCCTCTCATGGAATGCTTTAGTCGACGATGGTGTGTCCGGATCTTCCTCCGAGTCAGAGTCCGCTGCAGTGTCCTGCAGATCTGGGGGTGCAGGAGGAGTGCTGGCCGCAGGCAGCTGTGGCGTGCTGACTGACAGTGCCAGAGGCTGTTGAGTGGGCTGAGCTGCTATGATTGGAGCAGGTGTGGGAACCAGTGGCTGGGCCCAAGCCCTGGACAACAGTTGGAGCTTGAGGGAGCATGTCCGTGATTACATCCCTGAGGATGGTACCCATCTGTGGCAAGCTCATGAGGGTGCAGAACCTCTTAAAGTACCTAGCCTCGAAGAGGGGCACGTGATGGTGTAGGGGTGCCTGAGGGAGTAGGGGCCGTGCCCTGAGGCTGCGATGTCCTGGGCTGTCCCTGTCTTGCCAAACTGGGGGATGCATACCTCCCCTGTGTAGTGGAGGGATAAGACGTGTACCAGGTAACAGGCCTTGTCCAATCCCTTCTGGATGCACGCTCCCCTGCCGGATCCCCGGGCAGGCCGCCATTTTCTCTTGCTGCATGCCACGTAACGGAGGCGTGGCGATTGCTGAGCTGGGTCCAATCTCCACCTGCACACTGAATAGTGAAGGCTGGGACATTCCCTGCACCCGAGGTCAAGACCTGGGGAGGCGGAGTGCCCTCGGCCATGGTTCTGGTAGTGCTGCATACAGGCCCCTAGGACATGAGCACCTCAGGTCGGAACCCAGTAACGGAGCCTTGCGGCCCCTCAGTGGTGAGACCAGTAGGATCTTGCGATACCTTGGCCCGCCAGAGGGAGTAGCCTCTGTCTTCTTGCTGGTTTTAGGACCTGAAGGTCCCTCCCGCTTGGGCGCTTCCCGGGGAAGGAGTCGCCTTTACAGGATGCAGAGGATAACAGAGGATCTACCTTGGGCCTGGTCTTCCTCTTCACGTATGCTTTGAGGTCCTCTGGAGGTGATCTTTCGAAGAGCTCCCTCCACCTGGCTAACTGATTATGCAGGGCGGGCGGGGTCATGGCGTCGCATGCGGTACAGCCGTCCCAGTTGTGGTCTGGGCCAAGGCACTGGAGGCAAAGTGCGTGAGGGTTGGACGAACGGAAGGGACCCTTGCAGGCTGGATACCTGCTGAAGCCCGCTGTCGACATGCGCCCAGGAGGAGCGTGGCACCAGAGGACAGAGCAGTACCTGGCAATTGCAAGAGAAAAAAAAAAGAATAACATCTCCAGGTTAGAGTGTGTGGAATTAGAAGGCCGGATGCCTAACCCAGGACCACTGGTGAGAGCTGTCCGTTCCCGTCGACGCAGAAAAGAGGACTGGGGAGTGGCACCTGTGGGTGGAGTTGGAGGAGCGGATGCTCCCAGGGCTGCGCCCCCCGCACACATCTAAATTTAAAGGGGTAGACACTTTCTAGTCAAAAAGGTTCCGTCCCTAGCGAGGAGTGCCCATAGTGTATGAGGAAAGGGGACAGGACATAGGAGTATGGAGCAGGCTGTTCCACAATAACTCACTTTCGCCCAGCTGTGTCTGCACTCAGAGGCTGAGGAAGCACTAGAGGGTACAAGCATTTTGTATGAGAGGAAAGGTGGAAGGGCAATGAGAAATCCGAGAAAGACTACGCCATCAGAAATAAAAAGGTAAGTAACTTCCTTTTCTTGGATTACTTCCTCCCAACGATTACTCATTGAAGACTCCCAAAGCAGAACACAAGATGGAAGAAGCAAAAGCTCAAGTGACGATCCCCAACACAAGGACACACTGGAGCAGTACAGGATCAAAACAGAAGTGCTGACCAAATATTGAATCCAGGCAATAATGCTCAACAACCATGTAAAATGAAGGCCATGTACCTGCATGACAGCGGTCAGTAATAGGAATATCCCTCTGCAAGACAAAGATAGCCTTTTCAACTCTGGTAGAATAAAGCCCAAGACCCACAGGCAGTTACTTGTTTGCCAGATTGTATCTTTGAGAAATGCAATGTTACCCTAACAACAATGTTGGTATGGAATTGATGGGACACTGTATACAAGCATAGATTTTCTTGACTTGCATGTTTACATTTCCAATGGAAGAATTCAAAATGTATACTTTTCGGAAAGCAACTGAGGTTAACTCAACGCTCTATGCAAGCAGCTGTCACAGAAAATCAACAGTCAATAACATACCGGCAGGAGAGTTTCATAGAGCTTGCAGGAATTGTAGCAAAGCACAATTCTTTGAGAAGGAATGCCAACTGTTATCAGAGATTTCAGGCGAGGGGGTATTCAAGTATGAGTGTAAGGCGAACACATGACAAGATTAAGAACATTGATCGAACTACAATCATGGAGGCAGTCTCCATTAGTAAGTCAGAAAGAAGAAAATTCATTGGCATTATTACACCTTACACGAAGGATGCACATGCACTTTATAAGTTAGTACAGAAACACTGGCACCTACTTTGCATGGACAAGGACCTAATGCCTTTCATTGACAACAAACCTAGTTTTGTGTTTACTAGAGCACTGACTATTAGGAACAAACTGTCCGTCAATTCTGGATACTGCTAAAATGCAAACAAGTGGATCCGACTGGCTCATAACTAAAGGTTTTCAGAAATGCAGCACATGCCGCATGTCTAAATATGCACATACTGATTGTTACATTTATGTACACATAAGGCAATGAAATACCAAAGACTTCATGAATTGTAGAATGACATGCTGTTTATGCCAACATGAGTCTGTAACAAACAGTATATTGGCAGTACAATAAGACAGGCAAGTGTGTATAAGGGAACATCTCGCTAGCCTCTCTAATCCAAATCCAAGGTTACCAATGGCAGGAATGCCACCAATTGGATAATAAGAGCAATTTAAAATGTCTAGGCCTAATGAAATCCAAACAGGGTGGAGACTTAAGACAGATGGAGGCGAAATGCATATGCAGATTGCGTAGTACAACAGAAGGGCTCAATTCTGAGCACGAGACGTATGTATTCCTGCAACTACATTTGATTATAGTTTCTGTACCAGCTTTGCTAGAAAAACTTGTTTTGTAAACATGTTCAAATTGTCTCCAGTATTAGACCTTTATATGTTTTATGTCAGAAGATGAAGTATTTGCTAAGATTATGTATACAGAATCGACACGAAACTGCACCTACAATTGTAAAGTCATAGGATCTTATTTGAGAACATAATGAAGGTAAACTATGTTACATCGACTTGTTATGCATCCATGTCCTGGAATGGATACACTCGTAGAAGAACTCCTCCATAATAATTGACCGATACACATTGAGTGCACAAATGTAACTGAACATTTAACAATTTATTATGGCTATTATGCTTTGGATGTTTGGTTTCTTTTTCTTGTTAAGAAATTACACCTGTATAGTCCTATGTGGAAAGAGGAAGCACCCAAAATCACTCTTCACTAGCGCAAGCCATTGGGTAAACACATAACATTAAGTTATTTAGAGACAATATTTACAATGCACATGATAGGTTAGCATAAGTGTGCTATGCACCAGCACTCTGATATAACCTGCAATAAGGGCAGGCATAACACATTCGATATTGTACACTCCAATGCTAACTATTCAAAGTATTTGTATAAGTCAAGATATATGCACCATGAGTCAACAACTTAGTATCACTCGCAATAAAGGCAAGTAGACATCTATAATGCACCAGCAGTTATTCAGAATAATTGCTATATATGTAAGCACTCTAGATGGAAATTGACACACATTAAATGTAACTATGTTACTTGGCATTGTTAGAGGCCACCTAGGACAGTGCATGATTGTGAGTGTCAAAATGTAAACAATCATGTCATACGCAATGCGCGTGACGTCACACGCCTTTAGTGTATACGGCATGCACAACATGGTGACCGTGTACAAAAGACAACCAGGACGCCAAAGATGGATCTGAAAAGGACATCCTATATATAATTAAGGTAAGGAACAAGTTACTTACCTGTAACTGTTGTTCTCCAGCATGGGTATGGCATGGAGTCACATGCTCTTGAATATTCCCAGTCAGGCTGGGAATGCGTGGTAAAAGAAAAAACTGTTTCAGTTTCGTTTAACTGTCTCCTATAAACCAATCACTGAGCTCTAGGTCCTACTTCCTCCAGCGAGAGACTGCCCTCTACCTAAGCCCCTCCCCAGGCAGCCATCTTCAGATTTGGTAGCATGTAAAATGGCAGTAAAACCAAGAGAAGAGCCGCAGAGGAGTAGGCGGGAGGGTTTGCTTGTGAATACATGCCAGACCCATGCTGGAGAGCAACAGTTACAGGTAAGTAACTTGTTCCTTCTCCAGCATGGGGACTGGAATGGATTCACATGCTCATGAATAAAAAAAATACATACCAGTACACACATGCACAACCATGGGAGGTGGCAAGGCTCAACAGAAGCAATCTCTTACCTCCTCACCAGGTCCACCTTCAAACGAACAGGTTGCGCAGCACTGCTCGGCCAACTCTGGACTCCACCCTGGAATCCCAGTCAACGCAGTAGAATCTCGTGAAGGTGTGCGTCGACCTCCACGTTGCAGCTCTGAAGATGTCCAGCAGGGACACAACAGACAGGAACGACATCATAGCAGCGTTTGCTCTGGTAGAATGGGCTCTCCGACGGCCAGGCAACAGTCGGTTTGCCAACCAGTGACAATAAGTGATGCAGCCGGAGAGCCACCTGGAAACGGAAGTATTGGACCGGACCTTTCCATGATTCAGTGGACCAAAGTTCACAAAAAGCTGAGCAGTTTTCCTGAAACTCTTTGTGCGGGCCACATACAACTTCAGCACTCGAGACATCCAGTGAGTGAGTGCAAAGACCCTTCAGCTGGCGACGAAACTGGAGCATGAAGGAGGGGTGCGTCCGCAGCACCATCCTAGTCTAGTGGAAAGTCAAGCAAGGTGGCTTGCAGGACGGGGCCTGGATCTCACTTACCCTTCTTACAGAGGTGATGGCCACGAGGAAAGAGGTCTTCCACGACAGATACTTCAGCGGAGCTGTATGCATAGGTTCAAATGGGGTCCCCCCCCATGAGCCTACTCAACACCGCATTGAGTTCCCATGCCGGGGCCGGAGCCTTCACCGGCGGGAACGAGCGGAACAGTCCTTTGATGAATTCCTTGACTAGACAGTGCGACCACAAGTAAGGTTGTCCTGGAGATCTGGTGTAGCGGGAGATAGTCGCCAGATGCACTGCGACCGGCACCAGGTGGCAAATCGCTTCCATTTGTGTCTGTAGCACTTCAAAGTCGATGACGACCTGGCCTTAGCGAGAACCTCCCTGCAGTCCGCCGGAAGCTCGTAGCCAATGAACTTGAATGCTGCAGGAGTCAGGCCTTCAGGTTCAGCGACCCCGGATCGTGGTGCAGAATTGCACCTCCTTCCCCGGTGAGGAGATCCGTGACAACTGGCATTTTGACTGGAGGGGGTGTCTACATGCTGAGAAGGTCCGGGTACCAAATCTGCCTCGGCCATGCTGGTGCTACGAGGATCATCCTGCACCGTCTGAGTTGACTGATGACTAAGTAATAGAGGCAATGGAGGGAACGCGTACAGAAACAGGCCTTCCCAAGGGAAGGAGAATGCATCCCCCATGTTCCTGGGCTGGACGAACCTCTGGCACATGCTGTTCGTCGCCGTCGCAAACAGATCGATCTGGGGACTGCCCCATTTGAGGAAAAGACTGTCCACTTGATCCTGTCGAAGCTCCCACTCCTGGCAGAAACGCAGCTCCCTGCTGAGAGAGTCGCCAACTGTTTTCTTTACTACTGCCAGGTGTAACGGAATGAGGAACATCCCCTGGGTGACGGCCCAGCGCCACAAGTCCTGGTGGGGATCTGGTGCCCCCCTGCTTTTGTATGTAAAATACTGTAGTGGTATTGTCCGTGAAGACCCTCCCCACCTTGCCCTTGAAGGATGGCAGAAACGACCTGAGGACTCAAAACACAGCCCGTAGTTCCAGTATGTTGATAAGTAGCGTCTTCTCTTTCGGCCGCCACAGCCCTCTGGCATGAAGACGTCCAGTGTGGGCTCCACATCCTTCCAGAGAAGCGTCCGTCGTGACAATCTCCTGGTACAGGGGGCTCTGAAAATCTGTGCCTCTGGTGATGTTGGAGCGCACACCCCACAACCTTATCGCTCGACGGAACTCCTCGTCGAGCGCAATCCTGTCGTGGAAGGTTCCAGACACCTGGACCCAAAGGGTGTCGAGGACCTCCTGGAGTGGACGCATCCACAGTCTGCAGGGGCGAATCAAGTTTATGCACAACATTAAGCCGAGCAGCGACTTGATGGTCCGGACCATGGCGATCCTCAGAGCCAACAGCCATTACACCTTGCCCAAGATGGCAGATATCCTTCTCCTCCGACGGAGCTGCCAGGCAAGCCACCATTTTGAGCCTGGATCCCAGGAACAGAGCGTCTTGCACATAATCCACTGAGAACCCCAAGTTCGTCAGCAGCAGAACGATCCTCGCCTTTGAACAACGGCGATGTCCTTTGACTTGGTCCAGACGAGCCATTCATCCAGGTAAGGGTACACGTGATACCCCTGTAGTCGCAGATGGGCTCCCACCCGAGTCAGGCACTTGGTGAAGACTCTGGGCGCCGACTTCAGTCCGAAGGGAAGAGACTTGAACTGGTAATGCTTCCCCTGGACGACAAAGCGCAGGAACCTGTGATGCTTTAGGTCTATGGGGATGTGGAAGAACGCGACCTCTAGATCCCACGACGACAGAACGTCTCCCTGCTCCAGCTGGCCGAGCACATGTTGCAGCGTGACCATCCTGAACTTCTGTGACTTTATGTACTAGTTGAGTCGTCGTAGGTCGAGAATGTGCCTCCAGCCCCGGGTCTTCTTTCTTACGAGAAAGTACCTTGAGTAAACTCTGGCGCCTCACAGTCGCTGTGGAACCAGCTCTATCGCCTCTTTTTCTAACATGGCACGGACCTCCAGCAGCAGCTGAGGGATGTGCTGTTCCTGCCGGGCCACCGGTGGTATTCGCAGACACTTTCGTTGAAATTCTAAGGTGTGTTCGTGGGCGAGAGCGTCCAGCACCCATCTGTCGGTGGAGATGGACTCCTACGCACTGACTAAGTTCGTCAGCCAGCCTTCCACTAGGGTGCATGGCCTGACGTCCTGGCCGGTTCAATCTTGCTTGGAGGTCGAAGAGCTGCCCTGTGGTCCTTGATGACGGCGGCCACCCCCAAAAGCCTTGGAATGACCCCTGTTGGCTTCCTGGGTCGTGGAGGGAGGATTGGCGGTAAGAGGAAGGGCTCCCGCCAAATCCCTTCGAAGACATACCAGACTTCCCTCTTGAAGAACAAAAGGACAGCCGTCGTTGTTGCAGAGTGCCCAGGGCACGGGCCGTCTCCAAGTCTGTCTTGTTGGCCTGGAGGGATTCTTCAACGGCCTTCACGAACAGGTTGTCTACATCGAACGGCATGTCCAGAACACTCATCTGGACCTCTTGTCTACAGTTGGTGAGCTTGAGCCAGCTACGACGGCGAAGGCAAACTGCTTCCCATCTGGCGGAACCCCATGTCCGCAATGTCCAGGGCCACTGTGATGGCATGTTCTGACGCCACCTTGCCTTCCTGGAGGATCTCTAAGACCTCAACCCGCTTATCATTGGGTAAAAAATCCCCCGGTCGTATCTGGCCACGATCACTAGGGCGTTGGCAGCCTTGTCTGTCGTTGCCGCTGAGTAGATGACCATTCTACCCATGGAATCCCATTTCTTCCCCTCGTTGTTCAGAGGTGCGGACAAAGACGACACTGAGCTGGATGATTTCTTCCTGGCAGCCACCAAGACCACCGAATCCGGAGACGGCTGAGATCGCAGGCACTTGGGTGCAGAGTCCGGTACCCTGTACTTCTTTTCAAGCCAGTCTCATTTTGCCGGTGCTGAGGTGGGGTTCCTCAGTAGCGCCAGCCCCTCCTCCCAAACGTCGTCAAGGAGCGGGACCAAAAAAGTATGGTCTTCCTCATCACCTCCCAGCGCTGATATAAGCAACCTTCCTTCTTTTCCTCCAGAGTAAGTTGGAAAAGCTCTGATGCATGGGCGATCATGGAATGGAAGGATCCCACTTCGTCCTGTGGAGAAGCTCTCAGTTGTGGTGACGGGGGGGGGGGGGGGGGGGTTTGGGGGAGGGTGTCTCCCATCCTGCCGTCGCTGTATCCGATCCTGTCATCCTGTCCCCTGGGGGGCGGGGGGAATATGACAGGCAGGTATGGAGGTGTAGGATGCCTCTGCCTCTTCGCCGCAGATTACCATGCTGTGAACGGGGTGACTGGCAGTGGTGCCTCTAGTGGCGCTGTCGGCATCCTCCTCTGCATCTCAGACACCAGCATGTGGAGGGTCGAAAGGATGTCCAGCAAAAGGTCTTTAGGAGGCACTTGGAGTGGAGGAACGCTGGGCCCAGGGCCTGACTCGTCCCCAGGGACGGTGTCAATGTTGTCGTCGCCTCCGCCTCCCCGACTTTCTCCTCCTCGTCGTCGTCCTGAATGGTGTGGACGGAAAGGATCTCCTCATCGGACGAAGAAATGTCTTCACCCCCCCCCCCCTGTTTCGGGTCCCGAGGGGTCAGTCTCGGGGTGAGGTCCGGCATCCTCTTCTCAGGAGTATTCTCAACCGGCTTGGTCGAAGCCTTCCTCCTGGGAGGAAGAGACACTGGCCGTTGTCGGGGTACCCTGGCCCAGGTCAGCCCCTATGGCTTTCGAGAGTGATGCCACCACCAACTTGATGGACGACGACTTGGTCTGGTACACCTGGGCCTTCACCGGCAGGCTGGCTACCTTGTCTTGCTTGGCCTACTTCAAGGCCTGGTCAGACACCTTGGCTTGGCCTTCGCAGCCTGGTCGGACCCCTTGTCCTGCTTGGCCTTTTCCTTTATGGGCAGGTCGGAACCTTATTCTGCTTGGGCTTCTCCAGCGTCTCCCGCAGCTTGCCTGGGGTAGCTGACTTCCTTTTGGACGAAGAGCTGGAGCGGTGGCTGGCGACTGATGCAGAAGGAGATAAACGCGCCCTGAAAGTTGCAGGACCCGCAGCAGCAGTAACCCCGACGGAAGCAGACTCGCATTGCTTGGCATTGTGTAGGGCCCCCACGGGTGGGGCGCCCTCAGACTTAGAAGCCCGCTCAGGTTGGCTGGATCCAGAAGAAGCATGCCCCTGGTAACCACCCGCGATAGAGGCTCTGGCCTAAAGCCACGTCTCCAACCGCTGATGCCGATCCTTCATCATACGCTTAGTGAAGCCACAGCAAAACTCACAATCATCTTTATGCGTCGGGTGGAGACAATATAGGCACTGGGAATGTTTGTCCTCCATGGACACATTCCGCAAACCGCAGCAAAGCTTGAAGAGAGAAGCGCCGTCCTTCTCCTCTGGCATAATCCACGCGGTGTAGGCCCGACAAACTTCTGGAAGCCTCCAAGAAGAACGCTTGCCGAGTTCAGCCCTTGAGGGGCGTGAAGAGAGCCAAACAACGGGTTCCTGTTAATCGGAAGGATAATCGATGGAGCACAAGGGCTCGATTGACCGAATAAATTGAGTTATGCTATCAAAAAAGTGAAAAACTGCAGAAAAGCTCGAAGAGCGAAATGCGAGTACTCCCAACACTTGAAGGTGCAGTAAAAATCTGACGATGGCTGCCTCGGGAGGTGCTTCGGTAGAGGGCAGTCATTGGCTAGGGGCAGAATGACCCAGAGCTCAGGTGATTGGTTTATAGGAGAAAGACAGTTCAGAAACAAAACTGAAACTATTTCTCTTTTACAGAGGATGCCCAGCCTGACAGGGAATATTCATGAACACGGGAATCCATGTCAGACCCCATGCTGGAGAAGAGCGATCTTTCAAGATCATACCAACACTGGCTATTTAGCCACAGTAATTGTCATACCAACATCTATACTTACTTATATGCCAGACATCAAGTATTAATTTTATCAATGATCACAGACACGTGAAATATAAGGTTACTGCTGCATAAGAATTAGTTGAAATACTGCATTTTAAGACTTCAGCAGTAAAACAAAGAATATACACCTAATATGGTGCATTACTACGAATATTCAATTACCATGAATATTTATTAAGTGCACGATAAATTAGGAGTATATATATATATTGCTACTGGGAGTTAGCATCACAATAGCCACTTATATGCTATCCGTGCCCTTTGCAGACATTAATCCAACTGAACAAGGATAGACCTATTGCACAAATACAACATAAGAACAAACACTGTAGTGACTAATTTACACCTAGTCCATAGTCCCCTTTCCTCCATACTGTATGGGCGTCCCTCACTAGGGACGGGAAACAGAATTTCTTTCACCAGAAAGATATGTCTTCCCCCTTTAAATGTAGATGTGAGCAGGGTGCGTCCCTGGGAGCATGCGCTCCCCTGACTCCACCCACCGGCTCCACTCCTCAGTCCCCTTTGAGGCATTGACAATAGAATTGCCTAATGACACAGATGTTAAGGGGGAGGATGGTGGGATGTATGGAGGAAAGGGGACTATGGACTAGGAATATGTTAGTCACTACAGTGAGTAACTTATAATTGCTCCTACCTCCCGTCCCCTTTCCTCCATACTGTGTGGGCGATTACAACTGAATGCAGCCCTGGGGAGGAGACTTGCCCCTCTAAGAAAACAAGTTCTTGAAAACTGACTGTCCAAATGCTGTGTCCGACATGCGCTGGCATCCAAGCAGTAGTGTTTACAACAGGCCTTGCTGATGCAGTAGTGTTTACAGCAGGCCTTGCTGATCATGTGCCATGGGACGTGTCCTTGGAAAGCCACAGCTGTGGCCTCGGCTCTGATGGCGTGGGCGTGCATGTTTACTGGCAAAGTCCTGTGCTGCCCCTCATGGTGATGGATGGTGATGGCCATCACCATCCACCTTGCTATAGAAGCCTTGGAGGCTTGACAGCCTGGTTTTGGCCAGTCAAGTGATGAACAAGGCATCCGATTTACGGAAGCTTTGTCCTGTACAGGTAAAATCAGAGCACGCTCGACATCCAGACAGTGCAATACCTTCTGAGTCTCATCCTTTAGATTTGCAAAGAAAGTTGGGGGTACCATCTCCTCAATGTGAAATGAGGAGGCTACCCTTGGGGAGAAAGGCAGGATGCGTCCTAAGCACCACCTTGACCCTGTGAAATGTGGTGTATGGCTTTGAAGCCACCACGGCCTGAATTTCACCGATCCGGCGTGCTGATGCAAGGCCAACCAGTAGGCCAGTTTTTATAGTAGCCAGCCTGATGTCTGCCGACGCCATGGGTTCGAACGGTTTGTGCGCCAAGGCGCACAGCACCACATTAAGGTCCCAGACCGGATGTGAACGTTTCAGAGGAGGATATAATCTGGTCAGACCCGCCAAGTGCCTTTTAACCAAAGGATTGGACGAGGAGAAGATGTAGGTGTCTACCTGCACACCTAAGTGGGCTAGATGTGCAGAGAAGGATAGCACATCGTCCAGTGAGCATGTCAGCGAATCAATCTTGTTTGTCTTGGCCGGGTGACAGAACCTCGTCCACTTGCTCCTGTATCGATTCCTGCTGGAGTCGCTTCTTGCCCCCTGTACGATAGCCAGGTTGTCCTGTGACAAGAGTAGATGCTTCAGGGCAACCTATGCAGGAACCAAACTGCCAGGACTAACTTCTGCTGAACGGGATGAACCACTGTCCCCACCTGCTTGGAGAGTATGTGGGCTGGACACAACAAGAGGTGTACCGGAGGCTGATCCGACAGCCGGAGGAGTTTCGAGAACCAAGGTCTTGCCGGCCACCATGGCGCTATCAGGATGTGTTGAAGACTCTGACACTGCCTGACTTTGCAGATGACCCTGTGAATCAGCGGAGTGGGGGGAAAAGCGTATGCATTCATGTAGTTCAACGGCATCTGCAACACGATCCCCATAGATGCCATGCCTTTTCCCAGCCAGGTAGCAAACTGGTGGCATCTCCTGTTTTTGGTGGCAAATAGGTCTAGTTGAGGGTGGCCCCACCACTCAGGACCTTCTCGTTCAATTGCCACTCGTAGTTGTCGATCTCCAGCCTCCTGAGCCTGTCCGCCCCCAAGTTGGAGTCCCCCAGAAGGTGGACTGCTGATAAGCAAATGTTGGTTGACAGCGCCCTCTCCCAAATGTCGATGGACAGCCTGCTGAGAGGAGGGGACCCGGTACCTCCCTGCTTGTTGATGTAATACATGCCAACTTGCTGCTAAAAATGGGAATGCTTTAAGAGTCAGCCAGATGGGCATCATCTCGAGCCAGTTGATGTGTTCCAGCTGTTCCTGCCGTGACCATACTCCATGGACACTGGTTGTCCAGTGTACCCCCCCATCCCTCTAGGGACGAGTCTGTGGTAATGGTGATCTTGGGTAAAGGCTGCCTGACCAGCCTGCCTAACAGGTTGGTCTCTGCATTCCACCACACCAGGTCCTGGTGGAGGAGCTGTGGTATGCTTACTGGAGCTGTGTCGGAGCCCGTCACCGGATTCCAAGAGGCTGAGAAATGTAGCTGCAGCCTCCTCATTGGGAGTCTTGCGTTTGCCACAGTTAGGAGGCAAGCCGCCATTATTCCAAGCAGGTGCTGGTACCACCATGCGGAGGTCACTGGTCTGCTGAGAAAATGCCTTGTGGCCTTCTTGATTGCCGTGATCTTGTCTGCCGAGGACAAGATCCTCTCTGCCCTTGTATCCCAAATTAGCCACAAGAATGTTAAGGACTAAGTGGTGAGAAACTGCGACTTCTTGAGGTTGATAAGAGAACCCCAGATTGTACAGCATGTGCTTAAGTGCTGAAGCTGTGCGACGTACTGTCACAGGCAACTCCGCTCGGACAAGCCAGTCGAGGTATGGATAAAGGCGTTAGCCCTCCACCCTGAGCAGGGCTGCTACAGAGTTCATTAACCTTGTAAAGACCCTTGGAGACGAATTGAGGCCAAAAGGGACGATCTTGTATTGAAATGAAAGCCCATGATCCTGAACCTTAGGAAGGAACGATGGGGTTTCCAAATCGGGACGTGCAGGTAAGAATACTTCAGATCCAGGGAGCACATCCAGTCTCCCCACCACACATTGTCTCTGCAATGAGTGCTGGAGTAACAATCTTGAACTTTTGAAGGGGTAGGGAAAGGTTCAAGGACGAAATGTATAGAACCACCCTCAGGCCAGCCTGGTTCTTTTTCTGTATGGCGAATATCCGGGAATAGAAGCCCATGCCTCGCACTGAAACTGGAACTTCCTCCACCGCCTGACTTGCAATGAGCGAGCGGATGTCCGCCAGAAAAGTTGCCGTCCCAATCTGTGGGAGTGGAGGGGACGAAAGAGGAAATGAGGTATCAGCAGACAGAAGCCTGTGATACCTAGAGGATCTGTGGCTCTGCAAACCTTGCCCGCCAGGAGTGGAAGTGAAGGGCAAGCCTGTCCCCCACCAGAGACTTCTGGGTCTGCATGGCACTGTCAGTTGTTACCCTCCGAGGCTGGTGCCTGGGAGGGGGATTGGAAAAACTCCTTGTGAGAAGATTTGTGCTGCTTGCGCCTGTGCTGGTTAGGAGATCTGTTGGGCTGTCTAAAGTGGCACTCCTGAAATCCCCTGAAGCCACCGAAGGTACAACCTCTGTCAGAGCGTTGGTGACTTTGGCTATAGGCCTTGGGTGTAGAATTTGTAAAGATTGACAAAGACTTTGCTGTTTGCAAGCTATTTTTGCCTTTGCCAAGTTCCTCATCCGTGGTAGAGTGAGACAAGTCGCCCCCCCTCAAATGGCAGGTCGAGAAAGCGCTCCTGCACACAGAGGTTAAACTTGGCTGCCTTAAGCCAAGCCGTCGTCCTCATGTCGGTGGCGACACAGATAGCTCTGCCTGTGGTGTCAACGTGAGCCACTGTAGACTGCACCTCTGCCAACCTGCCCTGAATCGCTCCTGACTATGTGCTGGGAGCTCTGGGAGTTAGTCCGCAATCTCCCGCCAAAGCTTTTGGTTCACTGCTGCCAACAATGTGCCAGTGTTTGCCTGCTGCAGGCGGAGGGTGGCAGAGTAAGGGAATAGTTTCTTACCTGTAACTCCATTTCTCCAGCATTGGTATCTTTCATGGATTCACATGCTTAGAACATTCCCCGTCGTCAGGCTGGGAATCCCCGGTACATTATATAGACCCTTTCCCGTAGGAAAACTTTTTCGACGCTTATGCGTCCTATCCACCTCATTTTGCATCATGCGTGCCCACGCCGTCGGGGCGTCATGACACAAATACAGGCCCCGCCCCCGCGCTCCCTCAGATTTCGGCCCCCAAAGTAGTGGGGGAACCGGTTTGCATGTTCAGGGGAGGCAGGAGGGCGCATGTGAATCCATGAAAGATACCAATGCTGGAGAAATGGAGTTACAGGTAAGAAACTATTCCCTTCTCCAGCATTGGATCTTTCATGGATTCACATGCTTAGAATAGATTACACAGCAGTACCACCCCCAAAGAGGAGGCGTGCATGCAAACCCATATACTTTGTTCGCAAGGCCCGTTCCCTATGATCATGTATACATCAGTAATCGTTAACACAGGAAAACAAACCACATACAGTCATAAATTCCATAGGATGCAACCCCTCAGCCGGGGCTTACCTTACTGGAATAGGTGTCGAAGCACCGCCTGTCCCATCCAAGTATCTTCGGCATGTTGCTGCGACAGGCAGTAATGGCGGGTAAAGGTGTGTGTAGCCGCCCAGGTAGCCGCCATGCAAATGTCCCCCAGAGGGACTCCGGCCCACAGTGCCGTCGACGATGCCGCTGCTCTAGTTGAGTGAGCTCTTGGCCGTCGTAGAAGAGGTTTCCCTGCTCTAGAATGGCAGTACGAAATGGTAGATGACACCCATCTTGACAGTCCTTGCTTCGAAATGGCTTTTCCTTTAGCACCCAAACCATAAGCCACGAACAGCTGTCTCGTTTCTCTGAACGGTTGCGTACGATGGAGATAAAACTTAAGAGCCCTTTTAACATCCAATGTGTGTAGCATGCGCTCCGCTCCCGAGCATGGCTCCGGAAAAAACGTAGGCAACACAATAGAGGAGTGTTTATGGAACACCGACGGAGCTTTTGGTATAAACTGCGGGTTAGTGGCTAGGACTACCTTGTTCTTGAAAAATCGTAAGTATGGTGGGTCTATCATTAGAGCCTGAACTTCTGAAATGCGTCGTGCTGAAGTGATGGCCACCAGGAAGGCCAATTTCCACGACAGAAACTTTAGAGACGATGATGACATTGGCTCAAAAGGAGGCTTCATAAGAGATGTTAAGACTAGATTGAGGCTCCACTCCGGCGGAAATTTCTTCTCTGGAGGGAAAATCCGAAAGAGGCCTTTAAGGAAGTGCTTAATCAGGCGGTCGCTGAACAAAGGTGCCGAGTGCCGTCGACGAGTAAACCTGGAAATGGCTGCTAGGTGTACTTTTATTGAAGATACCGACAGGCCCTTTTGGGCTAAGAGCAGCAAGTATGGAAGGAGCTGTTCTGGCTTAATCGATTGCGGGGCCAAGCCTGGTTGATCCTCACACCATTGACAGAAATTTTTCCATTTGTACGCGTATGAGGCGTTTGTGGAAGGTGCTCTTGCCGCTTGTAGGATACGCCGACAGTCCTCCGGAATCGTTAGCTGACCAAATTCGGCGAAGTCAGGAGCCAGGCCGTCAACTGGAGGCTGTCCGGGTCGTGATGCCAAACAACACCGTCCTGTCGAGACAGAAGGTCGGGGGTCTTCTTGAATCTCATCGGTTCCGCAGCCGCTAAGTGTAGCAGGTCTGAAAACCACACCTGTCTGGCCCAGTATGGGGCCACCAGAATTACACGACATGGGTACCTGAGGATCCATTGCAATGTCCTCCGGACCAGGAGAAATGGAGGGAATGCGTACATGAATTTGTTCATCCATGGGAAGGAGAACGCATCCCCCAGAGAGCCCTTCTGAGGCCATCTGCTGGCGTACTGATGGCATTTTTTGTTGTTCTTCGTTGCAAACAGGTCTATGGACGGATGTCCCCATTTCTTGAATATTTGTTGTAGTTGTTGGTCGTTCAGTACCCACTCGTGAACTTCGTTCATTTCTCTGCTGAGGGCATCGGCTTCCACGTTTCTCACGCCTGGTAGGTGGAACGCCAAGATTTGCATGTTGTGTTGTAGGGCCCAATGCCAGATTTTCTGTGCCTCCGTCGATAGGGACCTGGAACGTGTCCCTCCTTGTTTTCTCAAGTAGAACATCGTAGTGGTGTTGTCCGTCATGACACGCACCACCGAGTCCCTTAGTTGCGGAAGAAAAGATTTTAGAGCCCATCGCACTGCTCTCAGTTCTAGCAGGTTGATATGCAGGGAGGACTCCTGCAAGGACCACTGGCCTTGTACCTGTAACATATCCAGATGAGCTCCCCATCCGCTCAGCGATGCATCCGTCACCACCGTCTTTTGGAACTCTGGTTCCAGTAGAGGCATCCCTTTCGTTAGATGAGTAGACACTCTCCACCAGCCGAGTGCTTGAACTAGTTGTTCGTCGACGACCAGTTTGTCGGACCAGCGACCTCGGCTCTGCGCCCAACGGTCCGCTAGAAATTCCTGGCAAGGTCTCATAAACAGGCGACAGTTGTTTATTAGCGGAATGCAGGACGACATGGTCCCTAGCAGGGACATGTACTTTCGCACCGAGACCTTGGTACCGCCTCTCCATTCCGACGCCTTGTTTTGAAGTTTTTGAATTCTTTCGCTGGATGGTCTCACCAGGCTTGTGTGTGTATGAAACTCTGCTCCTAGGAAGACCAAGGTCCTCGAAGGCTCTACGGAGGACTTGTTGAAGTTTATTGCGAAGCCCAGTTCCTGTAAGAGGGACATTGTGGCTCGTAGACTGTCTCGTGTTTGTTCCTTGGATGAACCTCTGACCAGCCAGTCGTCTAGATATGGATAGACATGATGACCGTCCTTCCTCAAATGGGCCGCTATAGGGGCCAAGCACTTGGTGAACGTCCTGGGGGAGGACTTGAGCCCGAATGGGAGGACCTTGAACTGAAAATGCTTTCTCCCGACGACGAATCTTAAATATCTCCTGTGTCGTGGGCGTATTGGAATGTGAAAATAAGCATCTTGAAGGTCTAGTGATGATAGATAATCCATGGGTTGCACCGACCTGATAACCTCTTGGAGCTTTAACATTTTGAATTTTAGGCTCTTTAGCCACTTGTTGAGTACCCTCAGGTCGAGAATGGGCCTCCATTTGCCGTTTGGCTTTTTTACAACAAAGAACCTGGAATAAACTCCTTGTTTTTCCTGTGCTACAGGAACTCTCTCTACCGCCCCTTTTTGCAACATAAGCGCCGCCTTTTGTCGTAGGATTCGGAGGTGGGGCTGTGTCGAGAATAAAGGAGGAAGACGCGGAGGCTTGTCTTTGAATTGCAGCGCATGACCCATGCGAATCGTGTCTAGGACCCATCGATCTGTGGTGATGCATTTCCATCGGTCGAAGTGATGAGAGACTCGACCCCCAGGACGTTCCGAAGGCCGTCATTGGTTGCTGGTTTGCTTGGTCTTTGTCGACGACGGACCTGAGCCTCGCCGTCTGGAGGCTTGATAATCCCTGCTTCTACGTGCCGACTGGGACGCTCGTCTGAACCCTTGTGAAGAGTAAGAGGGCCTGTTGAATCCACGGTCCCTCGAAGCTCCAAAGCGGGAGTTTCCAGAAGCACCCCTGAAGGGGTGAAAAGAACGAAAATTTCTACCCGTTTGAAGGGCGCCGAGGGACCTAGCAGTATCCGTGTCTTCTTTCATCCCTTTCAGCGCTTCATCAACCTTTTCGCCAAACAGGTGTTCCCCTTCGCATGGCATGTCAAGGACTTTGTACTGTACTTCAGGACGGAAAGTAGTACATTTGAGCCACGCTTGCCGACGAAGCACTACTCCATGGTTGATTTGTTTGAACCCAGATTCTGCTAGGTCAACTGCGATATTGATAGCGTGGTTCGAGGCCTCTTCGCCGTCCCGCACCAGTAACATAGCTGCTTTCCGGTGTTCGTCTGGCAGGTGTTCTAGGATAGGGGCTAGTTTGTGCCACATTTCCCTATCATATCGTGACACGATCGCTAAGGAATTGGCTGCTCTTACTGTCGTCGCTCCGACCGAGAGCACCTTCTTTCCAAAGGCGTCCTGTCTCCTAGCTTCGCTTTCAGGTGGCGTTGAACATTTTTGCTGGACCCTGGCCTTCCTAGCCGCTGCCGCCGACACCACCGAGTCAGACAGAGGCTGCGATGTTAGACATTTTGGAGTGGACTCCGGAGCTTTAAACTTTTTCTCGATCCGACCCTTTATGGCTGGCGCCGAGAACGGATGTCGCATCGTCTTGAGACCTTCTTGCCACACGTGGTCCAGGATTGGGATGGCAAATACTGATTTTCTCCTTTGGCCCATATGGTCAAAAAGGAAACAGTCTTTCTTCTGCTCCTCCGGAATCAAGCCGAATTCAGAACAAGCTTTCCCCATCATTGCATGGAAGGCTCCCACATCATCCGGGGGAGATGGCTGTGACTGGCTCCTCGTAGACTCTAACTCTACATCCGAATTCCATGTTGGGTCCCTCGAAGGTGACATGGAGATGTCTGACCCTGAGTCCCCCAGTACAGAATCGGACTCCGACAACTCACCCTCCTCCTGTGCTCGAGGACGATCTTTTACTGCCTGGGGAGCCGACGGGTGTTTTGTCGTCGATCGAGCCGTACCAGTTTGCTCGTCGACGGAAGGTACAGACAAAAGTGACGATGAAGTCCCGGGCTGAGGGAACTGCGTATCCAGCCGCTGCAGGAGCTTCTGAAGAGTATTAAGCACATCCAGAGACAAAACCGTCTGGGGGGTCAATAACGTGGACGATATCGGTACCATACCCCCATTCGCACTCGTCGCCGTCGACGTGGAAGGCCGTAAGCCTAAATCCGATGGCTGCAGAACCAGATCACCTTCCGCCGAGCCGGCCGTGTCTGGCTGCAGTAAGACCTCCGGGGGGATCGGGTCATAGACCTCGGGCAGCCAAGCCATGGACTGAGTCTCCGTCGACGGGGGAATCCCCACCGCTGCTGCTTGGACGGTAATAGGCATCGTCAATGACACCGAGGTCGACGAGCAAGTCGTCGTCGTCGAGCCCTTAGACTTTGTCGTCGATTTGGATGCCGACTTCCCGGCTGAGGCTTCCCGACTCATGGAAGACCTGGGACGGTCCCCTGAGGAGGATTTTGACAGCGCTAGCCTCTCCGTCTTAGATGATGAGGAGGAGGAGGACTTTTTATGTGATGAGGAAGATCCATCCTGTTTCCTCTTATGCTTGTCCTCAGAGCGCATTTCAGCTGGCCGTACCTTCTTCGATGGAGGTTCCGACCTACTCCTGGAGGCCGTGGAGCCAACTTCCGAAGCCGGGTAGGCCCCTGCTCCGTCATTAAGCCAGTCGACCAGCCTTCTTTTTCGGTCCTTAAGGGTTTTTTGGGAGAAACCCTGACAAATTTCACATGTATCCGCCGAGTGGTGTGGGTGGAGACAGTAGATACAGTCCATGTGGCCATCTCCTTCATAAACCTTTTTGAGGCCACAGGTTGCACACGGGCGAAATAACGCTTTTCCAGACATAATTCTCCTAGAATTTGAACTTCGCCGAAGCGAAACAGACAAAACAACCTAGTTTTCACTAGTAGTAAAACACGAGGATCCCACTACTTTGAAAGACGGTTGAAATCTGAGGGAGCGCGGGGGCGGGGCCTGTATTTGTGTCATGACGCCCCGACGGCGTGGGCACGCATGATGCAAAATGAGGTGGATAGGACGCATAAGCGTCGAAAAAGTTTTCCTACGGGAAAGGGTCTATATAATGTACCGGGGATTCCCAGCCTGACGACGGGGAATGTTCTAAGCATGTGAATCCATGAAAGATCCAATGCTGGAGAAATCTTTTTTTCCATACGACTTTAGCAGCGTTTCCTCCTTCCCTAGGAGGGCGGACGTGGGGGCAGATGAAGCCTGCGGTTTAGAATAAATGGAGGCCGCAGCTATAACAGAGGAATGAGGTTGGAGGGTGCACAGATAGTATGAGAAAGTCACCTTCCGCCTGCCTAAACTCGGCATTCAGGCGCTTATTCGTAGGCTGAATGGAGTGCGGCTTCAACCTGCCCTTTTTGGCGAAGGATTCTACATCCTTTTGTAGAGGTATGTCAATTCTTGTGAAAGGGCGGATGGTCAACACCTCGGCCAAGACCCCCGCCTCAGGTTGTTCAATTTGTGGCTGCAAAATCCCCCAGTACTCTGCCACACCCGCCAGCCTCTCGGGGAAAGCCTAAAATCCTCGTCCATGTCACGCGCTGTGTCCTGCAGGTCGGCAGCTGCTGGGTGCGGGCAGCTGTGGCGTGCTGACTGGCAGTGCCGAGGGCGGAGCCACCGTGACTGGTGTGAGCGTGCGAACCAGGGCCTCAGCTGGAACCGGGGTCTGGACTACGGTCAGAGCTTCAGGTGTTACCAGAGGGAGCATGTCCTTGATGGCGCCCATTTGAGGCGATTTCATGAGAGTAAGGATCTTTTCGAAGAGCCTATCCTTGCATGCTTGCGAGGGGCCTGGCGGCATAGGAGCCGGGCCCTGTGGCTGCTGAGATCTTGCCGGTCCTTATCGCACTAAGTTGGGGGCTGTGTACCGCCCCTGTGCCAATGTGGTTGGGTATGACGTGGACCAGGTAACTGGCGCTGTCGAGTCCCACCAAGACGTGCGCTTACAGTGCCTGCTCTTCAAAAGGAGGCAGCTTTGGGTGCGCTGCCTTCTTGCCAGCCATTTTATCCTGCCCTGCGCCACGTGCCTGCTGCGTGGCGCCAGACGAGCTGGGCCCATTGTCCACCTGCACATTTAAAAGTGAAGGCTCGGACCTGCCAGGTAGAGACCTGGGAAGCATAGTGCCTTCGGCCATGACACCGGTAGTGCAACTGCTGCATATAGGCGCCCCCTTGGAAGCAAGCCCAATGTTATAGCAGAGGCCCTGTGGGGGAACCCTGGTACTAGAGCCTTGCAGCCCTTCAGCAGTAGGACCGGGAGGATCCTGGGACCCCTGGGCCTGTTGGCCGGTAGCTCTCGGAGCCTCTGTCCCTTTGTTGGTGTTAGGACCTGGAAGGCCCCTCCCACTTGGTTGCTTCCCAGGGAAGGAGTTGCCCTTGCGGGGTGCAGAGGAGTACAGGGCACCTAACTTGGGCCTGGTCTTCTTCCTCATGTATGCGTTGATGTCTTCTGGTGGTGATCTTTCAAACAGCTCCCTCCACCTGGCTAAACTATTCTTCAGTGAGCGCGGAGTCAATGCGTCACACGCAGAACAGCTGTCCCAGCCGTGGTCGGGGCCAAGACACAGGAGGCAGATCATGTGGGGATCTGACGTGAGGAAGGAACCCTGGCAGGCTGGACACCTGCTGAAACCAGTCGTCATCATACACCAGGGATCAGCGTGGCACCATGGCACTGAGCATTATCTCTGATAATTGCTATGTAGCAAGAAGAGAAAAGAAAATATCCCAGGGAAGAGCGGTGGAATTACAAGGCCAGATGCTTAAACTAGAAACACTGGTGAAAGTGGTCTGTCCCTGTCGACATGAGGACTGAGAACTGGCGCTGGTGGATGAAGTCAGGGGAGCGCATGCTCCCAGCGCCGCGCCCCAATGGGCATCTGAATTTAAATGGGAAGACAATTTGTTCTGGTGAAAAAGGTTCAGTTTCCCGTCCCTAGTGAGGGATGCACATACAGTATGGAGGAAAGCGGACGGGATTTAGGAGTATTTGATCATTACTGTGGTAAGTCAAATAAATAATCTATTACATACTTAATAGCTCAATATGTAACAGGGATGGACCAATGCCAAACTAATTGTGGAAAACACTTATTTCAGTTAAGAAGAAAATATGGCATCTAGCCCATTCGTTAACACATGGTCAGGATTGAAACAGATATAATCAATGGGCAAGTCAATGCCCATGCTTCAATTTTAATCATCCAAATAGCGGGAAGTTAGACCCCAATTAGAATAATAATGTATCATTTCAAATTGCAGGGCACCACTAACAGCAGCATCGGTGAGTTCTCACAGCAAAACCACACCTTCACATATTAGGTGAGGTACCAATTTGGATTTAATACACATCAACTTGGTTTTAGATAACATTTAATCTGGCACTTTGCATGGGTGCAATATTAGGCAATTATTATATTTAATAGGATTACCACTATTTATCACTTAATTTGGGGTGTTTCACTGAATCCACAGTTTCTACGATGCATAAATGATGGCCATCAAGCAGTTTACAGAGCATGACAAATGAGTCTATATAATATAGGTTAGGCATGTAATACCTTAATTTGTTAACCTTATCTTTAATCTTAATTTCCCTTATGTCTTTGGTTTGTTTCTTTGCTGCCTGTCTCCCATTCCTGTTGCTGGTAAGTATATGCACCTTTTTGGCACCATTGATTACTGTTGATGATATCTATCTAAGAAAGATTCAGCATTACATGAATGCCAGCCTTGAGAAAGACCAAGGGTTGAAACACGTGTCGGCTGTGTCAATGACAGTTAAAATCCACTTCAGAGAATCATCATTTGTTTTTTTTATTACCATTAGACTACTATATCTGAGAAGATAGTTATAGCTTACTCACATTCCTAATGGTTACCCGAATAATTTTGATGGGAAGTCACTTTGTAAATTTCAGAATTTATGGTGAGTGCGGAATAATGGTCATCTCATATACCAATTCCCCACTTAGTATGGTGTGCGACAGGCCGCTCAGTGTCCGATCGTCCAGGTGAGCAGCCCTGTCCATCAAAGGCATCAGGACTCTCAAATGAGGACAGGTTTGGCGAAAAGGTTCCCCTTTATCAGGCTGATGGCCCACTACATTAAATCCTTTGACACATGTTCGAGACCTACAAGAGGTCTGTCAGGATGTCCTTGAACGAAGACTGATGGCTTAGCACCACTGCTGCGACTTCATGCACAACTGGGCCCAGAAAGATTTAGGAGGCCACGAGAGCTTGAAGACTATAAAAGGCAGAAGCCAGGACCCAGTTCTGGGATCGGAAAAGCTGTAACATCTGAAGGTTCACAGCCTTCCAGTGGAAAGGCCCCGCCAGAACTACCCCAATGAACCAGACTATCTGAGAGGGGGTGACGTGGGAACTTTTTTTTTTTTTACATTGAGGCAAAGGCCCAAGCTCTGCAATCAATGACTAAAGTGGTACAGGTGGACTGCACTAAGCCAGTATTCCAAATGAATCAGTTCCCTCCAGAGATAAGCAGCCACCATAGGCAACGGCATGGTGAAAACACTGTGGGCCGAAGCAACGTGTGTGTGTGTGATTGGTATCCGATTTTTAGCCAGATGGTCACTCAGACACCTCAATGGATATCTGTGTGGGTGCTGGCCTGGGTCTTGGCTAGCCAATCAGGACTCTGCAGCCCACACACTTGAAAGGTACACAGATGAGGATTGGTGGGCATCAGTGTGTATAACTAGGGAGATCCAGGCCTGTTTGTGAGAGCTCTGTGCTTAAAATCACCAGGACAATACAGGCACGATCTCTCCATGGACCCCCGATGCTGCACTGGCTGACCCTGGTAGTCCTACTGAACCTGTGTTGGGCACGTTCTACCATAAGTTGCTTCCTTGTCTTCCTGCCAGCATCCTGTGCTGGACAGTAAATGTCTGCAGACTCTGGTGCACTCATGAAGTCTTCCAGTCCTCATGTTGGCTTATGCTCCCTGGGTCAGAGATAACGGTTTGCAGTTGCCAGGTTGGACCCAAGTGGCTTGCTGCTACTCTGACCATATCCTCTGATCCATTGTGGGACATTGAGACTTGCGTTTTTGCAACAGTGCTTCATTTCAGGGACTGTTATACTGAACTGTGATGGAATCTTCACCCTCATTAGAGCAGCCTCTGACCTGCCTGTGGGGCTTCTTATCACTGCTGATGTGCTCTCCTCACTGTGTCATCTTCAAGAGGTTTTATTGCTGAATTCTGTGATTCTGGCCCTGTGACCATCCAGGACTCTCAAAACCAAACCAGAGACCGAACAGCCACCTAGATGGACCCAATCCTGATGCCCTATGTGATCTCTGCACGCAAGTTTTCTGGAGCTTCTCCATACCACCCTTCAGTTTGTGCCATCTTCCCGGAGTCGTCTGACTAGCAACTTGTTCTCCAGGGTCCATGGGTTCTGTAGTCTCTTCTGGTGCTACCTCCGACATTGGGCAGCTTGTATAGAGGGCCTGTGCTTCCAATCTCCAGCTATTCAGCAACAAGCCCTTGGGTGTGTTGAACCTGGAGTCTCTTCTGGAGTGGTTCCTAACACTGTCCAACTCGATAGCCCCACTGTTCTGCCTGTGATCTTGCATTAACATACTTCCCTTTTCAATATACCTGGGAGGGAATTATTGGGTTTGTTACATTAAACCAGATGGATAAGCTTTAACTTCAAGTCCCTACAAATACTAGAGACTATTTCTTACATGTGAAACTTCATTGTGTGGTTTAACAGTCAGTCAAAAGTCTGCCAAAGAGCTTTATTTCAGAAAATACATTTCCGACATAATTAACAATACAAATAAAAAATATAAACCATTTCTTGATAAATTACAATACTACAATTAATAATGTACCTTTAAGAAAATTAAATGTCTTATCGTGTACTTAGATTTACTGGATTGATCTGTGCACTAACACTTAAAGGATGCCTAACAATCTAGACCTATGAGAAAAGCCATCTCTCAAAGGATAATAGAGACCACAGAGTGAGAACAAGAGGCAGATCAAAAAAAAGCAGAGCCAGTCTGCAATGGTAACAACGATTCGTTAAAACTGGGATCAAAGTCGCTTTCCTAATAGCTTTGTATTTGGGCCAAAATAAACAAATCCTTCATTAACTGTTCCAAAGGAGAACAGAAATAGTAAAGATTTGCTGTTGGGGCCCCACTTCATTTGGGCAGGAGAACACGGATTTCAATCAAATTCATGTGAGCCTGAGTTTTCAATCTGCGATGGCAAACATAAGGAGACAAATTCAAATGGGGTTGAGGACAAATTGGGCTTGAAATCCTGTACCAGGCTAGATTTGCCTTCATATTCAAATTGACCTTCTCTTGAATTAAGCTGTTGTCGCACCACAACCCATTTAATTGCAACTACTTTACCAAGATATGGATACACTTAATTAAGTTTATCCAAATCTTCTGAATGGCTTGAAGTCAACCACAGTTTTAACAGTTCAAACAGGGGATTTAGAATTTTTACATTATAATCTTCCTGGAGGATCTTCCTGGAATCTATCAAATGCCAAATACATAAAGGAGATGCAATAAGCTTCCTTTCGGATTAATGCAAAACCGACAAACGCAAGGTTATCGGGTTCAGGAAATCAGATTTTCTGTACATTTTAATACTAATTCCCTCTTCCTACAGTAGAGGGTTCATAGTAAAAGGTTAGAATACAAAAGGATCGAATGCAATACGTTCGAACCAAAAGGATCTAAAAAAAATAAATTAGAATGCTTTTTTTTGGGGGGGTCACCCCCAAAACCCTGTTTTTTGGGGGAAATACCACTAATTTTTCCTATACGAAACCAAAAAATACATTAAAAAAAAGGCATTCAAACTTTTTTTTAATTCTTTTTTCGATCCTTTTGTTTCGAACATATTGCATTTCGAAACTTTGTATTCATAACTTTGACTGGACACCGAGTAGAGGACATTTCTAGTGCACCCTTTAGGTTTGATATTAGCTTCCAGTTGGGAAACCTGTAAACAATCAGGCTCCCCTGCCACCAATTCACAGAATTTACAAAAATTAGAGTGACTTGCTACCAATACAAGATTGTCCCAGGCTTTTGATTTTAATTACAATTTTCTTTTTTTCCTTTTAAGAGCATTTTATAAATCCTTAGTGCAGCATATGGCCATTGTATTCCTGGTTGGTCCTTTAATGGTGGCCAAAAGGGCCAGCTTTCCAAGGGGCATCCAACCAGTTAGATGTAAGCAAAAATCACTTGTCTTATACTTTACAATTAGTTACATCCTTAACCATCATAATATTGGGAAAATTATTTAAGATCTCTATATTAAGTGTTAGGACATCAAAGCATCCCTCAATATTCTGTAGACCCGAATGAAAACTATTTTAGAACTTTACCAAATTAAGACAGTCCAATGGAATTTTTTTCACAACAAAGCCCTCTACAATGTTAAGGTCTTTCTTAATAGGCTCAGCTTGCAAGTCGAAGTATAACATCAAAGCAGAGTGATCACTGACTGTCCGGGGCTCAACTGTGAAATATTGAATCCTAACCAAATAAAGCACAGCAATGCATACTTAATAGATAGTGGGCTCCCGCTGTGAACCCTGAATTGAACTCATTGCGGATTGTACCATTTACAAGATACCTGACCTGTTTCAACCAGAAATTCATAGAACATAATACTATCTGTTTTCTTTTGGGGGGACCAGCCATGGTAGGTGTGGGAACACCTACAAAATCTTCTTGAGGGTCATACAGAGATTTTGACGGTTCATTACCAAATTTTGCATTCAAATCTACACCCAATATGATAGAATAAATACCAATCAGAAGGTCATTGAAACAAGTTTGCTAAACAAGGAGGGAGAGTTATAACAATTCACTGTGTACAACAAATCATTTGATGGTCTTTTTGGTAGAATTATGCTACACGAATCTCCGTGAAACATTAGTGAAAACGTTGCATAGAGATGCAAAGCTATAAAAAACAGCCATCACCCGAGTTACAAACCCTTTTGTTCTTAGTCGCAGGAAAGTCTATGTATATTGACGAACCCAGGGAACTCGTCTCCTCTCCCTAAGGGGGACCCACCACCTGCAGGACTATGCTCAACATCCCCTAGGGCACCGAGCAAATGGGATCCTACTGGGGGTGACTCCCTCTCCCCCCCCCTTAGAGGGCAGAAAATCCCCAGAAAGGTATATAAGCTAACCTCCCTTACCTCCAGACCCTTATATCTTTGTTGCCTATATGCAAGTTTTACTGTAGGACAATTTGAAACTTCCTGTGAAAACAGCTTTTTGGTTTGACCCTCTGTGTTCACTATCCACGCCTGGAACGAGGTAACAGTGGATAATCCCACCACCTGGAGGAGTGGCAAATAAAGAGCCAAACAGAACTGGAAAGGAGGAGGAAAGGGGCCCGCAGAGATGGCAAGGCTCAGAGCCCTTCCAGTGGGAGGTGTGGCAGGACAGAGGGAGCATATGTCAGGTGTGCTAGAACCAGAACTCCTCCTGAGGAGTAACCGGCATACCAGGAAGCCTTTGCCAAAGTCCCGCCGGAAGCCAGTGGGAATGGGGAGCAAGCTGTACCCAAAGCGAACACTGGAGAAGTTTGAAATAAGTGGCGGTGCAGTCAAATTCACTGACTCTCCAGAGGAGCACCTCGTGGAAAAAAAGAGGTATGCAGTGACTCTGGGGAACTGGAAAGTTGGTGGAGAGACCCAATAAGATCCCAAAGAGTGGTGAGGCGCAAGACCACCCAAGGCGGGGTGAATCCAAAGAAACAAAGTGGGTTGGGAATTAAAAATAAATAAAAAACAAGGCAGGATCAAAACCACGAGGCCCTAACGCAGGGTGAACTCAATGAGGCCTCAAGGCAGGTTAAGAGCCATGCAGCCCCCAAGGCAGGGTAAATCCAAAGAAACCACAAACTGAGTGAGAATAATGAAACGCTAAGGCAGGATGAACATGACTAGAACCCAACGCGGGGTGAGACGCGAGAAGCCCCAAGGCGGGTGAACTCAAATAAACCCCAAGGTGGGGTGAGAATAACGACACCCCAAGGGAGGATAAGAGCCATGAGATCCAAAGGCAGGATAAAAGCCACAAAAGCCCAATGTGGGTGACAGGCAAGAGGACCCAAGGCAGGGTGAACCCAAAGAAACCCCAAGATGGGGTTAGCATAATGAAACCACAAGACGTGCAAGAGCAAAGAGACTCAAAGACAGGGGTAGAGCAAAGAAGCCCCAAGGTGGGGCAAAAGCAACCAAATTCCATGGCAGAGTAAGATCGGAGAAGCTCCAAGGTAGGGTGGTTCTAAAGAGACCCCAAGGCAGGGTAAGAGCAACGAAGCGCAAAAGGTGGGGTGATCTTCAAGCGACCCCCCCGCTCTCCAAAGGAGGGGGAAGACCAAAGAAGCAGCAAGGCGGGGTGAGAGTAGAGAAACTCCAAGGTGGGGTGAGGACCAAGAAGTGCCCAGGTGGAAAGAGTGCCAGGAGTCCCCTAGGTGGAGAATGCAAGGAGAAAACTCAGAGTGGGGATAGGAGCCAGTGTCCGCAAATGACAAAAACAACAGACAGACAAAGCCCTGGTAGAACACAGGAGAGATAAATCAGACTATAGGCCAGAGGAGAGAAAGATTAAAGAGACACTCAGTGTACTTGGTTGAAATGTGGATCTGGGCGAGGAGCCCTTTTGATAAGGAGACCAGGGTGAGGGTCAGAAACCAGCTAGTATTCCTTTATCCAAAAAAGGACCCCAAGAGTACCGATGTTGAATTTATGTCTTTCCTTTGTAGTACAAGGGACAGAACTGAGGTTAGCACAGTATTCTGCACAGGGGACTTATTTTTGTGAGGCATTCTGTGACGCTTGTTTGATGCCTTGTAGGACAATCTGGGTCCTTCGTTGAGCGTATTGCCCCTCTCGCCACCCAAAGCACGTGTACCGTCATGTAGATGACACACTGCCGTGTTTAGGTTAGAAGGGGTTGGGATTGCAGGATGTAGGTGGTGTCCTGGGTTGATGTGGGTGCCTGCGAATGTAGTAGGCTCCCCTAAAACCAAAGCACAATTACTTCAGTGCTACTACTCGCTACCCTCACGTGCCTTATCTGTGTAGCTAGGGGAGGCTGGACTCACCTTTGGGTGCCGATACTGGAGTCATGGGGCTTGTTCAGGTTGCACTTGCTGTTTACTTCATGCCCAGGCCTGCTGAGGCTTGCAATTTGTGCTTGAGTGAAGCTCCAATGTCTTTTGTGTCTTTTACTCTTTTCTGCTAGCTGCTCAGCCTTCTCTGCTTTTGTAGCTGCATGATTTCTTCACTTACACTGTCTATACAAGTTGCTTTTAGCTCATTCCTACATTAGCTGTGTTCAGCTGGTCTGGTGCTGCTAAATAGCCCTTTTCTTCTACTCGAGCCTTGTGGCTCGTGTCTCAGAGACTGCCTTAATGTCACTGCCAGTGCTTTACAGCGCTTCACTTATGCGGTAGGAAACAAACTGTTAATTGCTTCCCTTGTTTTTATTTATTTATTTGTATTTGGCACAAAGCACCTTTAGAAATATTTAGAACACTTAAAACAACATATGCAACATATACAAACAAACTTATTCACATTTACGAAACCTAAAATATACAGCCAACTTAAAAACTAATAAAAAACAACTCATACATAACATCTATTATTAATTTTCTTAAGATTCACCCTTTAACTAATCCATTACTTTGTGAAGGGTTTTTTCATAGCTTATCTCAGGGAGATCCTCTTATCCGAAGTTTCATGTATGTCAGAAATCCCTAGACCTATTCAGGAACCTAGGTATCAATTCCAATGAGATGTTCCTGAATAACTAAGAAATCGTGCTAGTGCGAGTATCAGCGTCTGTCTGTTGCCCCACATACATTGGGACCACAATAGGTCTCTAGATAATAGACAATCAGCATTATAGAACTTGCCCATGTGTACTCTGCAAATTCTCAAAATTACCACATTGCTTCCCTTGTTCTTTTGCAAGTTTGTGGCGGCGCGCTGATGATGGCGCTGCTGTGTCGAGAGCATACTGGAGGTGAAGCGCTCTCGAGCTCTTAATGCGTGCGGTGTGTTGCCAGTCATTTCTTTGTTATTTTTCTCCCCAGGTTAGGAAAGGGAGGAAACCAGTGTGATGAAAGTCCTGCTTAATCCTTGATGTTTCTTCTCCCTGCAGGTGCGGATCGTAACGGAAAATAGAGGAAATTGGATGGATCAGAAAGCAGAGGTAGGTAAACGTCCTGCTGCCTCTGAGGACAAACAAGGGTGTGGCTTAAATAGCCCTGGGTCCACTGCCCTTGACAGCTGAAACAATTCAGAGAGGCTTTGATTGTTGGAACACCCGGCGTGTCTGGGAGTGCCTTAGCACGGTGGCCATCTTGGAAGGGTGGCATAACACCAACAGACGAATGATGCAAGTGCCAGCGACGCGTTCGTGCAGTCCAGCCTTCCCCTGCACCTGGGCTACTATTAGTGTAGGGGACATCTTTGGCCTTGTGTACTCTATTAAAGTAGTATTTGGCAAATAGGTCACTGTGTCGGTCTCTTCACTATGATCTACCATACAATGCATATCCATCCGAATGGTGATGGATCAATTACCAACTTGTCTAAAGCAGGATTGCTTTGCTAAAAAAGTAAAAGTTAAGGGATGTGTTCACTTGTCTTTATGGACCAGAATTATCCTAGATATTAGAGTGAATGAGTTGGACGGTAATGTAGAAGGCATTGCAGCCAGGAAACCAAGCTGCTGGTGTTATCAGATGCAGGTGAACAAGCTTCACAGTAAATGTGTGTAAGTGAAACAATGTTCTCTAATAATTCAAGGACCATAAATTCGTTTTTAACAAAGCACTGACACATTTATGCTACCGTTTATGGGCATAGAAGATCTCCATTTGGTCAAACAGCCAAATGGCCTATTTTACTTAGATGTGGATAAAAATCTTGTAAGAAGTGCAAACTAATAAAGTGATGCCTTTCAGGAAAAACAAATTGATTTAAGAAGATATTAACATGACAGTTAAATATCTACATTCAGTCCCCTGGCAACGATATGATTGACCACTCTACCTGATGGGTACATCCAGCCATTAATCTACAGCTGGGTTCATCGGTTTGATAGTTTGTATAGCCCCTATACACAAGTGTTTCAAAGACAAACTCGTGGGCAAGGGGGGGGAAGAGCGTGGAGTCTGAATACTAATATTGATCCATTGTGATGTTTTGTCAAGGAATCTGCAGGTCCAGTCACACCTTGAGGTAACTTCGGTAGTCCAGTAAACTCAAGACTAGTGGAGCAGGTTATGGGACCCAAGTTTAGAGATCGAGTTTCCTGGTTCTCCCTACCTCATTCTTCAAATTCTATTGTTAAATATTAGATTTTGACTCAACAAGCCTGAATAGATCATCAAGAGTTATATTATCTAGTGTAATTAGTGCACCACTCAAGCTCACAAATGGTGTAGTCAGAGCTTGAGTTAATTTTGCCAAATGAATGTCTTTGGCAAATTATGGTTTCCCAGAAAACTAATTCTACGATTTCATCAAAGCACCAATCCAATCTGCAAAATTCATCAATACTTAAAAAAACAAATCCTTGGAATCCACAACTGCTAGAAGGCTGAGTGGCCCAAGCAGCTGCCTTGCTAATGACATCCCAAGAAGCAGATCTCTAGAAACACGACTGCCGTGGCCTTGGCTCTGATTGCATGGGCATGAATTCCCTCAGGAAGAGGTCTGCCCATGGCCGTGTACACCTCCGAAATTGCCTGCACCATCCAACGGGCGATGAAAGCCTTGGAAGAATGAGAGCCGGGGGAGGAGCCCTCAAAAGTCATGAACTATGCCTCAGACTTCCTGAGAGATAAAACTTGAGGAACCCCTTGAGGTCCAAGGAATGCAGACAGATGTCCCGATTCAGATGAAATGGAGAGACCACCTTGGGCAAGAAGTTTGGGTGTGTGCGCAAAATGACTGTCCTGAAAAGTGGTGAAGGGTTCACACGAGGACAACGCCTGCAGCTCGCTAACCCTGCACACAGAGGTGAGACACACCAGTAAAACAGTCTTAAGTGTCACCAAGTGGATGCCCACAGAAGTCATCGGCCCGAAAGGCTAGCAAAGCTGCCAGAACCACATTGAGGTCCCAGACAGGGTGCAGCCTTTGCACCAGCGGGAAAAAAGCCCAGACAACCCCTTAAGGTGGGCCTTAACCACTGGGTTGGCTGCAGTAGACGAATGCGGATGAGGCTGCAACCTACTGAGCCCGGAAATTGGAGGGTCCGTTGGAGCAGAGGGGTGGGCGGGAACGCATAGCACCTGTGGCCGTGCCAACAGATCTTGAAGGAATCTCCCAGAAACCCCCGACCCTGTCCTGCCCATGAAGCAAACTGGGGGCACTTGGAATTCAGAGGGGATGCAAAATAATCTAGGTCCGCGAACCCCCAATGCTGGAACAGGGGCAACAAGTAGTTGCATGTGCAACTGCCACTCGTAGGTGTTCAACCCCAAGCGCCTCAGCTGGCCAGCTTCTGCATTACTGTCTCCTGAGAGGTGGACTGCTGAAATCCAAATCCCCTCCGTCAGGGTCCATTCCCAGATCGATACCACCCCCATGCAGAGGAGGGGGGCGGTGCCACCCTGCTTGTTCAAGTAAATCATCCTAGTAGAATTATCCGTCCTGACCAGAACATGCCTGTTCCTGATGAGGGACAAAAATGCCCTGAGAGCCTAGCTCACTGCCCCGAGCTCGAGCAGATTGATCTGCAGGAGGGCTTCTGCCCTGGACCATGCGCCATGAATCGCGTAGCCCTCCAGAATAGCCCCCCTCCCCTCCTCAGCCCAAAAGCTGAGTTTGTAGTCACCACCAGGGTAGACTCTAGTTGCGTGAAGAGGGCTCCCATGGAGACGCTGCCGTCCATCAACCACCAGTGCAGATCAGGCAGGAGGAGCTGGGGTATTGAAATCCTGCCCGACTGAGACCCCATCTCCTGATCCCAATTAGCCGCCAGGTGGAGCTGGAGGCGCATCATCTTGAGGCGAGCCTGCTGCACATTGAGCACGCAGGAGGCCATCAGCCCTAGAAGGTGCTGCAGCCACCATGCCGAGGTGGTCGAGCTGGCCAGAAAGTGCCACATCGCCCTGCGAAGGGAGAGGAGCCTCTCGGGTGTGGGGAACGCAGACGGGTATAGGTGATGGCCCTCTAAGCGGAGGAGGCACAACGCTGCATTCATCCACTTTGTGAAGACACAAGGGGCCGAGTTCAGGGCCAAAGGCAGCTCCTTTAACTGAAAGTGGTACGACAATCGTGAACCGCAGACATTTCTGATGTGGCTGGTAGATGTGGACATGCAGGTACGCATCCTTGAGGTCTAGGGAACACATCCAGTCCCCTGCGCACAGGGATTCAGCTATGTGCCCTGGAGTAATCATCTTGATGCGTTAGAGCGGTAAAGACAGATTGTGAAATGACAGGTCCAGCAAGCAGTCTGGTTGTTCATGGGTACCGCAAACATCCTGGGGTAGAAAATGGAGCCCCTGTCTGATTGAGGAACCGGTTCGACCGCCTGCATCTCCAAGAGCAAAAGGACCTCCCGTAGAAGAGCCAGGGACCGGATCTGATGGAGGTGGGGAAGATGGTAGAGTAAGACTGAAGCCTCTGGAGACTATGGATAGGATCCAAGGGTTCTTGAAAAGATGCTTCCAGCTGTCCTGTAAAAGAGCCAGTCGGCCCCCTATTGGAGAGCTGTGTTCCCCGACATGACATCATTTTCTTGGCGTCTGAGGCGGGAGCAGAGGAGGGGGGAGCAGAAAAACCCACGCAAAGTCCCCTGCTGCTTCCTCCTGTTGTCGCCGGGCGACTTGTTGGAACTCTGCGTACCACAGTCCCAAAACCCTTGAAGCCGGTGAAAGAGCTGGGAATGAATTCGGTCCTGGCCCGAGACTGAGGGAAGGATTTGTGCTCTGGCTTTGTCAGGATGGCCAAGGACTTGGCGGTTTGAGTGCAAGCTTTCTTCTTTGTCAACTTTTCATCAGTTGACAAATCAGGTCCACACCCTCAAAGGGCAGATCCTGGATCCGATCTTGCACGTCAGATGAAAACTTTTTGGCATGCATCCATGCGTCCTCATCCAGGCACAGCTTCTGCTGGCTGTGTCGATGTGGGAGACACAAGACTCCATGAGGTCCTGCAAAATGGCCCATGTATCTGCCAAACTGGCCTTGAAGGAGGCTTGCCTCTCCAGAGGGAGGTCAGGCAGAAACTCCCTGAGCTCCCGCCACAGCTTCTGGTTAGCCGCGGTTAAAAGGGCGTGGTCTTGCCGCAGATGCAGTCCTGATATGGCATAACAGCATTTGCTTAAAGACTCAAGAATATTGTCCTCCTTGGAAAGGCAACTGGAGGTGAATCCCTAGGAGGAAGACAAAGAAAATACAGAGGCTGCCGCCACCACTGCGGATGGGAAGCCAGGAGGATTGGCTTCCCGTCCGTCAGCCCGAACCTGCTGTCCAACTTCTTGTTCATCTGGGCGTTGGCCCTGGGCTTCTCCCAGACCTTTCTCGAAACCTGCAGGACATCCTTCTGAAGAAGGATGCCAGACGGGATCACGGTGCGCTTGCCCAAAACCTCTGCTAGCTCTCCCGACTCCTGGGGGGCTTCCTTGGGCAGAGGGCCCCCCTAGAACTGTACAAGACCCTGAAGGTGGTCATGAAAGGTCTTAACAGATGCAGAGGGTTTTTTTTGTCCTGGGCGTCATAGACCCCTTCTTTTTTACAGACCAAGGTGATTCCGAGGCCCTGGGACACAGGTGCCGGCGATGTACCCCCCTAGATCCGGAGCCGAAGAGAGGTCCAATGGCTGTTGAGGGGCAGGCATTGGTGGTACAGGAGGTGGAGGAGGGGTCTGAACAACCGGTAGGGCGTGGACCTGGTAATGGACCGGCACTGGCACCAGTAGCGTTGGAGGAACCTGCAAAGGACACAGTAGGAGGCAGAGGAGGCTGTAGAGGCACCACCTGCGGGATCACCTCCTTCACTAGAACCTACAGGAGCTGCATCATCTGAGGGGAACACATGAGGAGGAGGAAGCGCTCAAAGAATCAGTCCTCTCTTGTCGCTGGATCTCTAGGGGCCCGGCCTTCCGAAGTGCTGGGCCGCCGCTCCTGGTTGAAGTGCTGAGGCGCTTGAGGCGTGTAGCCATAAGGCTGCGATGGGCATATGTAACCCTGAGGAGACCAGATGCCTGCACCATACAGTCCGCCGCCGTTTCCAGATGGAAGGGGACTAGGACCTTCTTGCAAGGCCCATTGAATCTGCGATAGCTCAGGCGCACCCTGATTCGAATCCAAAATGGCCACGACCTAGCAGGCTCTGTCATGTTGCCATCTGCCATTTTGGGGGCTTGCGCCATGCTCTGGGCGGGAGGGTGCGAAGCCCCAGAGCTATGTGCAGGCTCAGATATGGGGGTACACAGCCTGGGTCCCAAACCAGCAGCGTCGACCTCAGAGACCCCTCTGGTAGGCGCTGAGCTCTCGGTCGCCTGGCCGGTAGTCGAATCACCCTGACTCATGACCTCAGAGCGAATTCCAGTAGGCTGTGTGACCTCGGCACCTGTGCCGGTAGTCGTGCTGGATCATGCCGAGGACTGACTCTTCGCAGTAGCACCCAATGATCCTTTACCCTCACCCCAATTGGGTCGAAGGACGAACTTGATTGCTCTTCCGAGGACAGCCTGGTAGGGTCTCTGAGCCCCTTGGCTTGGGAGCCGGTAGCCTTAGAGGCCTCTGGCCTGCCAGAACCTGAATCCGAGGAACCTCTGCCTGTGGAATCCCTTGGGAAGTAGTTGTTGCGCTGCGGAGCCGTGCTGAACAGGGGGGCCTACTTTGTCTTGACGAGAGGTCCTGGAGATGAAGTCCTTAAGGTGCGCCAGAGGAGAAGTGTGGAATAACTCCCTCCGATGCGACAACCGATTCTTCAATGTCCTGTGAACCGAGAGCGGTGCAAGCCGCGCAAGAGTCCCTGTGATGGTCGGGCCCCAGGAACTCAAGACAGAGTGCATGAGGGTCCAAGGCCAGCAACGATTGGTCGCACGAAACATCTCATGAATCCTCCTGCAGCAGACATGCGATGGGGGAGGCGAGCAACCAAAGGGAGGATAAATAAGATTGGAAAACAAAGAAGGGGAGCAAGCAGAAAGTTAAAGTCTCTGCGCAGGCTCCAGGTCCGACACCGCCCGTGCAGAAAAAGTGACTGGGGTGAGGCACCGGAGGGCAGGGTATTTGCATGCCTGAGGTTGCGTGCCCACGGAGCATTGTACTAAATTTGAAGGGGAAGCTACATTTTTCACTGCCAAAGGTGCTGGTACCGTCCCCATGTTGGGGTACGGGACGTATGAGCAATACTTATTACTGAAGAAACCCAATTTATCTTGTAACATAATACATTCCTAAAGACATACTGCTGCCTCAAGAAGGAACAAGTTACTTACCTGTAACTGTTGTTCTCCAGCATGGGTCTGGCATGGATTCACATGCTCATGAATATTCCCCGTCAGGCTGGGAAACCCCTGGTAAAGAAAAAACCAGTATCAGTTTCGTTTCTGATCTGTCTTTCGTAGTAGTAACCAATCACTGGTCTCTGCGTCATACTGACCACAGCCAATGACTGCCCTCTACCTAAGCACCGCCTCTGGCAGCCATCTTCAGATTTGGAAGCACGTGAAGTGGCAGTATGACCAAGTGAAGAGCCGCAGAGGGGTAGGCGGGAGGGTTCGCATGTGAATCCATGCCAGACCCATGCTGGAGAACAACAGTTACAGGTAAGTAACTTGTTCCTTCTCCAGCATGGGGTCTGGCATGGATTCACATGCTCATGAATAAAGAATACATAGCAGTACACACATGCACAACCACGGGAGGTGGCAAAGGCTCAACATTAAGCATTACATCAAACTCAACATTAAGCATCTTACCTCCTCACCAGGCTCACCTCAGGCGAACAGGTTGCGCAGCACTGCTTGGCCGACCCTGGACTCCTCCCTGGAATCCCGATCGACGCAGTAGAATTTCGTGAAGGTGTGCGTCGACCTCCACGTAGCAGCCCTGCATATGTCCAGCCGGGGCACACCAGAAAGGAACGCCGTGGTAGCATCGCTCTGGTGGAATGGGCTCTCGGACGGCCAGGCAGCGGTCGGTTTGCCAACCGATGACAGTACATGATACAGCCGGAGAGCCATCTGGAAATGGAAGCCTTCGAGAGAGCCTTCCCCTGATTGACAGGTCCAAAATTCACAAAGAGTTGTGACGTCTTCCGAAAACACTTCGTGCGGTCCACGTAGAACTTCAGCGCTCTAGCCACATCCAGCGAGTGCAAAGTCCTCTCAGCCGGCGACGAAGGCGACGGGAAGAACACAGGCAACACCAAGGGTTCGTTGAGATGGAAGTCCGACGGTACCTTGGGCATGAAGGAGGGGTGCGTCCTGAGCACTACCCTCGTGTCGTGAAAAGTCAAGTACGGGGCCTTGCAGGAAAGGGCCTGGATCTCTCCCACCGGTCGTGCGGAGGTGATGGCCACAAGAAACGCTGTTTTCCACGACAGAAACTTCAACGGGGCCGAGTGCAGAGGCTCGAACGGAGGTCCCATGAGCTTGGTCAGCACCACGTTGAGCTCCCACGCCGGGGCCGGCGCCTTCACCGGCGGGAACGATCTGAACAGTCCCTTCATGAACTCTTTCACCAGACGATGAGACCACAAGGACGTCCGGCCCGTGGTTCTGGTGTATCGGGAGATCGCAGCAAGATGAATCTTGATGGACGCGTGTGCCAGTCCAGCTTTGGCCAGCGTCAGCAGGTACGGCAGTACCTGGGGAGCCGTAATCCGTAGAGGGTTAATCTTCTGTGCGTGGCACCAGACAGAGAACCTCTTCCATTTGTGTCCGTAGCATTTAAGAGTCGAGGACGCCCTGGCCTTTGCAAGAACCTCTCTGCAGTCGGCCGGTATGTCGTATCCTCCAAACTCTAGCGCTGCAGGAGCCAGGCCTGCAAGTTCAGCGATTTCGGGTCGTGGTGGAGGATGGCGCCTCCTTCCCCGGAGAGTAGATCTGCGTCCACCGGCAGCTTGATTGGCGGGGGCGCTGACAAGTCCAGAAGGTCCGGGAACCATATCTGCCTCGGCCACGCAGGTGCGACGAGGATCATCCTGCACCGTGACCTCTTGAGCTGGTTGACGAGTCGGATTAGCAGTGGCAAAGGAGGGAACGCGTAGAGGAATAGGCCCTCCCAGGGGAACGAGAAAGCATCGCCCATGCTCCTCGCCTGGGGAAACCTGCTGGCGAACCTCAGGCACTTGGAGTTCGTCGCCGTCGCGAACAGGTCGATCTGGGGTGTGCCCCACCGTCGGAAGAGGCGATCCACTAGATCCTGCCGTAGCTCCCACTCGTGGCACGAGCGCAGCTCCCTGCTGAGTGAGTCGGCGATGGTGTTTTTTATCCCTGCCAGATGAAACGGCACCAGAAATATCCTTTGGGCGACGGCCCAATGCCACAGGTCCTGCGCCTCCTTGGACAGTGCTGGGGACCTGGTTCCGCCCTGTTTCCTGATGTAAAACATGGTGGTGGTGTTGTCGGTGAAGATCCTCACCACCTTGCCCTTGAGGGACGGAAGGAAGGACCTGAGGGCCCAAAACACTGCACGGAGCTCCAGGACGTTGATGTGTAGGGATTTCTCCGTCGGGAGCCAAAGGCCTCTTGCGTGCAGATTTTCGGTGTGCGCTCCCCACCCTTCCAGGGAGGCATCCGTGGTCACTGTCTCCTGGTGGGCTGGGGTCTGGAAGTCCATGCCCGCCGTCAGATGCGCGCGGGTGCCCCACCACCGGATCGCTCGTCGGAAACTCTCGTCGAGTGTGATCCTTTCCTCGAAACTGCCAGTCGTTTGGATCCAGCGCGCGTCCAGGAACTCCTGCAACGGGCGCATCCGGAGCCTGCACATGGGAATGTGGTAGATGCAGGAAGACATCATTCCGAGGAGGGACTTGATGGACCTCACCTTGGCCGCGTCGGCCACCAACATCCGCTGCACCTTGCCCAGGATGGTCCTGGTCCTCTCCTCCGACGGGGAGGCCAGAAGGGACACTGTGTTGAGCCTCGCTCCCAGAAACAGAGCGTCTTGCGCGGGTACCAGGTGGGATTTGGCGTAATTCATGGAGAATCCCAGGTCCGTGAGAAGTTGGACGGTCCTTGCCGTGTGAACCACGGCGAGCTCCCTCATCTTGGCACGGATGAGCCAGTCGTCCAGGTAGGGGTAGACGTGGATCCCCTCGCGGCGCAGCTGCGCCGCCACCGGTGCGAGGCACTTGGTGAACACCCTGGGTGCCGACCGTAGACCGAAGGGGAGGGCTTTGAACTGGTAATGACGCCCTTGGACCACAAACCTGAGGAATTTTCGGTGCCCCTTTAGGATGGGAATATGGAAGTAGGCATCCTCCAAATCCAACGACGACAGGAAGTCTCCTTCCTCCAGCTGACCCAGGACGTGCTGGAGGGTGACCATCCGGAACTTTTGCGCCTTGATGAACTTGTTCAGACGTCGCAGGTCCAGGATGGGGCGCCATCCCCCCGTCTTCTTCTTCACGAGGAAGTATCTCGAGTACACTCCGGATTCCTGAAGCCTCTTTGGGACGAGTTCGATGGCACCCTTCCTGAGCATCGCCTTTACCTCCAGGAGAAGTTGAGGGACGTGAAGTTCTTTCCTGGCCACGGGGGGGACGCGCGGACACCTTCTTTGAAACTCGAGCGCGTGGCCCCGGGCCAAGGTGTCCAGCACCCAAGGGTCGGTGGAGATGGACTCCCACACGCTGACGAAGCTTGCCAGCCGGCCTCCCACCGGGGTGCTTCGGTGGGGGCCCGACCCCACGGCCGGCCTTGGCGACGACGGCGGGGTCCGCCAGACTTGCCTCGTCCTCTGTAGGCCTCCTGAGCCGACGAGCGGGCCGCTTGACGGTAGGTGGAGAAACCGCCGCCGGAACTTTTGGAGGCGCCCTTGCCTCCGCTGCTCCGAAAGGGCGTCCGTCGTCGTTGCAGAACTCCAAGGGCCCGGGCCGTCTCGGTGTCCGCTTTAATGGCCTGAAGGGAATCGTCCACTGTTTTCCCAAACAGGTTGTTCCCATCGAAGGGCATGTCCAGGACTCTGGTCTGAACGTCTTGACGGAAGTCCGTAGCCTTGAGCCATCCACGCCGCCTAAGGCAAACGCCGTTGCCCAACTGGCGGAACCCAGTGTCGGCAATGTCCATCGCAACGGTAATGGCGTGGTCCGAAGCCACCTCACCTTCCTGCAGGATCTCCAGGGCCTCTGCCCTCTTGTCGTCCGGCAAGAAGTCCAGCAGGGGAGCCAGTTTGTACCAGAGCTCCCTGTCGTAGCGGGCCACGATAGCCAAGGCGTTGGCCGCTTTAATCGTCGTCGCGGCAGATGAGATGACTCTGCGTCCCATAGCGTCCAATTTCTTTCCCTCGCCGTCCGGTGGGGAAGTCGATGTGGAGGCCGCACCCCCCCCCCCCCGCTTTTTTCCTGGCCGCCGCGGAGACGACGGAGTCCGGGGTAGGCTGCGCCCGGAGGCACAGGGGGGCCGTGTCCGGGACCCGGTACTTCTTCTCGTACCAGTCTCTTCTAGCTGGCGTTGTGGAAGGGTTCTTGAGGAGGGTGAGGCCCTCATCCCAAATGTCGTCCAATAGAGGCACTGCGAGGGCCGTCTTCCTCTTGGCCTCGCGCCGCTGATAAAGGAAACCTTCCTTCTTCTACTCAGGGCAGAGTTGGAAAAGCTTGGATGCCCTGGTGATCATGGAGTGGAACGATCCAATCTCGTCGGGCGGAGAAGCCCTGGTGGGAGGCGACGACGGTACATCCTCGTCGTATACCTCGTCTTCCGTACCCGTCGCTGCCCTGTCAGTCCCCGTATCATCCCCTCGGGTGGACGGGGAGGAGGGCTGGAAGGGGCGCGACGGCTGAAAAGGAGGCGGAGGGTGGATCCTTCTTTTCTTGGTAGGGGGAACACCAGAAGGTCCCGGTTCTGGGTCCCCCGACGGGAGAGGTTCCGTCGGCAACGGTAGTCTCGTCCTTATCTCTGAGCATAAGGACTGTATAGCCAACAAAATGGCCGCCGAGTTGTCTCGCGGCGCTGGCAGAGGGGAATCCGACGGGCGATCAGGGGCCCCGTCGGTACCCTCGACGATGTTGTCACCTGCGTCGGGATCCATCCCGACGGGCCGGTCTTCTTCCACGCCGAGGCCGTGGCTTAAGACCTCGACCAGCTCCTCCTCCGAGGTTGAGGCCGAATCAACGACAACGCCCTGCCCCCCCTTTTTCTTCCCCACGGGGGATTTCACGGGGGTCCTATCGATGGGCACAAAAGAGGACTCCCTCCGAGGTGGCAGGGAGACTCTGAGCCCCGAGGTCGCCACCACTGGTGTAGCCTCCACAGGCTGAGCCAGGGCCGCCGCGACAGTTTCGATAGAGGGCTTGGCCGGATGAAGGCCTTCACCACCTTAGGTGCGCTCACCGCCTTATCCTTGAGGGGGGGGACACTGCCTCGCTCCCCCTCCGCCTTCGAGCTCGACCGGGGCCTCTCCAGGAGCTTCGCCGGGTGCTCGGCCTTCCTCTTACCCGACCCAGAGCGTTGGCTAGTGGTTGATGGTGCCGGGGAGGGTGCGCCCTGCCTGGCGCCCGTAGAGCCCGACCGTTCGGCGCTCCCGGTGCCAGCGGACTCGCGGTGCTTGGCCTTATGTTGGACCCCCGTCGCCGGGGCGTCCTCAAAGGTCTTAGAAGACCGCTCGGATTTCTTCCTCTTCTTCTCGCCGGACGGGCTCTTCCCTTCCAGCCAGTTGGCGAGACGTTGATGGCGGTCCTTCATGGTCCGCTCCGACATGTTGCCGCAAAACGCACAGTCCTTCTCCACGTGCGTCTTGTCCTCATGTAGGCAGTAAAGACAAAAAGAGTGTTCGTCCTCCTTGAAGACGTTCTGCAGCTGGCATCCAGGGCAGACCCTGAACAGCTTTCCGGGCGTCGAGCTTCCCTTCTCCTGGGCCATGACCGGGCCTGAGAAACTTCTGGAGTCCTCCAAAAGCGTAGCTCGACGAAATCTTCACCCTTGAGGGGCGCAGACGAATCCGACACGGGTCCCCGTTGATCGGATGGAGAATCGGTGGAGCTTGAGGCTCTTTTGACCGAAAAAACGAAGTTTTTGAGAAAAAACGTGAAAAAAATAGCACTAACGCTCGAGAGCAATAGCACGAGGATCCCAACACATGAACGTGCGGTAAAAATCTGAAGATGGCTGCCAGAGGCGGTGCTTAGGTAGAGGGCAGTCATTGGCTGTGGTCAGTATGACGCAGAGACCAGTGATTGGTTACTACTACGAAAGACAGATCAGAAACGAAACTGATACTGGTTTTTTCTTTACCGAGGATTCCCAGCCCGACGACGGGGAATATTCATGAGCATGAGCATGTGAATCCATGCCAGACCCCATGCTGGAGAATCTACTTTACAACACTGGCGACAAGCTGATCGTAATGCGGACCCGGAGAAGGACAGTCTGGATAGTAAACCGGTACCTATGATTGAAGAGGGAGAAATGAAGATGTGGCTGCTGCGGGGGTGCAGAATCAGAGGAGAGGAGAGGAGAAGAGGGAGGCCAACTGCCCCAAGGAGATGTGTCCTACCACCCAAGGACAAAAGAGCGCCAGAGAGAGGGGCAGGAAGGAAACGGGCTGTCCCTGCTCACCAGGAGAGGGATAGAGGTGCTGCAGTTGCCCGGGAGGAGAGGCACAGAGGATGTCCCCTGTGAGAAGCAGAAAAAGATGTCAGATCCCAGCAGCACTGGGACAAAATTCTCGCTATAGCTGCACTTTCACCGAGAGAGTGGCATCCCAGGACAAGGAGAGATACGTGCAGTTTCCCCTGAGAGGGCATGTGTGCCTTCTGGGCCAGTGTGCCTTCTCTTCTGTACCCATGGGATGTCTGCACTATTCTAGGGTGAGAGACTGAATGAAGAAGTGGATGCGAGTCGTGGTGCTAGTCCAAGAGCTGCTGCCGGGGGATGGGGGGTGGGGCGGGGGGTTAGGGAGATTGTGCATGGAAGTGGACGTTTCACCCACCTGTAGGTCTCGGTTACTGCTTGAGCTGTTGAGGTTGCTGCGTTCCGGAGCGACTACCTGCATGTAGGAGACTGGTGGAGCCGAGAGGATGCCAGGGAGGCTGGAGCCAGTGAAAGGTGGCCCTCGTGACCATTGGGGAGGTTTGCCCTGCAGAGCTCGGCTCCCTCCTTTTGCAAGGCCTCGAATGGTCACGTCGCAAGTCTGCTGGGGGATGGGCAACAACCAGAACACCGTCCTCAGGACATTCTATGACATCTGTCTTTGGAAGAGCACAGGGGTGTCAAAGAAAGGAACCTCAGGGCGGAGCGCGCTTGACAAGGTCACGCTCTACATGACTTCTATAAGTGGAGTACCTGACGGAGAGCCTTCTGGAGATTAATTGGTGAATCTTGCCGGATACATCTATGGCGCTTTGTTGATATGACCATCTGAGTGTGCAACGGATGTCATTGGTAAAGCAGTTCCTGGATGTCATTGTGCGAGGGATGCCACTGATAAAGAGGCGATTTTTTGCATCCTTTATTCAAGTACTGATCTTGTTTTAACAATGTTGTGCGCACAGGGGTTTAAAGCTGTGCCAATGTAGAAACACTAAAATTTTGGGTTACGGTTTCTGTTATTGAACGCTGTGCCAACGGAGAAACACTGTATGCATTTACACCAATAGATTTAAAGTGTTTGTTGTGCGCCAGCATCTCTTTGCTCGCCTGGGGCAAATCTCCCTGTGTGGCGGCAGACTGGGCTGCTGCCAGCTGGGAGTGAAGTCTTGGTGATGCTGACCTGTGAAGGTTGTCAATGCTGGAAGCAATGCACATCCGGCCCTGGATGGTGCAGTTTTTGCCATTCTGCTAGATGACAATAAGGAGAGTTATTTTTATTGTTTTGTTCACATGGCAAGTGGAGCAAAATTATGCATTATACTGAAGGCAATGCATGTGGTTATGTTTAGGTCCTCCCTTGTGCTTAACCCCACACCCATTTACTGATCAATGGACCCCACTCCTCCTGAAACGTTCCCACATGGTCATTAACGATAGCTGGTAGCTTCTACATGGCATGCATGTCTGGGTTTCTGTTCCGAGATCGCCTGGTCGAGAGCTCCAGGTGACTTCACTTAAGCGACAACGCAATCCGACCCACTCAACATTGCTCCCCACAGCCTCAGAAGCCTTACCTCATCACTATCCACAGAAGGGACTCCTTGCAAATTATGAAGGGGGTCTGGGACTAGAAGCACCACCACGACTCATCATCCAACTCAAGACCGCTGGCTAATACATCCCCATCACTGGGCAATCCCACCACAAATGGAACCATGAGACCCGCTGACCACAGGCCCGGGGACATAGCAGGGAGGTGCCCCAAAAAATCCTAGAGAGCTTGGCTGGGTCTCTAGGCCATCCATGTAGGACCTTGAAATTATGCTCTATAGTGGACATTAACAGGTTTCTGTGGAAAGCAATCTTAAATATCTTGGACCATGTCTCCTCCAGGATTTGATTCCCCACCCAAACCTCCCATTGTTGCTTAAAGTCCTGTCTATTACCAATTTCAGCCATGATCATAGCCCTATAGACGCGCAATAGGATTCCCCTACAACCTTCCACTGAGGCCAGGACTCCCTCAAAATTAATTGGATCCCTAGAAAATTTACCTTTCAACCTCTCATCAGTGAACAAGCCTCTTAACCTGAGGTATTCAAAGATGCACATTGAGTCCTTCCCCACAACATCTGACAAGGCTTCATATCCTATGAAGGATCCCTTTGAGAACAACTGGCCTGTCCTCTCGAACCCATTGACTAACCAGAGCTGGGAGTGACAAAAGCCCTGCTTAACTAGGTCTATTGGGGGCCCCCATACCAATGAAAGCAGGGACGGCCAGGATAACAAGTAAGTATTGGTCTTAGTTTCCCTCTATAGAGATCACAGAACTCCTAAATTAGGATATGATTGCAAAGTCTGTGGAATTACCAGCAGTGGGGACCACAGATAATCTCGGACCTTTTTCGGGTGTGCCTCAGCGTCCTTCAGAAATCTCCAATAGTTGGCCAAATCATCTGTAAAATGCTCCACCAGCACCCGCAGCTGAGCCACCTTATAGTAGATTTGTAAATCAGGATAAGCAAATCCCTGCCCGGTCAGAGTCAAATCCTGAGGTGGGGGTGGAGGCGTCAGTTGATGCCTTGGGACTGGTAGGTCCTTTGCCTTGCGCTTGGTTGGACTCCCAGGCTGTGGTCCTGGAGGGCTCCAAGACAGTGCCAGGCCTCGTGTAGGAGGTAGTCTCGGCTGGATTTCCGGGACTAGTGTGTGCAGTGTTGTCGGTATGTCCAAGGACATGTCCCTCGGTTGAGGTGTGAAAAGAACGAGTGGTGGATGTGCAGGACTGATGCATCTTTGGCTAGGCGGTGAACTAGGCTCCCTCCGTGCGGACCCCCCACAGACAGGTCCATGACCCCCTTGGTGGTCTGAATAATAATCTGACAGATCATTCTCGCCCTCGTCCGAGCTGGTATAAATCTGCACCGGCGTCTCCGGGACAGCCCGCAGGCCCTTACCCCTTTCCCTCTCCGGAGACTTCCGAGGCGGAACGTCCAGGGGAGCCATCCCCATTCCAGGCGCCTTGGCAGGCGCCGCAGCAGCTGCCTCATGCTTTGGAGGCAGTGACACTCAAGGAGTAGCTGTAGTCGTGACCGTGTCCAGCTCCCCCTTCAATAAAGTAGTAATGGCCGTCGACGGGGTGGTTGGAGCCTTCGTTGACGTGGCCTCGGGCATCATTGACAAAACTGTTCTGACCAGCTGAGCTATCAATGATGAAGGCGTCGCCAACAGGGGAAAAGAAGGGCCACCTTTCTATCTTTCCTTCCATATCTTATTGCTAGGGAGCATTCTCATTCTATGGCTCATTTCCCTTATCTATAGAGTCCCCCAGAAGCTTTACTGGATTTGAAGGTTTTTTTTTTTCTCCTGCTAAGAGTGTGACTCTTTCTGACAGCCTCTAACATACCGCCAGTTTATTTTATTATTAACTTTTCTCCGGTAGGTTTTATTTGCCAGAACTTTAATATCAAATTCTTTCTCGTGTCTTTCTCTAAACTCCTAACCCAGGTCGGGGATCCTTTGTTCGTCCTTTTGGCGGGCTTCTGCCAAGAGGACTGGAAGAGCAAGACGTCGCCACTGGAACTGAGGAACCGAAGAGAAGGCAAAGACATCTGCAACGACTGAACCACCGGTGAAGCCCTGCTGCAGCGTCTCACCACTTTTCTCCACACGACGAGAGGAGACCTTCATCTGAAAGCCTTCTTCCCTTGAGCTGGTGGGGCCAACCAGTTTGCCAATCGCCTTTTTGGACCTGCCTTGGTCAAATCGCGAGTGCCCAGCACTTGGAGGCCGGATAGCCAGGCAGCCATCCACCCGGACCGCGATTTAAAGGAGCGTACCTTTGATTCGTTGGGCAGCTCCGCGGCTGGTTTCATCCCTGTGTAGTGCAGTCACTCTAACCTTCCTCCACAACTCGAGTCCCTCTTCCTCTGCTGGATCAGCCGAACTGCAGGAACAGGAGCCTCTTCTTCATTTTTAAGGTACTTTGTTCCGCCAGTCCTCCCTTTTCGTGCGGTAGAGCTAAAGATGTTTTAAATCCTCTACCTACCCGTTGGGTTGGTCGCCCCTATCGTCTAACATGTCTTTCACCTTCTGCATCCAACCTTTCGAACCGTTAACCAAAGACTTGACTGCAGCTACAAGAATATTTTGCTCCTGGGCCCTTGCCCTGTACCATTGACTCTGGCACAGGCCTATTGACTCTGGCTAAATTTGTGAGAAATGCCTTCTCTAGGCTGCTTCTCAACTAGAACTGTGTTGGTGCACCTACTTCTTATAACCACCTTTTCCTTCCCACTTTTAAAACTTGTGAAGTGCCATTTTGCTCGGTTTCCATTTAAGTATTGTCTATGCTAAAGTACTGCCTTTCCTAAACTTGTTCACAAACTTATTGGGAAGTGTTGCTAAGGTGTCTAAGAAGATATTCCTGTATAACTTGTCCTTTCCCTCCCTTGTGAGAAATTGCTAGAGTGCCATTTGTGTTTGGTTTTCACTGTGCCGTTTTGCTCAGTTTTCAATCTTGCTCAAACTGGTCTACAATTTAACTAGGGAGTTGGGCATACTTTTCCTGACTGATTTTAACTTGCATTATTAATTGTGATTAATGTGTTGAACTAGAAGTGTGTAAAATAAGAATGCATTACTTACCGTAAAAGCATTTCTTATGGTTGTATCTACTTAGATTCACATGATGTGCATAGTCCGACATCCAGTGGTCACTGCGGAGTATTGCATTTTGTTTTTCGTAGTCGAAAAGGGGACGTCCACAAGGCGTGTCTGTAACACTATCCCTATAGTGACGTGCAGTGTCCCACAATCCCTCACACGTCAAGGTGCCTCTGTTTGTATTTTTTCTGCCCTGAGGGAGCCTATTAGACGTGAGTACAGAAAAGAGAGATATAGAAGAAAGTCTATGTTCCTTCCATCCGAGCGGGGAGGAAGGGTGGGCGCATGTGAATCTAAGCAGATACAACCATCAGAAATGCTTTTACGGTAAGTAATGCATTGTCTGTCTTCTGATGTTTGTTAATCTGCTTAGAATCACATGCTGTGCATAGACTAGCGAGCAGTACCCGGAGTTGGAGGTGGGTTGTGAGAAGGAACAGTAGAGAAAAGATGTCTTAATACTGCTTGTCCCACCTGGGAATCAGATCTAGAGTGGGCATCTAGACAGTAGTGTTTTGTAAAGGTGTGAACAGAACTCCAGGTTGTCGCTTTGCAAATGGACTCAAGAGGGACATTTGCAATGAAAGCTATGGAAGCCCTGGTGCCTCGAGTGGAGTGTGCTCTTGGCTTGAAGGGTAGTTCTCTCTTAGCAAGAGAGAAACAGAGAGTGATGCATTGTACAATCCATCTAGAAATAGTGGATTTCGAAACTGCATCTCCTTCTCTTCCTGTTGCCACCGAGACAAAGAACTGATTAGTCTTTCTCAATGGTCTAGTCCTTTCCATATGTATGCAGGCTATTCTCACCTAAGTTTGAAGGATTTTGAAAGAACGTTGGTAGTTCTATTGACTGGTTGACATGGAATTTAGAGATACATTTTGGTGCAAACCTAGGATGTGTGCGTAGAACCATCTAATCCTTGTGAACTGTTACAAAGGGGTCTAGTACAGAGAGCGCTTGTAAGTACAAGCACTCTCTGTACTAGACCCCTTTGTAACTTACTCTCCTAATGGAGGTGATAGCTATTAGACAGGCAGTCTTAAGAGTGAGGTCTTTAAGTGTTGCTTTGTGCATGGGTTCAAAGGGTGACCCCATGAGCCTGGTTAGTACCACATTTAGGTCCCATCCGGGAGCGGGGTAAGCTATGGGAGGGTGGATCCTCTTCACTCCTTCCATGAAGGCTATAATAACTGGGACTTTCCACCATGACACTAAGTTGGGAAGTGGTGTATGAGGAAAGTGCAGCTAAATGGACTTTAATAGGGTTAAACACCAAGCCTGAGTCTAGCAGGTGAATCAGGTACAGAAAAATTTGTGTGGGAGAGCAGTCAACTGGATTGATGCTCCTTCCCCTACACCAGATGACAAATCTTTTCCATTTGCTAGAATAACTGTGACGAGTGTTAGGCTTTCTAGCCTCCCTGAGAATGTCCATGCATCTCTGCGGGAGTTGTAAATGTCCAAATTCTATGATCTCACGAGCCAGGCTGCTAAGTTCATGTTCTGAGGGCATGGATGCGGTGTCCTGCCCTTGTTCAGTGACAGCATGTTGTACGGGCAGGGAAGTTTCACTGGGGGAGATAGGGACATCTCCATCAGGTGAGCGAACCATGGCTGCCGGGCCCACATAGGGGCCCCCAGTATCATGGTAACTTGTTCCTGGTGCATCTTGTGCACTATCTTGTTGAGAACGGGAGTCGGGGGAGGGGGGGGGGTAATGCGTAAACAAATTTCCCTGACAATGTTATCGATAGACCGTTCCCCTTGGATTGGTTCTGGGGGTACCTGGAGGCATAATCTTGGCATTGTGAGTTCTCCAGAGTTGCGAACAGATCTATTTCTGGGAATCCCCATTGTGTGAAGACGTCGAAAACGATGTCTTTGTGTAATCGCCATTTGTACTCTGAGGGCAGAGGCAAGTCTCTGCTGAGTTCGTCTGCTAGAAGATTGAGTTCCCCTGGTACATGTTGTGACAGCAGGAACATGTGTTTGAGAGCCCACTTCCAGATGTTCTGGGACAGCTTGGTCAGTCCTGGAGAGTGAGTGCCCCCCTGCTTGTTGATGTAGTACATGGCTGTGGTGCTGTTTGAGGACCATCACTGTCTTCCCTTGCAGGTGTGCCTGGAAGGCTTTCAGTGCCTTGAACACAGCTAGTAGCTCCAGTAAGTTTATGTGCTTGGATGCTACGCTCAGAGTCCAGAATCCGTGAGCAGTCTGATGGGCTAGGTGTCATGATCTCTGCTTCCAAAAGGTCAGGGTTTTCCCAACTCCCTTGGAAGCAGATCTATAACCCAGGTTCCGAGTGCCAACCAGTCCCAATTGGGACCTTTTGGACCCAGTCCTGGCGCCAGTGGCACCAGGCTCATAAATATGCCCAGTCCCAGCGCTGGAAGCGCCGGGCTCATAATGCTTGGGTGGACTTACCTGCAGCAGACCATGCTGCTTACTTGCCTGCCAGTTGAGCCTCTGATCCTCTTGTTTGGAACTACTTTTCCTGTTGGGTGGGGCAGGAGCCACTCCCTAGATTCAGAACACTGGAACTCTTCTGGAAAGCAGGAACTCTTTTCTTACCTAGGCGTGGCTGTGGAAGGAGACACCTAAGCACTACAGGAGGCTATTTAAACCACACCCGATGGATGAATCTTGCTTTGCGTTATTCTGCATCCTCTGCAGCAGAACGCTCATCGTGTCTTCTGCATCTGATCCTGGGCCTAAGGAAAAAGGCTTACCATCCTGAATCCAGTCTTCAGCAACACCTATAAAGACAAGAAAGAACAGGTTAGCATTACGGTCTTCAGTGACAGCTCTTCACTTACCTGGTCCATCGGCTGTCACCAACGCCTCGCGCTGCATTCCGGCATCTGAAAGACAAAGGCTTACCTACTCTTCGTGCGCTCCGGAGGTCTTCACACTGCATTCCGGCATCTGAAAGACAAAAGCTTACCAACTCTTCGCACGCTCCGGAGGCCTTCGGCGCTGCATCCTGCATCTGAAAGACTTTAATACTCACGTGCCATTACTCCTTTCCACATCTAACCCAGTGGGTATTCCGGCACCCTGCAGCCGCTCCGAACTTGTACCTGCAAAATAAAAAGACAGTTAGAGTGCATCGTGAAGCAGGTAACAAGCGCTTACTTACGTTCTTCCAGGCGCTTCTATTCATCACACGGGCTCCATCTTCAACTCACTTCAGCCCGTCATCCGCCATCGCCGGAACCCTGCAAAACAAGAAACATCATTACTCAAGACTTTAAAGACATTAGAATTACTCGAAACTTACCGTTCGTGCAGTAAACGACGGACAGCAGTCCTCTGAAGTCAAGAGGCCTGCTCCCCTTATCCAGTGAAGAAACTGGTTACAGCACCCTGCCCCGAGGCAGATGGAGAGCACGGCGTTCACTTACCTAAGGTGAGAGCGTTAACCTTTGGGGTTCTACAGGAGAAGAGAAAGGGAAGAAGAGAGAGACATTCAATAACCCAGTTCCTTAATCCCATATTTTCTATCTGCAGACATCTTACCCTTCGAGTCAGACATACAGTGCACAGAGGTCCAGCCCAAAGAGCCAGCCGTATGTTACACATCACCTTTGAGGATACGGTATACGCCCAGTCAAGACTGGCGCCTCTACGGGAATCAGGTGAGCGTTACAGAACGCAAAGCCTACCACAAAACTCCCGTCCAGGCGCTATGGAAACCTCGACTAACGACCAGCTAAGGGGAACTTAGTTGGGGAACTAAGGGCAGAAGTGCATGCAGCCCGTCAGGAAACGAACGCTCTAAGAAGGGAACTGATTATTTCCAAGGAGCGAACAGATGATCTCGCTAGACAATTGCTACAGTCACAAGCCGGACAGACCCCGTTACCCGCATCTGGGGGAAATCTTCCTTCTACATCCTCTATGAATCCAGTGCAGATCAACCTACCTGGGAATGTACCTCTGGCTCCGCCCGAACGATTTTCTGGTGACCCAAAGAGGTTTGCAGTATTTATCAATCAGTGCCGGTTGCATTTCTTATGCCGGCCAGCAGCCTTTCCAACTGATCAAGCTAAAGTAGCTTTCGTACCTTAGTGGCAATGCGGCAGACTGGTCGATCCCTCTAGTAAATCAAGATGATCCGGTCCTCCATGATTTTCAAGCTTTTCAGCTCAGTATGGAAAAACTGTTCGCAAGACATTCACAGGGGCAGGCCTTGGACAATGAGCTTCTTTTGTTGCGACAAGGTAATCAAGACCTTGTGGCTTATATTGCGTCTTTCAACAGACTGATAGTGGAAACTCAATGGCCTGAGGACAAAAGGATTACGATGTTTTATAGAGGTCTACGTGGAGAGCTCAAAGATGTGTTAGCCCAAGTAGTGAATCCCCCACAAGATTGTTCGGACTATATAGACTTAGTCGTTCAAATAGATCACAGACTGCAGAACAGGAAGGCCGATCGTTCCAAGTTTGATGCTCTAGTATTTTCCAAACTGCCAACTCCTTCCAAAGGAGTAGACTCCGGGGAACCCATGCAAATAGGGGGTCTGAAAGGACCCCTAACACAAAGGAGCGGGAAAGGAGAAAACAGTTGCAATTATGCCTCTATTGCGGAAACTCAGGGCACTTTCTTCGAGACTGTCCGGTGAAACCTGCCAAGAAGGCAATAGGAGTTGCAGTTACCAAAGTTACAAACTCTGAGCAGGGAAACGACCTCGCCCGACAAGAATAGAGGTCCTCTTGCCGAGCGTGAAAACCAGTTCCGTGACCTCGCATTTCGTGATACCTATGGTCCTCATTAGCCCTGATAATCCGGATCGATTACATGCAATTGAAGCTTACGTCGACAGCGGTGCCATCGGCAATTATGTGGATCATGAAATGGTTTTGAGGATGAATCTAACTCTTTGTCCCAAGGCTGTAAAGGACGTCATTACTACGGTGGATGGTACGGAGATAGCCTCCGGGCCAGTAACGCATACCACTCAAGAGGTGACGCTAGTAAGTCAAGATGGACACCATGAGAAGATCGTGTTCGATGTGATCAAGGCCCCTCAGTTTCAGATTATTCTAGGAATACCTTGGTTAGAGAAACACAATCCTCTGATCGATTGGCGAGCAAGAACGGTCCAGTTTCCAGAATGTGTCTCTACTTGTCACTCTCCACCTGGTGTTGCACTGGCAGCAATTTCTTTAGAGACTCCCCAGTTACCTCCCGAATACCTAGAATACCAAGATGTTTTCCGGAAGGATCAGGCTAACTCTCTACCTCCTCGTAGGTCTTATGACTGCCAGATAGACCTGATACCTGGATCTACTCCTCCTTGTAGTAGAATTTATGCCCTCACCGAGCCTGAGAACCTTCACCTTCGACAATACCTGGATCAATACCTGGCAAATAGGTTTATTCGTCCTTCCAAGTCCCCTGCTTCTTCAGCTTTGTTCTTCGTTCCAAAAAAGGAAGGAGACCTTAGAACTTGTATAGATTATCGCTCCCTGAACCAGATCACCGTTAAGAATAGATATCCGTTACCTTTGATCCCTGAACTCCTGGACCAAGTCAGAAAAGCATGCATATATACAAAGCTGGATCTTAGAGGAGCTTACCACTTGGTACGAGTAAAAGAGGGCGATGAATGGAAGACGGCCTTCCGCACCAAGTATGGGCTATTTGAATATCAGGTCATGCCCTTCGGACTTTGCAATGCCCCGGCCGCCTTTCAATATTTTATGAACGATGTCCTCAGAGAGCTCATAGATGTGTGTGTTGTTGTTTACATTGACAACATCCTCGTTTATTCTTCATCGGAATCTGAACATTGGAAACACGTGAAAATGGTCCTCGAAAGATTGCGTCAACACAAACTTTTCGCTAAATTGGAAAAATGTGTTTTCAACGTGACTGAAGTTGAATTCTTGGGATTCATATTATCACCTGGCGGAGTGCGTATGGATTCAAAGAAGGTCGATGCAGTTCTCAAATGGCCATCACCATCCTCCGTAAAAGGTGTGCAAAGCATGTTAGGCTTCGCTAACTTTTACCGCAGGTTTATCCCCGAATTCTCTCGAATAGTCCAGCCCATCACTGCCTTGTTAAAGAAAAACAAACGTTTTGAATGGTCTACCGAGGCGGAACAAGCTTTCCAGGATTTGAAGACTAAATGTATCTCTGCACCAATCTTAAAACACCCTCGCCCCGAACTCCCCTACATCGTGGAAACTGATGCTTCAAGCCTTGCCATGGGGGCAGTTCTATCACAAAAGGACCCGGTAACCAATCAGTTGCATCCCGTGGCATTTTGGTCCCGCAAATTCTCGCCTCCTGAAATCAATTACACGATTACTGACAAGGAACTTCTGGCTATCAAGTCTGCCTTTAAGGCTTGGCGGCATTATCTGCTGGGGGCCCGACACACCGTTACTGTGATTACGGATCACCGAAACCTGCAATATTTGAAAACCGCAAAAGCCCAATCCTCTAGACAACTCCGTTGGGCATTATTCTTTGCCGAGTTTGACTTCATAATTACCTATCGACCTGGTACAAAGAACGGTAAAGCTGATGCCCTTTCTCGGATGGGAGTGGAAGAACACTTGATCAACCCTAAACCTGTACCAATCATTCCTGAACAAAGAATTCTGGGTGTAATCGCCACAGAATCCATAGAGGAAGTTAAGGATAAAGCCAGGCAACTTGTAACTTCAGCAGACATACAGAATTGGCATCTGCAGGGAAAGGACTTTGCAGTAAAGGACAACTTATTGTATTTCCAAAAACGATTATACCTACCCAGCACAGATTTACAGAAAAAAGTAATCTCTTGTTATCACGATTCTTTAATGGAAGGACATCCCGGTATGGCCAAGACCTCAGAAAAGATCAAGCGCTACTTCTGGTGGCCGTCTTGGAAAAAAGATATCAGAGACTTTATAATGTCCTGTGGAGTATGCGCCCAAAACAAGAGTCAAAAGGAAAGACCAGCAGGCCTCTTACGCCCCATTGACATCCCACCTCGCCCTTGGCATACGCTTTCTATGGACTTCATCACCGATCTACCTCCATGCTCCGGATACAATACGATTCTAGTAATCGTGGACTTATTCTCCAAGATGGCGCATTTCATTCCGCTCAAAGGCTTGCCAACAGCAGCAACTCTGGCCCGAGAATTTCTCGAAAACATCGTCCGACTGCACGGTTTTCCTTCGGTTCTAATTTCGGATCGAGGTAGTCAATTTATTTCTCATTTTTGGCGAAGTTGCTGTCGGTCGGCTCAAATTGATGTGAGACTATCGACCAGTCACCACCCTCAGACCGACGGACAAACCGAGAGGACCAATCAAACTCTGGAACAGTATTTACGCTGCATGCTGCAACAAACTGAAAAAACTTGGAAAGACATCCTTTGGATAGCCGAATATGCCTACAATAACTCTGTCCATTCGGGAACTGGGAAAACCCCGTTTTTTCTTTTGTACGGCAGTCACCCTCGAACCTCTGAGTTGGATCCCCTCCAAGATCTTGAAACACCAGCAGTAGACTACCTGCATTCTACAATCACCCAAGCCTTTAAGGAAGCTGTTTCTCACCTTCAAAGGGCTAAAGAACAATACAAGAAAGGAGCAGATCAACATCGGAAGGAAGCCCCTCAATATCAAGTATGGGATCAAGTCTGGTTATCCACCAAATATCTACCTCTAAAAGGGCCACGCACATTCAACCCAAGATACCTTGGTCCCTATTCCATCACTACCATAGTAAACCCAGTAGCGGTCAAGTTGGACTTGCCCCCGCACATGAAGATACATCCGGTCTTCCACGTCTCTCTATTAAAACCCGTGCAACCTCAAACCCGACTAACTAAATCTCCAAAACCTATCCTAGTTGATGGAGAACTCGAGTTTGAAGTCAAAAGCATTCTGGACTCCAAGATCTCCAAATCTAAACTATTTTACCTAATTCACTGGAAAGGCTACAGCCCCCAAGAGAGATCCTGGGAACCTGCTGAATATGTCCACGCTCCTCGCCTAATCAAAAGATTTCACCGAACATTTCCTGACAAGCCAAAACCCCCGGAGAAGCCCGGTTTGGGAGGGGCCTTGAGGGGGGGGTACTGTCATGATCTCTGCTTCCAAAAGGTCAGGGTTTTCCCAACTCCCTTGGAAGCAGATCCATAACCCAGGTTCCGAGTGCCAACCAGTCCCAATTGGGACCTTTTGGACCCAGTCCTGGCGCCAGTGGCACCAGGCTCATAAATATGCCCAGTCCCAGCGCTGGAAGCGCCGGGCTCATAATGCTTGGGTGGACTTACCTGCAGCAGACCATGCTGCTTACTTGCCTGCCAGTTGAGCCTCTGATCCTCTTCTGTTTGGAACTACTTTTCCTGTTGGGTGGGGCAGGAGCCACTCCCTAGATTCAGAACACTGGAACTCTTCTGGAAAGCAGGAACTCTTTTCTTACCAAGGCGTGGCTGTGGAAGGAGACACCTAAGCACTACAGGAGGCTATTTAAACCACACCCGATGGATGAATCTTGCTTTGCGTTATTCTGCATCCTCTGCAGCAGAATGCTCATCGTGTCTTCTGCATCTGATCCTGGGCCTAAGGAAAAAGGCTTACCATCCTGAATCCAGTCTTCAGCAACACCTATAAAGACAAGAAAGAACAGGTTAGCATTACGGTATTCAGTGACAGCTCTTCACTTACCTGGTCCATCGGCTGTCACCAACGCCTCGCGCTGCATTCCGGCATCTGAAAGACAAAAGCTTACCAACTCTTCGCACGCTCCGGAGGCCTTCGGCGCTGCATCCCGCATCTGAAAGACAAAACAAGGTGCGTTTAAAGACATTGGGGAACTTTAATACTCACGTGCCATTACTCCTTTCCACATCTAACCCAGTGGGTATTCCGGCACCCTGCAGCCGCTCCGAACTTGTACCTGCAAAATAAAAAGACAGTTAGAGCGCATCGTGAAGCAGGCAACAAGCGCTTACTTACGTGCTTCTAGGCGCTTCTATTCATCACACGGGCTCCTTCTTCAACTCACTTCAGCCCGTCATCCGCCATCGCCGGAACCCTGCAAAACAAGAAACATCATTACTCAAGACTTTAAAGACATTAGAATTACTCGAAACTTACCGTTCGTGCAGTAAACGACGGACAGCAGTCCTCTGAAGTCAAGAGGCCTGCTCCCCTTATCCAGTGAAGAAACTGGTTACAGCACCCTGCCCCGAGGCAGATGGAGAGCACGGCGTTCACTTACCCAAGGTGAGAGCGTTAACCTTTGGGGTTCTACAGGAGAAGAGAAAGGGAAGAAGAGAGAGACATTCAATAACCCAGTTCCTTAATCCCATATTTTCTATCTGCAGACATCTTACCCTTCGAGTCAGACATACAGTGCACAAAGGTCCAGCCCAAAGAGCCAGCCGTGTGTTACACATCACCTTTGAAGATACGGTATACGGCCAGTCAAGACCGGCGCCTCTACGGGAATCAGGTGAGCGTTACACTAGGTGAGCCCCCCATCCTGTGAGGGATGCGTCTGTGGTTAGAGTGGCTTCCACTGCGGGGGTGGCGAATGGTTTCCCAATTGCCAGGTTTTCCTTCGACCACCACCGTAGCGAGAGAACCAAGGCCTGCGAGACCACCACTAGATCGTCCCATTGTCTGCTGGCCTGACACCACTGGCTGTTGAGCCACTCTTGCATTGGGCGCAGGCGCGCGTGAGGTACCAAATAAATACATGACGCCATCATTCCTAGTAAGCGCATTGCTTTGCATACCGTCACCTTTCGACCGGCCACATAGAGGGATTTCAAACAGCATGTTTTGGACCAGCTCGTTGGAGGGGAAGACGAGGCCGTCCTTTGTTCGATTTAGAGCCCCTCGGAATTGTTTGATCTGGCTGGGGTCTAAGCTGGACTTCTTCTCGTTAATGGAGAAGCCCAGTTGAAACAAAAGGTCTACAGTCTTTTGGGTATTTGAGGAGCATGTTTCGTAAGAATCCCCTGTTATGAGCCAATCGTCGAGGTAAGGGTATACTGGGATGGAAAGCTTGCGCAGGTGGGCCGCTGCCACTGCCAGTACCTTTGTGAATACTCTCGGCGCTGATGCTATGCCGAAGGGTAGTACTCTGAACTGGTAGTGTTTGCCCTCCATCATGAACCTGAGGTATTTCCTGTGCGCTGGCAACCTTAAAATATGAAAGTATGCATCTTTCATGTCCAGTGTTGTCATGTAATCTCCCTGTGAAAGTAGGGGGGGGATTACCTCCTGTAGAGTCATCATACAAAACTTTTGAGGTTTGACAAAATTGTTGGCTGGGTGCAAATCTAGTACAGGGCGCATGGTTAAGTCCTTTTTGGGTATAAGGAAGTACACTGAATAAATACCTTCCGTTACCTGGGATAGAGGCACGACCTCTATAGCTCCTTTTTCTAGTAGTTGGTCCACTTCTTAAAGAAGGATGGCGAGGTGTTCTGGCGACATGCGTCGTCCCCTTGGGGGTCTGTACGTAGGGGAACTGTTGAATTCTATACAGTAGCTGCGGGCTATGGTTGATAATACCCAGCGGTCTGAAGGTTATACCCTTCCATGCTGGAAGAAAGGATGTTAACTGGCCCCCAACCGGCGAAGCATGGGCAGGGACCCGAATCTTCGAGTCATTTGGTGTTGGTGGCTTGGGAAACTCTAGGGGTGGGACCCCGACCTCTTCCCTTGCCACGACGTTGTCCTCTTTGGTTATTTTGTCCACTGGTGCCTTGGCTAGATGACCAGTTACCTGCAGAGTATTGCTGCTGCTGCTGTTGGCCTCGAACAAAAACTTTTGTTGCCATAACGAAGTTTGTTGGGAGGCCTTGAAATTTTATCTAGTGTCTTGATTGTGTCAAATTCCTTCTTTGCGGTCTCTAGTGCCTCATCCACCGCATTACCAAAGAGGTTTGCATCTTCTATAGGTTTGTTAATAAGAGATGCTTGTGTTTCAGGTTTAAAGCCGGAATTACGTAGCCATACATGGCTTTTGAGTAGGATTCCTTGGACTAGGGAACGCCCAGCCGTCTCTGCAGCATCCAGAACATTTTTAATGATGCTTTGGTTGACTAAGGTCCCTTCAGTCACCGTGGCTAGAAGGCGAGTATGTGGAGGTTCCGGTACCTCCTCAATGTCCTTGCGTAGTTTGCTCCATTGTGCATCTGCGTAACTTGCCAGCAAAGAGTTGTTGGCAATTCTTGCGGTAAAGGCAGCTGAGGCTGTAATCCTCTTTCCTAGGGCATACAATTTTTTACCCTATTTATCTGGTGGTGCCTCGCTAGTTGACAGCGGCACACCTGCTCTCTTCCTGGTATTTGTCACCACTAAGGAGTCTGCTATATAACGGGTCCAATGGAGAAAGACTACATTCTTCTATCCTCGCGTTGACCCCTCCGATCAATGCGGGAGTGGATAGTGAAGGAATAATTTGTCTCTTTACTGAGGTGAGGAGGGGAATGGTTTGGCTGACAGGGGGTTTCTCCTTAATCTTTTTCTACAAAGTCGATGTCAGGAGAAGTTTCCCCGTTTTCGATCTCGAAATGCGCTGCTGCCTTGCGTAGGAGTGCATTAAAAGGTAGGTTGATCATCTATAGGTGATGCATTCCTAATAGGTGAGTCTTTGGGGGGGGCAGGTTTATGGCTTCAGGGTCTGAAAACGCTGATGTGGACTGCCAGGGCAGTGAAGCGCCTTCTTCTGGGTCTTCTCCGAAGCCCCCATCACCCATATCCGGGTTGTCATCAAAACCTTCCTCCTCTAGGTTTGTTCCCCTTCATTGCCTAAGAATTAGTCATCCTCCTGAAATTGGGGGTCCTCTCCAGTGAGGTCATATAAATCTACATCCTCTTGGGGGGATCAAACAGCCTGGGGTACTTGGCCCTGGGATCCTCCTGAGGTCCCTCTCTTGATCTCTTGGGTGTTGGAAGGTTCTGAGTCTCCATAAACCTCTCCATTTTGTCCATACAGAACTGGAGTCTCTCTAGAGTTTCTTGAGGTAACCCGGATCGGTCAGGGGGAGAAAAGGGAGGGCCTTCTGTTAGAAAATGCTTCAACCTATCCCATAACATCGAAGAGAGGTTCCTCTCGCCTTCTGAAAAGCCTTCTGGTAGGCAAGGAGTCCCTCTCGACAGAACGGGCAGTTCCTGCCTTCCTTCTGATCTTTTCGGCGTCTCCCGGGCCTTATGAGCGGTAACCGACGTCTCTTTCACCGTCCGTCTCTGGCTATTGGTGGAAATAATCCACGCCAGGCTCTCGACAACTCAACTTTCTGTCGAGGGTACCTCCGGCGTCAACGTTACAGGCGTCGCTTGCTCTACGCCGACGGGCGCTCTCTGACGGTGCGCGTCGTCTGGCGGTTTAGTGATAGTGCCCTTATCTGGGGGTAGCCCAGTCGCTAGTCGCGTTTGCAGTTGTGAGGGGAGCTTCAGACTCTTACGGTCTGAGGAGGCCGCCAGTAGGACCTGCATCTCCGTTGGCGCCAATGCTCTCTTCGTCTTCGACGAGAAAGAGCCGTGGGTTGTGTGTTTATGGGAGTGTTTTCTGTGTGCATCCTTGTCGCCGGGGTGTTCATCCCCATAAGCAGGGCGTGAGCCGACCTTGTCGGGGCCGGGGACAGACTAGGAGCGTGAACGCTCCTTGGAGAGGTCTACGACTTCCGAAACGGTTGTCGGTTTGTCACACTCCTCGTCACTTTCGGTGGCGGCGGGTGATGAATCAGACCTATACATGGCCTAGGCTGCTCAAAGAGAAACAATAAGGAACAAGTTACTTACCTGTAACTGTTGTTCTCCAGCATGGGTCTGGCATGGATTCACATTCTCATGAATATTCCCCGTCGTCAGGCTGGGAATCCTCGGTAAAGAAAAAATCAGTATCAGTTTTGTTTCTGCTTGGTCTTTCTTAATAGTAACCAATCACTGATCTCTGGGTCATACTGCCCCCAGCCAATGATTGCCCTCTCCCTAAGCCCCGCCACCGAAAGCCATCCTCAGATTTGGTAGCATGCCAAGTGGCAGTATGACCAAGTGAGCGCCGCAGAGGGGTAGGTGGGAGGGTTTGTATGTGAATCCATGCCAGACCCATGCTGGAGAACAGTTACAGGTAAGTAACTTGTTCCTTCTCCAGCACGGGGTCTGGCATGGATTCACATGCTCATGTATAAGGAATACATAGCAGTATACACATGCACAACCACGGGAGGTGGCAAAGGCTCAACATTAAGCATTACATCCAAAACTCAACATTAAGCAATTCTTACCTCCTCACCAGGCTCACCTTAGGCGAACAGGTTGCGCACCCTGGAGTCCCGATCGACGCAGTAGAATCTTGTGAAGGTGTGTGTCGACCTCTACGTAGCAGCCCTGCAGATGTCCAGCAGGGGCACACCAGACAGGAACGCCGTGGAAGCAGCGATCACTCTGGTCGAATGGGCTCTCGGACGGCCGGGCAGCCATCAGTTTGCCAACTGGCCGTGGAAGCAGCGATCGCTCTGGTCGAATGGGCTCTCGGACGGCCGGGCCGCCATCAGTTTGCCAACTGGTGACAGTGCATGATGCAGCCGGAGAGTCATCTGGAAATGGAAGTCTTCGAGAGAGCCTTCCCTTGATTCACAGGTCCAAAGTTCACAAACAGCTGTGATGTCTTCCGAAAACTCTTTGTGCGGTCCACGTAGAACTTCAGCGCTCTAGCTACATCCAGCGAGTGCAAAGTCCTCTCGGCCGGCGTCGAAGGCAACGGGAAGAAAACTGGTAACACCAAGGGCTCGTTGAGGTGGAAGTCCGATGGCACCTTGGGCATAAAGGAGGGGTGCGTCCTCAGCACCACCCTCGTGTCATGGAAAGTCAAGTATGGAGGCTTGCAAGATAGGGCCTGGATCTCACCCAATCGTCGTGCAGATGTGATGGCCACGAGGAACGCGGTCTTCCATGACAGGAACTTCAAAGGCGCCAAATGCATAGGCTCGAATGGGGCCCCCATGAGCCTGGTCAGCACCACATTAAGGTCCCACGCTGGGGCCGGAGCCTTCACCGGCGGGAATGATTGGAACAGTCCCTTCATGAATTCCTTCACCAGGCGATGAGACCACAAGGACGCCCGTCCCGTAGTCCTGGTATATCAGGAGATGGCAGCCAGATGTATTTTGATGGAGGCGTGAGCCAGCCCAGCTTTGGCCAGCGACAGTAGGTACGGCAGTACTTGAGGGGCTGTAATCCGCAGAGGGTTAATCTTCTGTGCACAGCACCAGACAGAGAACCTCTTCCATTTATGACCGTAACACTTGAGAGTTGAGGACGCCCTGGCTTTTGCAAGAACCTCTCTGCAATAAGCCGGTATATCGTACCCTCTTAACTCTAGTGCCGCAGGAGCCAGGCCTGCAAGTTCAGCGACTGTGGGTTGTGATGGAGAATGGCGCCTCCTTCTCTGGAGAGAAGGTCTGCGTCCGCCGGCAGCTTGACTGGCGGGGATGTTGACAAGTCCAGAAGGTCCGGGAACCAGATCTGCCTCGCCCACGCCGGTGCGACGAGGATCATCCTGCACCTGGACCTCTTGAGCTGGTTGATGAGGCGGCGTAGCAACGGAGGGAACGCGTAGAGAAACAGGCCGTCCCAGGGGAACGAGAAAGCATCGCCCATGCTCCTCGGGTGTGGGAACCTGCTGGCGAACCCCTGGCACTTGAAGTTCGCCGCCGTCGCGAACAGGTCGATCTGGGGTTTGCCCCAACGTTAGAAGAGCCGATCCACTTGATCCTGTCGCAGTTCCCACTCGTGAAACGAGCGCAGCTCCCTGCTGAGCGAGTCGGCGATGGTGTTTTTTATTCCTGCCAAGTGGAAGGGAACCAGAAACATCCCCTGGGCAACGGCCCAGTGCCACAGATCATGGGCCTCCTTGGATAGGGCTGGGGATCTGGTGCCCCCCTGCTTCCATATGTAGAACATCGTGGTGGTTTTGTCGGTGAAGATCCTCACCACTTTGTCCTTGAGGGACGGAAGGCACGACTTGAGCGCCCAGAACACTGCTCGGAGCGCCAGAATGTTGATGTGGAGAGACCTCTCCTCCGGGAGCCAAAGGCCTCTTGCGTGGAGATCTCTGGTGTGGGCCCCCCCAACCCTCCAGAGAGGCGTCCGTCGTCACGGTCTCCTGAAACGCCGGGGTTTGAAAGTCCGTGCCTGTAGTGAGGTGAGCCCGGGTGCCCCACCATAGGATCGCCCGACAGAACTCCTCGTCGAGAGGGATCCTGTCCTCGAAGCAGCCCCTTGCCTGAAACCAGCGGGCGTCGAGGAACACCTGCAGTGGACGCATCCGAAGTCTGCAAAGGGGTACAAGGTAGATGCATGAGGACATCATCCCGAGAAGGGACTTGATGGACCTCACCCCGACCACGTCCGTGGTCAACAGGTGCCGCACCTTGCCCAGGATGGTCTTGGTCCTCTCTTCTGAAGGGGAGGCCAATTGCCCCACTGTATCGAGTTTCCCTCCCAGAAACAGTGCTACTTGCGATGGGACCAGGTGGGATTTGGGGTAGTTGATGGCGAACCCCAGCTCCGTGAGTAACCGTACGGTCCTCGCCGTATGTTCGACGGCGAGTTCCCTCGTCCTTGTCCGGATTAGCCAGTCCAGGTAGGGGTGGACGTGGATCCCCTGCAGGCGCAGCCGCGCCGCCACTGGTGCCAGGCACTTGGTGAACACCCTGGGTGCCGACTTTAATCCGAACGGTAGGGCTCTGAATTGGTAGTGACGTCCCTGAACCACGAACCTGAGGAACCTCCTGTGCCTTTTTAGAATGGGGATGTGGAAGTAAGCATCCTCCAGGTCCAACGACGACAGGAAGTCGCTTTCCTCCAGCTGACCTAGCACGTGCTGGAGGGTGACCATCCTGAATTTCTGCGCCTTGATGTACTTGTTTAACCGACGCAGGTCCAGGGTGGGGTGCCAACCGCCTGTCTTCTTTCTGACAAGGAAGTACCTTGAGTACACTCCGGAGCCCCGGAGCCTCCTGGGGACGAGCTCGATGGCACCTTTCTTGAGCATCGCCTTTACCTCCAACAGCAGTTGAGGGACATGATTCTCCTTCCTGGCCACGGGAGGAATGCGAGGGCACTTCTTTTGGAATTCCAGCGAGTGCCCGTTGGCCAGGGTGTCCAACACCCAACGATCGGTGGAGATGGACTCCTACACGCTGATGAACTTCGTCAGCCGGCCTCCCACCGGGGTGCTTCGGTGGGGGCCCCCCCGACAACCCGGCCTGGTCAGTCTTGCTTGGAGGCGGCCTTGCCACCTTGGCGACGACGGCGGGATCCCCCTTGCTTGCCACGACCTCTGTAGGCCTCCTGGGAAGAGGAGCGGGCCGTCTGGCGGAAAGTGGAGGCGCCACCGCTGGATCCTTTGGAGGCACCCCGTCTGCCTCCGGAGCTCCGAAACCCCAAGGGCCCAGGCCGTCTCCGAGTCAGTCTTGATGGCCTGTAGAGACAAGTCCACCGCCTTACCAAAAAGGTTGTTGCCGTCGAACGGCATGTCCAACACTCTGGTCTGGACATCCTGGTGAAAGTCTGTCGCCTTGAGCCATTCTCGTCGTTGGAGGCAAACTCTGTAGCCCAGTTGGCGAAATCCGGTATCAGCAATGTCCGTTACCACCGTTATGGCGTGATCCAACGCCACCTCGCCTTCCTGCAGAATTTCTAGGGCCTTTGCCCTTTTGTCATCAGGCAGGAAGTCTAGCAGTGGAGCTATCTTGAACCAGAGCTCCCTGTCGTAGCGGACCACGATCGCTAAGGCATTGGCCGCCTTAATCGTCGCCGCCGCCGACGAGATGACTCGTCGTCCCATAGAGTCCAACTTCTTGCCCTCGTTGTCCGGCGGGGAAGTGGAAGTTGAAGCCGCCGCACCCGCTGCCTTCTTCTTAGCCGCTGCCGAGACGACCGAGTCCGGCGTGGGCTGGGCCCTGAGGCACAAGGGGGCGGCTGTTAGGCAGAAACCTGTACAGTTCCCTTAGGGAACACTGCAAAAGATTTAAGACTACAAGTGTTGGCAGTAAACCCACTTGGTAGCAGTCTGTACCACCCAGATTTACCTGGTAGCTGTGGCTGAGCAGTCAGACGTCCCTCAAGAAGAGTTAGGCAGTATGCAAAGTATACTCAATAGGCACTCAGATACAATAATACAACACTGACCAGAGCTTTGGTATCAAAGTATATAATTATTTATTTAAAAACACACAGTTGAAACACTCCAGCACTCTTATTGTAAACTTATACTAAACACAGTTACTATTATGATATATACACCCCTTTTTCCCTATTAGATAAATCACAGTAAAACACCACTTATTTTCATACAGAGGTGAGCGCTTAACTAGATTGCACTCTAATAAGTTTGTGAGAAAGGGAGGGAAAAAGACAGAATATAAAGAGGTACACCACTCTGATTCAGGAACACTGTTAGCAAGGCAGAGAGCGAAAAGTCACTGGTGAGCCAAAGTCCAAAGGCTGGGCCCACTCTTAGAGAGAGTAGAGCACAAATGCGCCCAAGAACACACAGTTACACTAGGCTTAGAAAAGTCTTGCAGAGGGTTCAATAAGAGTTTAGAGAGGCTTAGAAAAGTTTAGCCAAAGTGTCCCAGGCTAACCCAGGTTCGAAAGCCGGGGGCGAAATCTACCCCGTACAGTCGGTAGCAAGAGAAGCCAGGCGGAACACGGTACCTTAAGTGGGAAGGATCCTCCAGCGGTGGCAGTTGTTCCTGGTAGTGGGTGAAAGTTGCGTCGTCGTCCAGGGGAAGAGAAGATTTCGACTTGGAGGAAAGATAAAGGTCGTTGCACTACCAGGGAAGAAACCAGCCGCTGAGTTTTCTGGTTAAAGGTGGTACCTTGGTTTTGCGGTCGTGGTAAAACGTGGTATCCCGGTTGCCGGGGTGCTGGGCACGGGCAAGGCGGCCACGAGGTACGTCGGGAAAGCGAAAAGACGGTGAAACTGGTTATCCCCACCAGTCAAAGGAAGCAGACTCTCTGGCGGGAGATCGCCTCTGTCGTTGGGAAAAGTGGTGAGGCAGTCCAGCAGGGCTCCACCGGTGGTGGTGTCGTGGCAGGTCGGCTCAGCTTCTCCCTCGTCGGATTCTTAGGTCCTGTGGCGACTTCTGTCGTTCCAGTCCCCAAAGCCCTGCTTTTATGCAGCAAACCCCCATTCACTCAGCCTAGCTGTCACTCAAACATGCTAAGTGGTGAGCCGGGCCAATCAGGATGGAGTGCGACTTGAGTTGCCTAGGCAACTCAGTCCAGGGTGCCTAAATTCCCCTCCACCCCTCCTAAGTACCCCAGACATAGTGGCACCACTTTGGAGGGCTTCTGTGGAGAAGCCCGCCAAAAAGTGGAACAAAGGGCTCGACTTGGGTTGGAGTCACAGAAGAGAACACAAACGCCATTTTAGAATCAAGTTTTGGCAAAAAATACCAACCGGAGAATTAATATTAATTAAATAAACCGGCGGTATGTTCGAGGCTACCATAAATAATTAAATAAAGATAGTAGCCTAAAACAATGGGAAATCCCATTGGAAAATATTTGCGGTTGAATATAAAAAGTAGTATCCACTGCCACCAGCCAAAACTCGATCAGGGGGGACAGAGCCATGCCCCCTCGACTAACAGACCCTGGGCAATCGAATTGCCCCAGCCAGTACGTCCACAATATGATGGTTTGTACTGGTTCTGTTCAGAATTTAAGACTAGCAAAGTCAATGGTGACTTTACATGCCCTGGGAGACAGCAGTCAGTCCCAGGGTATGGAGTCTATACTGGGGGGTCACTAAGACACCCCTGTGTCACTGCACTGAGTGTGCTGTGTAACACATCACAAAAACACATGTAGCCCTATGGAGAAAAAGACCCCATAGCCCATTAAACACATCTAGATTCAAAGAAACACACTCAAATCATGCCCAAGAGTGAGGGTAAAAGAGTCTCACTCTTGGCAGGAGAGAAAAATAAATCCCAGAAATCCAGCAAAGCTGCTGGGGGACTCACTAGGTTAGGAAATTCAGCCTAAACAGAGAATTCTCCCTAACAGCGGCATCGGGGACTCGGTACTTCTTCTCGTACCTGTCCCTCTTGGCGGGTGTCGTGGAAGAGTTCTTGAGGACAGCAAGCCCCTCGTCCCAGATGTCGTCGAGTAAAGGCACCGCAAGGACCGTCTTCCTCTTGGCCTCTCGTCGTTGGTACAGAAACCCCTCCTTTTTCTGCTCTTCAGGGCAGAGCTGAAAGAGCTCGGATGCCCTGGTTATCATGGCGTGGAAAGAGCCAATCTCGTCGGCTGTGGACGCCCGCGGTGGGGGGTAGGGGGGAGGTGGTTGGATGGTGGATGGGGGGGGGGGGATTGTGACGACAGGATGTCTGCTGTGTCATCGTCGCCGTCCGTCCTCGTCGCTGTATCCGTCGCCGTACCCTCTCTAGGGTCCGGCGAGGGGGATGAGGGGTCCACCAGTCTCGCAGGCACAAAGGGCGGAGCGGGGTGGACTCTCCTCTGCTTGTTCGGAGGGCTTCCTGACGGGCCTGGTTCTGGTTCCTTCGTTGGGGTCCGTGGTAAAGGATTGGATTGCCAACAAAATGGCCGCCTAGCTATCCTGGGCTCGGGCAATGGCTGCGACAGACGGGATGGCCGCTCCACTGGGACCTGTTCGTCGTCATCGTCGCTATCTTCGATCATGTCAGCAGGGACCGTCCCCTGGGATCGAAACTTCTCGAACCTCTCGTTGAGGCCTATGGACCTTTCGTTGAGGCCCTTCTCCGTTTCCACCAGTTCCTCCTCAGAGGCTGATTCCGAGTCTGTAATGGCCACCGCCCCCCCCTCTTTTTTAGCCGGGGGCTTCACGGGGGTCTTAGCGATGGGCTGGAAAGAGGATTCCCTCTGCGGTGGCAGGGATACTCTGGGCCCAGAGGCCGTTTCCACTGGCGTAGTCTCAGCTGGCTCTGCCAGGGTCGCAGCGACCACTTCGGTAGAGGTCTTTGCCGGGTGGATCAAAGCCCTCATCACCTTAGGTGCGCCCTGGGCCTTCGCCTTGGGGGGAGGGTCAGCGCCTCGCTCCCCCTTCGAGATCGACTGGGTCCGCTCCAGCGGCCTACCCGGGTTCTTGGACTTCCTCGTCCCCGAACCAGAGCGCTGGCTCGTGGTCGAACCTGCCGGGGAAGTAGCACCCTGCTCGGCAACCAAGAGCCCGACCTTTCGGCGCTCCCGGTGTGATGCTGGAAATGCATCAGAGGGACAGGGCCTCTGAATCCTTGTCCTTTACTGCTTTTTATCGTGTGTTCCGTCATGTTTTCTGCCCAGGAGTCCATGTGGGACTCCTGGCAGTGCAGCTCTCTCTTTTGGTTTGGTGAACAGACCCATGGGATACCCTTATGGCACCCATGGGTAGGGGTACAACCCTGTACCCCTAGTGTATGTTTATGGGCACCTGTGGGTGGCCCACAGAGCAGGGTATGGGCTGGTGGCAGCTCCATGCTGAATTTGACAGGTGCTCTGGGTGTCCTCCATTTTGGGATACCCAGGCCCTGCCATTGGGATCAGTTGATTCCTGCTAGGAAACAAGATGGCCCCTGTGGCCTCTTGCTTCCTTTGGCCTGATACCTTGTTTCCCAAAGTCCAGGGAAGCCCTGACTCTGTCCCTTCCCCCTGACTGGCTGTTGGGTGGAAGTTCCATATATGGTGTTGTTGTGAAGGCCCAGCTAGACTGGCTGGAGCCTCCCCAGTGACTGTATGTTGTGGGTACCTCCTGTGGGTGGGACCTGGGTGAATGGAGTGGGTGACCAATATACACTCCTTGTTGTGGTGTCTGGTTTCTGGCATGAGAGACAAAGACTGAGACAGCCCTGCCCGAAACTGGCCTGAATGCAGTGTGTAGTGTTGAATGGCTGGGTACTTGTCCCAATCCACATTCCTTGTTGTGAGTGTCTGAAAGGGAGGAGTATGGCCTGAATGCACTGTGTGCCTGATTGGCTGACTGACTGCATGAATGCCCTTCTGTATGATTGGCTGCTGAGTGTGTGCCAGCAGTGTGGATGAGAGACAGAATAGTATATCTGGGGACCTCTCACCACTGTTCAGAAGGTTCAGGGAACGTTCAGAAGCGTTCTGGAGTTGAGTCTCCACTCTAAAGAGTAACTGGAACTGCTGATCCTCGACGTCCAGCTGGAAGAAGAAGACTTGCTATTGCATTTGCTTCGACCGATCCGAAGGCTGCCGAAATCGAAGACTGACCCGAGAGAGGACCTGGTAAGGCGCCCTCTTCCCGTGCTCCGAGGGACCATCGAGCACCGCTCCATCTTCGCCGAAGTGCCCTGGAAGACAGACCCTCGAAAGGCTGCCGACCCGAGACGGGACCGCCGAGGAGATTGAAGTGAAGCACCCGGACATCGACGCCGTCGAAGTCCATTGTCGTCGACCAGGGTTCGCAGGTTTGTGTAACCGCTGGAGGCTCGTCGAAGTTGGGTTGCCCAGCCGTGGGAACCACTTGACGCCTTGCCGCCGACGACCGGAGCCGTCCGCTCCTTTGCCTAAGAACATTCCAATCGAAGGACTCCCTCGTCCGCACCGTCGACCGCTTTATCCTGCCGGAGAAAGTCGAGGACGACCAACGCGCCGAGGAGAAACCTGTCGGTGGGTTTCCCGCCACCCGAAGACCACAAAGACGCGAACGACTCGACGCCCTTGCTGGGCCTCCATCTCCACAATCTTTGCGGTCCAGAACTATTGTCACCGAGGTGCCCCGCACGCCTCTGCCTTGCAAGACGCCGACGAGCACCGCTCGGACGGAGCTGCCGCCTCATCGACGCCGTTCTACCCTGTTTGTCGACGGACGTTCGACGCCCCGTGTCTCCCGCTTGAAAGGGAAGGCATTCAAGAAGGGCCGTCGATTCCCTGTCGCCGAATGCCGAGTTCCTCGATGCTTCTCGACGCCATTCGACGATCCGTGACTCCCGCTTGAAAGGGGGTCGCTCAAGAAGGATCTGTCGACGCCGCTTCGAAGAACTCGACTCCACCAGGTACATTGGGGGGGTAAAAACATTATAGGAGGGAATAAGACTTGCAGAACAATATATGGACTGGGCTTGTGCTATATCTTTATTTTACAGGTTGCCCAGGTGGGGGGATCTCCACACAGAACTGTGTCTAGTGATAGGGGCCAGTATTCTGCCTATTGCTCAACCATCTTATTTTCTCCCCTCTCTCTATTGCTGGTTTCGCTCTATTGATCTGTGTGACATTGTTACAGTATTGTTGATGCACTTGAATGAGATCTAATACAAAGGGTGGTACCACTTTAGAATTGTATATATTTGCCATTGTTGATTTTCCTAAGTACAAAGTGAGTTATTGTGATAAGTGTACATAACCTTGAATATTGATTATATAAAGACTGTGTTCTAAACAATACAGTGTGTGGACATCCCTTTGTGGGGGCTTGGGGACTACACTGTACTTAAGAACCAGCCTGCATCACCTCCTGAGAAGCTCGGCCTCGATTGCTCGTCCATTGCTACCGTACTAGAGAATCTTGGCTGGGGTCCTCTGTGCCTCTCTTCTACCATATAGAGACACCCCCCACCGGTCCTTTACACCCGGTACCCGCAGACTTGCGGTGCTTGGCCTTCTGTTGGGCCCCCATCGCTGGGGCTCCCTCACAGGACTTAGAAGCCCGCTCAGACTTCTTCGCCTTCTCCCCTGCTGTGCCCTTCTCCAGCCAGGCGGCGAGGCGGGAACGACGATCTTGTTTGGTCCGTTCCGAAAGGTTCTTGCAGGACGCACAGTCTTTCTCCACGTGCGTCTTGTACTCATGAAGGCAGTAGAGACATTGCGAATGCTCGTCCTCCTTGAAAACGTTCTGTAATCCGCATCCAGGGCAGCACCCGAACAGCTTGGATCCGGGCCTCGAGCTTCCCTTGTCCTGGGCCATGTCCGTTGAGGTAGGCCGCAGATCTTCCAGAGTCCTCCAAGAAGTGTAAACCCGACGAAAACTTCACCCTTGAGGGGCGTAGAAGAATTCTGAAACAGGTCCCCGTTATCGGAAGTAGAAACGGTGGAGCTTGAGGCTCGATTAAACCGAAAAAATTAGAAAATCTCCTGAAAAAGCGTGAAAACGCAGTAAATAACACAAGAGCTAAACACGAGGACACTTGAGCGTGCAATAAAAATCTGAGGATGGCTGCCGGAGGCAGGGCTTAGGGAGAGGGCAGTCATTGGCTGGGGGCAGTATGACCCAGAGATCAGTGATTGGTTACTACTAAGAAAGAGATCAGAAACGAAACCGATACTGATTTTTTCTTTACCAAGGATTCCCAGCCTGAGGACGGGGAATATTCATGAGCATGTGAATCCATGCCAGACCCCATGCTGGAGAAATGTCCCACGACCCCACTCTCCCTACTGTATTTGGCTGTTGAGGCCAGGCCACGTGTTCGCTGTCAGAGATCTTGATCGCCGGTGAACAGCTTTGCAGCTACGACGCCGAAGGAGGAATGCAAGTAATAATATAAGTTAAGGCCGACCAAAGGCCGAATAAAGTTTTTTGTAATGTCTCTCGAGGAGCTCTGCGTATAGGCGACCAATATCTGGGCGGAAAAAAACAATCTGAGGGACCTCGACGCGTGAGGGATTGTGGGTACACTGCACGTCACTATAGGGATAGTGTTACAGACAAACCTTGTCGACGTCCCCTTTTCGACTACGAAACACAAAATACAATACTCTGCAGTGACCACTGGATGTCTGACTATGCACAGCATGTGATTCTAGGCAGATTAACAAACATCAGAAATATATATTCTTTTTAATACAAAGCTTTGGTCAGTGTTTCCTTGTACCATAGCACTGTAGTCCCAATGTGTAAACCCTGAATACTGCTCATCTCCCTCTTGGGATACATCTGACTGCTTAGCCACAGCTACCGACTAAATCTTTGTGGTGCAGACTTATATCAAAGGGGATTTATTGCTCACACCTGCAGTCCTAATCTTCTGTAGTGCTCCCTAAGGGAACTGCACAGGATTCTGCCCAACGCTTATCTGCCGATGGAAAGCGCAGCTTTGCCAGGGTCAAGATCATTCTCTTCGAGGGAGCACTCCCTCACTGGTAGGTTCGCCATAGAAGTAGTTGGTGACAGCGACCTTGTCCTTCCCATGCTGGGACCCGCAACCGCAGCGAACCCAGGGATTAACATTGTGCAGCCTGGCCTTCTTTTGGACCCCCAGGAGAGTGGCGTATTTAAAGGACCTCAACCTCTTTTCTGAGGGAGTTCGTTCCTGGCGTAGGCCAGTCCTGGGTGAAGCATGACCATGCCCTCAGTCAGAGGTCTTACCAGACTTCAACCAAGTCGCCAGCCTGCTGTAGCGGTATTTCTTCATCTTTTATTCGTAAATCTCTGGCAGACCTTGCATCCCTCATCAAGGTCCGGATGCAGGCAATACAGGCATTTATGGTGTCGATCTTCGACATACACATTCCTCAATCCACATTTCCCGCAGAGTTTAAAGAGGCATCTTAAACGAAGTAGGGCCAAGCCCAGACCTTCTCGAAATTCTATGAAAGTCTGCTACTAGTATGATCTTAGTAGATAGGTTCCCGCTGTCGGTAGTCGACCTTTGGTCAAACGATGAGATGGAAATCCGTCAAAATGTACTCACGATTTGTCCCAAAAAAACTTGAAATATGAAAAAAAATAGCTTGGAGAGCAACAAGAGTACTCCCAACACTGATGCATGCAGTAAAAATCTGAAGATGGCCCACAGGGGTGGTGCTTAGGGAGAGGACGGTCATTGGATGGGGGCAGTCAGTATGACGCAGAGGACAGTGATTGGTTTAGAGGAGAAATACAGTTTTAAAGCTAAAGTGATTAGCGCACCCAGAGATGGCCATGCCACAAGGTTTTTGTCATGATGCCTACCCCCGGAGCACCAGGCCAGGCCCAGCACCCCCGGAAGCAGGCATCATGCCCTGGGGTAAAAGCCCAGCGGCCCCTTATAGGGGCTCTTTGGACTCAGTCCTGGCGCCTTTGGCGCCAGGCTCATAAAGGGAGGTGTTTTGTGCACTTACCTGATGCAGACCATGCTGCACGCTTCAGGCCTCCCTGAGACCTGAAAGGGACACTTTTTTCATAGGGACTATTTTTTCACTCGGGCGTGGCCAGGGAAGGATACATACCTAGTTGGGGAAGGATACATACCTGGGACTTCTTTTGAGGCTATTTAAGCCACGCCCAGACAGCAGCTCATGCTTCACGTTGTTCTGCTTCCTGCAGCTTAACGCTCACCGTGTCTGCTCCTGGACTCCAGCCACGCCCGCCTCGAACCTGGAAGACCTGCAAGGAAGGAAGAGAAGAGAAAGGTGAAAACCAAGGACTATTTCAAACTTCTTACCTGCATCCGGAATCTTCTCACCAGCATCCCTGAAGAAAGACTTGCATTTAAAAGCATCGCGTTGCTCGCTGCAGCGCCACGCTTCACTCACCTGTCCTCGAGACATCTCCCGGCTCCATCGCGGCAGCCAGCATCGGACGCCACATCTCTGCACCTAGGGGAGAGAGGAAGAAACAAAAGATGAGCAGAAGGAACACAGAAGGAAAGCCTGATTAACAGCCATAATACTTACCGGCTTTTCTTCCACATTTCGGGTCGGCGCCGCCCCGTTGGCAGGTACCGTACCCCGGCCCCTATGGGGAAAGGACAAGAGACATTACTGGGGAATGATAAGGACATTTAGAGGGATCGCCCTCATCACTACTCACCTCGGCAGTTTAACCCCTTGACGCATCGCCTTCATTCTGCACCTGAAATAAAGGACAGATCACAGGTTAGAAAGACAACATAAAGGGGGCCTCACTTGAACTTTGAACTTTCATACTTACGGTGCATCGCTCAGGAAAGTCAAGTGGATTTTGCCAGCGCCATTCTGAAAACCAGTGAAGTAACTGGACGAACGCGCGCCCCTGCACCAGAAGCAGGATGGAGAGTTCATCCTTCCAAACCATAACGTGAGCTTAAACCGGGGTTTGGAGAAAGTTAGAGAGGAACGAAAGGAAAAGGGGGGAGCTAGCACACTATTCTGCAGACTGTTAATCCCCTTTCTCATCTGCAGAAGGATATTCCTACGGGCCAGGCAAGCACGATTTGGAGGTCCTGTCCAATCGGTGTTCCGGGTCCTGCGCATCACGCTAGAAGAGGCCACAGCAATCCAGACTAGACCAGCGCCCCCGTGGGAACCAGGTGAGCGTTACAGTTTTCTGCTTATTCTTTGGCCATTTTGTAGCTCAACATTCTTCCAGCCCTCTTGGGTCAGGAAATCCCATGTATGGTATTGCACTTTCCAGGGAAAGCTACTGCTTTTGTGAGCTAGGGACCTCTATTGACAGTTTAGCCTTCCCACGGCCCACATTAGCACAAAAGGCGAAGGAGGTAGTAGCTCTCTTAACTGTCACTGTTTTACCCTTATGATTGCGTTTTATTTTGGTTCGTAGGAATACGAGTGCTGAGTGGGACAATTTACCCTCGACTCACTCATCCTTGTACTCCTGCGGAGCAGAATCCAATTAGTCATAGGAACAATCTGAGATATCTTGCTCTAATAAATGTAAGGCCCTTCAGATGGCACATCAGTCCCATCTTGGATGAGGAAGCCTATATGGACACATCCGGGGAAAAAAGTCAGTAAAGTTGACCCAGAAAATACAAAAGGTTCAGGGCCACTTGCCAGAGGAAGGATTTATGACTTTCAACCTCTTAATATGCATATTCCTGGCCTGTTGGGGATTGGCTCTCCCACTTAAGGGAGGCCAACAATATTCTTCCCATACCACAGCAAACAAACTTGTAATCTGATACTCCTTGAAATGATTACCACTAAGCTTAACAATGGACATGCATGAGCATTTGATAACAACACCACTTTCGACTGATCTGGGCTTGGCACTAGGCCTTTGTCTCTCTGGCTGGTAGGGCTAAGAGGCCCCTTAATAGATTTTGCAGCAAGGCAAGCCATTTGAGGGAGAATAATTGACAACGTATCCAGACTTCGAAAGAAAATGTTGTTCACACCCCACTCCACTACTCTATTACACATACACATTCACGCTGATGACTCTTACCTGACTGAGCTAGACGGTCCTTGGCATTGTGGCAGTGCAATTGTTCTATCCGACTACACAGTGATGTCACCTTTGTGTGCAACCTCTCCAACTCGTATCCTGAACAACCCTGCATAAAATACACAATAGTCAGTCATTCTTCTTGTCCCTGTGCATGGTGTACTATTCCGTTTGTGCAGTTTAGTAGGTACACGATGTAGCCAAACGAGAGCGATCTGCTCTTGAAATTCAAGACACCAGTAACATTTTTTACAGGAGAGGAAAAGTAAAGTCCATTTTTGTGTAATACATATGCCCAGCTGCACAGTAGACAATCAAGATGGTACAAGTTACTTACCTGTAATTCTTGTTCGAGGGGATTGTGTCCTCCGACGTATTCCACATCTATGACAGTAATCACCACAGCTGTGCTTCTTCAGAAAATATTTCGGCGTCCTACGTCGAGGACGTTGATACGCTGTCCCTCGAGAGCCGATGTCACCGTATGTTATATGTAGTCCGCACGATGCCCGTAGCCTCAGTTCTGTTTATTCCAGGAACGTGTTCGCTTCGGAATATCGGCGTGCCTCGGTTCTTCTCCCGTTTATCGGTTCTTCGAACTTGGTTGTTTGCGAAATATGTCTTCGTCTTCTACCCCGCGGTCGTGTTTCAAGAAGTGCCAGGACTGCGGTTCTAAGAGGTCGCTTACGGACCCGCACAATGTCTGCCTGTGGTGCCTCGGCGAGAGCCACGCCACCGCAATGAATGCCAGTCTTTGATATTGAAGGCCTTGCGGGAGCGGAAGAAGTTATCTGTAGGTAGGGTTTCCAAACCCCGTAAGCCAAAATCCGCAGGGCTTTCGACCGACGATTCGAGGGGCGATTCTATGCGTCAGCCTAAGTCCAGGGGGTCTCGGTCCCAGAGTGGTTCCCGCCATTCCTCTGCCTCTTCTAGGCACTCTCGGAAGCACCGTCACCGGTTGCCTTCCCCGTCCCTTCCTCGTCCGAGGACTCTGCCAGACGGTGGGTAGCTTGTCCCAACAAGCATTCATCTCCGGCGGAATGTGTCGCATTTTGCAAGGCGATGGCGATTTTTGAATTGCAGGGCTCCGTTCCGTCCGCGCCTTCGAGAGAAGCCGGCAAGGAACGCCCTAGGGCCACTGCTCGCATGCCTTCGGGCGGTCGGCGCGATCATCTAGCCGTGCCCACTCCAGGTCCCTGTCCTAGACGCCCTTGAGACCGTTGGAGCCTGTGAAGCCTTCTAAGAAGGCATCGACGCCATGTCCATCGAGGGACTCTCTCGAGGCTCCGATACTGATGAAGTCATCAACACCATTGGCGCTGAGGCCGTTGAAGGACGCGCTCGGGGCTCCGGCCTCGAAGCTGTTGTCAAAGTCATCGGCGCCTCGCTCGAAGTCGATTCTGTCGACGCCCTCGATGTCTTTTGTGGAGGCTTTAGCGGAGGTACCCTGGAGGACGGTGGAAACTCAGAGGAAGGCCCTGAGTAAATCAGTGAGGCCTGTGTTTCAGCCTTTTTCTGTGCCCTCATCCAGGGATTTATTCCAGCCTTTGGATTATATCTCAGAGGTGGATGAAGGGTCAGATGTTGAGGGGTTTGTTCCTCGTGAGGTTCATGACGAACTGTTCTCTGATCATAGCCAGATGGAATAACTACATCAATCTGGACACCTCCCCGGAGGTGGAGTTTGGCAGGCCAGAGCCTGGTACACACGCTGAGTCTTCCTACAGGCGTCTCATGTCGAGGGTGACGGAGTACTTGGGGTGGTCTGCTCCATCTGTGGATTTTCTGGAGGATGACCTGACAGATATATTGGACCAAGGTCCAGCCACTGACCCGGTGCTGCCATTTCTTATGGCCTTACAAAGATAGGGCGGCGGCGGCTTGGACTGCTCCGGAGATTCTCCCAGCAGTGAATAAGTCGTTGCCGAAAAAATACTGTCCAGCCAGTGGTGACCCCTGCTACTTGTCTACGCACCCCACTCCGGAGAGTTTGGTGGTGCAGGCGGCTACAGCCCCAGCAAAGCGGGCTGCGTACCCTACCATCCCGCCGGATAGGGACAACAAGCGCTTTGACGGTTGGGCGAAGAAAGTATTTTCATCTGGGGGAATGGCTTTAAAGGCAGCCAACTCCGTTTGTGCCTTGGCAAGATTCACTCACACTCTGTGGAACTGTGCATCTTTGGCGGCTGAACATATTCCAGAAGGGGAGGAACAGGATGGTTTTCTTGCCCTCGTTCAGAATGGCAAGGATGCCATGTGTGAATCCGTTCAGTCGGGTCTGGACGTGGCAGACTGTCAGCCAGTCCATGGCGGCGAGCACCGTGATGCGCAGGTTTGCGTGGTTGCGGAAGTCAGGGTTTGCTCCTGATGTACAGTCCCGGCTTCTCAACATGCCCTTTGATGGTGAACATCTTTTTGGCAGCAAGGCTGACGAGAGCCTTGAGAGGTTGCAGACCTCCAAAGCTGCAGCAAAGTTGTTGAGTGCTGCAGTACACCAACCTCCGCCTTTTCGTCCTAGGGGACAGCAACGGAGGGGAGGTTCCATTCGATACTACTCTTCCTTTGGTCGATCGAGGGGAGCCACCAGTCAAACAGGCCAAAGTAGGAGTACCAGAGATGGAAAACAAGGTACTCGAGGTGCCAAAGCTGCTCGGGCAGTTGCCTCTTTGTCCTCAGGCACTGACGCAGCTGCTTCAGCTCAGTCATGAGGCCATGTCCCATGGTTTGCGGTTGGGGGGGGGGAAGGCTGGCGCAGCATCTTGTAGAATGGCGTGCCATTACTTCAGATGTGTGGGTTCTGGAGATCATAGCCCAAGGCTACTGTCTTCCTTTCCGGCAGAGGCCTCACGGCAATCTACCGGGGAAGCTCTCTTTGAAGAGTCCAGATCCGCTCCTTGCGCAGGAAATCAAATTCCTGCTGGAGAAAGGCACCAAAGTACTGGTGCCTGTAGCGGAGAAGAACAAGGGATGGTATCCCCCATATTTTTTGATCCCGAAAAAGAGAGGTCTTCACGAAGCTAATGGTGGTGGCAGAGTTTCTCAGGAAAGGAGGGATTCATGTCTACCCCCTACCTGGATGATTGATCAGGGCACGCTCTCCCGAGCAAGTCCTGGATCATCTGTCAGTCACCTGCCACTCATTTCACAGGCTGGGCTTCTCCCTCAACTTAAAGTCGTCCCACTTGACACCAACCCAGCGGCTCCAGTACATCGGAGCAGTGCTCGACATCCCTGGGGCTGTGTTCGCCTCCCCAGGTGAGGGCTCATCACATTCTGCAGATGGTGCACAAGTTTCAATATGCCCAGGTGCTCCCGGCGTTAGAGTTCTTGAGGTTGCTTGGCCTCATGGCATTCTGCATTCTCCTGGTGCCAGAGGCCAGGCTGCGGATGAGATCTCTGCAGTGAGCTCTCAATATGCAGTCGTCCCAAGTCTCCGGCAGGATGTCTGATCCCTTTCAGGTGCCGCCCTTGGTCGCCCAGGATCTTCTGTGATGGGCCGCCGAAAGCAATCTGATGAAGGGGGCTCCATTTTGGCTACCCCGGCCAGAGGTAATGATTGTGACGGACGCATCCTTCATGGGATGGGGAGCTCATGCCAACGAGTTGACAGTCAGCGGTCGTTGGTGTGTCGGAGTCCAGACTCCATATCAATCTGTTGGAGCTGAGGGCCGTCAGGTTAGCCCTGAAGGCTTTTCTGCCGTCTGTGCGGGGGAAGAATGTCCTCATTCTGATGGACAATACAATGGCCATGCACTACCTCAACAAAAAGGGGGGTGGGGGCAGGGTCTCTCCCACTGTGCATAGAGGCGATGCAGCTCTGGTTCTGAGCCATCCAGCAGGAAATTGCGATCTCGGCAGTTCATCTGGCCGGGGACGAAAACTAGGCGGCGGACACTGAGCAGGCAGAGCACGGTCTCCCAAAAGTGGGAGCTGGCTCAGGAAGTTCTTTTGGAGATCTTCACCCTGTGAGGGACCCCACAAGTGGATCTCTTTGCCACCAGTGTCAACCGAAAGTGTGAAAGATTCTGCTTGCGGGAATTTCCTCCAAGAGGAGCCTTAGGAGACGCGTTCGTAGTGGAGTGGTCCTTCCCACTGCTGTACGCGTTTCTTCCAGTCCCCGTCATCCCGCAAGTGTTGCGGAGGTTACCGAGGTTCGGTTCCCGAATGATCCTCATTGCTCTGGCATGGGCAAGGAGCGCGTGGTATCCCGACCTTCTCGACATGTCCATCTGCCCTCCACACCGTATTCCCTATCGAGGCGATCTGCTCTCACGGGAGGGGGGTCGATTTCTCCATCCAGAGGTCAAGTCTCAGCCTTCATGCTTGGTATCTGAAAGATTGAGGTATAAGGATTGGGACCTCCCTGAAGACGTGATGGAGGTGTTGCTTTCGGCAAGAAGGCCCGCAACAAATTCCCTGTACCGTTGCCGTTGGAGAAAGTTCTGCGACTAGTGCAGGGTAAAGAATGTGGATTCTTTTTCATGTGCCATTCCGATGGTTTTTTCTTTTTTGCTTTTAGTTTCTAAAAAGGCTAACTAATGTGTTTCCACAGTCACCTTTCCAGGTGCCGGGATGGGATTTGAACTTAGTTCTAAAGTTCCTAGTGGGATCCCCATTTGAGCCCTTACATTCTTGTCCGTTGAGATGGTTGTCTTTTAAGACTGTATTTTTAGTTGCGGTTATTTCCGCTCGCAGAGTGAGTGAGTGAGTTGCAGGCACTATCCGCCAAGCTACCTTTCACGGTGTTACATAAAGACAGGGTTGTCCTTAGGGTTCGTCCTTTTCTTCCCAAGGTTGTGTCGGAATTTCATTTGAGTCAGAAGGTAATTCGTCCAGCGTTCTATTCTCCTCTGCATCCTGGTAAGGAAGAGGAGAAGCTCCATAGGTTGGATCCTAGGAGATCTTTAAGTTTCTACATCTCACGCATATCCCGGGTCAGAGTGGATGATCAGCTATTTGTAAGATATGCTGGAAGGCGTTTAGGTCAAGCTGTTTCTAAGCAGACCATGTCCCAATGGATCATCTTGACAATCTCTGAATGCTACCGTCTGGTGGGTAAGGACCCTCCGGTAGGCTTACGGGCCCATTCTACTAGGGATGTGGCTGCCTCTTCTGCTCTGCAGAGGGGTGTTCCCATTCGTTATATCTGTGAAGCAGCCACATTGGCCTCTGTCCATACTTTTGTAAAACACTACTCCCTGGATTCTATGCATGGGCAAGATTTAGCCTTTGGTAAGCAGGTCCTCTATTCTGCAATTTGATTGGGCATTCTAAATTCTACATTCTTTTCCCACCTCCATATGTTGGTACTGCTTTGGGGGTCTGTCATAGATGTGGAATACGTCGGAGGACACAATCCCCTCGAAGAACAAGTTACTTTCGTACCTGGTAATGTTCTTTCGGTAGGATGTTCCACCGACGTATTCCACATCGCACCCTCGCAGCCTGCCCCTCTACAGAATTTCTTATGCGATTGCAGCTTACGTTTCCACAAGGCTTTCGGTAGTCATATTGGCAGAAGATTGGTGGCACACGTTCTGGAAAAAAACTACAACTTAGGCTACGGGCATTGTGCGTCCTACATATAACATCCGTTGACGTCGGCTCTTGACGGAGGCCCTCGAGGGACAGCGTAGCACGGCTGTGGTGATTACTGTCAGATGTGGAATACGGAGGAACATCCAATTGAAAGACGTTACCAGGTAAGAAAGTAACTTGTTCTTCTCACAGCATGGGTCTTGCATGGATTCACATGCTCATCAATATTCCCCTTCGCCAGGCTGGGAATCCTCAGTAAAAAGGAAGCAGTTTAGCGTTAAACTAAAAACTGCTTGTCTCCTCTATAGCCTATCAGTGTCGTTTGTGTTATACTGCTCCCAGCCAATGACACTCTACCTTCTAAGCTCCGCCATCTTCAGATTTGGTACCACACGTAAAGTGGCAGTATGAACCAAGAAGAGCCAGAGAGGGGAAGGAGGGAGGGTTTGCATGGCAAACCATGCAAGACCCATAAAGGAGGGCAAGGAACAAGTTACTTACCTGTAACTGTTGTTCTCCAGCATGGGTCTGGCATGGATTCACATGCTCATGAATATTCCCCGTTGTCAGGCTGGGAATCCTCGGTAAAGAAAAAACCAGTATCAGTTTCGTTTCTGATCTGTCTTTCGTAGTAATAACCAATCACTGGTCTCTGCGTCATACTGACCACAGCCAATGACTGCCCTCTACCTAAGCACCGCCTCTGGCAGCCATCTTCAGATTTGGAAGCACGTGAAGTGGCAGTATGACCAAGTGAAGAGCCGCAGAGGGGTAGGCGGGAGGGTTCGCATGTGAATCCATGCCAGACCCATGCTGGAGAACAACAGTTACAGGTAAGTAACTTGTTCCTTCTCCAGCATGGGGTCTGGCATGGATTCACATGCTCATGAATAAAGAATACATAGCAGTACACACATGCACAACCACGGGAGGTGGCAAAGGCTCAACATTAAGCATCACATCAACTCAACATTAAGCATCTTACCTCCTCACCAGGCTCACCTCAGGCGAACAGGTTGCGCAGCACTGCTTGGCCGACCCTGGACTCCTCCCTGGAATCCCGGTCGACGCAGTAGAATTTCGTGAAGGTGTGCGTCGACCTCCACGTAGCAGCCCTGCATATGTCCAGCAGGGGCACACCAGATAGGAACGCCGTGGTAGCTGCGATCGCTCTGGTGGAATGGGCTCTCGGACGGCCAGGCAGCGGTCGGTTTGCCAACCGGTGACAGTACATGATACAGCCGGAGAGCCATCTGGAGATGGAAGCCTTCGAGAGAGCCTTCCCCTGATTGACAGGTCCAAAGTTCACAAAGAGTTGTGACGTCTTCCGAAACCCCTTCGTGCGGTCCACGTAGAACTTCAGCGCTCTAGCTACATCCAGCGAGTGCAAAGTCCTCTCAGCCGGCGACGAAGGCGACGGGAAGAACACAGGTAACACCAAGGGTTCGTTGAGATGGAAGTCCGACGGTACCTTGGGCATGAAGGAGGGGTGCGTCCTGAGCACTACCCTCGTGTCGTGGAAAGTCAAGTACGGGGCCTTGCAGGAAAGGGCCTGGATCTCTCCCACTCGTCGTGCGGAGGTGATGGCCACAAGAAAAGCTGTTTTCCACGATAGAAACTTCAACGGGGCCGAGTGCAGAGGCTCGAACGGAGGTCCCATGAGCTTGGTCAGCACCACGTTGAGCTCCCACGCTGGGGCCGGAGCCTTCACCGGCGGGAACGATCTGAACAGTCCCTTCATGAACTCTTTCACCAGACGATGAGACCACAAGGACGTCCGCCCCGTGGTTCTGGTGTATCGGGAGATCGCAGCAAGATGAATCTTGATGGACGCGTGTGCCAAACCAGCTTTGGCCAGCGTCAGCAGGTACGGCAGTACTTGGGGAGCCGTAATCCGTAGAGGGTTAATCTTCTGTGCGTGGCACCAGACAGAGAACCTCTTCCATTTGTGTCCGTAGCATTTAAGAGTCGAGGACGCCCTGGCCTTTGCAAGAACCTCTCTGCAATCGGCCGGTATGTCGTATCCTCCAAACTCTAGCGCTGCAGGAGCCAGGCCTGCAAGTTCAGCGACTTCGGGTCGTGGTGGAGGATGGCGCCTCCTTCCCTGGAGAGTAGATCCGCGTCCGCCGGCAGCTTGATCGGCGGGGACGCTGACAAGTCCAGAAGGTCCGGGAACCATATCTGCCTCGGCCACGCAGGTGCGACGAGGATCATCCTGCACCGTGACCTCTTGAGCTGGTTGACGAGCCGGATTAGCAGAGGCAAGGGAGGGAACGCGTAGAGGAACAGGCCCTCCCAGGGGAACGAGAAAGCATCGCCCATGCTCCTCGTCTGGGGAAACCTGCTGGCGAACCTCCGGCACTTGGTGTTCGTCGCCGTCGCGAACAGGTCGATCTGGGGTGTGCCCCACCGTCGGAAGAGGCGATCCACCAGATCCTGCCGTAGTTCCCACTCGTGGCACGAGCGCAGCTCCCTGCTGAGTGAGTCGGCGATGGTGTTTTTTATCCCTGCCAGATGAAACGGCACCAGAAAAATCCCTTGGGCGACGGCCCAATGCCACAGGTCCTGCGCCTCCTTGGACAGCGCTGGGGACCTGGTTCCGCCCTGTTTCCTGATGTAAAACATGGTGGTGGTGTTGTCGGTGAAGATCCTCACCACCTTGCCCTTGAGGGACGGAAGGAAGGACCTGAGGGCCCAAAACACTGCACGGAGCTCCAGGACGTTGATATGCAGGGACTTCTCCGTCGGGAGCCAGAGTCCTCGCGTGCAGATTTTCGGTGTGCGCTCCCCACCCTTCCAGGGAGGCATCCGTGGTCACAGTCTCCTGGTGGGCTGGGGTCTGGAAGTCCATGCCCGCCGTCAGATGCGCGTGGGTGCCCCACCACCGTATCGCTCGTCGGAAACTCTCGTCGAGCTTGATCCTTTCCTCGAAGCTGCCCCTCGTCTGGATCCAGCGCGCATCCAGGAATTCTTGCAACGGGCGCATCCGGAGCCTGCACATGGGAATGAGGTAGATGCAGGAAGACATCATCCCGAGGAGGGACTTGATGGATCTCACTTTGGCCGCGTCGGCCACCAACATCCGTTGCACCTTGCCCAAGATGGTCCTGGTCCTCTCCTCCGACGGGGAGGCCAGAAGGGACACTGTGTCGAGCCTCGCTCCCAGAAACAGTGCGACTTGCGCGGGCACCAGGTGGGATTTGGCGTAGTTCACGGAGAATCCCAGGTCCGTGAGGAGTTGGACGGTCCTTGCCGTGTGGACCACGGCGAGCTCCTTCGTCTTGGCGCGGATGAGCCAGTCGTCCAGGTAGGGGTAGACGTGAATCCCCTCGCGGCGCAGCTGCGCCGCCACCGGTGCGAGGCACTTGGTGAATAACCTGGGTGCCGACCGTAGTCCGAAGGGAAGGGCTTTGAACTGGTAATGACGCCCTTGGACCACGAACCTGAGGAATTTTCGGTGCCCCTTTAGGATGGGAATGTGGAAGTAGGCATCCTCCAAATCCAACGACGATAGGAAGTCTCCTTCCTCCAGTTGACCCAGGACGTGCTGGAGGGTGACCATCCGGAACTTCTGCGCCTTGATGAACTTGTTCAGCCGTCGCAGGTCCAGGATGGGGCGCCATCCTCCCGTCTTCTTCTTCACGAGGAAGTATCGCGAGTAGACTCCGGAGCCCCGAAGCCTCTTTGGGACGAGTTCGATGGCGCCCTTTCTGAGCATCGCCTTTACCTCCAGGAGAAGTTGAGGGACGTGAAGTTCTTTCCTGGCCACGGGGGGGACGCGCGGGCACCTTCTTTGAAACTCGAGCGCGTGGCCCCGGGCCAGGGCGTCCAGCACCCAACGGTCGGTGGAGATGGACTCCCACACGCTGACGAAGCCCGCCAGCCGGCCTCCCACCGGGGTGCTTCGGTGGGGGCCCGACCCCACGGCCGGTTCAATCCTGCTTGGACGCGGCCTTGCCGCCTTGACCTCCTTGGCGACGACGGCGGGGTCCGCTAGACTTGCCTCGTCCTCTGTAGGCCTCTTGCGACGACGAGCGGGCCGCTTGACGGTAGGAAGCGAAACCGCCGCCGGAACCTTTGGAGGCGCCCTTGCCTCCGCCGCTCCGAAAGGGCGTCCGTCGTTGCTGCAGGACTCCAAGGGCCCGGGCCGTCTCAGTATCCGCCTTGATGGCCTGAAGGGAATCGTCCACTGTCTTCCCAAACAGGTTGTTCCCGTCGAAGGGCATGTCCAGGACTCTGGTCTGGACGTCCTGCCGAAAGTCCGTAGCTTTGAGCCATCCACGACGTCGAAGGCAAACGCCGTTGCCCAGCTGGCGGAACCCAGTGTCGGCGATGTCCGTCGCCACGGTGATGGCGTGGTCCGAAGCCACTTCACCTTCCTGGAGGATCTCAAGGGCCTCCGCCCTCTTGTCGTCCGGCAGAAAATCCAGCAGGGGAGCCATCTTGTACCAGAGCTCCCTGTCGTAGCGGGCCACGATAGCCAAGGCGTTGGCCGCTTTAATCGTCGTCGCTGCCGACGAGATGACTCTACGTCCCATAGCATCCAATTTCTTTCCCTCGCCGTCCGGCGGGGAAGTCGATGTGGAGGCCGCACCCCCCCCACTTTCTTCCTGGCTGCCGCGGAGACGACGGAGTCCGGGGTAGGCTGCGCCCAGAGGCATAGGGGGGCCGTGTCCGGGACCCGGTACTTTTTCTCGTACCGGTCTCTTCTAGCTGGCGTAGTGGAAGGGTTCTTGAGGAGGGAAAGGCCCTCATCCCAAATGTCGTCCAACAGAGGCACTGCGAGGACCGTCTTCCTCTTGGCCTCGCGCCGCTGATAAAGGAAGCCTTCCTTTTTCTTCTCCTCAGGGCAGAGTTGGAAAAACTCGGAAGCCCTGGAGATCATGGAGTGGAAAGATCCGATCTCGTCGGGCGGAGAAGCCCTGGTGGGGGGCGATGACGGAAAATCCTCGTCGTATGCCTCGTCGTCCGTACCCGTCGCTGCCGTGTCAGTCCCCGTATCATCCCCTCGGGTGGACGGGGAGGAGGGCTGGACGGGGCGCGACGGTTGAAAAGGAGGTGGAGGATGGATCCTTCTTTTCTTGGTAGGGGGAACACCAGAAGGTCCCGGTTCTGGATCCCCCGACGGGAGAGGTTCCTCCGTCGGTAACGGTAGCCTCGTCCTTATCTCGGTGCATAAGGACTGTATGGCCAACAAAATGGCCGCCGAGTTGTCTCGCGGCGCTGGCAGAGGGGAATCCGACGGGCGAGCGGGGGCCCCGTCGGTATCCTCGACGATGTCGTCGTCGTCACCCGCGTCGGGGTCCATTCCGACGGGCTGGCCTTGTTCCACGCCTAGGCCGTGGCTTAAGACCTCGATCAGCTCCTCTTCTGAGGTTGAGGCCGAATCTACGACGACGCCCTGCCCCCCCTTCTTCCCCACGGAGGGTTTCACGGGGGTCCTATCGATGGGCACAAAAGAAGACTCCCTCCGAGGAGGCAGGGAGATTCTGGGCCCTGAGGTCGCCACCACTGGCGCAGCCTCCACAGGCTGAGCCAGGGCCGCCGCGACCGTTTCGATAGAGGGCTTGGTCGGATGGATCAAGGCCTTCACCACCTTAGGTGCGCTCACCGCCTTATCCTTGAGGGAGGGGGCACTGCCACGCTCCTCCTCTGCCTTAGAGCTCGACCGGGGCCTCTCCAGGAGCTTCGCCGGGTGCTCGGCCTTCCTCTTACCCGACCCAGAGCGTTGGCTCGTGGTTGATGGTGCCGGGAAGGGTGCGCCCTGCCTGACGCCCGTAGAGCCCGACCGTTCGGCGCTCCCGGTGCCAGCGGACTCGCGGTGCTTGGCCTTATGTTGGGCCCCCGTCGCCGGGGCGCCCTCAAAGGTCTTAGAAGACCGCTCGGATTTCTTCTTCTTCTCGCCAGACGGGCTCTTACCCTCCAGCCAGTTGGCGAGACGTTGATGACGGTCCTTCATGGTCCGTTCCGACATGTTGCCGCAAAACGCACAGTCCTTCTCCACGTGCGTTTTGTCCTCATGAAGGCAGTAAAGGCAGAAAGAGTGTTCGTCTTCCTTAAAGACGTTCTGCAGCTGGCATCCAGGGCAGACCCTGAACAGCTTTCCGGGCGTCGAGCTTCCCTTCTCCTGGGCCATCTCCGAGACCGGGCCTGAGAAGCTTCTGGAGTCCTCCGAAGTGTAGCTCGACGAAATCTTCACCCTTGAGGGGCACAGACGAATCCGACACGGGTCCCCGCTGATCGGATGTAGGATCGGTGGAGCTTGAGGCTCTTTTGACCGAAAGAATTGAAGTTTTTTGTGAAAAAGCGCGAAAAATAGCACTAACGCTCGAGAGCAATAGCACGAGGATCCCAACACATGAACGTGCGGTAAAAATCTGAAGATGGCTGCCAGAGGCGGTGCTTAGGTAGAGGGCAGTCATTGGCTGTGGTCAGTATGACGCAGAGACCAGTGATTGGTTATTACTACGAAAGACAGATCAGAAACGAAACTGATACTGGTTTTTTCTTTACCGAGGATTCCCAGCCTGACGACGGGGAATATTCATGAGCATGTGAATCCATGCCAGACCCCATGCTGGAGAAGAGATATTTTATTGTTTTTTTATAACGCGCCTAATACCATACCAGAGTTCGGTCTCTAAGCGCGGATCCAGAATTTGAACCTCTGTTGCTCTGCGTGGTCTTGCTTCCAAGACCAGTGCGTTGCCACTGTGCTATCCACCATTCACAAGTCACATCTGAAGTGCGTATGAAGTGTGGTGTTGTGGTGTCTCCGTGCTATACCCATGCTTTGATCTATAACCTTCCTGAACTCCTTGTAAGGAGAAGAGGAAGGTTTAACTGTGCGCTGTGTGCCTGGACTTCAAAGATCAAAGTAAATATTTATTGGACACTATTCAAACTTTACTTGATTGGCCACGGACTCCGCCAGCTGGCTGATAAGCAGTGGGCTGGCTGATAAGCAGTGGGCTGGCTGATAAGCAGTGGGCTGGCTGATAAGCAGTGGGCTGGCTGATAAGCAGTGGGCTGGCTGGTTAACAGTGGCAGGGTTTCTCATCTACGCGTTAGTGTAATTTCAACGTTATACGCATAAGCCATTTGTTTTTAGGAGTTGAATTTGACGCCCGTTTTCTTTTTCCCCACAGATACATTGCGTGATTTGTCCAGCCCTCCCGAATTCACTAAAACTCCAGTGCACGCGCATCTGAAATGCGTACGAAGTGTGGTGTGTTGGTGTTTGGGTGTGCGGTGAGCCATATTCTATATGCTTATATTTCCGTAAGTATAAAAATCACTTGATTATATAACATACATTCACCCGCAAACTAATGGCGAGCAGATTGAGGAGTGGTCAGGGTACATGTAATGCCCTTGTACATCCCGCCTCATTTAGCTTCCCATGTAGCGGGGATACTCCAATGTAATGTCAAATTGACGACACAACTATGAGTGTGGTAATAGCAGTTACCCATACGGAGGGTAATACTCCTGTCCCTTTTGTGGACGATAGTAGTTCTCCTAATAATTCTGCAAAAGCCCTGAACAAAAATGTCTCTGACAATTATATAGGTGGATGTGTTCCAGATAATGTCTGATACTATCGTACATTCCGTACACTCTACAACTACTTCTACAAAGAACCCAGCGGATAGATGCACAATACCTTCCTTGAAGGGTTTGCAACAGATTATATTGCGTTCACAAAACTAGCCTGTGAGTTTGACCTAAAGGAAATGGCTGATCTCGATAAGATCTGTGAATCTATTGGCATGCTTACCCCGTTGATTCCCCGGCAGAGAACAATTTGGAATTCCCAAGATGAGAATGATGGCTGTAAGGCCATTGGAGAATGTGATAGTGTGTGTGAGGCGATGGGTCATCCTAATATGTTAAAACCAGTGCTGTTTAGGAACAACACGAATATTCCCAAGTTCAAAGAGCATATTGAACAGTATAATTCTAATGAGGGAGACATCATACCATCACCCTCCTCTGATTTCCTTGCTGGCCTCGGAATTTTTTTATGTGGAGGGCGCTGTGCGTCGACGTCCGCCGAGTCGATGTCCCTCGACGGCCACCGTATCGGCGCCAACGTCATCATGCCCATTAACAGCCACGCGCTGCGTCCGTTCCTCAGTTTCGCTTTGTAGCATAAGAAAAGTGATGCCTGAATTGGTTATTGACCTTGAAGGAGCGTAAGCTGCAACCACAAGGGAAGTATCACTGCGGGGATGGATGGGAATATGTCGGAGGAACATCCCGTCGAAAGAACGTTACCAGGTAAGAAGTAACTTGTTCTTCGAAGGGATTGTGTCCTCCAACGTATTCCTTATCTTTGATAGACTCCCATAGCAGTGGCATGTAATTGGAGGTCGGAGTGAGAATGTTATGTATCCCTTTAGGGATGGATCGAATGTAATACGGCCTTGCCAAACCTGGTCTCTTGAGTAGTGGAGGAATCCAGATTGTAAAATTTTGTGAATGTATGTGCGGACGACCACGTGGCAGCCGCACATATTCTCGGACCGGTACCCCTCTCTGGAGAGCCTTAGAGGCTGCGATACCCCTGGTTGAATGAGCCTTGAGATTTTGGGGTGGCTCTTTCCCTGCCAGTTTGCAACATTCCAGAATGGCCAAAATAATCCACCTGGAGATGGTTTGTTTTGTTATGGTTAGTCCCAACTTGTGACCCGAGTATCCTACAAACAGTTGGTCTGCTTGCCTGATCCTAGCCATTCTGCTGATGTAAAAGCTGAGAGCTCGCCTTGGGTCCAGCCTATGTAGCCTTTCCTCCTCTTTCCCCGGATGGGGAGGAGGGTACAACAAAGGTAAGGTCATTTTCTGAGTAATATGAAATTCAGAAACCACCTTTGGGAGGAAATTAGGCTTCACCTGTAGGACCACTTTGTCCTTGAGGAAGATTGTATGTGGGGGTTTACAGGAGAGAGCTTGTAGCTCGCTCACCCTCCTAGCAGATGTTAGTGCTACCAATAGGACAGTTTTAAGCGTGAGAAATCTCGGCGCACAAGAGTGCAGTGGTTCGAATGGAGTGCCCATTAGGAAGTTTAAGACTAAATTTAAGTCCCACAAGGAAACCTGGAATGGTTTTGGAGGATGAACATTAGTTAATCCCTTGAGAAATTGTACCACTAGAGGAAGTTTGAAATACAATGGTTCCTCCGCAGTGCGTTTGAAGATAGAAAGCGCTGCGAGATAGCCTTTTACAGTGCCCACTTGAAGGCCTGAATTTGCCAAGTAGAGTAGAAACGATAACACCGTTGGTGTACCACATGAAAAAGGGTCGATATTCTCTTCCCTACACCAGCTGCAAAATTTGTTCCAATGGCAGCGGTATAAAGACTTTGTTGCTGGCCTTCTGGCCGAAAGCAACACCTCCATGACGTCATCAGGGAGATCTCAATCCTTGTACCTCACCCTTTCAGAAGCCAAGAGTGAAGGTTGAGGGTTCTGGTGTCTGGATGGAGAACCTGACCTCCCTTCTGCGAGAGAAGATTCTCTGAGTGGAAGACGGATTGGAGGACAGATGGCCATATCTAGAAGGTCGGGTACCACGTTCTCCTGGCCCAATCCGGGGCAATTAGGATCATGGTTTTCCGGAATCTTCTCAACAACCTGATCATTTGAGGAATAACAGGGACTGGTGGGAACGCGTAAAGGAGTGGAAACTCCCAGTCCACTATGAACTCGTCTCCTAGAGCTCCTCTCGGGGGAAATTCCCTTGAACAGACCAGATTGCACTTCCTGTTGGTGCTTGGGGCGAACAGATCCACCTGAGGGGTTCCCCAAAGGGCGAAGATCTCTTGAAGGACTTCCTGAGCTAGCTCCCACTCGTGGGAGACTGTGCTCTGCCTGCTCAGAGCGTCCGCTGTCAAGTTCTTCTCTCCGGCTAGGTGGACTGCCGATAGAGAGATTCCTTCTTGGATTGCCCAAAACCAGAGCTGCATCGCCTCTCTGCACAGTGGCAGTGATCCTACGCCTCCTCTTTTGTTGAGGTAGTGCATGACCACCGTGTTGTCCGTCATTATCAGGACATTTCTCCCCTGTACTGATGGCAGAAAAGCTTTCAGCGCTAGTCTGAATGCTCTCAGCTCCAATAGGTTGATGTGTAGTCTGGACTCCGATGGAGACCAACGACCGCTGATGGTCAAATCGTTGGCATGGGCTCCCCACCCCGTGAGTGAGGCATCTGTGACTACTGTTATCTCCGGCCATGGTTGCCAAAACAGTTCTCCTTTCAAGATGTTCTCTGGATAGGCCCACCATTGAAGGTCACGGGCTACCTTGTCCGGAATCCGGAGGAGATCTGTCATTCTCCCTGGGAATTGCGACCACTGACTTCTCAGTGCCCACTGAAGAGATCTCATTCTCAGACGAGCCTCTGGCACAAGGAAGATGCAGGATGTCATGAGGCCTAGCAACCTCAAAAAGTCGAAGGCTGGGAGACGTTGGGCATTTTGAAACTTGGTGACCATCTGTAGAATATCTTGAGCCCTCACCTCTGGTGGCGAGGCTTTTCCCAGGGAAGTGTCCAGGACCACTCCAATGAACTGGAGTCTCTGTGATGGTATCATTTGTGACTTCTTTAAATTGAGGGAGAAGCCCAGTTTGTGAAGGAAGTGGCAGACATAATCTAGCTGGGCCTGTTTCGAAGATAAAGCCCTGATCAGCCAATCGTCCAGGTAGGGGTGGACGTGGATCCCTTCCCTCCTTAGACTCGCCACCACTACAGACATCAGCTTGGTGAAGACCCTCGGGGCGGAGGTCAGCCCCAATGGCAGAACTTGAAATTGATAATGAGTCGCCAATTGCGAGCCTCAGGTATTTCCTGTGTTTGAGATTGATTGGCACATGGAAATAAGCATCCTGAAGGTCCAGAGATACCAGCCAGTCCTGGAGCTGGAGGGCCTGAAGGATCTGAGAGAGAGTTACCATCTTGAACTTGTCCTTTCTGAGGAAGTTGTTCAATCCTCGTAAGCTCAGGATGGGTCTCAGTCCTCCGTCCTTCTTTGGTATGAGAAAGTGGGGGGGGGGGGGGGGGGGGGAGTACCAGCCCTTGTTCCTGTCCGCTACAGGTACCGGTTTTATGGCACCTTTCTCTAGCAGGTCTATAATTTCCTGAAAGAGGAGCAGATCTGGAACTTTTAGAGAGCTGTTCCCCGGTGGATGACTCAGAGGGATGTGTAGAAAGGGTAGGCAGTAACCCAGGGCAACTGTCTCCAATGCCCAAGCATCTGACGTTATAGCCTGCCATTCCGTCAGATGGTGAGTTAACCTGCCCCCTACAGGTGTATTGTGTGGAAAGGCCTCAGAGTGGTTTGGGGGCGGCTGATGCAGATGCCGAGGGTAAAGAGGCACCTGCTGCTGCTGCGGCCTTAGTACTTTTGACCCATCTACCTCGGGTGGATCTCCTTTGGCCTCTGAGTCGGCTGTCCTCTGCCTTTCCCGAATGCGGAATAATAGCGAAAGGACTTTCCTCTCCCAGAGGTTCCTGAGGGGCGAAAAGGAGTTTGGCGGATAGCAGCTCCTAAAGATTTTGCTGCTGCTTTAGAAGTCTGCAACTTTTCCAGACTGTCATCAGCCTTTTTCCCGAATAATGAAGAGCCGTCAAAGGGCATATTCAAAAGTCTGGCCTGTACATCTGGAGCAAAGCCAGACTTTCGCAACCACGCATGCCTGCGGATTGTTGTACTTGCCGCCATGGCCCTGCTGATACTATCAGCGGAATCAATGCCAGTTTGAAGTGATTCGCACATGGCATCTTTGCCATCTTTAATAATGTTAAGGAAGGCTTCCTTTTCCTCTCCTTCGGGTATGCAGTCAGCCGCTGTTGAAGCACACTCCCATAGTGTGTGTCTGAACCTGGCGAGCGTACAGGTGGCGTTGATGGACTTCAACGCCATACTACAAGCAGAGAAGATTTTCTTGGCCATAGAATCGTACCTCTTGTCATCTCTATCCTGTGTGACAGTAGGGTAAGTGGTCCTACTGCTAGATAAAGTTGCCGCTTGAACCACCAGGCTCTCTGGAGTCGGGTGTTTTGATAAGTATTCAGGGTCAGCAGCCGCTATCCTATACTTGGCTGACAATCTTTTATTGACCGCAGGGATAACTTCGGGAGTTTCCCAATTAGATGCAATTTTCCTTTGTAAGGCTGCATGAAAGCAGACCACAGGGTCCTCCTGTGGACCTTTGTCTAATATGTCTGTTAGGTCATCCTGTTGAAAAACAGGTGAAGGCGCAGACCAACCCATAAATTCAATAATTCTTGCCATAAGGGTTCTATAGGGTGTTTCGGCATGTTCCCCTGGGTCTGGTTTAACAAATTCCACTTCTGGGAAAGTGTCCAGCCCACTTGCCTCATGCAGTGACTCCTGTAGGTCCTTCAGCCTTCTTTCCTCAGAGGTGAAATCCTCTGAAATAAGCAGTGTGGTCCTCTGTAACCCAAATGTTTCCTGGTCAGAATCGTCCCCCTCTTCATAAATTGAAGATAGTCCAGGGTACTCTGACCTCTGAAATGGTGTAAAACCCATCTCTAAGGCAGAAGGAGCCAAACTCGTCATTACTGGGCGAGAAAACGTCGATGTCGTCGACGCCGATGTGACAGGCTGCGAAGGCGCCGAAAAAACTGGAAGGGGTCTCTAAGAACTCGAGAGGATCGGGATCCTACTCGAGGACATCGACGGTCTCGGCGTCGTGCCGGAGGCCCTTAGAATCACCGTTGGCTGTGGAGTGGCCTTGGTCTTCTCTTTCATCGGCGTCGATGATGACGTCGAGTCGATCGACCGATGCATCGAGGAACCCTTCGACAACGGCGTTGATGGCGCCGATCCGTGCGTCGAAGGAATCTTCGACGACGGCGTCGAAGATGGCGCCTTCTTACCTGATGGCTCGTGGCGCTCTCGGGTGGAATGTTTCGCCGGGAGCTGCGACTCGCAGCGTTTTGCTTTTTTGGGTTTTTCACCCGGGGTATCACCCTCAGCTGTCTTCGAGGGGGTCGAGGCCGTGTTCTCGAAGACGCTTAACATTTTCTTTCTGAATTCCTCCCACTCAGCTTGAGAGCTGTGTTTAGTGGGATAGAAGACCCTTTCTGGGGACACAAGACGACGAGGAAGGGGATCTTCAACGTCTCTTTTTTGAGTGTCTTGATCTCGGCGAATGGTGGGAGCTACTTTGAGATCTAGAATGGGAATGTTTTCGACGGCGAGGAGACGAATGCCTCGACTCAGCCGAAGAAACCTTCGAGGAGGTTTTGACTGACTTGCCTCTCTCGAGCTACCCCTTGCGCTCTTTCAAGGCTTTCGCCGTCATGGACATGAAGTCCTCACACTCCGAAACAATGGTGCTCGGATCCCAAGCACCACAAGCAGATCCTGTGTCGATCCGTTATCGACATTTCTTTACCGCAGTCTCGACATTTCTTGAAGCCGGATCGCGGCGTCGTCTGTTCCGATGAAGATGCCATCGAGAACGAGTAGGTATTATTCGAGTAGATATAGTAGTTCCCCTGACTGAACTGAGCAACAACGTTCCTAGGCCCCACGAAGCGCGGAAAAACAGAACTGAGTAAAGGACGCAGCGCGTGGCTATTTATGGGCATGATGACGTCGACGCGCAGCGCCCTCCTCAGAAAAAAATTACGAGGCCAGCAAGCTGGAAACATATTATCAAAGATAAGGAATAGGTCGGAGGACACAATCCCTTCGAAATAAGTTTCCGGTTATCATCGGGATTCTTGATTTGTTAGGTAAGGGACATATTATGCACCTTGAACTGCGCGAGATCAAAATGTAATATTCAAGAAATCATGTATAAACTCAATAGGTTAGATGGCTATATTAAGGCAAAGGATCACTATAGTAAGGAGAATATTCCATCTATACCATATAGAATAAAGATCACCTATGAACAGGGAATTCAATGTGAGGAAACAGTGACCCCCGGTAGTGAAAGAACTCCAAATATATGGATCCGGGATAAAATGTCATAAGTATAAATAATGCACTCATTATTTATATCAGGAAAGAGGCTACATTACACTTAAACGAGGAGAAGCAAATGGGAAATTATAGTGAAGATATATTAGATAGCCTCACCGCACTAACAAATATTATCGAGTTACAAGCTAGTGCAGATTCCCTCATGGAACCACCAATAAAACAGGGATTTCTATCTAGACGCCATCGTAAATTACAAAATCGGGCTCTAAAACGGGCAGAGAAAAGAAGATCTGCTAATGAAAAAATACAAAAAATAGAAAAAAAAATGGTAACACTCAGAATGTGGCCCTCATTAACCGAATTGATCGCCATTGGTGTAGAAGATGTGATAGATGTTGTTCAGCTCTCAAAAGAAAGTCAACTGCACTTGAACATCAATAAGGACAGAGCAAAAAAGGACCAGGCGGAACCAAATTTAGAAACTCCGTAAAAAGTACATTGTATGGCTCCCAGGAAATACGAGACTGCTATAATTCAGCTCAGAAAGCACAGTTAATCAACACAGATGATATTGGGGTAGATCCTATAAAAACACAAACATTACTTGCAAATTACTTTCCCCCTAATGGCAGGAAAAGTACTTCAACTAAAATGAACGAGATCACAAAGTTTTAGTCCTTAATGAAACGTTTGAGAAAGATGCAGACGTAAACCGACAAATCCCTCTATACACAGGTCAATCAACCTACACAATTAAGCCTTCAGCATAGTTTGCATACAGTTCTGTCAAGAAGGCTTTAACAGAGCATTAACCTTTTGACTGCTGGGATTTCAATACCACGCTACTGAAATTATGGCTCACATATGATAGAACGAGTTACTTTCTTACCTGGTAACGTTCTTTCGATGGGATGTTCCTCCGACGTATTCCACATCTCTGACAGTAATCACCACAGCTGTGCTGCTTCGGAAAATGTTTCGGTGTCAGTGTCCTACTTCGATACGCTGTCCCTCGAAGGCCTCAGTCGAAAGCCGACGTCACTGCATGATATATGTAGGACACACAACACCTCTAGCCTCAGTTGTAGTTTTTTCCCCAGAACGTGTGGCACAAAGCTTCTGCTAGTATGACTACAGAAAGGGTGCAATGTGGAATACATCGGAGGAACATCCCATCGAAAGAACGTTACCAGGTAAGAAAGTAGCTTCAACAAGGAGGAGGTCCCAATCCTTATACCTCAACCTTTCAGATGCCAAGCATGAAGGCTGAGAGACTTGACCTCTGGATGGAGAACCCGACCCCCACCCTCCCGTGAGGGCAGATTGTCTCGGTAGGGAAGACGGTGTGGAGGGGAGATGGCCAGGTCGAGAAGGTCCGGGTACCACGCTCTCCTGGCCCATGTCGAGGCAATGAGGATCATTCGGGAACCAAACCTCCGCAACACTTGCGGAATGACGGGGACTGGAGGAAACGCGTACAGCAGTGGGAAGGACCACTGCACTACGAACGTGGCCCCCTAAGGCTCCTCTTGGAGGAAATTCTCACAAGCAGAATCTTTCGCACTTCCGGTTGACACTGGTGGCAAAGAGATCCACTTGTGGGGGTCCCCAAAAGGTAAAGATCTCCAAACTAACTTCCTGAGCCAGCTCCCACTCGTGAGAGACCATGGTCTGCCTGCTAAGAGCGTCTGCCTCTGCGTTTGTGTCTCCAGCTAGATGAACTGCAGAGATCGAAATTTCCTGCTGGATGGCCCAGAACCAGAGCTGCATCGCCTCTCTGCAGTGGGAGAGACCATGCTGCCCCCCCACCCCTCCGGTTTGTTCGGGTAGTGCATGGCCACTGTATTGTCTGTCAGAATCAGGACATTCTTCCCCCGCACAGTAGGCAGAAAAGCCTTCAGGGCTAGCCTGACGGCCCTCAGCTCCAACAGATTGATATGGAGTCTAGACTCCGATGGAGACCAACGACTGCTGACTCAACTCGTTGGCATTAGCTCCCCATCCCGTGAGGGATGCGTCCGTCACGATAGTTACCTCCTGCCAGGGTAGCCAAAATGGAGCCCCCTTCATCAGATTGCCTTTGACGGCCCACCACAGAAGATCCTGGGCAACCGAGGACGGCATCTGAACGTGATCCGACATCCTGCCGGAGGCCTGCGACCACTGCATCTTGAGAGCCCACTGCAGAGATCTCATCTGCAGCCTGGCCTCTGGCACCAGTAGAATGCAGGATGCCATGAGGCCGAGCAACCTCGAATGACGGGAGACTCTGGGCATGTTGAAACTTGTCCACCATTGGCAGAATGTGATGAGCCCTCACCTGGGTAGGCGAACACCGCCCCAGGGATGTGTCGAGCACTGCTCTGATGTACTGGAGCCGCTGGGTAGGTGTCAAATGAGACTTCTTTAAATTGAGGGAGAAGCCCAGCTTGTGAAGGGAGTGGCAGGTGACGGACAGATGATCCAGGACTTGCTTCGGAGAGCGCACCCTGATCAACCAATAGTCCAAGTAGGGGTAGACGTGAATCCCCCCCTTCCCGAGATAGGCTGCCACCACCGCCACCATTAGCTTGGTGAAGACCCTCGGGCGGAGGTCAATCTGAACGGCAGGACCGGAAACTGAAAATGCGAGTCGCCAACCGCGAACATTAGGTACTTCCAGTGCTTGGGATGAATCTGCACATGAAAGTAAGCATCCTTGAGGTAGAGAGACACCAACCAGTCCTGAAGTTGAAGGGCCTGGAGGACTTGAGAGTAACCATTTTGAACTTGTCCTTCCTGAGGAGTTTGTTCAAACCACGCAAGTCCATGATGGGTCTCAATCCACCGCCCTTCTTCGGGATCAAAAAATATGGGGAATAACATCCCTTGTTCCTCTCCGCTACAGGCACCAGTTCTATGGCGCCTTTCTCCGGCAGGGATTTGATTTCCTGCGCGAGGAGTGGATCGGTCCTCTTCAAAGAGAGTTTCCCCGGTGGATTGTCGTGAGGCCTCTGCTGGAAAGGAAGACAGTAGCCGTGGGCTATGATCTCCAGAACCCACACATCTGAAGTAATGGCACGCCATTCTACAAGATGCTGCGCCAGCCTTCCCCCAACCGGCGAACCATGGGACATTGCCTCAGGACGGAGCGGAAGCGGCAGTGCTTGAGGGCAAAGAGGCAACTGCCCGCGCGGCTTTGGTACCTCGAGCACCTTGTTTTCCACCTCTGGTACTCCGACGTTGGCCCCTTTGACTGGCAGCTCCCCTCAATCTACTGTCATGATCTCTGCTTCCAAAAGGTCAGGGTTTTCCCAACTCCCTTGGAAGCAGATCCATAACCCAGGTTCCGAGTGCCAACCAGTTCCAATTGGGACCTTTTGGACCCAGTCCTGGCGCCAGTGGCACCAGGCTCATAAATATGCCCAGTCCCAGCGCTGGAAGCGCCGGGCTCATAATGCTTGGGTGGACTTACCTGCAGCAGACCATGCTGCTTACTTGCCTGCCAGTTGAGCCTCTGATCCTCTTCTGTTTGGAACTACTTTTCCTGTTGGGTGGGGCAGGAGCCACTCCCTAGATTCAGAACACTGGAACTCTTCTGGAAAGCAGGCGTGGCTGTGGAAGGAGACACCTAAGCACTACAGGAGGCTATTTAAACCACACCCGATGGATGAATCTTGCTTTGCGTTATTCTGCATCCTCTGCAGCAGAACGCTCATCGTGTCTTCTGCATCTGATCCTGGGCCTAAGGAAAAAGGCTTACCATCCTGAATCCAGTCTTCAGCAACACCTATAAAGACAAGAAAGAACAGGTTAGCATTATGGTCTTCAGTGACAGCTCTTCACTTACCTGGTCCATCGGCTGTCACCAACGCCTCGCGCTGCATTCCGGCATCTGAAAGACAAAGGCTTACCTACTCTTTGTGCGCTCCGGAGGCCTTCGGCGCTGCATCCCGCATCTGAAAGACAAAACAAGGTGCGTTTAAAGACATTGGGGAACTTTAATACTCACGTGCCATTACTCCTTTCCACATCTAACCCAGTGGGTATTCCGGCACCTTGCAGCCGCTCCGAACTTGTACCTGCAAAATAAAAAGACAGTTAGAGCCCATCGTGAAGCAGGCAACAAGCGCTTACTTACGTGCTTCCAGGCGCTTCTATTCATCACACGGGCTCCATCTTCAACTCACTTCAGCCCGTCATCCACCATCGCCGGAACCCTGCAAAACAAGAAACATCATTACTAAAGACTTTAAAGACATTAGAATTCCTCGAAACTTACCTTTCGTGCAGTAAACGACGGACAGCAGTCCTCTGAAGTCAAGAGGCCTGCTCCCTTATCCAGTGAAGAAACTGGTTACAGCACCCTGCCCCGAGGCAGATGGAGAGCACGGCGTTCACTTACCTAAGGTGAGAGCGTTAACCTTTGGGGTTCTACAGGAAAAGAGAAAGGGAAGAAGAGAGACATTCAATAACCCAATTCCTTAATCCCATATTTTCTATCTGCAGACATCTTACCCTTCGAGTCAGACATACAGTGCACAGAGGTCCAGCCCAAAGAGCCAGCCGTGTGTTACACATCACCTTGGAAGATACGGTATACGCCCAGTCAAGACCGGCGCCTCTACGGGAATCAGGTGAGCGTTACATCTACCAAAGAAAGAGGAGTATCGAAAGGAACCTCCCCTCCATTGCTGTCCCATAGAACGAAAAGGCAGAGGTTGACGTACTGCAGCACTCAACGACTTTGCTGCAGCTTTGGAGGTCTGAAACCTCTCAAGGCTCTGGTCAAGCTTTCCTGCCAAAAAGATGGACACCATCAAAGGGCATGTTGAGAAGCAGGAACTGTACATCAGGAGCAAACCCCGACATCCGCAACCACACAAACCTGCGCATCACGGTGCTTGCCGCCATGGACCGGCTGACAGTCTGCCACGTCCAGACTCGACTGAACGGATACACACATGGCATCCTTGCCATCCTGGACGAGGGCAAGAAAACCATCCTGTTCCTTCACTTCGGGAATATGTTCAGCCGCTAAAGATGTACAATTCCACAGAATGTGAGTGAATCTTGCCGAGGAACAAACTGAGTTGGCTGCCTTTAAAGCCATAACCCCAGATGAAAACACTTTCTTCGCCCAACCGTCAAAGCGCTTGTCCCTATGCGGAGGGATGGTAGGGTATGCAGCCTGCTTTGCTGGGGCCATAGCCGCCTGCACCACCAAACTCCCCGGAGTGGGGTGCGTAGACAAGTAGCAGGGGTCGCCACTGGCTGGACAGTATTTTTTTTCGGTAGCCACTTATTCACCGCCGCCCTTCTTTGTAAGGCCATATGAAATGGCAGCACTGGGTCAGTGGGTGGACCTTGGTCTAATATATCTGTCAGGTCATCCTGCAGAAAATCCACAGGTGGAGCAGACCACCCCAAATACTTGTACGAAGACTCTGCGTGTGTACCAGGCTCAGGCCTGCCAAACAACCTCCGGGGAGGTGTCCAGACCACTGGCGTCATGCAAGGTTTGACACAGTTCTTCCATCTGGCTATGACCAGACAACAGGTCATCAGGTACCTCTGTAGGCACAAGCCCCTCTTCATCCGACCCTTCTTCCACCTCTGAGATATAATCCAAAAGGCTGGAATCTCTGGATGAGGGCACAGAAAAAGGCTCAAACACAGGCCTCACTGATTTACTCAGGGCCTTCCTCAGAGGTTCCACCGTCCTCCGGGGCACCTCCGGTAAAGCCTCCTCAAAAGGCGTCGAGGGCATCGATGGAATCGGTGTTGAGCGAGGCGCCGACGACTTCGACAACGGCTTCGAGGCCGGAGCCCCGAGCGTGTCCTTCGACACCATGTCCGTTGTGGTGCCGAATGGCAGGACCCACTCTGAGAACAAGACCCCTTGGACTTACGCCGACGCGGAGAGTCGCCCCCTCGAATCGTCGGTCGAAAGCCCCGCGGATTTCAACTTACAGGGTTTGGAAACCCTACCTACAGACAACTTCTTCCGCTCCCGCAAGGCCTTCGACGTCAAGGACTGGCATTCATCGCAGTCATCGGTGGCGTGGCTCTCGCCGAGGCATTAAAGGCAGACCTCGTGCGTGTCCATAAGCGACCTCTTGGAACCGCAGTCCCGGTACTTCTTGAAGCCCGACCTCGGGGTAGAAGAAGACAAAGACATATTTTCACAATTATCCAAGTTCGAAGAGCCGATTCAACAGGAGAAGAACCGAGGCGTGCCGAGATTCTGAAGCGAACACGCTCGCGGAAAAACGGAACTGAGGCTAGAGGCATTGTGCGTCCTACATATAACATCCAGTGATATCGGCTCTCGACAGAGGCCCTCGAGAGACAGCGTATCGACATAATCGATGTAGGACACAGACGGCAAAGGTTTTTCCGAAGCAGCACAGCTGTGGTGATTACTGTCAGATGTGGAATACGTCGGAGGACACAATCCCCTTGAATAATAGTTTATTTATATAGCGCCTATACACAATGTGTTTCAAAGCGCTTCAAGGCAAGGAAGGGAACAAGGGAAAATACAATATAGGCCATAATGGCAGTCAAAGGTTTATGGGATCAGCAGTGTAGCAAGATGGGGATGCAGATGCTATTTGGCAAGGATCTCAATGCAGCAATCAACATGCAGTGCACCAAAGATGGAGGTTTCAGAACCAAGTGTCTCAAGAAGCAAGCCATCAGAATGGAGTGCTTAAAGATAGATGGCTCAGAATGTAGTGACAAAGGCATCCTAATGCTTTGTATTTAGAATTCGCTCATCAGAAGGCAACTCGCTATATTGTGGTGGGTCGAGTTTGGTTTAATCTACACAAGTCATTTTAAAACAGTAATTACACAGTGAAAAGATATACCGTATGTATGCTCTTAACATTTTCAAAATATCTAGTGCTTTTGTGCTTTTTTGGGGGGACTGGAAAAAAAATCATGTTTTAACATCACCTGCTGAATCCGGGCAAGAATCTCTCCGATATGTATATAGTCCAAATAAACCAGCCCTGCTGTGTCCCAGTCCTGTATGAGTGTACAGTGCTCCGGTTTGGCCAAGTCTTCCAGGAATCCCCTTAAGTACTCATAGTTCTCATTATTGATGGCATCTGTGGAAGAGTACACAATCATTAAAATTACATTTCTACAAAACAAAGGAACCAGCTCTCACAGCTACGTTTCCAGAAGTAGACAGAACACTGAGGTTTGTGCAATATCAACTCAAGCTACAAACCAAAAACATAGTAGTATTACCAAGCAGCATTAGTTTAGCCCAAGACCACAACTGCATAATCTCCGGACCTTCAAGAATTACAATATTGAATTCCTTTCATGCAATTACTTTCAACTATTCAGTGGATGTTAATTGTCCATCTCATATGAAGACCATTGTTAATTTGTATTATATAGGACCCAACATTTAATTACAGGATCATCTGTGGCAAGAGATCAAAAGCATCCAGCACTGTTATACACAGGTGTGAATCCTATAGTGCAACTCTGTAACTTCACTATAGTTAAGAAGCTTCCCATCTGTCAAAATAGTGTGCAGGAGGAAACTACTGCAAGTGAAATGAAAATCAATAATATCCTGGCACTTAAAATCATCATGCAAGTGTTTCTACGAAATATTCAATGAAAAAAAAAAAAGAACAAGAGAGTACTCTACGTGCAATTTCGCTCCCTGTAGCGCAAACATCTGCATACGGGCCAACAGATCTTGAGTCCACTCCCATTCACGTATCTAAGTGTTAAACAGTACACCTAAATACTGAGTGTTATTTGACACCTCAAGAAGTTCATCTGATATCCTGCAGGAGAAGTTATTAGATTTCTTAGAGCTGCAATGACCCATCACAATGATCTTTGACTTTATGTTGATCCGTAAGTCATTTTGTACACAGTAATCTTGAAATGCATTAAGCAAACGCTGACGTCCAATTGGGGTAGAGTCTATTAGCACAATGTCATCTGCGTAAATGGCCCAACTTAATTGATGCCCATTTACTAACGGTGGAAAAACCCTTTGGCCATTTAAGAACAATGGCAGGTCAGAGATGAATAACTTGAATAGTTGTGCCGCCAGAGGACAACCTTGTTTTACTCCTCTTTTTGTAAAGATTTCATCGTATAGGTCACCTTGCTCGTTTAGCCGTACTCTAATTGGTGTCTTTGAGTGGAGGGCAATCAGCGGGGACAACAACTCACTAGGGCATTTCCAGTCATATAGTTTCCTCCATAGTAGATTACAGTTGATGCTGTCAAACGCCTGACTCAGATCTATGAAGGCGATAAACCTTTTTCGCTTCACGGTATCCAGCTTCAAACTATTCAAGAGGACCAGATTGAGCTCTACACCTACTCCTCTCGTGAATCCTGTTTGACGTACATCAACCGCTCCCACATCGCCTGCCCATGTCGCAAGCCGTTTCCTGAAGGAAGGATGAAAATACTTTGCCGATTGTATCTAAAAGGGCAATCGGGCAATAGTTATTAGGATCGTCCCGATTACCCTTTTTAAAAATAGGCACCACAACTGCTTTCAGCCAAGACTCAGGCAGCACTTTCTCTGCAGCCCATGAAGTTTACCCACAAGACACTGTGGGTTTTTAGCGTCACAGAGACGCCATCAGGACCAACTGCTCGTGATGACTTTAATCTTTGGATTGCCCATTCGATATCGTCTTCAGAGTCTGCCACGTGCCACCTTGATACATTCAAGATCAAATATGGAACGACAATGCAATTATGGTCGTCAAATACCCTGGAGAAATGCTCCACCCATGTAGCTCCATTCACACCATTTGACATAGCGTAAGTATGTTTTACGCCACCTGTGTTGATAATCTCCCAGATGTGTATCTTTTTGTAGGATTAGCTTTAACATTTGTTCGGCTTGATCTTGAATTCCGATCGTTTTGAAAGATTTTATCCAATTACGGTATTGCTGTCGCCGAGATTTAATTAAGTCCAAGATGTTACTGGGGCGGATTTGCTTCAGGAGACGTAGATCCTCACGTAGATCTTTCTTTGCTCTCCCTATTGCCGCACTATAAAGGTGGTTCAATTCAATCACATTTCCATTGTGGATTTTATTCATCACCTTATATTGTTGCAACAAAATGGGATAATTTATCCTTGAAATGGTCGAATTGGTCTGTAGAAAAGTCGATGTCATCTGGGCCAACTGAGGGGCACTCATTCGCAGTCGATTAGATCCGTTGTTTACTGTAATATTGGCACTATATTTATTATTTTGACTTTTTGGATCCTTTAACCATGACAATACCAGCGCATCATGATCACTCTTGTCAGTCTTTAGTATTTTTAGACTTATTATGTGATCTAGGAAGTTTCTGGACGCCCAGATATAATCAAGCGCCTTCTTGCTCATTCCCCGTTTCCAGGTGAAACCTGGGGGGGAAGTCGCCTCGTGTGCATCCATTCAACATTGAGCAGCCTCTCCGGGAAATCTCATTTGTCCATCGGGAACCTCGGTCTATTGATATAGTGCCTGATTTACATTCAGATGTTTTGCACTTTGTCATCTTGTTGTTAAGCCAAGCATAATTGAAATCTCCACATATCAAAATTGTCGGGTCATTATAAGACAATAGACACTCGTCAACTGCGGCCATAATCGCTGCGATGAAAACAATTTGTGAGATCATTGCAGGAGTCCAATACAAGTTAATTATCAGTAGCACTTGATCACGTGTACTTATGGATTGACTTTTGAATCGTTGTGACTTGCACGAACATATTCATATCATTGGAGGATAGGATCTTCCATTCCAAACTGTTTTTAACCAGTGTAATAAGACCAGAAAAAGGATGCCCAAACAAGTTCTTGCCTGCAGGATTGAGCAAAAGAGTATAGCCATCGCATACTGGACATTCACGTAGCCAGTTTCTTGCATACACATTATAGAGATGTGGTCCGGGAATTGCCATTTTTCTTGAAAAAGATGCACAAATCCACAAGTGTTCCAGGACAGTAGCTGGTGAAAAGGGTCAGTATTATCCTTCTGCTAATTGCTATTATGGGAGGTGGCCTTCTTACTCGGAGTACGCTTAAAGCTCATCTGAGCCCATAACTCTTGCCTTCTTGATTCATTCGCAGTTAGTTCCACTGGCGAACAGTGCTCTCTTACTTTGTCTTGTTCATCCTCACAACGAACTTCAAAGCCAAAGAACAGGAGATCTTCGGCGGCTTCCTTAACAGCCGACAATAGGGACCATGATTTGAGATGGAGCCTCACCCAGTCCAGGTGGTCTTCGGACATGTATTCCACCACCACTGCAATATCCTCCGATTTTGTCGCACGCAGTGTCGGAATACAATAAAGCAGATTTAAAATATTCTGACGGTTCAAATTCACTTCTTTTTGTTCTGGCAAGATGTTTTTAAATTGAACTCGCCACAAACCATGATTTGATGATGAGTGTTTTGTGATCCTATCTCTTGAGCTCCGTTCAAGTTTTTCAGCCTGAGCTCTCTTCTGTTTCGGGTTAAGTGATTCGCACAGTACATTTACACGGGTAGACAAGACTCTCACCCCTCTACTCTGTCTCTTTGATTCCTTGACAACCAACGGCATGGAAAGCGGCATCATTTTTTGCTTTTTTGCCAGGCCTCCCCCTCGAGGAATGGCTACATGCACATCTGCAGCCACAGGCATAATTGCCTTCTCTTTATCTTTCACAGTAGATAAACTTTCCACCGCAATGGAATAGGCACCCTCTACATCGTCATCAATTGAGTACGTGGAGTACTCGCATAGCTCTAACGAATCTTCAGAGTTTGCCTCGTCTTCATCTTCGAAGGTGTCTGTTTCTTTTGACACAGGTCTGTGAAGAAATTTGTGTTTCAGGAATATTAGTGGAACTTCGTGGAGCCTCATTTAAATTCTCGACTTGAGAAGCTAACTTTGGGCGAGGAGGAGTTGTAAGATTCCTTATACATTTTTTTGCACCTCTTGTCCGTGCTCGTTTTGCCGCCTGTTTCTGGATTGGGCGTCTTTGGTGGACGTTTAGACGGCCATTCTTTTGATGTATTTGATGAGCCTGTACCTGCTGCGGGGTGGTTGACTTATTGAAAATCCCAAAAGAGTTTCTTTGTTAGAGATCCTTGCTCCACAACAACCACCCTCGGCTCTGGCAGCTTATTGGAGCTTGCAATGCCCTGCTCGGATATGACCGGTAACGATCCATCCTTTGTTGCGTCTCTAGCAAGCTGCTTTGGCATGACAGGAATGGTGCCAGGGAGCTTGTGACTGATCCCAACTTTGTTACTCAATGAGCTCCCATTTTGCAGACTAGGAGTTTCCTTTAAGGGAGCTGTTAATTTAATCTTCGGGCACTCTGGACCCACTCCACTGGTAGGTACACCATCAATCTCTTGATCCATGTTAATTACTTTTTGAGCCGATGCAGAAATCCCTTCTGGAGCATCTTTCGGTCTTGCAAGAGCATCTTGAGTGTCATATTCAACTCGCTTTTTTGTTGTGATGTTATGGTGCATCCATTTTGTGCATTCAATTACTGCTTCAATTTGGGCTGCTTGTTCTCCATGCGACTGCCGGGCAAGATCGCAATCTATTTTGCCATTTTAGGGAAGTTTCAGCTTCATGATCAAGTCTTTGCGCATTTTTTTGCGAAAAGGATTCTAGGATTGAGATCTTATTATTGACAGAAACTAGCATTGCAGTTTGGTCGCGGACAGCATCATGCAAAGATTCATAAAGCTTTAATGAAGGGCAATAGAGCAATTGAAGTTGCAGCAAGCACATTATTATGTATTTGAATACCAGCCACCGTTGATAAGGAGCATTTAGAGAGTATACCAGCTCTTGCATCTTCTGCGGCCGCTTTATCCTGCGTGCTGCTCAGGCGTGAAACCTGCCGCGTTGGAGTCGTTCACCGTGGCTCTCTACTCCACTTCCATAACAGTTTGGGACTCCGTGTCTCCACATAGTCTAACGCACAATGTCATCTTTGATGTAGTCTGAGACAGAGGAGCGGATGTCTTGTCACATGGGATCGCTGAAGAGCTACTCCTTCTGGGCGCCGTTGTCTTAGCTGGCGTCTGATGATTATGCAAGAAACTGTCATTTAGACGTTCGTACATGGCCAGAAAGTCAGCTTTTAATCTGGCTGTGAGCCGTACTTCACATGCTGACATTTCAGTAGTAACGGCGTCTGGAAGGGAGATTCCTGTTGACGTGCCCATGGTTGTGGCTTGTGCCCATGCGGCAACGTCTGATACAAATCAGTCTCTGGCACAACGGCAATATTAGCCTTTTGGGTCTCTACTGTGTCGTGCGCTGTGTTTTTATCTAGTTCATAGCTTGCAGGAACAATGTGTCTCCCCTCCCCATGTCTCTTATCGAGTGATGGGACTATAGTATCTGCCATACTCGTCCCATGCAGCAAAGGCAAACCCACCGCTGTCAGATTTCTAGGGGTAAAGGAGGTACATAAAACATGTGGCTCAGACAGCACCTCCAAGCTGTGTAGGTTACACAACTTCGCAGACAAAGGAGACTGAACAAACACTTCCACCTGGCCCAAAACACTCGGGAGATTGATGGCAAGCAGAACAGAGTCAGTTCGCTCAAAAGGAGACACCTGTGCCATGTCGCTGGCATCGACATACACAGACGGAGAAGGCAAAACCGCCAACTCCTCCTCACTCCCAGCACCGCTTCTGCCATGAAGAGCCTTAGAATCAGTGGCCGTAGAAGGTATGTGGCCAAGGGCACCCAATAGTGTTAGTGATGAGGCGAGGGAAGGAACCACACCCATCACCGTGCCTGCGCCATCCTCAAGGTCAATCAAATCAGCTTGTCTTACCTCCTTTAGGTGTTTCAGCGGTTGCTTCCGACGGGAAAGGAGGGATTTAAACCATGTCTGAGGACCGGTTTTTGAGCTCTCGGCCATCATGCCACAGAATGCCAACCACTGTGAGCGGACTACTTCTACTCACAAGGGATCTTCAAGTGAGCCAAGAGCTAAGAGGCGGTCACGTGGAAAGCGGAGTGTGGACCTCAGTGGAGTTCGGTGGACTACGGTAGACTGAACTCGTCACCGAACTGTGCTCCACGTAGATTTTTAAAGGATGGGTCAAACGTTAAAGGGGCAGTAGTCCAAAACAAAGTCCGTTGCTGCAGCTCCTCTCGTAATGCACACAACCAGAGTTCCACGGTAGACTGAAGTCGTCACCGAACTCCGCCACAGTTATTAAGCAAGTTAAATTAGGTCAAAGTATACACAACTCCCTAGTTGAATTGTAGACAGGTTTGCCAAAGAGTGAAAACTGAGCAAAACGGCACAGTGCAAACCAAACACAAATGGCACTCTAGCAATTTCTCACAAGGAAGGAAAAGCACACGTTATACAGAAATATCTTCTTACACACCCTAGCAACACTCCCCATACGTTTGAGAACCAGTTTAAGCAAGACAGTGCATCAGTATAGGAAATACTTAAATGAAAACTGAGCAAAATGGCATTTCACAAGGTTTAAAAGTGGGAAGGAAAGGGTGGTTATAAGAAGTAAGTACACCAACACAGTTCTAGTTGAGAAGCAATCTAGAGAAGCCAGTTCTAACAAATTTAGCCAGAGTCAGTAGGCCTGTGTCAGAGTCAGTGGTTCAGGGCAAGGGCCCAGGAGCAAAATGTTCTTGTAGCTGCAGTCAAGTCGTTGGTTAACGATTTTGAAAAGGTGGATGCAGAAGATGAAAGACAATGTTAAGAGAGAGGGGCGGCCAACCCAACATGTAGGTAAAGGATTTAACATACCTTTAGCTCTACCGCGAAGAAAGGGCGGCCTGGTGGAATAATGTACCTTTAAAATGAAGAAGTGGCTCCTGCGGTGGCGGTTGTTCCTGCAGTTCGAGGGATCCAGTAGAGGAACAGAGGCTCTCGTCATGGAGGAAGGTTCGAGTTACTGCACTACCCAGGGATGAAACCAGCCGCGGTGCTGCCCGACGAATAAAAAGGTATGCTCCTTTAAATCGCAGTCCGGGTGGACTAGTGCCTGGCTATCCGGCCTACGAGTACAGGGTACTGGAGATTCGATCAAGGAAGGTCCGGGAATGCGATTGGCAAACTGGATGGCCCCACCAGCTCAAGGGAAGAAGGCTCTTTCGGATGAAGATCTCTCGTCGTGTGGAGAAAAGTGGTGAGACGCTGCAGCAGGGCTTCACCGGTGGTTCAGTCGTTGCAGGGGTCTTTGGCTTCTCTCCTCTTCGGCTTCTTAGTTCCAGTGGCAACGTCTTGCTCTTCCAGTCCTCAGGACCTTGCTTTTATGCAAAAAAAGCCCCATTCATACAGCCTAGCTGTCACTCAAACAGTGGAGTGGTCATCTTGGCGGGAGACCCTCCAGCCTATCAGGATAGAGTGCGACATGGGTTGCGGAAGCAACCCTGTCCAGGGGTCCTACTCCGCTCCCACACAACGGACTCACCCCAGACTCGGTGGCGCCGAAAGGAGGGCTTCTTGGCAGAAGCCTGCCAAAAGGACGAGCAAAGGATCCCCGACCTGGGTTAGGAGTTTAGAGAAAGACACGAGAAAGATGTTATATTAAAGTTCTGGCAATAAAAACCTACCGGAGTAAAGTTAATATTAAAATACACCGGCGGTATGCTAGAGGCTGTCAGAAAATGTGGTAGCCTCGAACAATGGGAAAATCCCATAGGAAAATATTCGCGGTCGAATATTTACCGTAGTAACCACTGCCACCAGCCAGAAACTTGAGAGGGACTGTATGGTACCCTCTCGAAAATGAACATAAGGGAAAAACTATTAACCCTTCACAGTACCTCCATAGTAAGATGGGTTGTACTGGTCTAGTTCACATAAATTGACTAGTAAAGTCAATGGGGACTTTAAATGCCCTGGGAGACAGTAGTCAGTCCCAGGGTATGGAGTCTATGTTTCGGGGTCGCTACGACACCCCTGCGTCACTGCACGGAGGGTGCTGTGTAACACATGTGAATAAAAATGGTTCCTATGGAGGTGAGAGAAACCCCATAGGCATTAAACACAAAAATAGCCTAGAACACGCATATCAAAAATGTCTACGAGTGGGAAAAAAAAAAAAAAAGAGTCTCACTCTTAGCAGGAAAAAGAAACAAACCCTTCAAATCCAGCAAAGCTGCTGGGGGACTCTATAGGTAAGGGAAATTAGCCATAGAATGAGAATTCTCCCTAACAGGTCGTGATCCCCGACTGACTGCAGACGGTCCGTTCGTTTGGGGGAGAAAACTCGGGGTAAGGAAGAGCAGGGGCACTGCAAGCTCACCATAGCACGTGGCCTAATCACCGATAGCATTGCAAACAGCACGCGGATTGATGTGACTCAAGAGCACAGTCACAATAATCCGGTCTTCACTCTGGCATAGCAATTTAGAAGATGCACAGAATGCCACACTACTCATTAACCCTTCTAATTGTTTACGAATGGCATAGTGGTGTAGAGGACAACTAGTATTGACCCCACATGGTCTCCTCTCCACAGCTCCATCTATCATCAGAGCATGAAGAGGACTGGACGCAATAGAGACACCAGTACTTAGAAAAAGAATCCATACAACCTGACGGAAGGGGATCTGAACCCTGCAGGTATTTTACTCTTTTTACCCTATTTTAACCCAACACAGAAATTACTTTTATGTGGTAGTACTTGTTGAATCTGCAACACCATTGGTACACAATATGACAAAACAGGATATCTTTTGTAGGATGTCCACGCAGGAAGTCACCAAGTACATAGGTGAAACCAGCAAGACAACCACCATCACTAGAGATAACAGGTAATACTTCTTTTTTACAGCAGTTTTGCTAGCACTTGAGTTCCCACACCCCTTTATTGACTACCCCGCTCCTTTCTACCAATTTTTGAAACCCTACAGGGATCGGGAAACGAGCTGAATTGCCCGTGGGAAACTCCGAAGAAACTCTCCAACCCTCCATGATGTGGAGACTTTTGAAGAAATCATAGTGTCATTGAGAATGCATGATTCTCTGTCCTGAAGGCGGCGGCTAGTTATCAGCTCAGCTGAAACCGGTTGACAACCTTAAGAGTTGACAGGCTGATGACCTCAACTACGAGACCCTACATAAACTTAATAGGGCTCGAGTAATCACACATCATTTTAGCCTTATTCAACAGTAAAATACACTTACTGATAGATAAAAACAACGTTTAAGTTGTATTCGGCCACTAGGCCGAAGCAGTTTCTAACCATAAGACACAGACTGGGGGCGGAAAAAATAAAAAAAGCGAACCTACCACCAAGAAATGTGCACATAATTATTTCGTTTTAGGAAAGCAGTGAGAGAGCTTAGGGCAAGGATCTCTACACCCATTTTGCAGGCGGTCCTCCATCGCCAACCTAGGGATGGTTTTACCACACTATGGGGGTATGAGGTATCTGAACACAGGGCCAGAGAGCTACCAAAAGGGACTTAGACCCAGGAATAATTTGTTTTAATGAAATTACTGTCTGTTTTGTGTTTTATGCGTTGGGGCATAGACAAGTAGTGGAAGCACATTGACTTCTACTATCAGTATCTCAATGATACCCTGACAGTCCCTTTCCATGCCAACAGAGCATCTGGCTAATTATAATCAAGCATTCCATCAAGAGGAAATTGCAGACAAACAATGGAAACTAAACAAAATGATTGAGGTGTTTCATTGCAGACACCAACAAGGTGATCATTTTCCATGTTTGCCGCAAACCCATAGCTTTGGATACACAGTTGGGTTTCTATAAGGCCTTATTTGGCTGGTTGCAGCTTAGTTTTGCAAATTTAACTCACCTGAAGCTAGATGCCTTGTCACCAGTTTGTGGCATTGGTTCCAGTGACCAGCTCGGGACAAGTACCGGGCTTCCCTGTGCCTGTCACCTTCCCTCCTGGCTCGCATTGCCTTAGCTTCATGAATCCACTGTGCAGGAACACAGAGCACCTGTATAAGGAATGTTTCCTTCTCCTGGGATTCTGGAGTCTCGCACAGGGCACAGTGGCGATTCAGCAGCTCCCGAACTGCCCTCTCCCGCATGCTACAAAAATAAAAAGACATTAGCTACATTTTTTGTAAAGGCTACCCAGGCACACCGTACATGGAGATTACCCCATTTGCATCGCTATGTAAATACAATGTTAAAACTACATGTTATCTAGCAACCATGTTGAAACATTTAAGTTGGTCCAAACTGAAATATTTCACATTCACATGGAAATCATTATACTTGCACATCTAAGAGGTGAATATTGAGCTCTTGCGTCAGACACCCAAAATTGCACTTGTAAGTAAACCTGGTAAAAGCAATTTAACATTTTCATAATCATAAGCTCATCCAATGATTTGATTGTATGATTTATATTGTGCGAATCACAAAAACTGCTCAACATAGCTGTGTAACACTAGGTAGATCTACTACACCAACATGGACATAGTATATAGTGCCTTTACCAAGTTTAATTGGTTTGACGATCTTGCATATGAATCAATACAAACTGATTGGATCCATTTCACCAGCAACAATAATCTACAATACCCAATTGCAGACTTAGGGTTAACATAAGAACATCATACGAATTAACAACAGCTAGTAGCGCATACAGAGAGTCTACTCCTATAACATCTTTTGTACATTCCGTTTCTCTGAGAGTTCCTTATTAATGATAGCCACTAGTCGCATTATCGCGAGGACACGAGTAGTATTAGTTCCCCACATACATCTAGTCCAGAGCCATTCCCTAGGGAATTCAGTGGTACCAATATTGTCTTTACCAAGATTAAAAATTGTTGCTACTTCAATATACTCACAGAAAACAACCAAATGTTTTAAGGTTTCTATCTGAGTTGATCATGTGCAGAAAATACAAGTGCCCAGTAAGGTATCGTCTCTATTAGAATACCAATTTCTTCATTCATTAAGAATTGGTTAAGGAACAAGTTACTTAGCTGTAACTGTTCTTCTCCAGCATGGGTCTGGCATGGATTCACATGCTCATGAATATTCCCCCGTCAGGCTGAAAACATCTGTTTCAGTTTCATTTCTGAACTGTCTTTCTCCTGTCTTTCTCCTAGTGATTGGTTAATCACTGATCTCTGGGTCATACTGCCCCCAGCCAATGACTGCCCTCTACCTAAGCCCCTCCTCTGGCAGCCATCTTCAGATTTGGTAACATTTAAAGTGGCAGTAGGACCAAGAGAAGAGCCGCAGAGGGGTAGGCGGGAGGTTTCTCTTGTGAATAAATGCCAGACCCATGCTGGAGAACAACAGTTAACAGGTAAGTGACTTGTTCCTTCTCCAGCATGGGGTCTGGCATGGATTCACATACTCATGAATAAAGAATATATAGCAGTACACGCATGCACAACCATGGGAGGTGGCAAGGCTCAACATTAAACATCTCAACATTAAGCATCTCTTACCTCCTCACCAGGCTCACTTTCAAGCGAACAGGTTGTGCAGCACTGCTTTGCCGACTCTGGACTCCTCCCTAAATCCCTGTCGATGCAGTAGAACTTTGTGAAGGTATGCGTCTACCTCCACGTAGCAGCCCTGCAGATGTCCAGCAGTGGCACACCAGACAGTAACGCCAAAGTAGAAGCGATCGCTCTGGTCGAATGGGCTCTCCGTCGGCCAGGCAACAGTCGGTTCGCCATGCAGCCGGAGAGCCACATGGAAATGGAAGCCTTGGAGAGGGCCTTCCCATGATTCACGGGGCCAAAGTTCACAAAAAGTTGCGATGTCTTCCGGAAACTCTTTGTGCGGTCCACATAGAACTTCAGCACTCTAGCCACATCCAGCGAGTGCAAAGTTCTTTCAGCCGGCGACGAAGGCGTCGGGAAAAAACACAGGTAACACCAAGGACTCGTTGAGATGGAAGTCCGACGGCACTTTGGGCATGAAGGAGGGGTGCATCTCCTCAGCACCACCTTTGTGGCGTGAAAAGTCAAGTAAGGTGGTTTACAGGTTAGGGCCTGGGTCTCTCCCACTCGTCGTGCAGAGGTGATGGCCACGAGGAACGCGGTTTTCCACGATAAAAACTTCAGCAGTGCCGAATGCATAGGCTGGAATGGAGGACCCATGAGCTTAGTCAGAACCACATTGAGTTCCCACGCGGGGCGGAGCCTTGACCGACGGGAACAAACGGAATAGTCCTTTGACTAACTCCTTGACTAGACGGTGTGACCATAAAGACAACCGCCCTGGAGCTCTGGTGTAGCGGGATATCACCGCCAGATGAACCTTGATGGAAGCATGAGCTAGTCCCGATTTGGCCAGCAACAGCAAATACGGCAGCACCTGTGGGGCCGTAACTCATAAAGGATCGATCTTTTGCGCACTGCACCAGACCGCGAACCTCTTCCACTTATGTCCGTAGCATTTCAGTGTAGACTAAGCTCTGGCCTTGGCGAGTACCTCCTTGCAGTCGGCCAGGAGATCGTATCCACCAAACTCTAGTGCTGCAGGAGCCAGGCCTGCAAGTTCAGCGACCCTCGGCCGTGGTGCAGAATCGCACCTCCTTCCCTGGCGAGAAAATCTGTGGTCGCCGGAAGCTTGACTGGAGGGGACGCCGACTGGTCCAGAAGGTCCGGGTACCATATCTGTCTCGGTCACCCCGGTGCGACGAGAATCATCCTGAACCAGTCTGAGTTGATTGACTAGTAGAAGCAACGGCAACGAGGGACTGCATACAGAAACAGGCCGCCCCAGGGGAAAGAATGCATCCCCCATGATCCCCGGCTGAGGAAACCTGTTGGCAAGCCTCCGGCACTTGGTGTTCGTCACCGTCGCAAACAGATCGATTTGGGGATTGCCTCACCGTCGAAACAAAAGATCCACGTGATCTTGCCAAAGCTCCCACTTGCGGCAAGAGCACAGCTCACTGCTGAGAGAGTCGGCAACACTGTTTTTCAATCCTGCCAGATGAAACGGGATGAGGACCATCCCCCGGGCAATGGCCCAGTGCCACAGGTCCTGCGCCTCCCTGGAGAGTGCCGGTGGTTTCTGGTGCCCCCCTGCTTCCGGATGTAGAACATCGTGGTGGTGGTGGTGTCCGTGAAGACCCGTTCCACCTTGCCCTTGAGGGACGGAAGGAAAGACTTGAGGGCTCAAAACACTGCCTGCAGCTCCAGTACGTGGATGTTCAACGACCTCTTCTCCGGCAGCCAAAGGCCTTTGCGTGGAAACTTCCGGTGTGCACTCCCCATCCTTCCAGGGAGGCGTCCATTGTGACCGTCTCCTGATGAGGTGGGGTCTGGATATTCGCACCCGCGGAGAGATGCGCTGACTCCCCACCACTGCATCACTCGCAGAGAACTCTTGTCGAGATTTATCTTGTCCTCGAAGCTTCCCGATACCTGAATCCAACGGGCATCGAGGAACTCTTGCAGTGGACGCATCCTGCACAGCCGAATGAGGTATATGCATGACGACATCATGCCGAGAAGGGACTTGATGGACCTCACCCTTGCGATCTTCAGGGTCAACAGCCGTTGTACCTTGCCCAGGATGGCTGCTATCCTCTCCTCTGACGGAGACGCCAGGCACGACACTGTTGAGTCGGGACCCCAGAAACAGTGAGTCTTGCGATGGCATCAAGCAGGACTTTGCATAGTTCACTGAGAACCCCCGCCGGCGTAAGGGGCATCCTCGTCCGGATCTCTGAGCACAAAGTGTGTAAAGCTTTGAGAATGTCCACTGAAATGTCCGCCGGGAGTAGCGGCGGTTGCTGAGGTGGCGGAAGTGGGAGCGACGGTGGCAGAGGTGTAGGGTCCTCCAAATCATCAACGCCCTGCTCCTCCTAGTCGGTCTTGTCGCCGTCTCCCTCATCGGGGTCCCTCCTGAAGGGCCTGGCCTCTACAAACTTCTCTTCCAAAATGGTCTGGAGGGTAGAAAGTTCCTCTTCCAGGGAGATATCCGTGCCCTGCAAGACTACCGTGCCCTCCGCCCCCTTTCCTGCGACCAGGGGAGACTGCTTCGGAGAGATGACTGGCATTGCCTTCTACAGTGTCTTTTCTATGGGATGAAAAGATGATGCCCTCCTTGCAGGCAGGGAAACTCTTGCCTTGGGGGTCATACCCTGAGAACATGCATCCGCGGCCTTCGAGACAGACGCCACCACTCCTTCAATGGACCGCTTTGCCGGGGGGTGGGGGGATCCGACTTACTCTTCGCCGAACCAGAGCGTTGGCTCGTGGCTGAAGGTGCTGGGGACACTGCGCTCGCCCTGGCTGTCGGTCGCAACGGCGCTACCGGTGCCCGTGGAACTGCGGTGCTTAGCCTTATGTTGGGCCCTGTCGCTGGAGCACCCTCAAGGGTCTGAGAAGACTGCTTAGTTTTCTTCTTGTGGCTGGTGGAGGCATGCTGCCGGGAGTCACCCGTAGCTGGGGCCTTGGCCTGGAACCACTCAGACGCCTGCGTCAATCCTTCATGGTGCGGAGGACCATCTCCTTGCAAAACGCACAGTCATCCTCGACGTGCGTTTGGTCCGAATGCAGGCAATAGAGGCACAGGGAATGCCCATCGTCCAAGTAGATGTTCCGTAGGCCGCATCCTGGGCAAACCCTGAACAGAGGCGTTGAGTCTTCCTTGTCCTCTGCCATGTCCACGTGGAATAGGTCTCGAAGAATCTTCTGTAATCTTAACTTGACGAAATTCCACCTTTGAGGGGCGCTGGAATATCCGTAAACGAGTCTGTGAGGTATTCTTTCGTAAAATAAAGAAAAAAAACACAGACAGAAGTAGTTTTCTTGGGTTCAAGTTTGTAACCCAAAACTTTTATTAACAGTAACTTTCTTATCTTTTAGGTAAAGGATAAGTCTTTGCTCAAGGTTCTTCACCACCTTCCACTTAGGAACTTCCTTTTGCGGCGAGGATAAATAAGTGTCCTTAAACAATCTCAATGTCCATTTTCCTCTCTTACTGTTCTGTCTCTCTGTAGTTTCTTTCTTTACTTTTTACTTTTCTGTCTGTCTCTTAATTTCCTCTTTAATCTTTCCTGTTCGATTTGAAATAGAGACTTCCAAAGTAGATTTTACCCTCGTATTTCTCTTGGGGAACTGTTTACTGTAACATCGTTGGTTAGTGTTGTCTGCTCACTGACATTCCTCACTTGATGTTTGTCATGCACCCTCTGTTTAAACACAGCTCTTTGGATTCACTTCACCCACCATGTAGCCTTCTAGGTGTCCTTTTGAACTAGTCTATATTCTTTCTTTATTTTCCTTTTACCCTCCCGGGTTACACGTTCCTTAGTAGCGATGCTCTCTGCTACTGTATTCAAACAGGATTAGTTTGCGTCGTCTTCCCCTCCCTCTCTGGAGCTCTGGTCAGCTGTACCTTGGAATTCAGCGCTCCGCTGCCTACGCCTTCTTGGTCTCCGCCTGCTGATCTCATCTAATGGATTGACACAGCCGTCAGGGAGATAGGCTGTCTTCTTCCCGAGTCGGCAGAGGCGGACACACCCCCCCCTTTCCTTTCGCGACTCTAACGGCTTCAACACCGGAGCTTGTATTCCTCCAACACCTGGTTTCTTGAACAGCACACACTTTCTGTGACAAACGGTCACATCAATAACACAAAATGAAGACTTCCTTAGAGCAACAGCGCAGTAGGGTCAGCAACAAGATTCTTATTTCCACTTTTACAGTTCAATAAGCCCAGACGTAACAGTCATTCTCCGTCTCGTCCTGCTCTTCACCGGTTCCCTAGCAACCAATATCAAGATACTCACATTAGAAAAGGGCACCCAAGGACGTTCATGAGCATGTTCCGGTTATGAAAATATAAACGTGTCATGTAAGTGAGGCATACATTCCCATAACTATAAGTACCAACACGTGCTACTGAGGCATTCAAATACATATTTATGTGTATTTTAAGAGCCAGAGTGTAAGACTTCATCACAGGGTCCCAGTTAATCAAATGATGGATAGATGGAGCTTAAGAGACTATTGACTGAAAAAAAATAGTGTAAAATCTAGAAAAAACACAAAACGCAGTAAAAAGCTTGAGAGCTAATCACAAGGACTCCCACCACTCTAACGTGCAGTAAAAATCTGAAGATGAGGGGCTTAGGTAGAGGGCAGTCATTGGCTGGGGGCAGTATGACCCAGGGACCAGTGATTGGTTAGGAGAAAGACAGTTCAGAAATTTAACTTAAACTGATTTTGTCTTTAACAAGGATTCCCAGCCTGACAACGGGGGAATATTCATGAGCATGTGAATCATTGCCAGACCCGTTGCTGGAGAAGTTTAAATCTTAAGTTGCTTATTGTACAGTGAGCCGGTGGCAAGGGTCTGGACGGGCTCCACGATTTCCGAACAATGGCAACTGAGAAAGGGTACCAGACAAGGCTGCCTGTGGTCCCTGATGCTGTTCATACTAGTGTTGGAGCCATTTGGCGGTGTACCTGAGGAAGGAGAATGGGGAAGCGGGAATCAGTATTCAGGGGGTACAACTGATATTGTATGCTGATGACATGCTCCTCTACCTGCAGCATCCGGAGGAGAACCTGCAATATATACTAAATGTACTGGCAAGGTATGCTGCGCTATCGGGTATAACTATCAGAAGTCCAGCGTATGCCGTTTGGGGCCGCTGGGACGCCCATACACAAACTGCTGGTGCTACCGATAGCCTGGGAAATCGAGACGTTTAGCTATCTAGGCATAAACATACCACAACCCTTAGTTGGAACATAGACCAAACAGTGCAGGCATTGTCAAGGATTCAGAAAAGTATGGCATTGTGGACCAGGCTACCATTGTCTATGATGGGGCATGTAGCATTATTGAAGATAGAGGTGCTGCCCAGACTACTACATTATTTTGCAAACATTCCACACGCAATACCGAATTTTTTAATTTTTTTTATTTTTAGGAAAGTACAGAGTATATGCAGGAGCTTTATCTGGCACACTACAAGATGTAGAGTGGCATTATGTAAACTACAGAACCCATATGAACAGGCAGGCATTAAATGACCTAATTTTGAAGTATATTACTTGGCTAGTCGGCTCCAATTTGTGGCTAAGTGGTTACCAGAAGAGCAGACGCGGGAATCTAGGCTGCTGAGTGCTGAGAGCGCCCCATACTTTTTAAAACGAGATGATATGGCTACCTAGAACACAAGGTGTCGGGGAGAGCCGGTTGATACAATATGGCAGGGTGATATGGTGTAGGGCTTGTCAGATTATACACAATCCTACTTCATGTTCCCAGCAGATACCACTGGTGGTGCTGGAAGGGGTAGATGCACAGGTTAGGCTGAACGTTAGAAGGATTTGGGAACCAGTTGGGATAGCAACGGTGGGTGACGTCTTGGTAGATGGGAAGCCCAGGGATTTTGAAGGGTTGGTGGAGAACACATGATTACAATGAGGAAAGCATATCACATACTTTAGCCTCCTAAGGATAATAAGGGCATGTGTCCCGAAGCTTAACTGGCCCGACAGCCTGATGAAGTAATGGAAACATTTTATGACGTGTCGGAAGGTAGTCATGAGGTATCCTGCATATACGAGTTATTGATGTCTAAGGTGGCAAGACAGATGGTCCGCACGAGATTGAATTACGAGGAAGACGTAGGGTAGCCAATGTTGGATAGGCCGTGGAACAGAGCACAAGGGTACCATGAGAAAGTATCACGAAATGTGAGGTTGCAACAAATCCAGCCACATGTAACCCACAGGCATACCTAACCCCAGATAAAATAGCTAAGTTTAATCATGCGGGAGCACAGACATGCCCGAAGTGCAGGGAGGGCGGGGTTGGTGCATATGTTTTGGTCCTGTGCAGAGATTGGTAGATTCTGGGAAGAAGTGGCTCATATTATGGCTAAAGGGGAGGTTAAATTTAATGCGAGGTCCCCTTAGGTATGCCTTTTAGGGGGCTTGCTGAGGCATCACAGAGCTAAGCATGTGAGTAAACTAAAAGGACCTAGCGTACATACTGGCTAAACGTAGAATTGCAATGGGTTGGAAGGCACGGATGAGACTGTCTGCACAAGTATGGTGGTGAGACCTAATGAAATGGGCGAATACAGTAACAGTGGTGTGGCAGGAGGCTAGGGGGAGGAATGAGGATCCAGAGGACGGGGGGCTAGATTTCTGGAGACAACTGGTGGCTGCCCGGTCTGTGTCGGACCAAGCCGGTCGGGACGGAAGGCAGTCCAGAGGCAGAGTGATACGGGGGTATTGACAAGGAAATATGAAGCAGAGTAAATGCAGCGCAATGTAGGCCAGGTTGGCAGTGGAGTTACGGGAAGGGGAAGAAAAGAAATAAAACAAAAACATGTAACTATGTGTAATTTTGTGGTGATTAAAGGTCTGTAAAGATTTATGGTTATATGCTTATAAAAAAAAGTTTACATCTCGAGTATATCACGTGCCTTCTCACAAGGGAATCGAATGAGGTACAGCTGCCAAAGTATTCTTAGTTCTAAAAGGTGCACATTCTTTATAGGTGGAATGTGTTTAGGTTCTTTGTAGTACAACACCAATCAAATTCATACAATATTTTTTTCACATAGGCAGGCCTTAAGATAAGATCATCAATATTACAATCAATTGCTTTCAGAATATTTTTCATTTTGTGATCATATAAAGTCATGGACACTGGATGCGCTTCTTTAAGCATATTAGAAAGGTCCTCCTATAAAAAGAATTGGGAGGGGGAGCATTCATTTTTGCAAAATTATTCAGGAGCCTCCATTTGAATCTTGCAGACATAGACAACATGCCCAATTTGTGACGCAAAATTAAGTTGGGGAGTGAGCTAGTTAATGTTAATGACTGCTTCCATATGCGCACTTGCAGTTGGTCAAGAAAATATTCTATGTTGGCAAGGCACTTATGTAATCCATACAGTATAATTGCTTCCACTTTTAGAGTGTAAAATTCGAACACCGGGTTCATAGAAAATGTGCAATATTTACTATAGATTAGTTTCATTTGGGAGATTAAAGGATTCACTTTACTATTAAGGGTATGTTTCCACATTGCGACTGATTTTATGTCGCACAAGCTATAGCCCAAGTAGCGAATAGAACATACACGTTCAATCGGTAGTCCATCAATAAACCAGGTGAATGATAAGATTTTTGTTTTCATGTTATTAAAAATAATCCTAGATTTGCTAGCATTAGAGTGACTACTGCGCAAAAATTAAAAAGTTACTCACCGTAGTGACTAACGTACTCTTAGTCCATAGTCCCCTTTCCTCCATACTGTATGGGCATCCCTTCCAAAGGACGGGAGACGGAACCCTTTTCACCAGAAAAAAACCTCCCCCTTTAACTTTAGAGGCGTGCGGGGGCATGGCCAAGGGAGGATGCGCTGCCCTGACTCTGCCCTCCGGCACCACACACACCTCAGTCCCCATTGACGCGTCCACAATAGAACATTGCCTTTTGACACCAGTATTATTAGGGGGAGGTTGGTGGGAAGTACGGAGGAAAGGGGACTATGGACTAAGAGTATGTTAGTCACTATGGTGAGTAACTTATAGTCTTACGGACAGTCCCCTTTCCTCCATACTGTATGGGTGATTACAACTGATTGTAGCACCAGGGTGGAGATGAGACCCTGCTAAAGCAAAAAGGTTCCTGAGAACCGACTGTCCGAAAGCCGCATCAGATCTAGAGCTGGCATCCAAACAGTAATGCTTGCAAAAAGTCGAGGGAAAGATCCCAGTGGCCGCCCTGCTTATGACTTGCCAAGGGACATGGCGCTGGAATGCGATGGCCGTTGCCTTGGCCCTGACTGCGTGGGCATGCATGTTGGCCGGGAGCGGCTTGTGCTGGCCCTCGTACGCTTCTTTGATGGTGGAGACCATCCAGCGGGATATGGAAGCCTTCGAGGCCTGGTAGCCTGCCCTCGAGCCGCCGAAAGTGACAGCGTCCGAATTGCGGAAGCCCTTGGTCCTGTCCAAGTAGAATTTCAGGGCACGCCTGACATCCAGGCAGTGCAGCACACTGTGCTTCGTCCTTGGGATCGGGAAAGAACGTCGGAAGGACCATTTCCTCGTTCAAGTGAAATGCAGATGGAACGCATGACTACCTTGTCCCTGTGAAAGGTGGAATATGGTTTAGAAGCGACCAGCGCCTGAATCGCGCTGACTCTGCAAGCTGAGGTAAGACCAACTAGTAAGGCTGTCTTGATGGTGACTAGCCTAATGTCCACGGATGCCATTGGCTCAAATGGTTTGTGCACCAGGGCGCCCAAGACTATTTTCAGGTCCCACACAAGGTGCGGTTTCTTGACAGGCGGGTAGAGCCTTGCGAGACCGGTCAGGTGTTTGACGATCGGGTTGGAGGAAAAAATGCCTTCCTCCGAGTTCCTGTAAGCCCTGATGGCTGCAAGGTATGTACAGAATGAGCGAGGTGTGCCGAAAAGGAGAGCACGTCGTCCAGTTTGCAGGCCAGAGGGTCAATTTCCTTGGAGTCTACCCAGTGGCAGAATCGGGTCCATTTGCTCTTGTACTGGGCCCTGGTGGCTTTGCTCCTGGCGCCCTATATGATTTCCAGATTGGCCTGCGAGAGTCTAAGGTGCCAAAGCGTTACCTGCTCAGGTACCACGCTGTGAGGGCTAGTTTCCCTGACGCAGGGTGGATGATCATGCCCCCCTGCTGCGCCAGAAGCTGTGCTGGGCCCGTCGGGAGGTGTATTGGGGGCACCTCCGAGAGGCTGAGGAGCTCTGAAAATCACTGTCTGGCCAGCCACCATGGAGCAATCAAAATGATCAAAGTCGATGTGACTCCTTGATCTTTCAAATTACCCTGTGAATCGGGAATGGGCGGAAAGGCGTAGGCCTTCATGCCGGTCCATTGGAGTGCGACACACAAAGTGCGAGGCCCTGACCCTACCAGGATGCAAACTGGGGGCACTTCCTGTTGTGCCAGGTGGCAGAGATTCACTTGGGGGTGACCCCACCTGTTGAAGATCTCCTGAATAACTAGGTTGTTTAGCTGCCACTCGTAATTGGCCGCTCCCAGCCTGCTGAGCCTGTCCGCCTCCAGGTTGGATTCCCCCGGGAGGTGGACTGCCGAGAGGTAAATTAGTTTTCCAAGGCCCATTCCCACATGCTGATCGCCAGTCTGCACAGCAGAGGGGATCTGGTGCCTCCCTGCTTGTTGACTTGGTACATGCTGGTCGAGTTGTCTGTCTGGATGAGGACAACCTTGCCCTTGAGAAGTGGTAGGAATGCTCTGAGCACTAGCCAGAGGCGTTCAGCTCCAACCAATTGATGCTCCTGCTCCTATCGAGTCCAGGTGCCGTGGACCGAGAGATCGTCCAGGGTGGCTCCCCAGCCCTCGAGCGAAGAGTCTGTTGATGGTGGCCTGCGGAGAAGGCGGCTGGAAGGGCTTGCCCGTCCGTAGGTTACAGTCCCTGGCCCACCAAGTTAGGTCCGAGTGGAGAGATGGAGGAACGTTGATCATTTCGGATTGAGAGCTCCACTCCTGATTCCATGAGGCCGCGAAGTGCAGCTGAATCCTTCTCATCCTTAGTCTTGTGTGCGGGACGGCTAGCAGAACCGCTGCTAGTAGACCCAGGAGATGTTGATCCCACCACACCAAGGTCACTTCTCTGCTGAGGAAGTGGACAGTGGCCCTGTATATGGCTGAGGTCTTGTCTTCCGAGGGGAAGACCCTCTCGGAGCACGTATCCCAAATGAGTCCCAGGAACGTCAGTCTGCGTAGGGAGCAGCTGTGACTTCTTGAGGTTGAGCGAGAAGCCCAGGTCGTACAGTGTTCATAAGGGCATGAGAGGAGTGGGGAACCGCCTCTGGAGATGTAGCCCTGACGAGCCAGCCGTCGAGGTATGGGTAGATGTGGCGGCCCTGCTCTCTGAGGAGGGCCGCTATCGCGTTCATGAGTCTGGCAAAGACCCTGGGCCCTGGGGGCCGAGTTGAGACCAACGGGAGGACCTTGTATTGGAAATGGTAGCTCATGATCCTGAACCGTAGGACCGAACGATGGGGCTGCCAAATCATGACATTTAGGTACGCTTCCTTCAGGTCTAGGGAGCACATCCAGTCTCCCTTGTCCAATATGTCTGCTATAAAAGCTGACGTAACCATCTTCAATTATTGCAGGGGTAAGGAGAGGTTGAGGGTGGAAAGGTCCAGCAAAACTCTCAGGCCCGCCTGGTGGTTTTTCTGAATGGTGCAAATCCTGGAGTAGAAGCCAAAGCCTCACTGGGAGGCTGGCACTTCCTCCACTGCCTGGCTCTCTACGAGCGACCGGATCTTCGCCAAAAGAGTTGCTGTCCCAACCTGTGGGAGGGGAGGAGGGAGGAGAGGCTGGGATAGGAAGGTGGTACCCCGTGGATACTACGGAGAGGATCCAGGGGTCCGCGAAGTTCTGGTGCCAAAATTGTACACGGAGAGCAAGCCTGCCCCCCCACCGGAGACATGTGGAACCGAAGGGGCGTGTCATGCCTTCTTTCCCTCGGAGGCTGAGGCAGGGGACAGGAAAAAGCCCTTACCTCCCCCTTTTTGTTGTTTGCGCCGGTTCAGAGACAGCGAGCGGTCCGGCTGCTTGGACCTGCATTCCTGGAAGCCGCAGAACCCGCCATATCTACGACCCTTTTCTGAGGGCTGCTGAGATTGGGTGTATGATTTGGGCGTGGTCTTTGTAAGAATAAAGACTTTGCCGTTTGAGAGCTGTTCTTTTTGGCCAGCTCTTCATCCGTAGAGCTCCTCCCCCCTCAAACGGTAGATCTAGAATGCCCTCCTGGACGTCAGGGTTGAATTTCGTCGCCCGTAGCCAGGCTGTTCACCTCATGTCCGTGGCAATGCAGATGGGCACGGCCTGAGGTATCGATATGCGCCACTGTGGATTCCATGAGGTCATGCGCCACGAGCTTGGCCTCCGCTAGCCCCGCCTTAAAGCGTCATTGGCATTGGGTGGGGAGTTCCGGGTGGAAGTCCTCAATTTCCTGCCATAACCGTTGGTTGACAGCAGCCAGCATGGCATCTGGGTTGGCCCCACGCAGGTGCAAGGAGGCGTTGGAGGCTTACGGCAAGAAGATCTACTCCAAGATCATCTTCTCCTTGCCTAGCAGCACCACAGAGGAGGCGGCGGAGGATGACTGAGGCTTGGAGTAAAGTGATGCTGCATCGATCACCGAGGAGTGTGGCTGAGGATGGGTCGAGAGTAAGAGTGTCCCCCCCGCCATCTGCCTGTACTTGGAGTCCAGGCGTCGGTTGACCGGCTGGACTGCGTGGGGCTTGAGCCAACCCATCTTGGCCAGGGAGACTATATTGGTTTGCAGTGGAATCCCTGTGTTGGTAGAGGGACGTTTTGTGAGGACGTCAGCCATAACCCCCTCTGCCAGCTGTTCGACCTCAGACTGAGGGCGGACCAGATACTCCGCCAGGCCAGCAAGATGTTCATGGAAGGCTCTGGCTGAGGATGGCTTGTCCAGATCCTCCTCCTCGTCCGTATCCTGCGGATCTGGAGGATCTTGTGGAGGAGGAGGGGTAGATGGCGCCGGAGGCTGGGGTACAGGGGCCGCAGCCAGAGGCTGAGGAGGCGGCAGAGGTTGCAGAGTTGGCCAAGGAGCCGGAGGAAGCGGCTGCACTGGGGCCAGGGGGCCCGATGGAGGAGTCTGTGGTGCCGCTAGCATGGTGGGGAGGACTTCCCCGACTGCGTCCTTGATAACCCCCATCTGAGCAGACCTCATAGGCTGGGGAATTTATCGAAGAGCACCTCCTCACTGGCCAAAGAGGTGGCAGGGGGTACAGACGGGGCAGCGGGGGACTGCTGAAGCCGCTGCGTACCCAGTCCGTATGGACGCATGGGAAAGCTGCCCTACGCAAATGAAGGGTAGACTGTAGGCCATGTACCTGGTTGCGGCCAGTCCCACCTTGACACTCATTCTTTGCCAAATTCGTGGAATGGCGTTGGACGGGTGCCCCTATCTGGCACAGCGGCAATTTTGTCGAGCTGCCTGCCACGTGGCTGCAACGTGCTTCCCGGCCCGCTGGGTCCGGCCTCGTCCAAGACACTCACGTGTGGATCACGAGGTCAACCCTGCTCCTCGGTTCTAGGCCCAGTAGGTGCGATACCCTCGACCCGGGGTTCGGTAGAGCTGCGTTTAGGCGCCCCCTCGGACGTATTGCTGATATTAGGGCATAGCCCCTCGAACGTATTGCCAGTAAAAGGGTGTAGACCAGGCACAAGAACCTTCCGTTCCCTCGACACTGCCGGGAGGATCCGATGACCCCCTCGACCCGAACAACGGTAGCTGTAGCAGCCTCGGTGCACGTGCCAGTAGAAGGACCTGGCCGGTCCCTCCCACGTGGGAGAGTCCCTGGTAAGGAGTCTCCCTTGCAGGATGCGCTGGAAAATATCGGCCTACCTTGGGTCTGGGTCGATGCTTCACAAAGTTCTTGAGATCCTCTGGAGGCGACCTCTGGAAGAGCTCCCTCCACCTGGCTAGTCTGTTCTTCAGTGCCTTCGAGGACAGCGAGTTACACGCCGAACATGATTGCCAACCGTTGTCTGGGCCAAGGCAACGTAGGCAGAGGGCATGGGGGTCTGAAGGTGGGAAGAGCCTGTTGTAGAATGGACAACTGCTGAACCCTGTAGAAGTCCACATGCGCCAGGGAGGAGCGTCACTCCTTAAGACAGGGTACCTGAATGATGGAAAATAAAAAAAAAGAGAAGAAGAATCCGCGTGTGGAATTACATGGCTGAAACCAAAACCAGGAGCGTTGGTGAATTCGGCCCGTTCCCGTCGACGAGGAAAAGGGAACTAGGTGTAGCGCTGGAGGGTGGAGTCAGGGCAGCGCATGTTCCCTGGCCCGCGCCCCCGCACGCCTCTAAATTTAAAGGGGAAGAAGGTTTTTTCTGGTGAAAAATGTTCCGTCTCCCGTCCCTTGGAAGGGACGCCCATACAGTATGGAGAGGGGACGGGACGTTAGAGTATATATGTAATTTCACCTGGAATACAAAGGGGTTCTGTCGAATAAAAGGATATCATTGGGGAAGGCTAATCAATGAAGGTTAAGCTTACCAAGTCTCACAGGAAAACAAACCTTTAAATCGCATAGCTTATCCATAACGCTTAAGTACAGCTTCAACAACTTGGCAGCTACATTGCAACCCTGCTTCACGCCCACTCAAGAAGAAATAGGCTTAGTGAGCACACCCGGTTCATTGACTCTTAACATATGACTGGTATTAGAGTTTACTTTGGAAAGTAAGAGAATTAACTGAGGAGAAAAACCAAGACACAACATTTTAGGCCATAGAAAATTGCAAATAATGCAGTTGAACGCAGCGGACATATCTAAGGATGCCATATACACTGTACCTGTGTTAACCAGTTTGATCCCTTCTAATATGTGCGCTAAAATGGTGGCATATAAGGCTGTCCCCATTTGTTTACAGAAACCGTCGTGATAGCGTGATAAGATGTTGTTTCTTTATATAGATCTCCAGTGCATTTAAAATCAAGACGACGAACCGCTTCGCCGAGACATCCAACAAAGATTGTACGGAAGTTCGCAGGATCAGCTGCATCACCCTTTTATAAATGGGAACAATAATGGCTGTAAGCAAGATCGTGGTAGATTATTTGAGAGATAGATGAAGTCGAATTTGATCTTTAATATCGAAGCCCACAGCAAGGGGACATGTTTGAGGACACAGGTAGGAATGCGGCAGGACCAGGGGCTTTAGAAGAACAAGTTACTTTCTTACCTGGTAACGTTCTTTCGATGGGATGTTCCGACGACGTATTCCACATCTATGACAGGTAATCACCACAGCTGTGCTGCTTCAGAAAATGTTCTGCGTCGTCGATACGCTGTCCTCGAGGGCCTCCGTCGAGCCGACGTCACCGGATGTTATAAGTAGGAGGCATGATGCCCGTAGCCTCAGTTGTAGTTTTTTCCCAGAATGTGGGGCACCAATCTTCTGCCAGTATAACTACAGAAAGCCTTGCAGAAATGGAAGCTGCAATCGCATAAGAAATTCTGTAGAGGGGCAGGCTGGGAGGGAACGATGTGGAATACGTCGGAGGAACATCCCATCGAAAGAACGTTACCAGGTAAGAAAGTAACTTGTTCTTCGAGGGGATTGGTTCCTCTGACGTATTCCACATCTATGACAGACTCCCAAAGCAGTACCAACGTAAGGAGGTGGGAAAGAATTTTGAATTTTAGAATGCCCAATTAAGTTGAAGAATAGAGGACGGCCTTGCCAAAGGCCAGATCTTGCCCATAAAGAATCCAAGGAGTAGTGTTTGACAAAAGTATGGACAGAGGCCCATGTGGCTGCTTCACAAATGGGAACACCCCTCTGCAGGGCAGTAGAGGCAGCAACACCCTTAGTAGAAAGGGGCGGGTAAGCCTACCGGAGGGTCCTTAAACGCTGTTAGGGAGAATTCTCTGTTAAGGCGAATTTCCCAAACCTAGTGAATCCCCCAGTAGCTTTGCTGGATTTTTGGGGTTTATTTTTTTTTTTGCTAAGAGTGAGACTCTTTTTCTCCCACTCTTAGGCATGATTTGAGTATGTCCTTTGACTGTAAATGTGTTTTATGGGCTATGGGGTCTTTTACTCCATAGGGCTTCATGTTTTTTTGGTATGTGTGTTACACAGCACCCTCAGTGCAGTAACACAGGGGTGTCATAGTGACCCCCCCCCCCCCCAAACAAACTCCATACCCTGGGACTGACTATTGTCTCCCAGGGCATGTAAAGTCACCATTGGCTTTACTAGTCTAAAATTGTGAACAGGACCAGTACAAACCATCATATTGTGGAAGTACTGGTAGGGGTAATTGAATTGCCCCTGGGTCTGTTTTCCAAGGGGACACTGTCCAGTCCCCCCTTGTCGAGTCTCTGGCTAGTGGCAGTGGATACCACGCGAAATATTCCACGCGAATATTTCTTATGGGATTTTCCCATTGATTTTTAACGCACCACTTTTTGGTGCAATGTTAAAGATACCGCTGGGTTATTTATTTAATATTTATTCCCCGGTTGGGTCTTTTTGCCAGGACTCAGTTCCAAAATGGCGTTTGTGTTCGCCTCTGAAACTCTAGCCCAAGTCAAGCCCTTTGTTCCACTTTTGGCAGGCTGCTGCACAGAAGCCTCCAAAAGTGGTGCCACTCTGTCTGGGTCTACAGGATGTGTGGGAGGGGGGGGGGGATAGGCACCCTGGACTGAGTTGCCTCGGCAACTCAAGTCGCACTCCATCCTGATTGGCCCAAGTGGTGAGCCGGCCGGCTCACCACTTAGCATGTTTGAGTGACAGCTAGGCTGAGTGAATGGGGGTTTGCAGCATAAAAGCAGGGCTTTGGGGACTGGAACTTCAGAAGTCGCCACAGGACCTAAAGAATCCGAAGAGGGAGAAGCTGAGCTGAAATGCAACAACGACACCACCGGTGGAGCCCTGCTGAACCGCCTCACCACTTCCCGATGACAGAGAAGATCTTCATTCTGGAGAGTCTTCTTCCTTTGAACTGGTGGGGTTAACCAGTTCGTCCTCTTTTCACCTTCCTGGATCGTCTCATAGTTGAATCGCCCGTGCCAAGCACCCTGGCGGCCGGATAGCCACGCTTCACCACTACCGCGAATTTAACCGAGAAACTCCGCGGCTGGTTTCTTCCCTGGCAGTGCAACGACCTCCAGCTTTCCTCCACGTCGAGATCTTCTCTTCCCCTGGACGAAGCTCCGACTTGCACCCGCTGCCAGGAACAACTGCCCCCGATGGAACTTTGTCACCATTTCAGGCACTGTGTCCCGCCTGGTCTCCCTTGCAACAGACTGTTCAAGGTGTCCCGTAAATCCTTGACTCTCTATCCTGGGGTGACCTGGGACCTGTTAATTAACTTTTCTGAACTGATCAAACTCCTTTTGAACTATCTGCAAAGACTTTTAAAGTGTACTTCAACTGTGTGATCGTGGGCACATTCCACCTTGCTCTCTCCAAGAATGGGCCTGGCCTATGAACTTTTTGCTCTACAGTAGACTCTGCCTTTCTTGACTTGCTGTGGTTCTTTTAAAAGAGTTGGTATTGTGTGCTTTCCTAATTCTGCCTTTTCCCTCCCTTTTTAAATAATTATTGGAGTGCCATCTTGGTTAAGCGCTCACCTCTGTATTGACAATAAGTGGTGTTCTTTTCCTAAGACTTGTCGAATAATTAATCAGGGAGGTGTATATATTTCTAGTGACTGTTTGAACTTGCTTGACATATTAGTGCCAGTGTATTTTTACGAGTGTGTTTTTAAATAAATAATTATATAATTTTATACCAAAGCTCTGGTCAGTGTTTGCTTTTGCTACTGTATTTTTGTACCTAATGTGTATACTCTATATACTGCCGAACTCTTCTTGAGAGAAGTCTGACTGCTCAGCCACAGCTACCAGGTAAATATGGGTGGTGCAGACTGCTACCAATTGGGTTTACTGCTTACTCCTGTGGTCTTAAACCTTTTGCAGTGGTCCCTAAGGGAACTGCACAGGTTTCTGCCCAACACCCGCCAAGCAGTAACATTCAGAAATTGCCAAGATAATCCACCTAGACAAAGTCTGTTTAGTAACAGCTTGTCCCAAATGCCTTCCAGCGTATCCTACTAAGAGTTGATTGTCCACTCTGACCCGAGACATGCGTGAGATGTAGAAACTTAAAGCTCTCCTAGGATCCAACCTATGGAGCCTCTCCTCTTCCTTAACAGGATGCGGAGGAGGATAGAACGCCGGAAGAATAACCTTCTTGCTTAAATGAAATTCCTACACAACTTTCGGAAGAAAAGGACGAACCCTAAGGACAACCCTGTCCTTATGGAACACCGTGAATGGTGGCTTCACGGAAAGTGCCTGCAACTAACTCACTCTGTGAGCGGAAGTGACCACAACTAAAAATACAGTTTTCAAGGTCAACAGTCTCAAAGGACAAGAATGTAAAGGCTCAAACGGAGCTCCCATTAGGAATTTTAGAACTAGGCAAATCCCAACCGGGCACCTGGAAAGGTGACGTTGGGAACACATTAGTGAGCCCTTTCAGAAACTGAGAAATCAAAGGAATTTTAAAATATGACACTTCTTAGACGAGCGCTTAAATATGGACAGTGCCGCCAGGTAACCTTTAATGGTACCCACTTGCAGGCCCTTGTGGGCTAACTAAAGCAAAAAAGACAGAAACACAGGAATGGCACATGAAAAAGTATCCACATTCTTAACCCTGCACCAGTCGCAGAACTTTTTCCAACGGTACAGGGACTTTGTTTCAGACCTCCTGGCTGAAAGCAACACCTCCATCACGTCTTCAGGGAGTTCCCAATCCTTATACCTCAACTGTTCAGAAGCCAAGCATGAAGGTTGAGGGACTTGATGGAGAACCTGACCCCCCCACCCCTCCCGTGAGAGCAGATCGTCTTGGTAGGGAAGACGGGGTGGAGGGCAGATGACAATGTCGAGACGGTCCAGGTAACACGTTCTCCAGTCCCATACCTGAGCAATGAGGATCATTCAGGAACCGAACCTCTGTAACCTCTGCAGCACTTGTGGAATGACAGGGACTGGAGGAAACGCGTACAGCAGTGGGAAGGACCACTCCACTACGAACGCGTCCCCTAAGGCTCCTCTTGGAGGAAATTCCTACGAACAGAATCTTTCGCACTTCCGGTTGGCACTGATGGCGAAGAGATCCGCTTGTGGGGTCCCCCAATGGGCGAAGATCTCCAGGAGAACCTCCTGAGCCAGCTCCCACTCGTGAGAGACCGTGCTCTGCCTGCTCAGAGCGTCCGGCGCCGTGTTTTTGTCTCCAGCCAGATGAACCGCTGAGATCGAAATTTCCTGCTGGAAGGCCTTGAAGCAGAGCTGGAGCGCCTCTCTGCACAGAGGGAGAGACCCTGCCCTTCCCCTTTTCTTGAGGTAGTGCATGGCCACTGTATTGTCCGTCAGAATCAGGACATTCTTCCCCCGCACAGACGGCAGAAAAGCCTTCAGGGCAAGCCTGACGGCCATCAGCTCGATTGATATGGAGTCGGGACTCCGACGGAGACCAACAACCGTTGACTGTCAACTCGTTGGCATAAGCTCCCCCATCCCATGAGAGATGCGTCTGTTACGATCGTCACCTCCGACCAGGGTAGCAAAATGGAGCAGCCCCTTTCATCAGATTGCCTTCGACGGCCCACCACAGAAGATCCTGGGTGACCAAGGGCGGCACACCTGAACGGGATCCGACATCCTGCCAGAGGACTGTGACCACTTCATCTTGAGAGCCCACTACAGAGATCTCATCCGCAGCTTGGCCTCTGGCACCAGGAGAATGCAGGATGCCATGAGGCCGAGCAACCTCAAGAACTCAAACGCCGGGAGACTCTGGGCATGTTGAAACTTGCTCACCATCTGCAGAATGTGAGAAGCCCTCACCTGGGAGGGAACCAGCCCCAGGGATGTGTCGAGCACTGCTCCGATGTACTGGAGCCGCTGGGTAGGTGTCAAGTGGGACTTCTTTAAGTTGAGGGAGAAGCCCAGCCTGTGAAGGGAGTGGCAGGTGACTGACAGATGATCCAGGACTTGCTCGGGAGAGCGCGCCCTGATCAACCAATCGTCCAGGTAGGGGTAGACTTGAATCCCCCCTTTCCTGAGATACGCTGCCACCACCACAAGCTTGGTGAAGACCCTCGGGGCAGAGGTCAATCCGTACGGCAGGACCCGAAACTGAAAGTGAGAGTCGCCAACTGCAAACCTCAGGTACTTCCTGTGCTTGGGATGAATCAGCACATGAAAGTAATTGTCCTTGATGTCAAGAGACACCAACCAGTCGTGAAGTTGAAGGGCCTGGAGGACTTGAGTAAGAGTAACCATCTTGAACTTGTCCTTCCTGAGGAGCTTGTTCAAACCACGCAAGTCCATGATGGTTCTCAATCCCCAGTCTTTTTTCGAGATCAAAAAATATGGGGAATACCAATCCTTGTTCCTCTCCACTACAGGCACCAGTTCTTTGGCGCCTTTCTCCAGCAGGGATTTGATTTCCTGCGCAAGGAGCGGATCCAGACTTTTCAATGAGAGATTCCCTGGTGGATTGTTGTGAGGCCTCTGCTGGAAAGGAAGACAGTAGCCATGGGCTATGATCTCCAGAACCCACACATATGAAGTAATGGCACGCCATTCTACAAGATGCTGCGCCAGCCTTCCCCCAACCAGCGAACCATGGGACATGGCCTCATGACTGAGCTGAAACAGCTGCGGTAGTGCCTGTGGGCAAAGAGGAACTGCTCGAGCGGCCTTGGCACCTCGAGTACCCCGTTTTCCACCTCTGGTACTCCTACGTTGGCCCCTTTGACTTGCAGCTCGCCTCGATCTACTAAAGGTATAGTATCGAAAGGAACCTCCCCTCCATTGCTGTCCACTAGGAGGAAAGGCGGAGGTTGGCAGACTGCAGCGCTCAACGTCTTCGCTGCAGCTTTAGAGGTCTGCAACCTCTCAAGGCTCTCGCCAGCCTTGCTGCCAAAAAGATGTGTACGATCAAAGGGCATGTTGAGAAGCCGGGATTGTACATCAGGAGCAAATCCCCGACTTCTGTAACAACGCAATTCTGCAAATCACGGTGCTCGCCGCAATGGACCGGCTGACACAGTCTGCCACGTCCAGACCCAATTGAACAGATTCACACATGACATCATTGCCATCCTGTACAAGGGAAAGAAAGCCATCCCGTTCCTCCCATTCAGGAATATGTGCAGCCGCTAACAAAACACAATTCCACAGAGTGTGAGTGAAACGTGCTAAGGCACACAGAGTTGGCTGCTTTCAAAGCCATACCCCCTGAAGAAAAGACTTTCTTCGCTCAACCGTCAAAACGTTTGTCGTCCCTATCAGGAGGGATGGTAGGGTACGACGCCTGTTTTGCTGGGGCCGAAGCCGCCTGCACCATCAAACTCTCCGGAGTAATGGGCATGGACAAGTAGCCGGGGTCACCACTGGCTGGGCGGTACTTTTTCGGCAACAACTTACCCACTGCCGGGAGACTCTCTAGAGCAGTCCAAGCCGCCGCCACCCTTCTCTGCAAGGCCATATGGAATGGCAGTACCGAGTCAGTTGGTGGACCTTGGTCCAAGATATCTGTCAGGTCATCCTGCAGAAAATCCACTGGTGGCGCAGACCACCCCAAGTACTCCATCACCCTCGACATGAGCCGCTGGTATGAAGACTTGGCGTGTGTGCCAGGCTTAGGCCTGCCGAACTCAACCTCCGGAGAGGTGTTCAGACCACTGGCATCGTGCAAAGACTGACGCAGGGCTTCCATCTGGCTATGACCAGACAATAAGTGATCAGGAACCTCATCAGGAACCAAACCTTCCTCCAACTCAAATATAATCCATAGGCTGGAAAAAATCCCTGTAAGAGGGCACAGAAGAAGGCTCAAATACAGGCCTCACTGACTTCTTCAGGGCCTTCCTCTGAGTATCCACCAAAGCATGGGATACCTCTGGCAAAGCCTCCAAAAAAGGCATTGAGGGCGTCTACGGAATCGGCGTAGACGTCGAGCGTGGCGCCGATGGCTTCGACACAGGCCTCGAGAGAGACCCTCGACAGACATGGGGCCGATGGAGTTGTCATCCTCTTAGAAGACCTCATAGGTTCCGCCAGTCTCGAGGGCGTCGAAGACTGGGACCTGGAGCGGGCATGGCTAGAGCGATCCACCTTGTCCGATCGGGACCTCGAAGGCTCCCGATGATCGGGCCAACCGCCCGAGCCCGAAGGTGTGCGAGCGGCGGCCCTAGCACATTGCCTGCCGGCTTCTTTGAAGGCACGGACGAACGGAGCACTGCGATTGGAAAACCGCCATCATCTCCGTACGAAATGCATCCCATTCCGCAAGATAGGAATGCCTGTTGGGATAAGCAACCCGTCGTCTGGCTGAGTCCTCTGACGAGGAAGGCGACTGGTGACTGCGCCTCTGCGAGTGCCTCGAAGAGGCAGAGGAATGGCAGGAACCACTCCGGGACCGAGACCCCCTTGACTTACGCCGACGTCTCGGAGAGTCGCCTCTCGAATAGTCAGTCTAAAGCCCAGCGGATTTCGACTTTTGGGGTTTGGAAACCCTACCTACAGAAAGCTTCTTCCGCTCCCGCAAGGCCTTTGACGTTAACGACTGGCAATCGTCACAGTCATCGGTGGCGTGGTCCTCGCCAAGGCACCAGAGGCAGACGTTGTGCGGGTCCGTAAGCGACAGCTTGGAACCGCAGTCCCGACACTTCTTGAATCCTGACCGCGGGGTAGAAGAAGACGAAGACATGATATCTTCACAAAACACCAAGTTCGAAGAACCAAAAGAATCAGAAGAACCGAGGTGCGCCGAGATCTCCGAAGCTAACACGTTAGTGGAAAAAACTGAACTGAGGCTACGGGTGTTGTGCGTCCTACTTATAACATCCAGTGACGTCAGCTCGACGAAGGCCCTAGAGGACAGCGTATCGACGCAGGAAATTTTCCAAAGCAGCACAACTGTGATGATTACCTGTCATAGATGTGGAATACGTCGGAGGATCCAATCCCCTCGAATATTTAATTTTGATATGGCACATTCTACATCTGCTACTGACCTCGGTCTTGCACTAAGATTTAACCTAGTAATTGATTGATATTTTATTTCTATCGCGCTCGTACACAAGTGTTTCAGAGCGCAACAAGGCAAGGGAGGGCAACAGGGGAGAAAAAAACAGCGATCTTACTAGGCCCAGTGACATTGAGAACCCACAAGTGCATGGGAGAGAGTGAGGGGAAAAGTGCATGGAAGGAGGGAGAAGTGGAAAGTGTGAAGCGGAGGAGAAACAAATAATAAATAAATAATAAAGGCAAACAGTGGTAATGCAGCCAGCAATTGGCAAGTACTAGGCTTAAGGCAGCAGACAGGGCAGGTCTGATAAGCGCAGGTAGAAAAAGGGGTGGGGCTGTATGGGTACAGATACAGACCCCAGTGCAAGGGGTGGCCCAGAGGCAGTGCGGGAGGGTGGCAGTGTGAGCAGGTACATGGGCAGAAGGACAGATGGTGGCCAGGTGCACAGTGCCAAGAGAGAACAGATCAGCAGGGGAGAGGGGGAGCGAAGGCAGAAGAAAAGAGGAAGGTCTTGAGGTGCTTCCGGAACCGCAGATGGTTCTCCTCAGGTTTTAGAGTGGTAGGGAGGCCATTCCAGAGGGAGGCCCCAGCCGAAGACCGATCTACCCCCAGCTCGTTACTTTGAAAACGACTGACCCTGAGGGAGTTGGAGGTAGAGGAGCGTAGAGCTCGAGAGGGAAGGTATTTGCGGAGGGATAGCTGAAGGTATTTTGGACCCAGGCCCCAGAAAGCAGTTATTAACCCCCACTTTACGGAATCTGGGCGGCATGTCAAATTGTTCTGTGGTACATGCGGTCCACATATCAGCAGGTATGAACGGGGCCAAGTTATCTTGAGTTTTGGAGGCTACTTTTCTTAACATTTCCCAGACCAATCTCTTGTTGTTGGCACATAGATAAGAAATAATCTTTTGGTTGTACACAATATGTAAGTGCCGTTTAATGGATTTGCACCGATTTCTATACGAGATGCAGATCTGTTTCTTTCTACATAGATGGAGATCGATAGGTAATTTTAGCAATTTGAGGTCTCTTAACTGCTTGTTTTTCTGACATTTCAAGTTCCACACTTCTCTGTTTTAAGAGTGGTGATGTCGCTTATTCGCATTGGATCGATTACAGAACATTTTATCAAGCATACCTTTGATTAAAATAGTATTTGTCTTCCAATGGCTGAAGGTGAAGGGCGCGCTTCTGGTCACTAATGTCCAAAATGATCTCTTTATTGACCATATTATTTAATTTAATATTAAATAATATGACCGCAGAGGTCTGACTTGCACAAATCGGGCCAGAATTTATTACCCAGAAAGCCCGGCAGAGTCTGAAATGTGGCGAAAAAAACCTAATTTCCGCACATTTCACCCGGCTCACCCACCGAAACACGCCGTCAACAACACATGGCCTACCTTCACGCGTTCCCACACGTGTCCCGACGAAAGCGGTACCTCACATGGTTGGGTGCACCTACCTGGACATCTAGGGGAAAGCCTAAAACACGGCTAACCCCAAGTCTTTTCCGACCGCTGAATTTCACGATTTTTTCAGAAGGGCACACCATACAGATATGGGCCTAGGTTGTCCAAGCCACCAAGGAAAACAGGGAACCCCATGTATTTCCGAAAAGAGGACACCGGTGGGAATCCGCAGAGGTATGACTTGCGCAAATCGGCCCAGAATGTATTACCCAGAACCCCAGAGAAAGTGAACATTGTGTTTTTTCCCCACCAAATATCACACTTTGTTGGGGATTGTGGCTAATAAAAACTGGGACAATTTGCGCAAAGCAGACCTCTGCATTCCCAGGGGTGTCCCCTTTTCAGAAATGCATGGGGTTCCCCGTTTTCCTTGCTGGCTTCAACACCCTAGGCCCAAATCTGTAGGTTGCCCACATGAACAAAATGTGCTCTGCCGAAAGGATTGGGGTTACCAGTGGGTTGCCCTTTTCCTTTTGCGCCCCAGTAGGTGTACCCACATATGTGCGGTGCCATTTTCATCAGGACACGTGTGGGGACGCAGGAAGGTAGGCCATGTGTTGGTGGTGTGTTTCAGTGGGTGGTCAGAGCGAAATGTCTGAGAATTGTCTTTATTTTCAGCCAATTTCAGAGACATTTTCCTCTGTCCACTCACCAAAACACGTTGCCAACAACAGATGTCATACCTTCCCGCGTTCCCACAGGTGTACCGAAGAAAACGGTACCTCACATGTGTGGGTGCACCTACCGGTGCCCAAAAGGAAAAGGGTAACCAACTGGTAACCCAAAGCCTTTCGGCACAGCACATTTTGTTCATGTGGGCAACCTACAGATTTGGGAATAGGGTGTCGAAGCCGGCAAGGAAAACAGGGAACCCCATGCATTTCCCAAAAGAGAACACCCGTGGGAATGCACAAGGTATGACTTGAGCGAAGCAGCCCAGAAGTTATTATCCAGAATACCTGGCAAAGACCCAAATGGGAGAAGGGTGCCCAAGGACAGGGATATTACCGCCGACTTTGCTGGAGCTCTGGCTGCCCTGCATTACAGCTTCTCCCCACCAGGGAGTCCCGGCAGTGTGCTAATACCTCCCCGAAGGGAAAAGCTGTAATGAATCCCAGCCGCAACTCCAGGACGGTTGGAGGCAATGTCCCTGGTCTTGGACATCACTGTACCATGTGGGTGTACCGTCCCCCAAGCACAGCGGCAGCTCCAGGGAGCCCCGGCAGGATCCCCATTCCTCTCCGGAGGCGACACCTGTAACGCAGCACAGCCAGAGGTGCAGCCTGGGCTTGCAGACGGACAACCCACATGGAAGGCATCCGCTCCCAGGGAAACACCAATGTTCTGCTGGCATGTGGGACAATTTGTGGCCTGCTCCTGCAATTGTGTCCCAGCTGTTAGGCAGAATCCAGTACAGTTCCCTTAGGGAGCACTACACCAGATTAGGACTACAGGTGAGAGCAATAAATCCCCTTTGGTATCAATCCGTACCACAAAGATTTAGTTGGTAGCTGTGGCTGAGCAGGCAGACTTATCTCAAGCGGGAGAGGAGCAGTATTCAGGGTTTACACAATAGGCAGTACAATACGATGGAGCAAGGAAACACTGACCAAAGCTTTGTATCAAAAAGAGAATATATCTATTCAATACACTTCTAGTTCCAACACATAGATCACAGTTGATAAAGTAAATTAAGTTTAGTCAAGAAAAAGCATATACAACTCCCTATTCAATTGTAGACAGGTTTGCGGCAGAGTGAAAACTGAGCAAAACGGCACAGTGAAAACCAACTAGAAATAGCACTCTAGCAATTTTAGCGAAAGGGAGGGAAAGCACAAGTTAAACCGAAATATCTTCAGACACCCCCTAGCAACACCTCCCTGAAGATTTGTGAACAAGTAATGCACAGTAACACTTTAGCCAAAAGATAAGGGAATGAAAACTGAAAAAAATGGCACTCCACAAGTTAAAACAGTAGGAAGGAAGAGGGGTTTAGAAGATTTAGGCGCATCAACACATTTCTCATTGAAAACCAATCTAGTGAGAGCAGATCTAACAAATCAGCCAGAGTCAAAAGGTCTGAGCCAGAGTCAGTGGTACAGGACCAAGAGTTTAGGAGCAAAAATGTTCTTGTAGCTGCAATTAAGTCTTTAGTAGAAAAATATTGAAGAGGTAGATGCGAGGCGAAAGACAATGTTAAGAGAGAGGGTGGCCGACGCCACAACTAGTTAAAGGATTTAAAACACCTTTAGGGCTACCACGGAGAAAGGGCGGCCTGGCGGAACAATGTACCTTAAACGTGGAGAAGTGGCTCCTGCGGCGGCGGTTGTTCCTGGTAGTTCCTGCAGGTCGAGGGGTCCAACAGAGGAAGAGAGGCTCTCGTCGTGGAGGAAGGTTCGAGTCGCTGCATTACCAAGGGATGAAACAAGCCGCAGTGCTGCCAAACGAAGTTCAAGAGGTACGCTCCTTTTAATCGCGGTCCGGGTCGATAGCTGCCTGGCTATCCGGTCTCCAAGTGCGGGGCACTGTCAATTCGACCAAGGCAGGTCCGAGGATGCGATAGGTGAACTGGTTGACCCCACCAGCTCAAGGGAAGGAGGCTCTTTTGCTGAAGATCTCCTCTCGTCGCGTGGAAGAAAAGTGGTGAGACGATCCGGCAGGGCTTCACCAGTGGTTTAGATGCTGAAGATATCCTTGGCTTCTCTTCCCTTCGGATCCGTAGTTCCAGTGGTGATGTCTTGCTCTTCCAGTCCTCAGGACCCTGCTTTTATGCAGAAAGAGACCCATTCATACAGCCTAGCTGTCACTCAGTGGTCTTCTTGGCAGGAGACCCTCCAGCCTATCAGGTTAGAGTGTGACCGGAGTTGCTGTGGCAACTCTGTCCAGGGGTTCTACCCCCCTCCCAAACAGACCCACCCCAGACTCAGAGGCGCCGAAAGGAGGGCTTCTTGGCAGAAGCCTGCCAAAAGAGCGAACAAAGGATCACCGACCTGGATTAGGAAAATGGAGTAAGACTCGAGAAAGAAATTATATCACAGTTCTGGCAAATAAAACCTGCCGGAGTAAAGTTAATAATAAAATAAACCGTCGGTATGTTAGAGGCTGTCAGTAAAAGTGTTAGCCTCGAACAATGGGAAAATCCCATAGGAAAATATTTGCGGTCGAATATAAAAGGTAGTAAGCACTGCCACCAGCCAGAAACTTTGTACAGGGGGACTTTAATGTACCTTCTCGAAAATGAACATAGGGGAAAAACTATTAATCCCTTCCAGTACTTCCATTTTAAGATGGGTTGTGCTGGTTTAGTTCATAAGATTGGACTAGTGAAGTCAATGGGGACTTTACATGCCCTGGGGGACAGTAGTCAGCACCAGGGTATGGAGTCTATGTTTGGGGGTCGCTACAACACCCCTGTGTCACTGCACGGAGGGTGCTGTGTAACACACGTGTAAAGATGGTTCCTATGGGTGAGAGAAAAGATCCCATAGGCATTAAACACAAAAATAGCCTTGAACACATAGCAAAGATGCCCAAGAGTGGGAAAAAGAGTCTCACTCTTAGCAGGTAAAAATAAATAAACCCTTTGAATCCAGCAAAGCTGCTGGGGGACTCTATAGGTAAGGGAAATTAGCCATAACTGAGAATTCTCCCTAACACCAGCCCACCAAAATATCTGCCCGGACGGCCCATTCCCACCCGCACCACCAACAATCCAGCCCGTCTCACCCACCCAACTGACAGTGGGCCCCAACCATAGAAAAATAAAAACACAGTACTCGCATAACGTCGCAGCTGCTTGCGTAGAAAAAGCTGTAAACAAAACATGTTACCTACGGTCACCCCAGCAAAAGCAAATCTACACTCATACTTTCCAAGCATGCCCCCCCTTTGCAAGCCATCCCTGGTGGTCTACTGAACCTTACCCCCTAGTGAAAACACATTTGCCCCCTTCCTACGGGCAGATATCTGCCCCCAGGGAGGGCTGCATGAGGTGCCCCCCACACTCCATTCGGGGTGGGGGGAGAAGCCCACCCCAAAACGTTGGACAGGCCCCCCAATGGATGGGACAGTAGGGATTGGGCACCCTGGGGGCAGATTAGCACACCAATGTGCCCATCTGTGCCAAGGCAAGTTTGGTAAACAAAGAATAAAATTGAAAATGGCAGGCTGCACTTTAGGGGGGATGAGGGGGACCCTAAACCGCTGGGGAATTTTGTAATGTGAAGGGGGGGGTTTACCTCTCCACCCCTCTCCACAAATGGAGGAGCAGCGCATCTCATGTGCCCTCCCTGATGGCAGATAAAGGGGGGGGCTGTAATGCACTCCTCCCTGGGGTCAGGTGTCCCTTCCTAGGAGCAGATATTTGCCCCCAGGGAGGGCTGCATGACATGGCCCCCACTCCATTGTGGGTGGGGAGAGAGGGGGCCACCAACCCTTCCCATTAGAAAATTCCCAGTCGGTTTGCGGTGCCCACAGACCCCATAAAATGCTGTCTACCATTTTCACTTTTTTCCTTTGGTTACCCAACTCCCCTTGGCCCAGATGGGCCCAATAGTGTGCCATTAAGCCCCCAGGGTGCCCAAAACCTACTGCCCCACCCATTGGAGGGCCGGTTTGACATTTTGTGGTGGCCCCCCCCCCCCCTCACCCCAAATGGGTGGCGGGGTCACCTCATGCAGGTCTCCCTGGGCCTCCTACAAACAGCTGCGTGAGGTACACCCCCCCTCCATTTGGGGTGAGAGGGGGGAGAGAGCCACCAAAAATTGTGGAACAGGCCCCCCCCAGTGGGTGGGGCTGTAAGGTTTGGGCACCCTGGGGCCAGATTGACACACCAATGTGCCCCTCGGCGCCAAGGCAAGTTTGGTAAAAAAAGAAAAAAATTGAAAATGGTTCATTACACTTTAGGGCGGGCTGAGGGGCACCCTAAACCTCTGGGGAATTTTCCAATGTAAAGGGGGGTTGCCCCCCCACACCAAATGAAAGGGGGGCCATCTCAATTAGCCCTCCCTGGGGGCGGATAAGAGGGGCGCATCTCATGCAGCCCTCCGTGTGGTCAGATATCTTCCCCCAGGGAGGGCTACAACAGGGGCTCCCATTTCGCCTTGGGGTGAGGGGGAGAAGGCCATCCCCCTTTTCCGTAAAATGAATCCCTGGTGGCTAGTGGTCGCCCCAGCCCCACCCAAATCTCCCTTTTGATTTTTTCATTTTTTTTCTTCATTTTGCTCCCTTCCTCGGGGGCAGATCAGCCATCTGCCCCCCAGGGTGGCCCTAACCTGCAGGCCCCATCCTTTGGGGGCCTGCACACTTTTTCCTGGTGGCCCTTCCCACCCCCTCCAATTGGATGGGGGGGGCACCTCATGTACTCCTGCCTGGGGCAGAAATCTGCCCCCAGGGAGGGCTACAAGGGGTGGCCCCCTTTTCCACTTGGTGTGGGAGCGGGAGGGCCACCACCCTTTCGTGTGCCAGAAATATCCCTGGTGCCTAGTGGCCCCCCATCCCCGTTGCATTAAAATGTTTTGAATTTGCCCCCTTCCCTGGGGGCAGATGATCAGCCATCAGCCCCCAGGGTTATCCATGTGTCCCCATGCTTTGGGGGTTGGGGGGGGGGGGGGCTTTGGGGAGAAGAGGGCTGCTTACTGTAAGCAGCCCCCACCTCCGCCCTGCATTCAAAAGACACCCCTGGTGTCTAGCGGCATTGCTAGCCAAGGATTGAGCGCTCTGGATCGAGGGGAGATTCTGCCCTTTCCGACAACACCTCCCTCGATCTCCGGTTTGAAATACAGCCAAAGATCGAGGGAGAAGGGAGCTTCCCTTCTCTTTTCACTGCGGCAGCCCGAAATGGCTGCCGCAGTGAATTTGAAGGTAATCCAGGCCCCTGGAAATGAGGAGGGACCGCCCCCTCACATAGCCCGGGGGTTGGATTACAGTTTTGAGCGATCCCTTCTGTGCAGGGATCGCTCAAAACAAGGTGCCAAAAAAAGGACAAGCTATCTCGTCCTTGGCACCCTGGAGGTAATGCCAAGAACGAGATACCTCGTCTTTGGCACTTAAGGGGTTAAGGTTGTAAAGGTTTGTTTACAAACTAAATACAAGAACATAAAAATAAAAAAAAGAATGATGCAAATCCACCAGGAACAAAGCAGAAACTGCATCCAGGTCCAGGTGTTCGATCCGGTACAGTAAGGAGTATGGAAGCAAACAATCTGATGAGGAAGTAGTTCTTGAAAAGGCTACGTTTTCAACTTCTTCCTAAAGAGGGGCAAGGAGTTTAATTTCCGAAGGTCGGCAGGTAACGAATTCCGGACTTGAGAACCGCTAATAGAAAAACTTTTATCTCTGCGGTTCACAAAAAGAACCTGGTGAACCGTCAAAAAGGCATTGATCTGAAGACATTTTTTAGATAAGGTAACTGATAAATCAAGCAGAGAATGTGAAAAAGCATCCGCTACTGAATTGGTAGGAAGTGGAGATTCCTACGAAACACTGAAATTAGGGCGAATCGCAGAAGGCTGTAGAACAATCTAACCACAGCATTCTGTGCGACCTGGATACAATATATCTGGCCAGTCGGGATACCCAATAACTTTTATTTATTTTTAATTTATTGAATATAGTTGCATTTACAACAACTTTTTCAATTTATACATATTACAAAAATTCATTCTTTCATAAGTAAAAACACTAACATGAACAATAAGTCAATTAAACATACATTTGCAATTACAGTTACATCCATCTTTCAAGTGTTGACATTTAATTTAATATACTGTATATCGGTCATTCCATATTTAAGGATTTTAAAAAATTACTGGTAGCAATCCTTATGCCCATACATTCAGTTGCAGCCAAAGCGACCCATCTGTTGCTTGGGTCTATTTGTGCAAAGTACGCAAAATATTTGGAAAAGTGGATGTTTCTTAGACTCAGGAGTTTAGGGGCTGTACACTCCAGTAATAAATGTTGCAAGGTTTCAACAATTGCTGTATCTTGACAAAACCTGCACCAATTAAGGTCTGGTGTAATTTGCTTCCTTCTTAGTTTGACTTCCCTAGTGGGCCAGATATTAAACCGCAGCCTCAAGATATCAGATCTAATAGCAGAGGAGGGAGCCAAGCACAAGTACGAGGCAGTGTCTTTATATGGTTTAGGTCCAAATATAGCAGTGTCAAAATCTTTATAAGTTAGACATTTTTCACGGGTCTCAATCCAGTCCATCATATGGACTTTCTTTTTTGCTCTCTGTGGATGGTCTAATAAAAGGCTCAGTGAAATATCGGCCTTCACCATGACAGAGAGAACATTTGTGGACCACTGTTTCGTACCCAATAACAGAGCATTGCAACAGTCCAATCTGGAATTACGCAGGGTACCTACAACAGCTGGACGATCCGATTCTGCAATCAGAGGCAAGACAGGTCTCCGTAAATTGAGTTGATAGTAAATGAGTTTGACAACTTTAATAACATGCAAAATACAGTTTACATTTGCCTGCCAAATACAGCATAAGATTTTAACTTCAGTAGAGAACGTGGTTGATACTTCAAAAAGAGCGGGACAGGACAATAAAGAATGGAAATCATTCAGCTGATTTTTGGGCCAAACATGATTACCTCAGTCTTGGAGTGTTAGGCAGAAACCTGTGCAGTTCCCTTAGAGATCACTGCAAAAGATTTAAGACTACAGGTGTTGGCAGTAAACCCACTTGGTAGCAGTCTGTACCACCCAGATTTACCTGGTAGCTGTGGCTGAGCAGTCAGACTTCCCTCAAGGGGAGTTAGGCAGTATGCAAAGTATACACAATAGGCATTCAGATACAATAATACAAGCAAACACTGACTAGAGCTTTGGTATCAAAGTATATAATTATTTATTTAAAAACACACTGTTGAAAACACTCCAGCACTCTTATTGTAAAATATTCTAAACACAGTTACTATTATAATATATACACCCCTTTTTCCTTATCGGATAAGTCACTGTAAAAGACCACTTATTTTCATATAGAGGTGAGCGCTTAACTAGATGGCACTCCAATAAGTTTGTGAGAAAGGGAGGGAAAAAGACAGAATATGGAAAGGTATACCACTCCAAGATTCAGGAACACTATTAGCAAGGCAGAAGAGCAAAAAGTCACTGGTGAGCCAAAGTCCAAAGGCTGGGCCCCCTCTTAGAGAGAGAGCAGAGCACAAATGCGCCAAGATCACACAGTTACACTAGGCTTTGAAAGTCTTGCAGAGGGTTCAAAAAGAGTTTAGAGAGGCTTAAGAAAGTTTAGCCAGGGTGTCCCAGACTAACCCAGGTTCAAAAGCCGGGGGGTAAATCTACCATGTACAGTTGGTAGCAAGGGAAGCCAGGCGGGACACGGTACCTTAAGTGGGAAGGATCCTCCAGCGGTGGCAGTTGTTCCTGGTAGTGGGTGCAAGTTGCGTCGTCGTCCAGGGGAAGAGAAGATCTTGACTTGGAGGAAAGATTAAGGTCGTTGCACTACCAGGGAAGAAACCAGCCGTGGAGTTTACCGTTTAAAGGTGGTACCTTTGTTTCGCGGTCATGGTAAAACATGGTATCCCGGTTGCCGGGGTGCTTGGCACAGGCAAGGCGGCCACGAGGTACGTCGGGAAGGCGAAAAGACGGTGAAACTGGTTATCCCCACCAGTCAAAGGAAGAAGACTCTCCGGCGGGAGATCTTCTCTGTCGTTGGGAAAAGTGGTGAGGCAGTCCAGCAGGGCTCCACCGGTGATGGTGTCGTGGCAGGTCGGCTCAGCTTCTCCCTCGTCGGATTCTTAGGTCCTGTGGCGACTTCTGAAGTTCCAGTCCCCAAAGCCGTGCTTTTATGCAGCAAACCCCCATTCACTCAGCCTAGCTGTCACTCAAGCATGCTAAGTGGTGAGCCGGCCGGCTCACCACTTGGGCCAATCAGGATGGAGTGCGACTTGAGTTGCCTAGGCAACTCAGTCCAGGGTGCCTAAATTCCCCTCCACCCCTCCTTAGTACCCCAGACAGAGTGGCACCACTTTGGAGGGCTTCTGTGGAGAAGCCCGCCAAAAAGTGGAACAAAGGGCTCGACTTGGGTTGGAGTCACAGAAGAGAACACAAACGCCATTTTAGAATCAAGTTTTGGCAAAAAATACCAACCGGAGAATTAATATTAATTAAATAAACCGGCGGTATGTTCGAGGCTACCGTAAATAATTAAATAAAGGTAGTAGCCTAAAACAATGGGAAATCCCATAGGAAAATATTTGCGGTTGAATATAAAAAGTAGTATCCACTGCCACCAGCCAAAACTCGATCAGGGGGGACAGAGACGTGCCCCCTCGACTAACAAACCCTGGGGCAATCGAATTGCCCGAGCCAGTACATCCACAATATGATGGTTTGTGCTGGTTCTGTTCAGAATTACAGACTAGTAAAGTCAATGGTGACTTTACATGCCCTGGGAGACAGTAGTCAGTCCCAGGGTATGGAGTCTATACTGGGGGGTCACTATGACACCCCTGTGTCACTGCACTGAGGGTGCTGTGTAACACATCACAAAAACACATGAAGCCCTATGGGGTAAAAGACACCATAGCCCATTAAACACATCTAGATCCAAAGAAACACACTCAAACCATGTCCAAGAGTGAGGGTAAAAGAGTCTCACTCTTGGCAGGAGAAAAAAATAAACCCCAAAATCCAGCAAAGCTGCTATGGGACTCACTAGTTTAGGAAATTCAGCCTAAACAGAGAATTCTCCCTAACATGGAGGAATTCCGTTGCAATCTGTTTTCAATCATCCAGCTTTTTTTGAGCAAGGCTAGCACTCGATGAATTGCTTCACGCATGACTTCAGCCCAATAGAAAGGTGGGTATCATCCACATAGGAAGGATATCTTAGGTTAGACTCAGAGAAAATATCTAACAGTGGCCGAATGCAGATGTTCTACAGTATTGGGGAGAGAGAGGATCTGTGTGGGACTTCGCAAATAACAGGTGGAGAATTGGAGTAATAAGGTCTTTAACTTGTTGAGTTCCGTCTGATAAAAAAAGACCAGAACCATTTCAAGGATTCCTCAGATACCAAAGCTACTAGGGACAGCCTGGAAAAAAGAATGCCAAAGTCCAACGTGTCAAACGTTGCTGATGAATCTAGAAAGACCAGCATTGCTCACCTGCCCCTCATCAGCAGCTCTGAGGACAACGTACCAGACGGCCACAAGGGCGGTTTCAGTGCCATGATCAGGTATGAAACCAGATTGGTAGTTATCAAGGATACTATGCTCTTCCAAAAAAATGCTGAAGTTGCACTGACTATTTTTTCAAGAATCTTAGAAGGCAGAACAGGCCTGCAATAGGTCGGTAGTTGGAAATAAGTATTTGGTCCAGTGAGGGTTTTTTTAAGTAAGGGAGTTAAAAAATATATGGGATACATTACTCACTGTAATCGTATTTCTGATGCTTGTATCGGCTTAGATTCACATGCTATGCATAGGCTGACATCTAGTGGAAGCTGCTGAGTATTACAGTTGTTTTCAAAACTAGAAAAGGGATGTTGACAGGGCGTGCCAGTAATACTATCCCTAGTGTGACGTCCGCTGTACCCATGGTCCTTACGCTTTGAAGAACCCTCAGATTGTTTTGTTTCTGACACGAGGTAGCATGAAGTGTATCATGAGTACAGGTGTATCCAAGCAGATTATTATCAGAAAGGCTCATAACATCTATTAACATTCTCTCAGGGGAGGAAGGGGGGGGCGCATGTGAATCTAAGCAGATAAAAGCATCAGAAATAGGATTACGTTGAGTAATGAATCCCTTCTGAGGCTTGTGGAATCTGCTTAGATCACATGCTATGCATAGATTAGCGAGCAGTGTTAGAAGGTGGTGGGTCGTGAGAAGGAGCAGCGGCAAATAGATGTTTTCGAACCGCTTGTCCCACCTGTGTATCTGCTTTGGAATGAATGTCAATGCAGTAGTGCTGAGTGAAAGTGTGTACTGAGCTCCATGTAGCTGCTTTGCAAACGTTGTCTAAGGGGACATTTGCAATGAATGCCAGAGTAGCTCCTGTGCTCCTTGTGGAGTGAGCTGTTGGTGTTAAAGGCAGTGTTTTGTTTGATAATGAATAGCATAGTTGTATGCATCTGACTAGCCATCTGGAGATGACATTTTTGGAAATGCGGTCTCCCTCTCTTCCTGGTGCTACGGAGAAAAACAGTTGGTCTGTTTTCCTAAACGGTCTGGTCTTGTTTACATAGTAAAGGACCGCCCTCATCACATCTAGTGTGTGGAGTTTTACCTCAGCTGAGTTAGGTGGATTCTGAAAGAACGCCGGTAGCTCAATGGATTGGTTAACATGGAATTTGGAAATGAATTTAGGAGAGAACCTAGGATGAGTACATAAAACCAATGTGTCTTTATTGATGATAAAGAAAGGGTCCTGCAATGACCATGCTTGCAATTCACTAACTCATAGCCACTAAGAAGGCAGTCTTGTATGTCAGGTGTTTAAGACTTGACTTATGCATAGGCTCAAAAGGAAAGCCCCCCCCCCCATCAGCTTTGCAAGAACTACATTATTTCTTTTTACTCCCTCCATGAATGCCTTAGTGACTGGAATCTTCTACCACGATACTTTACTTTGCGAAGTGGATTATGCCGATAAAGCTGCCAGGTGGACCTTTATGGAGTTGAATACTAACCCTGAGCCTAACAAGTGGAGCATATAATTTAGAATGTGGGATGGAGTACATTCTATGGGGTTTATTAGTTTAGACTGGCACCAAATTACATATCTCGTCCACTTGCCGAAATAACAGGGTCTAGTGTTTGTTTTTCGTGCCTATTTGAGAATATCCATACACAGCTTTGTCAGATTAAGATGTCCGAACTCTACGACTTCACAAGCCATTCTGCCAAGTTCATAGAGTGTGGTTGTGGGTGCACTGTTATCCCGTGTTGGGTTAATAGGTTGGTCTGACACAGGAGTTTGATGGGATCGCTCATCGACCGTTTTATCCTGTAGCGAACAAGTCTAGCGTGGGATAACCCCCTGAGAGAAGATGTGGTCTACAATGCTTGCGTCTAGTTGCCACTCGTGTTCCTCTGGCAGGGGATCTCTGCTCAGAGAGTCCGCTAGAGTGCCGAGTACTCCTGGAACGTGTTGGGAAAATATGGACATGCCCCGTCTGAGTGCCCATCTCCATATTTTCTGCGCCAACTTGGACAGACTTCGAGAGTGTGTGCCCCCCTGTTTGTTTACATATAACATGGCAGTGGTGCGGTGTCAGAATTTGAACCGACTGGTTTGTCAGCTGCGCTTTGAATGCTTGAAGTGCTTTGAATACTGCTAGGTTCTGTGCAGTGATGCGAGTCCACAGACCATGTGCTTTGTGGTGAAGATAATGAGCCCCCCACCCGGAGAGCGACATGTCTGTGGTCACGATCGCTTGCGCTTCCAGGTCGTGGAAGGGTTTTCCTTTGTCCACCGGCATAGGTTTTGAACTAGTGTTGGTGAAACTACCACTAGATCGTCCCACTGACCGCTTGCCTGAGACCATTGTTTCTCCAACTACTCCTGCATTGGGCGCATGCGCAGAGGTGCGTGTGGGACCAGGTATATGCACGACACCATCACGCCTAGTAAACACAATGCTTTGCGTATGCTTACCTTGAGACTGGCTTGATACTGATGTATTTGCCGAAGCATGTTTTGCACGCTTTCCATGGACGGAAAGGCCAAGCCTGCTCTTGTGTCTAAGACAGCTCCTAGGAACTGTTTTTTTTGTTTGGTACAAAACTTGACTTCTTCTAGTTTATTGAGAAGCCCAATTGAAAGAGAAGGGAATAGTTTCTTACCTGTAACTCCATTTCTCCAGCATTGGTATCTTTCATGGATTCACATGCTTTGAATATTCCCCGTCGTCAGGCTGGGAATCCCCGGTACATTATATAGACCCTTTCCCGTAGGAAAACTTTTTCGACGCTTATGCGTCCTATCCACCTCGTTTTGTATCATGCGTGCCCGTGCCGTCAGGACGTCATGATATAAATACAGGCCCCGCCCCCGCGCTCCCTCAGATTTCGGCCCCCAAAGTAGTGGGGGAACCGGTTTGCATGATCAGGGGAGGCAGGTGGGCGCATGTGAATCCATGAAAGATACCAATGCTGGAGAAATGGAGTTACAGGTAAGAAACTATTCCCTTCTCCAGCATTGGATCTTTCATGGATTCACATGCTTTGAATAGATTACATAGCAGTACTACCCCCAAGAGGAGGTGTGCATGCAAACCCCTATACATTCTTCGCAAAAGGCCGTTCCCTAAGATTATGTATACATCAGTAATAGTTTACATAGGGAAAAAACGGACCACATACAGTCATAAATTCCACAGGATGCCACCCCGCAGCCGGGGCTTACCTTACTGGAATAGGTGTCGAAGCACCGCCTGTCCCATCCGGGTGTCTTCGGCATGTTGCTGCGACAGGCAGTAATGGCGGGTAAAGGTGTGTGTAGTCGCCCAGGTAGCCGCCATGCAGATGTCCCCTAGAGGGACTCCGGCCCACAGTGCCGTCGACGATGCCGCTGCTCTAGTTGAATGAGCTCTTGGCCGTCGTAGAAGAGGCTTCCCTGCCTTGGAATGGCAGTACGAGATGGTAGATGACACCCATCTTGAAAGTCCTTGCTTTGAAATGGCTTTTCCTCTAGCACCCAACCCATAGGCCACAAACAGCTGTCTCGTTTCTCTGAACGGTTGCGTACGATGAAGATAAAACTTGAGAGCCCTTTTTACATCCAATGTGTGTAGCATGCGCTCCGCTCCCGAGCATGGCTCCGGAAAAAACGTAGGCAACACGATAGAAGAGTGTTTATGAAACACCGAAGGAGCTTTTGGTATGAACTGTGGGTTAGTGGCTAGGACTACCTTGGTCTTGAAAAATCGTAAGTATGGTGGGTCCACCATTAGAGCCTGAACTTCTGAGATACGTCGGGCTGAAGTGATGGCCACCAGGAAGGCCAATTTCCACGACAGAAACTTCAGAGACGATGATGACATTGGCTCAAACGGAGGTTTCATAAGAGACGTTAAGATCAGATTGAGGCTCCACTCCGGTGGAAATTTCTTCTCTGGAGGGAAACTCCGAAAGAGGCCTTTAAGGAAGTGCTTAATCAGGCGGTCGCTGAACAATGGTGCCGAGTGCCGTCGACGAGTAAACCTGGAAATGGCTGCTAGGTGTACTTTTATTGACGACACCGACAGGCCCATTTGAGCTAATAACAGCAAGTATGGAAGGAGCTGTTCCGGCCTAATCGATTGCGGGGCCAAACCTGGTTGATCCTCACACCATTGACAGAACCTTTTCCATTTGTACGCGTATGAGGCGTTTGTGGAAGGTGCTCTTGCCGCTTGCAGGATACGTCGACAGTCCTCCGGAATCGTTAGCCGACCAAATTCGGCGAAGTCAGGAGCCAGGCCGTCAACTTGAGGCTGTCCGGGTCGTGATGCCAAACGACACCCTCCTGTCGAGACAGAAGGTCGGGGGTCTTCTGGAATCTCATCGGTTCCGCCGCCGCTAAGTGTAGTAGGTCTGAAAACCACACTTGTCTGGCCCAGTATGGGGCCACCAGAATTACCCGACATGGGTACCTGAGGATCCATTGCAACGTCCTCCTGACAAGGGGAAAAGGAGGAAATGCGTACAGGAATTTGTTCGTCCATGGGAATGAGAACGCATCCCCCAGTGAGCCCTGCTGAGGCCATCTGCTTGCGTACTGATGGCATTTCTTGTTGTTCTTCGTTGCAAACAGGTCTATGGAAGGGTGTCCCCATTCCTTGAATACTTGTTGAAGTTGTTGGTCGTTCAGCACCCATTCGTGAACTTCGTTCATTTCTCTGCTGAGGGCATCGGCTTCCACGTTTTTCACTCCTGGTAGGTGAAATGCTAAGATTTGTATGTTGTGTTGAAGGGCCCAATGCCAGATTTTCTGTGCCTCTGTCGATAGGGACCTGGAACGTGTCCCTCCTTGTTTCCTCAAGTAGAACATCGTAGTGGTGTTGTCCGTCATGACACGCACCACCGAGTCCCTCAGTTGCGGAAGAAAAGACTTCAGAGCCCATCGCACTGCTCTCAGTTCTAGCAGGTTGATATGCAGGGAGGACTCCTGCAAAGACCACTGGCCTTGTACCTGTAACATATCCAGATGAGCTCCCCATCCGCTCAGCGATGCATCCGTCACCACCGTCTTTTGGAACTCTGGTTCCAGTAGAGGCATCCCTCTCGTTAGGTGAGTAGACACTTTCCACCAGCCGAGTGCTTGAACTAGTTGTTCGTCGACGACCAGTCTGTCGGACCAGCGACCTCTGCTCTGTGCCCAACGGTCCGCTAGAAATTCCTGGCAAGGCCTCATAAACAGACGGCAGTTGTTTATTAACGGAATGCAGGACGACATGGTCCCTAGCAGGGACATGTACTTGCGCACAGAGACTCTGGTACCGCCGCTCCATTCCGACGCCTTGTTTTGAAGTTTCTGAATTCTTTCGCTGGATGGTTTCACCAGGCTTGTGTGCGTATGAAACTCCGCTCCTAGAAAGACCAAGGTCCTCGAAGGCTCTACTGAGGACTTGTTGAAGTTTATTGCGAAGCCCAGTTCCTGTAAGATGGACATTGTGGCTCGTAGACTGTCTCGTGTTTGTTCCTTGGATGACCCTCTGATTAGCCAGTCGTCTAGATATGGATAGACATGATGACCATCCTTCCTTAAATGGGCCGCTATAGGGGCCAAGCACTTGGTGAACGTCCTGGGGGAGGACTTGAGCCCGAACGGGAGGACCTTGAACTGAAAATGCTTTCTCCCGACGACGAATCTTAAATATCTCCTGTGTCGTGGGCGTATTGGGATGTGAAAATAAGCATCCTGAAGGTCTAGTGAAGAGAGATAGTCCATGGGTTGCACCGATCTGATAACCTCTTGGAGTTTTAGCATTTTGAATTTTTGGCTCTTTAGCCACTTGTTGAGTACCCTCAGGTCGAGAATGGGCCTCCATTTGCCGTTTGGCTTTTTGACAACAAAGAACCTGGAATAAACTCCTTGGCCTTCCTGTGCCACAGGAACTCTCTCTACCGCCCCTTTTCGCAACATAAGCTCCGCCTCTTGTCGTAGGATTTGGAGGTGGGGCTGTGTCGAGAATAAAGGAGGAAGACGCGGAGGCTTGTCTTTGAATTGCAGCGCATGACCCATGCGAATCGTGTCTAGGACCCATCGATCTTTGGTGATGCATTTCCATCGGTCGAAGTGATGAGAGACTCGACCCCCCAGGACGTTCCGAAGGCCGTCATTGGTTGCTGGTTTGCTTGTTCTTCGTTGACGACGGACCTGAGCCTCGCCGCCTGGAGGCTTGATAGTCCCTGCTTCCACGTGCCGACTGGGACGCTCGTCTGAACCCTTGTGAAGAGTACGAGGGCCTGTTAAATCCACGGTCCCTCGAGGCTCCAAAGCGGGAGTTTCCAGAAGCACCTCTGAAAGGGCGAAAAGAGCGAAAATTTCTACCCGTTTGAAGGGCGCCGAGGGACCTAGCAGTATCCGTGTCTTCTTTCATCCCTTTCAGCGCTTCATCAACTTTTTCGCCAAACAGGTGCTCCCCTTCGCATGGCATGTCCAGGACTTTGTACTGTACTTCAGGACGGAAAGTAGTACATTTGAGCCACGCTTGTCGACGAAGCACTACTCCATGGTTGATTTGTTTGAAACCAGACTCTGCTAGGTCCACTGCGATATTAATAGCGTGGTTCGAGGCCTCCTCGCCGTCCCGCACCAGTAACATAGCTGCTTTTCGGTGTTCGTCTGGCAGGTGTTCTAGGATAGGGGCTAATTTGTGCCACATTTCCCTATCATATCGTGACACGATCGCTAAGGAATTGGCTGCTCTTACTGTCGTCGCTCCGACCGAGAGCACCTTCTTTCCAAATGCGTCCTGCCTCCTAGCCTCGCTTTCCGGTGGCGTTGAACATTTCTGCTGGACCCTGGCCTTCCTAGCTGCTGCCGCCGACACCACCGAGTCAGACAAAGGCTGTGATGTTAGACATTTTGGAGTGGACTCAGGAGCTTTAAACTTTTTCTCGATCCGTCCCTTTATGGCTGGTTCCGAGAACGGATGGCGCATCGTTTTGAGACCTTCTTGCCACACGTGGTCAAGGATTGGGATGGCAAATACCGATTTTCTCCTTTGACCCATATGGTCAAAAAGGAAACAGTCTTTCCTCTGCTCCTCAGGAATCAAGCCGAATTCGGAACACGCTTTCCCCATCATTGCATGGAAGGATCCCACATCATCAGGGGGAGATGGCTGTGTCTGGCTCCTCGTAGACTCCAATTCTACATCCGAATTCCATGTCGGGTCCCTCGACGGTGACAGGGAGATGTCTGACCCAGAGTCATCATGTATAGAGTCGGACTCCGACAACTCACCCTCCTCCTGAGCTCGAGGACGATCTTTTACCGCCTGGGGAGCCGATGGGTGATTCGTCGACGAGCGAGCCGTACAAGTTTGCTCGTCGACGGAAGGTACAGACAGAAGTGACGATGACGTCCCAGGTTGAGGGAACTGGGTATCCAGCCGCTGTAGTAGCTTCTGAAGAGTATTAAGCACATCCAGAGACAAAACTGTCTGGGGGTTCAGCAACGTGGATGATATAGGTACCATACCCCCGCTCGCACTCGTCGCCGTCGTCGTCGACGTGGAAGGCCGTAAGCCTAAATCCAATGGCTGCAGAACCATGTCACCTTCCCCTTCCGCCGAGCAGGCCGTGTCTGGCTGCAGTAAGACCTCAGGGGGGATCGGGTCATAGACCTCAGGCAGCCAAGCCATAGACTGAGTTTCCGTCGACGAAGGAATCCCAACCGCTGCTGCTTGAACGGTAATAGGCATCGTCAACGACACCGAGGTCGACGAGGAAGTCGTCGTCGTCGAGCCTTTAGACTTCGTTGTCGATTTTGATGCCGACTTCCCGGCTGAAGCTTCTCGACTCACGGAAGACCTGGGACGGTCCCCTGAGGAGGATTTAGACAGCGCCAGCCTCTCCGTCTTAGATGATGAGGAGGAGGAGGGCTTTTTATGAGATGAGGAGGATCCAGCATGTTTCCCCTTATGCTTGTCCTCAGGGCGAATTTCTGCTGGCCGCACCTTCTTCGATGGAGGCTCCGACTTGCTCCTGGAGGCCGTGGAGCCAACTTCCGAAGCCGGGTAGGCACCCGCTCCGTCATTAAGCCAGTCGACCAGCCTTCTTTTACGGTCCTTAAGGGTTTTTTGGGAGAAACCCTGGCATATCTCACATGTATCCGCCGCGTGGTGCGGGTGGAGACAGTAGATACAGTCCATGTGGCCGTCTCCTTCATAAACCTTTTTGAGGCCACAGGTTGCACATGGGCGAAATAACGCCTTTCCAGACATAATTCTCCAGATTTGAACTTCGCTTACGCGAAACAGACAAAAAAACAATCTAGTTATCACTAGTAGTAACACGAAGATCCCACTGCTTTGAAAGACGGTTGAAATCTGAGGGAGCGCGGGGGCGGGGCCTGTATTTATATCATGACGTCCTGACGGCACGGGCACGCATGATACAAAACGAGGTGGATAGGACGCATAAGCGTCGAAAAAGTTTTCCTACGGGAAAGGGTCTATATAATGTACCGGGGATTCCCAGCCTGACGACGGGGAATATTCAAAGCATGTGAATCCATGAAAGATCCAATGCTGGAGAAGGCTTATGGCTCTTTGCGCGTTTTGTTTGCAAAGGTGGGGTGACTCCTGTAATCAGCCAGTCGTCCTGGTAGGGGTACCCTGGGATTGCCTCCTGCGAAGGTGCGCTGCCACCACCGCCAGTAGCTTGGTGAATGCCCTTGGAGCTGAAGCCATTTCAAGGGTAGCACCTTTAATTGGTAGTGCTGGTTTGCTATTTTGAAACGTAAGAGTTTTCTGTGCGCTGGGAACATTGAAATATGAAAATAGGCATCTTTCATATCCAGTGTTGCCATGCATCTCAGCGCTTTAGCAGGGGGGGCGGGGGGGTTACCTCTTGTAGCGTTGTCATGCAGAATTTTTGTGGCTTTACATAAGTGTTTGCAGGGCATAAGTCTAACACTTGGGCGCATAGTTATGTCTTTTTTTGGCACAAGGAAGTAGGTTGAATAAATACCCCTGTTTACCTCGTTGGATGGTACCATTTCTATGGCGTCCTTGAGGAGTAGCACTGCCTTCTTCGAGAAGGATGAGCTGTTCCTCTTCTGTTGTCTTTCTTTGGCATGGAGGATGGTGTGATGGTTTTTGAAGGAGCTCCACACAATAACCTCCCGCTACTGTCGATAGCACCCACTTGTCCGTGGTTATACCCTCCCATGTTGAGTCAAGTTTGAAATCCGTCCCCCTACAGGGGAGGCATGGGAGGGGACCTGTAGCAGGCTGTCATTGCTTGGGAGGTGTTCCTCCGCCTCTAGATGTGGAGGATCTTGTTAGGCAGAATCCTGTGCAGTGCCCTTAGGGACCACTACACACAATTAAGACCACAGGTGGCAATAAAAGTTTCACCTTTGGTACAAGCCTGTACTACTAAGTTATAGTGGTAGCAGTAGAAGAGCAGCCAGGCTTATCTCAAGAGTATATGATCAGTAGCAGAGATTACACAAAGGGACCACAATTACTGTGACTCAAGGTTTCAGGTAAAAAATTATAAGTATATTTATTTTTAAACTATCAGTTATAAACACAACACCTCTATTAAAACACCACAAAACCACACGTTAAATATACAACTAACCAATTCACTTTGTACAGTAAGGCTCAAGGTAAGTACCCTGTGTTTGAATGAACCGGTGTTATGAACAAAACACGATACCGCGGATACGGTTGCGATCACTTTTTGACAGTTCGGTCTACTAAATAAACGCGTATCCGTGATATGAAATGCTACCTGGCTAAAAACACACTTAGCACCTGAGCTACCCAGAGAGAGTTGGAACAAAAATCACAGGCAATATTTAGGTTAGGCAGACAGTATCGAGAAACACTCAGAAACAGGAGTTCAAAAGTCAAAGGGTCGGAAGCCAGGTTTAGATGACACCGGAGGCCTGTGCCGAAGATCACACCGTTAGACAGTTCCCGATTCCGTATAGCCCAAGAGTACTTGAATATTGTCAATGTTCGGAAGCAAAAGTTATAAGAAGGAGGGAAGACAAGGACGAGCCTTGGAGATGAAGAAAAGGGGTTCACCCAGTTTCCTCACGTAGAACAAAGTACCTTATTTCCACGATGCAGCTGGAGCCCTGGCAGTTCCTGTTGGTTTCCCGCAGACCCACGATTCCTGGAGCTTCGTTGTGAAGGAGGACGTCTGAAGGGGGTCTGCACCACACAGGGATGAAGCCGGCAGCAGCGACAACGAAAAGGTGGGCTCTTTAAAAACAGGAGAGGCTCAGCGGGTGCTATACGGACCACTACAGCAGTGTGCAGCGATTTCGACCACGGCGGAGATCTCTGGCTGAAGATGAGCCGGTTATCCCCACCAGGCTCAAGGGAAGACGACTCCGGACTGGATCTTCTCTTAGTCGTCGAAGCGTAGATAGCCCAGGACTGCAGCAGGGCTTCACCGGGACAGGGTAGTTGCAGCAGCCGTCGTTCTCTCCGCTTCTCTTCGGATCCTTGTAGTTCCAGAGGCGACTCCGACTTCTAGGCCAAGAGACCTGCCTTTTATGTGCAAAACCCCCATTCACAGCCTGGCTGTCAATCACGCAAGCAGGGGGGTTGTCCAGCCGGGACAACCACCTCAGCCAATCACGGCAAAGTGTGACTTGGGTTTCCTAGGATACCCTGTGCAGGGGGTGACTACACCCCTCCCTCACATTCAGCCCACCTAGACACCCAGGCGCCTTGAGGAGGGTTTCTCTGCAGAAGCCCGCCAAAAAGACGGCGAACAAAGGCGGCGAACCTAGTTTGCTGCGCAAAGTAAAACACAAGGACTTTAACACAAAGAAATGGCGAATAAACCCTACCGGAGCCAAAAAAAAGATGATTTGGTCAAGCGGGTTTATGTTTGAGGCTAATATAATAGCCAAGAACAGTACCACATGTATCTAATATAATCGCGGTAGAAAAGTTAGGGTAGATACCACTGCCACCAGCCAAGTCTAAATGTTAAAAGAGCAAAACAATGCTCCGGGAGGTACAGACAGAAAAGGGGTACGGATTAGCCCTTTCTAGTACTCCATGTAAGATATAGTGTACTGGTCTGTGGTAAAAATGACTATGTAAAGTAAATGGCTACTTTACCTTTCTCTGGGGGACAGTAGTCCGCCCCAGCGAAATGGAGTCAGAGGGAAGTCTAAAAGACAACCCTGGGTTACTACACTAAAGCTGCTGTGTAACCCGTACAAGTACAGGGGCACCTGGAGTGGTGTGCTCCGGAGACCAAGATCACGCAATGAGTAAAAACACATAGGCCAAAACACATGTAAGAGTGAAAAAAGATGTACACTCTTACCAATAAACTCCAGAAATCCAGCAAAGCTGCTAGGGGACTCACCATGTGAGGGAAATTAGCCCTAGAAGGATAATTCTCCCTAACAGATCTCACCAGACCGCAGGATCTGCACTGGCTTCTCTGGTAGCCCTGTGATGCCTGACCTTGGTTGTTATTCCAGGAAGAATTTTGACCATGTCCGTACCCGGGGCCTTCTTTGGGAATTTTCCCTGCGAAAATTGCCTCTCGCCCCCCCATCTCTGGCCAGATGGTTTATTAGTTGGCCGAGGGACTCGAGGGTGACCTATTCCTCCTTGGCGGACTTCAGGGCGTCCTCTACTGCTTTCCCGAATAAAGCTGTCGGTTCCACTGGCATGTTAAGTAACGTTGCCTGGGTCTCAAGTGTAAAGCCAGACTGGCGTAGCCAGGCATGGCGCTTGATTATGGTTCCTTCAGCTATAACACGTCCTGCATTGTCTGCAGCGTCAAGGTTATTTTTTAGCAGGCAGCTTGCGGTAGCTTTGCCTTCAGCTGCTACCAGGGCAAGTTGAGACTTTAAAGGCTCGGGAGCAGAAGCTAATAGGGTATTCATTTCATCCTATTTATGGCAATCATAACTCACTGATAGTGTTGAGTTGTTGGCGATTCCAGCTTGGAACGCTGCAGAAGGCGCCACCTTCCTTCCCATTGTATAGAGCTTTTTACTCTGTCTGGACGAGCCTCCGAGGTGCCTAATGGTGTCCCTGCCCTTTTACAGGTAGTGACCACGAGGGAATCTGGCTTTAGCTGGCCCCATATATAAAGCGTGTCAGACGGCGCTGGGCGTTATAGTTTCTCTACACGCAGGTTTACTGCCCAGGTTTGATTAGGTGTTTCCAGTGACGGTTGGATTCTTCTCTGGACAGATTTTAAAATTGGGATGAATTGGGTGGCAGCCTTCTCATCTCCTAAAATATCCTCTAGCCGATTTCGAGGAGTGATGTCGAATTTCGGCAGTGGGATGGACCTCCGCCGGTGTTTTATGGACTGCGTCTTTTAGTTTCCAGGGTCTGTCATGGGGCGATTAGGACCTCGAGTGCCCAGAGGACAGGGAATCAGCAGACCTCACCCTTGACGCCGTATCTTGGCGCTTGGTCGATGGCGTCGATCCATCACCTCGGGATGTGTGTTTTGTCACGGGGGTACTCAAAGTGCTCTTGCCGCCGGGTGTCATCCCCCGTAACAGAACAGACGGCCTGTCTCTTGGGTTCGGGGGCTTGCACTTAGGGACTTGGCTGGTCGCCTTCGCCGTCTGAAAAGACGGCGACGCTGCAGTCACTGGACGCTCTCTCCATGTCAATGGCAGCCTCAGCCTGCATTGTGTGATGGCCCCAGCGCTCGGTTCTACGGTCTTTAAGAGTCTTGGGTTTGAAGAGCTTGCAGGCTCGTCAATGCCCCTCGTCGTGGTCGCGGTTCAGACACACTTTGTGTTCGTCGATCCACTGAACCTTTTTGTTACACGTGGGGCAGAGTTGAAATGGTGTTCTATCCATGTTTGGGAAAGGCAGCCAGGCGAGAAAGGGAATGGGTGGGGAAATGCATTGTACAATGACCGCCTCCCACTCTCCCTACTGTATGGGCCTAGGACTGGTGGGTCTTCCAAGGCCGAAAGGGTCAGTCGAATCTTGAATCCGTCCGACGGCACTGTCTTTTCCACCGCGTCAATGATTTGGTCGAAGTCAGAAGAAAGGACAGAAAGAGTAACCTATTTTTAATTTGTCATAAGCAAATGGCGATATGCCGAAATTGAACTCTGCGATAAGCGTCTGCTCATGAAGGCGGAAAAACAATCTGAGGGATTTCGATGTGTGAAGGACCATGGGTACAGCGGATGTCACACTAGGGATAGTATTACTGGCACGCCCTGTTGACGTTCCTTTTCAAGTTTCGAAAACAACTAATACTACTCAGCTTCCACTAGATGTTGGCCTATGCATAGCATGTGATCTAAGCAGATTGCACAAGATATATATATATATATATATATATATATATATATATATATATATATATATATATAGTCTTTTTAATAAAGAGGCATACAACTTTGAGCAAGAGTAGCATTGACAAAGGTAGTAATGAAAGCTCTTAATAAAAGGGGCATGCTGTGGTGAAGCAGGCCGTAATGGGGTCATATGTATGATTGGTAGGTTTTAGTTGTAAGATCAATGCCTCAGTTTCCTCAGAGAAAACCGGGTGAACTTAAAAATGGGGGTGGAGGAGTGTTGGTGAGGAAGATATGGGTGCATAAGGATGTAGCATGGACGTTTGAGAATTATTAAACTGAGTCGATATTCTGTCTAATGGAACTGACTTTAATCAAATTCAAACAAAATTAAATTAATGAGTCCTTTTAGACGAGGTAGATAGACTAGATGACATGCAAGCTGGGGAAGCAATTATTTGTTACTGAAAAAAGTTCTTTCGGTGTGCTGTTGAGGAACAATCGAATCCTGAAGAAAGCTTAGCTAAAAAATATGATTTAAAAAAATAAGTCTTTTTATATGTAGTCAATGCTGCTTTAGCAGCCTGGTGGCCATTAAGATCTCTAGACTTGAGCCAACACATTTCCTTTTTAGGGTAGTCTTTCTTCAGATTCCTCAGTGATTCACAGTACCATGGGTTATTTTTATTATTCGATGTAATGATTTGTAGGGGTGCAATCGAGTCGCAGGTTTTCTGTGGGGTTAACATGTTGGACTGATAGTCCAGTTAGTACCAGGGGAGTGAGGGATCAATCCAAGAGTTAGCCGTGGGCCTGTAATGGTGCTGAGGACTGTTATACTATGCAATAGATCAGTAGTGGTTTGGGAAACTTTGTAAGTACCTGTCCTGTCCACCAAATTGAGAAAAGTAATAAGGAACAAGTTACTTATTACTGTAACTGTTGTTCTCCAGCATGGGTCTGGCATGGATTCACATGCTCTTGAATATTTCCCCTCTTCAGGCTGGGAATCCTCGGTAAAGAAAAAAATCAGTTGCAGTTTCGTTTCTGAATTCTCTTTCTTAGTAGTATCCAATCACTGGTCTCTGGGTCATACTGCCCCCAGCCAATGACTGCCCTCTCCCTAAGCCCCTGCCCTGGCAGCCATCCTCAGATTTGCGAGCACGTAAAGTGGCAGGAGGACCAAGTGAAGAGCCGCAGAGGGGAAGAAGGGAGGGTTCGCATGTGAATCCATGCCAGACCCATGCTGGATAACACCAGTTACAGTTAAGTAACTTTTTCCTTCTCCAGCATGGGGTCTGGCATGGATTCACATGCTCAGGAATACAAGAATACATAGCAGTACAGATGCACAACCACGGGAGGTGGCAAGGCTCAACATTAAGCATTTCATCAACTCAACATTAAGCATCTCTTACTTCCTCACCAGGCCCACCTTCAGGCGAACAGATTGCGCAGCACTTCTTGGCCGACTCTGGACTCCTCCCTGGAATCCTGGTCGACGCAGTAGAATCTCATGAAGATGGGCGTCAACCTCCACGTAGCAGCCCTGCAGATGTCCAGCAGGGGCACACCAGATAGGAACGCTGTGGTACCAGCGATCGCTCTGATCGAATGGTCTCTCAGACGGCCAGGCAGCGGTCAGTTTGCCAACTGGTGGCAGTGCATGATAAAGCCAGAGAGCCATCTGGAAATGGAAGCCTTCAAGAGGGCCTTCCCTTGGTTCACAGGGCCAAAGTTCACAAACAGCTGTGATGTCTTCCGAAAACTCTGTGCGGTCCACGTAGAACTTCAGCGCTCTAGCTACATCCAGCGAGTGCAAAGTCCTCTTGGCCGGTGACGGGAAGAAAACAGGTAACACCAAGGGCTTGTTGAGATGGAAGTCCGACGGCACCTTGGGCATGAAGGAGGGATGCGTCCTCAGCACCACCCTCGTCTGGTGGAAAATCAGGTATGGAGGTTTACAAGAGGGCCTGGATCTCTCACACTCATCGTGCGGAGGTGATGGCCACAAGAAAACGCTGTTTTCCGCGACAGGAACTTCAACGGTGCAGAATGCAGAGGTTTCAATGGCGGCCCCATGAGCCTGGTCAGCACCACGTTGAGCGCCCACGCCGGGGCTGGAGCCTTCACCGGCGGGAACGATTGGAACAGTCCCTTCATGAACTCCTTACCCAAGCGATGGGACCACAGAGATGAGCGCCCCGGAGTTCTGGTGTAGCGGGAGATAGCCGCCAGATGGATTTTGATCAAGGCATGGGCCAGCACCACCTTGGCCAACGACAATAAGTACGGCAGCACTTGAGGGGCCATAATCCGGGTTAATCTTCTGTGCGCCGCACCAGACTGATAACCTCTTCCACTTATGTCCATAGCACGTAAGGGTTGAGGACGCCCTGGCCTTGGCAAGCACCTCCTTGCAGTCCACTGGGATATCACACCCTCCAAACTCTAGTGCTGCAGGAGCCAGGCCTGCAAGTTCAGCGACCCTGGGTCGCGTTGGAGGATGGTGCCTCCTTCTCTGGCGAGGAGATCCGCGTCCGTCGACAGCTTGACTGGGGGGGGGGCGCTGACAAGTCCAGAAGGTCCGGGAACCAGATCTGTCTCGGCCACGCCAGTGCGACTAGTATCATCCTGCACCGGGACCTCTTGAGCTGGTTGATGAGTCGCAGCGGCAATGGAGGGAATGAGTACAGGAACAGGCCGTCCCAGGGGAATGAGAAGGCATCGCCCATGCACCCCGGCTGGGGAAACCTGCTGGCGAACCTCCGGCACTTGGTGTTTGTCGCCGTCGCGAATAGGTCGATCTGGGGATTGCCCCATCGTTGGAAGAGTAGATCTACTTGATCCTGACGCAGTTCCCACTCGTGGCACGAGCGCAGCTCCCTGCTGAGTGAGTCAGCGATGGTGTTCATTATTCCTGCCAGGTGGAAGGGTACCAGAAACATCCCCTGGGCGACGGCCCAGTGAAACAGATATTGGGCCTATTTGGATAGCGCTGGGGATCTAGTGCCTCCCTGCTTCCGGATGTAGAACATCGTGGTGGTGTCAGTGAAGATCCTCACCACCTTGCCCTTGAGGGACGGGAAGAACGATCTGAGAGCCCAGAACACAGCTCGGAGCTCCAGGACGTTGATATGCAGTGACCTCTCTTCCAGGAGCCAAAGGCCTCTTGCGTGGAGATCTCCGGTGTGCGCTCCCAAACCCTCCAAGGAGGCATCCGTCGTCACCGTCTCCTGATGCACCGGGGTCTGGAAGTCCCCACCCGCTGTCAGATGTGTGCGGGCGCCCCACCACCGGATCGCCTGGCGGAATGCCTTGTTGAGCGGGATCCTGTCTTCGAAGCTGCCCGCCGCTTCAATCCACTGGATGTCGAGGAACTCTTGCAGCGGTCGCATCCACAGCCTACACAGGCGTACTAAGTAGATGCACAAGGACATCATGCCGAGAAGGGACTTGATGGACCTCACCCTGGCCACATCCATGGCCAACAGCAGCTGCACCTTGCCCATGATGGCTATCATCCTTTCCTCCGACGGGGAGGCCAGTCGAGCCACTGTGTCGAGCTTGGCTCCCAGGAAGTGCGACCTGCAACGGACCCAGATGGGATTTGGTGAAGTTGATGAAGCCCAGGTCGGTGAGCAGTTTGACGGTCTTCGCTGTGTGCTCGACGGCGAGTTTTCTTGTCTTTGCACGGATGAGCCAATCGTCCAGGTAGGGGTAGACGTGGCTCCCCTGCAGGCCCAGCCGCACTGCCACCGGTGCCAGGCACTTGGTGAATACCCTGGGCGACAACTTCAATCCGAAGGGAAGGGCCTTGAATTGGTAGTGCCGTCCCTGGACTACGAATCTGAGAAACTTTCGATGTCCTTTTAGAATGGGGATGTGAAAGTAGGCATCCTCCAAGTCCAGCGACGATAGGAAGTCGCCCTCCTCCAGCTGCCCCAGCACGTGCTGGAGAGTAACCATCTGGAAATTCTGGGCTTTGATGTACTTGTTTAAACGACGAAGGTCCATTATGGGTCAACCGCCGGTCTTCTTTCTTACGAGGAAGTACCGCGAGTACACTCAGGAGCCCTAGCCCTGGAGCTTCTTTGGGACGAACTTGATGGCTCTTTTCTTCAGCATCGCCCTTACTTTCAGCAGCAGTTGCGGGGACGTGTTTTTCCTTAATGGCCACGGGTGGAATGCGGGGGCACTTCAGAAACTCAAGTGTGCGCCCGCGGGACAAGGCATCCAGCACCCATTGGTTGGTGGAGATGGACTCCCACATGCTGACGAACTTCACCAGCCGGCCTCCCACCAGGGTGCTCAGTTGGGGGCCCGACGCTACGGCCGGTTCAGTCCTGCTTGGCAGTGGCCTTGGCCTCCTTGGCGATGACAATGAGATCCTCCTAACTTGCCGCGTCCTCTGTAGGTCTCCTGCGACGAGGAGCGTGCCGCCTGACGGTACGTCGAGGAGCTGCCACTGAATCCTTTGGAGGCACCTTGCTTACCTCCGGAGTTCCGAAAGGGCGGGCGTCGTTGCTGCAAAACCCCCAAGGCCCGGGCCGTCTGTCGGTCTTGATGGCCTGCAGCGATTCAAAAAAAGGTTATTCCAGTCGAAGGGCATGTCCAAAACTCTGGTTTGCACATCCTGGCGGAAATCAGTCGCCTTGAGCCAACCACGCAGTCGAAGACAAACACTGTTGCCCAACTGGCGGAAGACAGTGTCAGCAATGTCCTTGGCCACCATTATGGCGTGGTCCAACGCCACCTCACCCTCCTGCAGGATCTCTAGGGCCTCCGCCCTCTTGTCGTCTGGGAGGAAGTCCAGCAGAGGAGCTCTCTTTATTTTTCTTTTCAAAATATATATTTTATTCAATATTAATCAGAACATGAACCAAACAGAAAAGGAGGAAAACAAATTAAACAGACTACAGAATTAGCACAAGATTGTGATGACAGTTCATTACAATGGAAGAATGGATATTAAAAGGTAAAATTCAGTATGCAACTCATTCATAGCGATATTCTGATAGGGAGGCAATAGAAGAGGGGGATGGTTCTGAAGTGGGCCGAGCTACAGGCATGCGGGGTTCAGTTCAACCAGCGGACACTGGGCGGCTTAAGTGTGAGGGCAGGGTAACGGTCAGCATAGTCTATGAATGGGGCCCAAGTGTTCAGGAAAGGATTAAGGTTGCCCAGGCGGGATGCAGTGACTCTTTCTGCAACAATAATATCCCAACACTTAGCCCACCCGAGTGGGATAGAGGGGCCCTCGTGGTGCTTCCAGAGCAGGCGAGGGCGATCTTGGCCGCCAATATTAAGTGGGTGCAGAGGCGGGCTGCGTTTCCTGACATTGGCAGGTCCCCTTCCCCCGAATCTCCTAGTAATATGATTCCAGGGTCCCATGGGATGTTGAGGCCTGTTATTGCTCGGATATGTGTCAGAACCCCCTTCCAATAATGCGCCGCTTTTGGGCAGTCCCATAGGAGATAGAAAAGCGACCCCTCTTGCTCACATCTTCTCCAGCAGTTCGGTGAGGGTCACACCCCCGCTTTATACAATTGGGACAGCGTAATTTAGTACCTGAAGCATATTTTATATCCTCCTTCCCTATTGGTAACGCACTGGGTGCTCTTGTGAAGTCTTGTCCAAATTTTGTCCTAGGCTTAAAGGTCCAGGGGGCACCCAAGATCGCGCTCCCAGTTCAGCATGTACCTTTCCTTTGATTCAGGGTTGGTTTTTTCTAGGAGTTTATAGAGGTTAGAGATCTTGCCTCTTGGAGGGGATGCCGTTAGTGATAGTTCGAGGGGTGTTAAGTCCCTGGAGCCTCGTTCTCTAACAGAGCGCTGTGAGATCCAGTGCCTGATTTGAGTGTCCCGGAATCGTTCCTCCTCAGTGATGTTGAACTTCGCTTTACAGTCCTCAAAGGAGAGCGACTGGATTCTGTGGAGGCCGCCCTCTGACCAATTGGCGAAGCTTCGGCGGCAAAGGCTGGGGCAGAAGCCTGGATTGCCCCAGATCGGGGTTAGTGGACCCAACAAGCTTTTGATTCCCCACTCTGTTTGCAGCTTTCCAATTGTTCACTATATTGCAGATTGCTGGCAGCGGCGATAATTTCGGGGGGGTGGGGGTTTGTTCCGGGACTGGATGTGGGACAGGTCTGATAAGGGGGACGTGCACCACGCTTTTTCAAGTTGCAGCCGGGCATGGGCGATCCCCTGAGCAGGTCCAAGCAAAGGCGTGCACGAGTTGAGCTGCGCGCCGATATCTAGCGATGTCCGGGGCCCCAAGACCTCCGTGTTGTCGGCTGCGGGTCATGATTTTCCTGGCGATGCAGGGTCTTTTGCTTCCCCAGCCCCAGATGAATTTCATAAAATCGCACTGCAGGGCTGCAAGATCCGTTTCAGGGATATGAGTTGGGAGCGCGTGGCAGTGATAAGGCACTCTGGGGAGCAGGTTCATTTTTACTGCGGCAACCCGGCCTAGCCACGAGATCTCCTGTTTGTCCCATCGTTTCAGGTCTGAGCGTAGCGTTTTAAATAATTGAGGGAAGTTGTGTTTGTAGATTAACGGGCTGAATTTGGGGATGTGAACGCCCAGGTACTCCAATGAGGTGTGAGCCCACGGGATTGGCAGATCGGGACAAAGAGTATTTGCCTGGCGCCTTGGGAGGTTGATCGGGAGGACGGAGGATTTATCATAGTTCACCCTGAACCCGGAACATGCGCCAAATGCTTCTAATTCTTCGAGCAAGGGTTGCATTGAGCTGGCTGGATCTGTGACTGTGAGAAGTACATCGTCGGCGTAGAGCGCCACTTTGTGTTCTGTCTCGCCCACCGTGACCCCTTTAATCTTGGGATTGAGGCGGATTCTCGCTGCGAGTGGCTCCATCGGTAAGGCAAATACCAAGGGAGACAGCGGACACCCCTGGTGGGTCCCTCTGGATATAGAGATGCTTGTCGATTTCCTTCCATTGACTCAGAGTTGCGTTGATGGATGTGCGTAGCATGCCATTAGCCAGGTTGTAAATTTGCGACCAAGGCCCATGTGTGAGAGAGTGTTCCGAATGAAGTCCCAGTTCACTAGATCAAACGCCTTATGTGCGTCGAGAGAAATTACTAGGAGCAGAATTTTCATTCTGTTCGCGGACTCGATTATGTTGTGTGGGCCTGATGTTATCATGAGTCCCTCTGCCCGGAATAAAGCCTGTTTGATCTTTGTGAATTAGCTCGGCGGGAGAAACCTGGCTAAACCTTGGAGTAGATTTTTCCATCGGTGTTCAGTAGGGCAATTGGTCTATATGAAGCTGCTTGCTCAGGGTCTTTTCCCGGCTTCTGCAGAAGGATGGTAGTTGATTCGGCCATGGAGTGGGTTTCCTGTTTTGTAGATAGAAATTACTTGAATAGTACTGCTAATTGTGGGGTCAGGATGTGAGCAAACGATTTGTAAAACTTAGGCGTGAACCCGTCCGGGCCTGGGACGGTGTTTTTAAGTGATTTGATGGCTTCTAGAATTTCCTCTGAGGATATTGGGGCTTCTAGGGAGTCTAATGGGGAGGTGATCGTGGGGGTGTGAAAGGATTTCAGGTAGCGCTGCTGTTGGGCTCTGTCCTCCTGAGATGTGGGTGGTCCTTGCATGACCATTTTATGATGGTCCAATGGGGTTTCCATTATGTCTGGGGTAGCAAATTTGCTTATTCCATCTGGGCCTTTAAGGCTAACTATATTGTTTCTGGTGTGGGTTTTCCGCAGTTTATAGGCCAGCAATCAGTTTGCCTTATTACTTTTGTGATAGTAAAATTGTTTTGTATATGCCAGAGCCTTTGCTGTGCGATCGGCCCAGTGCATTTCTAGGGCCCCTTTTGCAGCTCCCTGGCTGCCTTTCTAGAGTATTTAATCTTGAGATCATTTTCTAGGGAGGAGAGTTTGGACTCTAGTGTTTGTGTGAGGATTTTGGAGACTCGGATTTGCTCGGAGGCTGCACTAATTAATACTCCCCTTATGACTGGTTTCATGGCCTCCCATAGCAGACCAATTGGGGTTTCGGGGTTCTGATTTTCCTTGAAATAGTTAATCAATGCTTCTTCTGCTTCGCCCCTGATCGCCTGATCTAATAGTAAGGTGTCAAGTTTCCAGAACCTAGGAGGGGGGTCAGGGCCTCCCAAGATAGAGAGGTCTGCCGAGACGGGCGCATGGTCGGACACCATTCTTGTGTGGATTTCGATATTACTAAAGCATGGGAATAAGGTGCTGGTGGCAAGTAGTACATCAATTCGTGAGTGACCTCCATGTGCGTTAGAGAAGAAAGTGTAATCGTGAGCGTCGGGGTTGGCTATCCTCCATATGTCGACCGTGCCGGACTCTTTAAGGAGTCTGGCAAATGCAAGGGCTCGGGAGAAGTCAGGGTGGGATGGGGGAAGTGACTTGTCTTTCATGGGGTCGGGGACTAAGTTAAAGTCCCCCCCGACTAGGAGATACCCTGTGGTGAAGGTTAGTAGCGGAGGGAGTAGCTCATCTATGAATTTGTCCTTATTTGAATTCGGGGCATAGATCCCCGCAATTGTGATTGGCTGTTCTGCAATGAGGCCTCGGATAAAAAGGTATCTGCCCGACGGGTCTTTTTTGACTGTGGGGTTGGCTAGAGGGAATTTGTCACTTAGTAGGATCGCCACCCCCCGTTTTTTCTCGCCACTAGAGGCAAAGAAGCCCTGTTTAAAGTGCTTGAACTTGATTCGGTGTTCGTCAGCTGGCAGGAGGTGAGTCTCCTGGAGAATTACTATATCCCCATTTAAAGCTGCTAGCCTGTGCTCCACTGATTTGCGCTTGCTGGGGGAGTTGAGGCTTTGGACATTCCAAGTCAGGATGCAAATCTCCCTAGCGTTGTTCGGGCCTAATAGTTCTGGGTGTAAAGCATGTGTTGTGTGAGTGATTTATGCAAGGGCTGCAAGGCTTTGAAGTCTTCCTAAGGGAGCATGTTGGAGTGTTATAATTACTGATGTCTACAAAAAGAACTATAACTGTTAACTGGGACTTCAGGGGGGGGTAAACCTTTCAAGGCTCAAAACTGCCTTTGTTCCCTCCCAAAACTGTAAGAATGAGAATGAGACCATAAAGCTCATTCGTGGGGTTACTGGTAGACCCCGTCGTCGGGGAATTGAATCCCGCTAGATGAACAGAGTGGGGAGGTGAGCCCAGGGCAGTGTGGGAAACAAGGGCCTGGGGTTGAGTGTCCGCTGGGTCCGCTGGTGGTCCCCGGGGAGCCAGGCGTTGACCAAGTACCTTCCGTGTGAGATGAGGGGGAGGAACAGAGCGGCTGGAGGCGCACGGGGTCGCCGGGCAGAGAGACATTGGTCTAGTGAGCCGGCTACAGGGAGATGTGTGAGGGGTTCTGATCAGTTCGGATTGCGTTGCCTCCGTGGGCCTCACGGCTTGCGCCGCCTGCTTCACGGGACCAGCGATTGGATGAGGGCGAGCTGGGTTGGGATTGCGAGCAGGATGCATGGTCAGAGCCCTCATTTGCTGATCTTATTCCCAGAAATGGGTCTGCCTCTTTGGGGCTCCGGATTGGTTTGCGCATCCCCTCCCATTCGAAGCACAGAGATGTGGGGTGACCCCATCTGTATTGTATTTTCCTTTCTTGAAGCCATTCCGTGAGGTTACGAAGGGCTTTCCTTTTCTTAAGGGTTATGCTTGCAAGGTCTTGGAACAGAGCGATGTTTGCGCCTCTGAATGTAATTTGTTTCGAGGACCTGGCCTCTCTCATTATTTCCTCTTTAACCTTGAAAAAATGAATCCGGGAGAGTACATCCAGTGGAGAGGAAGAGGCTTGCTTAGACACTGTGCGTTGGACTCTGTCGCTTTCCAGCGGGGCGCTGTTGGGGAGAGTTGTAATGAATCTGAATAGATCACTAACGAAGCTCTCGAGATCTGCGTTGGTGATTGAGGTGGGGATTCCGCGGATGCGAATTCTGCGCCTGGAGCGATTCTCACTGTCCTTATTCTCGAGTGCGTCGCATCTGGCTTCTAAGGTTGCTATTCTATTCAAGCCGCACTCTAGTTCAAAGGCGTCATCACATAGGCCATTCTCCACCTCCTCGGTGCGCTTCTCCACTTCCTCCACTCTTTTGTCTAGAGATGCAATCTTTTTGGTGACCTCCTCCGTGCCTTTATGGATCTCCTTGGTGAGGGCTGCTAGGAGGTCTTTAAAGTCTGTTTTGGTAGCGAAATGCTCAACCTGTGGGTGCTCCTGCGAAGGGAGGGCGCTGGGAGGAGTTGTGGTGGTGGGGTTGGTTTTGCTCGCCTTGTTTTGCCCCGGGTTGGACATCATTGCTGCGATATCGGCTTGTTTCACCGCTTTCCCACTCTTCGCCATGGTTATGCCGTGTGGTGGGGTGGATGAGGGTGACTGCTGTAGTATTGAATAGTAAATTATGCAAGGATGCCAGGTATAACCCAGCTAAGCAGGGTTGGTGCCAGGGAGAAATGGCGAGCTCCACCTCATAGAAGGTCAGGTCAGCCAGTGCGGGTGGAGAGGACGAGCATGGGATGGCTTTATGGGTTGTTCAGCGGCCCACCGATCTTTGCGGCGCTAATGGGAGGGCCCGGGAGGTCAGGATCCGCCGGAAAGGTGATTGGCGTGATAGATGGGGTCAAGACCCAGCGGAAGTCCGGCTTGAGGCGGAGGCGAAGGCAAGGGGGATCAGCAGGTTCGGAACAACGGTGCGCAGGTGTTGCTGTCCCTGGCTTTAAGGGGATGTTGATGTTAGCTTGTGAGTTCGCAGGCGAGGGTACTGTCTTAGGTATTACTATTCCCCAGGAGTAGGTTCAGGCTCCAGGTGGGCCCCAGCTCTTGCACTGACTCTGGGGACCACTGGGGCGGTGGACAGAGGGCGCCATCAGAAGCATGCGAGTCCAGGAGGAGGTAGGGGGTAGCAGGGCCGTTTCTGTGCCAGGCAACTCACGTGTAGACGAGCCCCCCCGGGCCGACGGATCACAGACCTCCCAGGCAGGGGCTAGGCGAGCAGGGAGATGCTGGCGGGCGTTCTCCAGGCTTGCACTGGGGGGGGGGTGGGGCCGGAAGGTGGAAGACAAAGCCGTAGCCCCTGCCGCCTTCTTCTTGGCCGCCCCCGAGACGACCGAATCCGGGGTCGGCTGAGCCCCAAGGCACAGAGGGGCGGAATCAGGGACCCGGTACTTCTTCTCGTACCGGTCTCTCTTGGCAGGAGTCGTGGACGGGTTCTTCAGGAGCAAAAGCCCCTCGTCCCAGATGTCATCTAGTAACGGGACCGAGAGGACCGTCTTACTTTTGGCCTCACGCCGTTGATAGAGGAAACCTTCCTTCTGTTCTTCAGGGCAGAGCGAGAAGAGCTCGGATGCGTGGAGGGAGCCAATGTCGTCGGGCGGGGAGGCCCGAGGAGGTGGTGGTGATGGAAGGTCCATCCCGTCGTCACCACAGTCATTCGTCCCGTCGTGGCCGTCTGTTCCCGTGTCCTCCCTAGGATCAGGGGAGGGCCACGCAGGCTGGAAGGGCGGGGGGTTGAACTCTTCTCCGCTTGCTTGGAGGGCTCCCCGATGGGCCAGGTTCTGCTGGATCATCCGTTTGAGTTAAGGGCAACCTGGTCCTCATCTCCGTACATAATGCCTGGATCGCCATCAAGATGGCTCCCGAGTTGTCCTGAGGCTCTGGTACCAGCTGCGAAGGGCGTGACGGTTGGGGAGTGAAATCCTCTGCCTCCACAGGAACCTCGTCGGTGCCACTATCGCTCTCTTCATCCGCCTCGTCGGGATCCCTCCCGTGGGACTGGACCTCCTTGAACTTCTTGTTGAGGACCTTCACGACCCCAGCCAGCTCCTCCACAGAGGCTGAATCCGTGTCTGTGATAGCCACCGGGCCCCCCCTCTTTTTTCACACGGGTCTTATCGATGGGCTGAAAAGAGGATTCCCTCTGCAGTGGCAGGGAAACTCTGGGCCCTGAGCTCGCCTCCACTGGGGTAGCCTCCACAGGCTTCGCCAGGGCGGCCACGACTTCCTCAATAGAGGCCTTAGTCGGGTGAATCGGGGCCTTCACGACTTTGGGCATGCTTGAGGCCTTCACCTTGGGGGGAGGGTCACCGCCTCGCTCCCCCTCTGCGGTTTGTCGGGATCGACCGGGGCTTCTCCAGGAGCTACCCAGGTTCTCAGACTTCCTCTTTCCCGAGCCAGAGCATTGGCTCGTGGTTGATGGCGCTGGTGAAAGCGCGCCCTGCCCTGCCTGGCAGCCGAGGAGCCCGACCTTTCGGCACTCCCGGTGCTTAGCCTTTTGTTGGGCCCCCGTCACCAGAGCGCCCTCAAAGGACTTAGAAGACCGTTCAGACCTCTTCTTCTCACCTCCTTCCCACAGTCCTTCTCCACGTGCGTTTTGTCTTCGTGCAGGCAGTAGAGGCATCTAGAATGCTCGTCCTCCTTGAAGATATTCTGCAATTCGCATTAAGGGCAGTTCCTGAACAGCTTGGATCCTGGTGTCGAGTTTCCTTTATCCTGGACCATGTCCACGGGGTAGGCCCCAATGTCTTCTGGAATCCTCCAAAAGCGTAACTCGACAAGAACTTTGCATAGAAAATTCCGAAACGGCTCCCCGTTGATCGGAAGTAGAAACGGAGCTTGAGGCTCGATTGACCGAAAAAATGAGATTACACTCTTTAAAAAAGAAATATAAAAAAAAACCAAAAAGAAATCGCAAAACGCAGTAAAAGCTCGAGAGCTATAGCACGAGGACTCCCAACACTTGAACGTGCAGTAAAAATCTGAGGATGGCTGCCAGGGGCGGGGCTAAGGGAGAGGGCAGTCATTGGCTTGGGGCAGTATGACCCAGAGACCAGTGATTGGTTAATACTAAGAAAGACAGTTCAGAATCGAAACTGCAACTGATTTTTTCTTTACCGAGGATTCCCAGCCTGACGAGGAATATTCATGAGCATGTGAATCCATGCCAGACCCCATGTTGGAGAACCTAGTGTTCAGACCAGTATTCTCCTGGTAAAATGGAGTAGAACATCTACAAAATACATTGTCCAAGCAGTAGCCCCAATGTCCAAGCAGTAGCCACAGTTATGAGTGGCAAAAGCTGAGAGTAATGAAAGATCATGACTTAAGAATTTTGGCACGTTTAAAGGAATGGTGCGGTCAGAAATATTATTGTCCCTATGGTTCGGCCATGTGTTTTTAACCATAAGTCGATCGATCATACAAACATTTCCTATGCATCTTACCAGAGTTTTCGTCTCTTGAACACAAGCGAAATCAGGCAGCAGGGCGCGGCCATCTTGTGATAATCTTATCACTTGCTGCATCGCCCAGGGTGAACTGTCTTTGCGGCACTGAATCATATCCCCCCGCCCCTGACATCACTAGACGCGTACCGCCCATTTCACAATGCCAAAGCACGGCTCGCGTCAATATTCTCTGCGCTTCAGCTAATGACGTGTCGCCATGGAAATGGCAGGATTCCTCTTTCCTCAATAAGTATAAACAGACCGTTTTACAACACACAACAGCAGATTTTCTATTCCATTCCTCTCACTGTATTTCTTTGAGTATTCTGTGACTCGTTTCTGTGCTTTGGTCAGCTACCTTTGTTGCTTGTAGCCCGTGTGAACAGATACCAGTACCATCGCTATAAATTATTTTCATTTGTTTACCACACAATGGCAACAATAATGCCCTACCAGTATGAGCCCGAATATTCCGAGGAGGAATTACTGGAAAGAGAAAGATGCGGAAACAATGGGGCTTCTGACGACAGTTGGGCGGACGATTCAACAGATGAAGAGCCTGGGCCGGTTCTAGGTCAAAGTTTCTAAAACAAAAGGCTTGAATGCCTTTTTTTCGACAGTAAAAGGAGGGGGGGTTTCCCCCATAGCCCCCCGTTTTCTTTTTATAAAAAACTTTTTTTACATGCTAAACTAAAAAAATATATAAATAAATAATGATCTTTTTTTTCGGTCCTTTTACTTTTGAACAAAAGGTCATTCGACCCTTTGCAGTCAAACCTTTGACCGGACACTGCCTGGGCCTAGTCGCATGGACGGTGTTTCCACCTGGTGTACCTACAATCGGTGCATGCGAATGCCAACCGAGGAGGAGAACTGCTGCTGCCGAGAAAACACTGGATGCTTGTCCTACATATCGCAAGGCGAGCTACGGCCGCAATGCGTTACCGAGCGGCCAGATTTCAGGGCAGCCTGCGTTACACGGTCAGTGTTGAGGATTTTGATGGAGCTTATGCACAACAGTTCGCCCTCGTAATCCAAGTAACAAGTAAGTATACTCTGGTTGTGATGTCAGTTAGGCCACTACTATTTCATGGTTGTCTCCTATATTCTCGTAACTTCAATATAAATTTAGTCTTGCAATTCTCTAGTAATAGTCATATAAAAGTTGTTAAATATTGTGCAGTGTCTAGTTAGCATTTGTTCTGGCAAAAATGCCATTGGATACAAGAATTGTCATTGACAACTAAGGTTTAATACACTTATCTTGGTCATTTAAAAACAGTTTGTATCCTTCTCTTTCACAGGTGGTACCGGCTGTTGGCCTATCGTTCTTTTCCATGGTGGCTTCATGGGAGGCTTGGACACCGCGTTCGACGAGTAATACCCGCCTGTGTCATTGGTGCCATTAGAGAAACTTTCCCCAGTGACAGCGGTCAGTACAGGGGATTTTCCCTCGCTGTGCTGCAACCAGACCTTTACAATGTGTAGTTGTTTAGTGCCATCAAAATAAGAAACAAAATAAAACGCAACGTATTTTTTATCAATAGTTGTTTCAGTTTTTAAGTTAATCAAGTGTGTCTCCATTCAGCAGTGTTCCGGTGCCTTGTCTGCACGCCCCCGGCCCATCCACCCTCCCTCCACCATCAACGGCAGTTCGCACCAGTGGATGTGCGCTGCCAAGGGGTGCTGTCAGGGGCGTGAAGGGCCAAGGTGCCAAAGACCATGTACACTTCAAAGCTATCTTTCGTGCAGGGGTCATTGTTCACATGGCCTCCTCAGACCCCCTTGAAGCAGGCCGCGCCCCTGCAATACACAATACCACGACATACACATCATTTATTCACAAACACGCCCCCTTTTTGTAATTCTTTATAAACCACTTGATATTTATCATGAGAACATCTTCGAGAACTGCAAGTCAACTCATGAAAGTGCTACTTGAGAACCCCAATGACCGATGCTAATCTGCTCGTCGTCGTGCTATCTGTGAACTTCTGTGACCGCTTCGAGTCAACTAGTCAGTGTGCTACCTGTGAACATCTCCCTGTTCTCCTGCCACTTACTACTCTGCTTGCTGAATCTAACTGTTTGTTGGTCAAGATAAGGGCACGTATCCTAATCATATCTCCTTCATTTGTAAATGTCTATCTATTTCGAAGTAACATTCAGTAGTGCTATGTTCATTGGTCTCATTGCTATTGACTTTCATTTGTTATGTTACCGATATATCAATTTTCATCAGTGTCAATTGGCATCGAATTGCATCCTTCGCGGACCGTGTCTATAATATAGGCATGTTTCCTTTTCATGCACGATAGTACATTCAAGGGACGAGTAACATGTTCTGATTTTCGTCACATCAATGAATTGTTTGTGAAAGTTATCCTATAATACAGCCGCCGACGCTGCACTGGTTTTGCTGTGGTGCCCAAAACAAAGCTTGCATTCAACAATTTATGGTCCAAGTCCTTCTTTCTCGCATTTTTATGCAAAATAAATTTCGAATAATGTTGACCTTTATTTTGCAGAATTTACAACAATGCCTGCATGTTCGATTTTCAGTTGCCCTTCGAAGACCCATGACAAATCTGAAGGCACTACAATGCATGTATTCCCCAAGACTGTAGATTGAATAAGAGAATGGGTCAGATATTGCAGATATCCACCGGCAGACCTTGAAAGAGTAAAAAAAAGTCTTGGAGGACAAGAGGGGTGATCGATACCGCATCTGCACTTTACCCCGAATATGTACGACACATCCTTGTACACAAAGAAGAATCAACTGAGAACGACTTGAAAATTGCTCCCAAACACTATTCCAACTTTATTAGTTCACATGCTGCCACAGGTGAGCCACGCTTCCGGATTTAGCTTTAGGCCTTGCGGTAGTGTGCAGGTAAGCAAATGGATTGATTGATATTTTAGGTGTAAATGTCACTTATAATACTTTCGATATTTATATGACTGAATAGCTTTTTAAATAACGACCATTTTGCTAAACATCAGTCCTTGTTTTTAGAACCCCCACTAAAAATTGATTTATGGGCACAGATAACTATGCTATATTAGGCATTTACATAAGCATAATTTTCTCGTATTCAGTCTCCTTACATGCCAATTTTTAATATTAGCATTTCTAAATCAAATAATACTTTCCCTTTACAACTCCACTGATTATCCACCGAATATGAAGCAACAAGATTCAACATCCATGTCTTGCCTGGAGTCATCAACCACTTTGTGCGCGTATCAGGTAATCTTACTTAGCTATTCTGTTCCAGACTTGTTTTATGCATGGAATTTGAGATAATGTAATCATATTTACCTATCGTGTAATTATTTTACTGATGTTTCATTAGTGGTTTGCTATTGATATGTACCTTTGTCGTCTTTCGAAAAATGTGTGTTCAATTTGCAATATTTTCATCCTTATTAATGCGAGCACTGTGTTTCAGGGAGACGCTGGAGCGTCCTCTACAATTACAACATTCCTTGTAGTTGATGCAGATTTATGGGTGTTGACAGTTCCATCGAACGAGATAACCTGATCATTTACATTGTGTAATTGTTTTACAAAATGTTTCATTCGTGGTTTGCTATTGATATGTACCTTTGTTGTCGTCACAGTGTGTGTTCAGTTTCCAATATTTTAAACCATACTAATGCAAGTACTGTGTTTTTCAAGGAGTTGCTGGAGCGTCCTCTACAATTACATCATCCCTTGTAGTCGATCCGGAGCGAGAGGTATGCGTACTGACAGTACCCTCTAATGAAACAAAGTCGGTCTAATTTTGTGTGTAATAAAAATGATTTATTTTAAATGGATACTCTTTTCTAGGGATGTGTACAAGATCCGTATATTGAATGGGAGGCTCACGGATCGGAGTCGGTGCACCAGCTTGCTGATGGTGTTGTTAGGTTTCAAAGAAAATAAAGAAAAATAAGGTTAGAAACAGTTTATATTTTTAGCAATTGTTTTGTGCCGAGGCCTTCATTGTATGCTTTTTTTTAAATGTAAATTGTACGAAACTATATGTTGGATTTACACTGAACATCCTTTTTCCTATCTGTCCTCTAGTTGCCCGATGGAGTACGGACTATGCAGAGACAGACAGCAACACAAATAAGAGATGCTGCTTGCCAAACTGTTTTCACCATGGAGAAACTCTTGAGGCGCGGCGTGTTCAGACTTGAGATGCCTTCGTCCAATGGCCAGACAATGAAATTAATGCGACTGGCGTATCCAGCAAAGTGTTTTTGGACCATTGCTACAATGCGAATGCTCCGACAGATGAAGATGAAACTGAATGTATAGAAGATAGTTTTACATTACTTGCAGAGCACTTGACACAATCGACACCCGCCAAAAAAATGCCACCCAGAAAACGTTCGACATTGAGGTTTTCTCCTATCCATGGTCAAACAACAGATGTTGAAATTACGGTGACTGAAGCATCAACACTATTGACCGACGAACTAGACAAAGATATCAACTATTATAGTATGTCCAGTTTGGCTGATATTTTCACAACGGTTCAGTCCTAAACAGTGATGCAGGATGACAGTCTAATAAAAGAAGCCAAATACATAGTATTCAACAGCAGCTTGATGGAGATTATAAAGATGCTGAAAGGTGTGCATTCAGTGAGGGGGTAAGTATGTGGGAAGCCATTGGTGAATGTGACTCGTCTAACACGAGGCAGTAACCTCAAAATCAGTGGCGGCTGGTGAGTTTGAAAGCTGGTGGGGCGTAAATTTCCCAGGGCGAATATAGTCGCGAGCGCGCGCAGCGCGCGAGCCCACCCCCCCCAAGGGGGGTGCGGGGGGGTTCTCCCCCCGTGAAAATTTTGGAAAAATGGCCTACAAAATGTGCAATTTACTGTCCAAAAAACCCACCGAAATATGAAAAAAGCATTCGGTTTTACATATTAATGGTGGTACACTATTCTTACGTGTGCAAGTGTGATGGTGTATTTTACAGCAGCTGGAAACAGTGAAAAGAACAAAAGGAAAGCATGGAATGGAGGTGTCTACTTGTGGTTACAGCCTACATTCCACGTTTTCTGATTGTCTAAACACAATATAAATTTGTTATTACTATAATTGCTCAACTTTTCCTAATTTCGAATATTGTATTTTTAAAATTGTATGGTGAACATTTTTCGCCTAATAAAGAGATAAACTTGGGTAAGCTGATTAACAACTGAGGCCGCCAGATCTGGATGAATGCAGCACAAAAATTATTCAACAGTACCAGTTTCCACTGTTCCGACATTAAAACATGACTTTCACAATATTGGAAAGCACTCGTTCACTCATGGGATTCGGAACACGACTAGTATTACATTACAGCGCCATTCCTCCAAAACCCATCTCAGAGGTTCTGTGCCAACACCACGCTGCTGCCACCTTTCCACATACAAGCAATAAATAGGCAGCTCCGAACCCTTCTCACAAAGGCTTGGGGTTAGATACAGTGTCTTGAGAGGAACACACGTCTACAACCCATTTGCACTACCAGGAATCGGGGGAGCATTACTAGTTTCCTGCCCTAAAAAAAACTCTCATTGGTGCACACCCACCGCCTACTGGGAAGTGACACGCTTAGGAAACCAGGGCGCAAACCTTAAAAAAAAAAAGATCACCACCCTCTCTGGCAGAGGAGAACCAGTAAGTGCGTATACCAAAACAAGTGTCCTTAATCTACTTGCTAATGAAATTAGAAGAAGCCTATAATTGCAACTGTAGTTACTGACAAGAGTCAGACACTGTGAGGTGCTGCTTTAAATTTGCTTCCCAGCATTGCGGCAATTGTGCAGTAAAGGATGCATTTAGTAGCAGCAGTAAAACAGGCACACAGACAGACTCGTACAACACACACCCCTTTACAGACTTTCGTTGCGTCGCGATAACAGGCTCAAAAATGGCAGAAGATGGGCAGGGACAGGAAGTGGGTGGGAATAGCCATATGGAATCACATGGCCATGGTCATTGAATAGGTGGGTAAAAACCAAATAACACCTACAAGCTTTGTGTCCTTCCTTGTGTGACATTTCTACTCTAGCTGTACTCCAATGCAATCGTCGAGGCTTATAGGTGACGCCAAAAACTGAACTGACCTGAAACTCATCACTGTCACACTTGTGACAGCCATTATTTCCTTCAACCCTAAACTCTGTCTCTATGTCCTTCCCACCCCGGACTCTCTGACAATCTTCCCCGCGGGACCCTCAATCGGCCACTGCCGTCGCTGTCTCATTGTGACAGGTGCAGCTGTGCAGCAGCGCAGCATATTAGCCTCACATTGTGAGGCTAATATGCTGCGCTGCTGCACAGCTGCACCTGTCCTTATTTGTCTTGCATTTGCGGCTCCCCAGCCTGTGTGCTCTGCGCAGTGGGTGTCATTTCACATCACTGAGGTATGAGGAGAAGAAAATTTCTTCTCCTCATACCTCAGTGATGATGGTGGAAACGAACACGCTCCTGTCGTAGTCCCAGCCGTCGGCGCAGGGCTGCTTGGCAATGGCAGTCACGTTGTCGGCGGTGGCATTCTGAGTCAGCACTCAGCAGCCACCACTGCTAGCAAGGCTCTGTCTGGTTTTCAGCCATCAATATGACCTCTGATTTGATCCATTTTGCTAATGAAGAAGCTGTTTCCTCTGTCAAATCTCTCTCATGAAGCCAGCACCCTGGGAGAGGTGAGCGCTTGGAGCAGTTCTTGACTACGTCAAATAAGGCCTTGCAGGAGCAAGGTAGCCTGTTAGAGGCTACCTCAATGCTGAAACTGTAGTAAGCTAACTTAGCCTGCGAGATCATTTTCCAAGTGTTTGTGATTAATCTACTGAGAAGCAAGCACGTTACCCTCAACTGCTACCCGCCCGCCATTGCAGGAGGGATCCCGCAGTAATGTATTTCCATTTCCAGCACTGTTAGTATAATGAGAGCTCTTTCGCCACAGTAGCTCTGTGCACATAATACCCCATGGGGGTCCCAGCAGAGTGAAGTTTTCTGTACCCTATTAGGGGTAACACACTATGATATAGGGATCATAGTATTTTCTACAGTGAGAGCCCTGCCCTGTAATTAGGGGCCGGACACATTGACACAGGTGGCATCTTTCAAGCACTGCAGTTAGACATGCTCTTACACCACTGGGTGCTCCACATCTCACTGCTCGCCACTGCATGTATTCTGCATTGAAATAATTATACTCCTGTCGCAGACCGTTCACAATTTTACAAAATGCATCTACATGATTAGAGAAACTCATCACGGAAAACCGTGACGGTGGCAGACAGCTTAGAGGCAACCCTGGGAAATGAGACAAGAAATTAATAATAATAAAAAAAAGTATTGCTTCGAGGCAGCAGACGGGAACGCTCAGATTCCATTACGTCTGTCTGCTGAAATTATTTCGCATCTGTGGCCCTGCGTGGGCTGGCTTTAAAGGATTAGATTCCGCCACTGCCAGCCATGCGAGCTGCCGAGGGACAGTGATGCAGCTAGCAGTCAGTTCCTTAATAAGGTGTAATGCCCAGCACCCCTCCCCCAGGCCTCCCTACCTCACACGCAAACACATCTTGCAAAGGTATCACGGTCCTCCTCAATACACGTGTTATAATGTGCAAAATAAATAATTAAATGCAAAGCAGAACTAGATAAGCTACTAGAAAAAATCAGCAATGGACCGTGAACTGCAGGCACTTCTCCGGCCTCTGGTTCCGGTCCAGCTGCGGCCCGCGACCACTCGCGGCGCATCTGCTAATTGTGCCGTTTTATATTTTCGGCATTTTTTCGACAAAAAAAATAATGCCGAAAATATAAAACGGCACAAGTCAGGGAGAGCCTGGCTTGCAGGGAGAGGCCGTTTTATATTTTCGGCATTCTTCTTTTTGTCGAAAAATGCAGAAAATATAAAACGGCGTCGGCACTAACAGATGCGGGAGTGGTCGCGGCGGGCCGCAGAAGCAGCACCCGCCTGCTGCCTGCCTGCCCTGGGCCTGGCCCTTGCGTACCGGTCCGGCGTGGCCCAAGGCAAGGCCCTTGGGCCACGCACGGACCGGGGGTTAAACAAAGCAAGGCTAGGCCCCGGCGGCCCCCGCTGAGCAGACTGCCGTCAACTTGGCCCGCTACGACCAAGGCTCGCCCAAGTTGACGGCAGTCAGCTCGGCAGCAACACTGAACGACGTGTAGGCCTTGGCCTACACGTTGTTCAGTGTTGACCTGGGCCCTGGGCCGTGGACAGTGGACCACATAGTTTGGGCCCGGGGAGGGGAGTCTAGTAAGTAACACTGAGCACTCCCAGTCCCCGGGCCCAGAGAGAAGAAAACACTGGGGTACTTACCACGGCGCCGCTGGTCTGTGCCACACACTCGAGTCCTGACTCCTAGGTCGGGCTGGAAAGAAAGAGAAAAACGGCAGGGTGTGAAGGCGGCGCAGGCGCACGCACACACCCTGCGCCATAGATACAGTAATGTCATTGGCTGTTTGCCAGCCAATGACATTACTGTATCCATGGCAGGGGAGGGAGGGAATAAGTGCAGTGCGCTGTTTGCGCACATTTCAATACTGGCGGGGCCACCCCTGAAGCGCCCCGCCAGGCTTATAATGAAAGGGGCTACGTAGAGTGCGTGGAGCTAGGAGCTCCACGCACTCTGCTATAGAAAAAAAATATACTAAATTGGGACGCGCCCCGGCACCAGGCCGACCTATACACTGTAGGTCGGCCTGGTGCCGGGGCGCACACTATTGTTTCCTTGCCACAGCGCCCCCGCGCTGTTGGCAAAGGAACTGCAGCAGTACTAAGCTAAAAGAGATTCAATCAGAGAAGTTCTCTGACTGAATCTCTTTTAGTTTCTCTCTTTTTTTGGGGGGGGGCGGTGCCCGGCCGCCCTAGCATAGCAGCCGCCACTGCTCAAAATACATGCCACCTGTCAAAAGTTACATAAAACATTTTCATGGTCCGCTCAAGCGATGCTGGGGAAACTGCCAGCTGGCAATCTACTGTGTGCAGCAGCTTTACTTTTCAGTGGCTCTAGTTACAGGAAGCTATCCAGTTTCTTTCAGTTTGTGGGACTCCATTTCATTTCTAAAACGCAGTACTACAAATACCAACGTGATTATCTATTCCCTACCATTAGTGAAGCTTGCAACATTGAACAATTGTCTATTCAAAGTACATTCTCCGACAAACTGTTCAGGCCAGCCGGCGATGGACAGTGTGACAGCCCCGGATTTTCTGCCAAGTACTGCAAATACCACTTTCAGGACATGGAAAGTAAGAAAATTGTGAGTTCGGTGGTTATGCAGGTGTCCGAATGTAAATCCTCAGTGGCCATGGAGAAACTTGATTTTATAAAATCACTGGGATATCTACAATCGAGGGGAATGCAAATCGACCTCATAGCCATGGACAGACGTTTCAATAGCCAAGACAACAAGAGAGCAGTTTCCAAATATTAAACATCAATTTGATATATGGCCTGTTGCCAAATCAATCAAAAAAATCTCAGCTGCAGGGAAAAAAAAAAAAAGGTTTGGAAAGTATTTCACAGAGGTCCCAGTCTTTCAGCAACCATCTTTGGTGGAGCTCCAAAACATGTGATGGGTCTGTGGAAATTCTACTGGAAAAATGGCGGTCATTAATGCACCACTGTTGCAACGTTCCCCACTGGACAGAAAACCAATATTTACACCAATGTGAACATGGCCCTTTGTCCCCAGAGGCGGCAAGGAGGAAGAAGTGGTTGATTCCATCTTCACCTCCACACAAAGCCCTTGAGAAGATTGTGTTTGATAAAACTCTATCAAGAGATCTGAAGGGACTCACCGAATTCTGTCACACAGGAGATTTGGAGGTGTTCCACAATATGTGCCTAAAGTACAGGCCAAAGAGATTGCATTTCAGCATCGGAGGCATGAAATATAGGACATTACTAGCGGTATTAGCGCATAACGAGAATGTAGGCCGTGAACAATCTAGGACTGCAGGAAACTTAGGGATGCTTCGCTACACTATGGCCTTTACAAAAAGAAGCAAAAAATGGGTGGTCAAAACAGTATATGAGGAAATGGAATTCAATTTTGTTAAATATCTTATTAATGTCGTAGAGATGCATACTCATGGAATTGCGCGCAAATCTGTTCAGAGCACTCATACATTGCCACAAAACATTGCCAACGTGCCATGTCCACCCAAAGCAGAGCTCGTTGAACAGTTCAAATCCCGGAACAAATGATTACCATCGGTTTTATTTTTGCCAAAAATGTTTTTATAAAGTGTCCAAATAAAGTATGCAATGTTTCTTTTGAAATCTAGCCTCTTATTCCTTTTTTTTTTTTTAAATAGTACAATTATTACGATTGACATACAATGTAACGCTGATTTCACATTTCACAGTTTAGTCGAGCTACTGTGGGACCTTCATTTATCGTGTTAGTGCCCAATGGATAACAGTGTCTAAGAATCTTTGGGTTTTGGCAGTTGCCTTGCCATACAGTTCCCCAAACAGCTGAATATCTGCTCATCACACAAAAGGGATGAGACCTAGGCTACATAAGATACTAGGCACGCAAGAAGTACTGACTGTGAAAACATGCCAAGGGGTAGGAGGACGTGAGATAAGCAGAGGTGGGCCGATTACCAGACACACACTGACTCAGTTTTTGTGTTTCATTGACTACAATTTTGGAGCAGAGCGCATACCGTCATTGGCAAGTTTCCCCTACCCCTCAGCAGCACCACAAACAGCGAGCAGTGACAGCCCCCAATTTTTTCCCCCAGGGCCCGTGCTTCAAAATTCAAGTTCTCATGGATGCGTTGACACAGGATGTTGCAAACTAAGAATGTATGTTCATTGTGAGTGAAGGTCACCAGCTTTGAATTTTTGCTTGGAAGCTGGGGAGGCCCACGCGCCGTACACACAGTATAAGGTTCTATTGTTTTCTGACCTTGGGAGACAGGGACCATTCCGAAAGGGATTGAATTGAAAGAGGTGTGTAATAATGTAAAGATATGATAAGGTTGTCCATTCCAAAACTAGACATAGTTACATGTATGTTCAGTTTATGAAAAATCATTGACACGAACAGAGTCTACATTACGCCAAGAGAATGGAAATGCCGAATATAATGTACGTTTCTCTTTAGATGATTTTATACCAGGACTAGTCCAAATACGAATAGCTGACCGTTATTGCTGGGTTACATTGTAGTCGTTCGTTCTGTGTGGCATATTGCAATGAAGTGCAAGTACAACCTTTGTGTGCTGGTCTTTCTACCGGGCACATGGGCAGTCCAGCATCGACATGCATGCAGACCACCACTCGCTTCCCCCGGGTTCAACGCTAATAAATCATTGCATTGTGTGTGCACCTCGAATTGTTGCCTCAGTTTACGCATTACGTTTAGAGCTGAACATACTCCATTGCACCATCCTCGGAAGCAAATAGCTGAGTACTTTGATATTCCACGTTGTGTTCTCTCGGTAGCACCTCCGCGCTAATAAATAAAATGATTAATTGTAATAAAGATCGGCTACTGAGACATTTCTATTTTTACATTCTGCAAACAGGTACATCCTGCCATACTGCGATTGTCATCTATTCCAGACCCCAACCAACGGTTTCTTCAACCGCCAGCTGCAGCTACATGTCAATCACTGGATTTATTGGACTCTTTTTTCGGACGATCGACAAGGGCCAATATGCCCTTACACTGTACCAGCGATTAGGAGCAACATAACCTTTATGGTGGTCTAGTGCCAAGTTGCTGCACCAGCCTTGCAATTCATCGTGCAACCAAAGTGCTTCATTTACCCATAAACAAAACACCCTGTGTACCAAAAAGGACCAGCGCATGACTCACGATAAGCATTTGCAGATTTGCGGATCGAGAGCAAAGAAAAAAGTTCCATTTTGAATATGTCAAAAGCCGAATGTTCTCGAAACATTTAATGTGAAATAAATGTACTTTACCAAATGTACAGTCTTGCTGTTTCCTTTTAAAGTAGTTTCATATTCCCAATTGTCACGCGCTGTGTTGTGAGACGATGTGTGTTTTCCAGGTTCTGCACCAAGTTGCGTAGGTGACGACTGGGCGCGTTTGGCTACGCTGCCCAGTAACGTCACGGAGAGAGTATCAATGATTTGGTGATGTCAGGCTCAGGGGTGGGAGATATGATTTAGTGCTGCAAAGGCAGTTCACCCAGGGCGATGCGGCAAGTGATAAGATTATCACAAGATGGCCGCACCCTGCTGCCTGATTTCGCTTGTGTTCAAGAGACGAAAACTCTGGTAAGGTGCATAGGAAATGTTTGTACGATCGATTGACTTATGGTTAAAAACACATGGCCGAACCATAGGGACAATAATATTTCTGACGGCACCATTCCTTTAATACAGTCTGGGTTGCTGGGAATTTTGAACCAAATATTAAAATCGCCAAATATTAGCAGATTAGAGTGGCAAAGAGCCTCAGTAACAAGAAAAAGCTCAACATTTTCTAAAAAGGGCCAATAGGGCTGGGCGGGGGCTAACCGAGAACTAGCCGATAGGAATGGTCAGGTGAGACAGTGAAAGTGCAGGCAAAAATGAGGGATAACTTGTCCCAGCTCAGGGCATACAAATTAAAGAATGTCAAAGAAGATTAAACATTATAGCCACCCTCCCCTTTTCACAACTGAGCCATTTAATATGAAAATTCCCAGCAACAAGCAAATGGAAATGTGCAGTGGAACGAATGGTAAACCATGTTTCCATTATAAAAAGTAAATCTAAATTAGAGCATAGGATGAGATCCTTAACTGCAATTGCATTTCTTACAGCTGATCTGGAATTAATTAATAAAGCAAGTATAGGTAGATAGTGGTTATCATAAATTATAAATGGGAGTTGCGAGGGCTCTGTTCTAAAAATCTCAGAGTCTCATTTTATTAAGGGCCCAGAGATAAAATTAGCTGTGTCCATTGTTTAAACCTAAAAGTGTGTTTGGTGTAATACAGCATAACTTCTAAGTGAAGTAGAACAGCGAAAGGCTGAAACAGCTTACTAGAACTAGAAAAGGCTGACCGTTTAAAGAACAAACAGCGAACTGCAAGACAATCGTGCTGATGGACGCACCACACGAACAGGCACGAATAAGGCTTAGCGTCTTTTGTGCCTAAGGGTGCAAGAAAATAAAAACTGTACCATTTGCACCACATTATGTCATAAGGCATTTACATTGAAAGTAGTTAACCACTACAGATGTTGCTGGAAGAGGGAATCAGTGGGAATAAGGGCCAAAGACATTCAAAAGAAACAGACTGAAACCAACACTTTCCCCAGAACTTTTATTTGGCTGTTGCGATGAAGGCCCATGTGGAAAAAGCTCCTAGAAAAACAATGGCAGTCTCCACAGAGTGCAATTGCCACTTGTGGCACATTACTTTTTACTTGATAAGTGCATCCACAGGTTATTTACTTTCATTGTCAGATGTTATATAGAGAAGGAAATTACTTTCCTTCAGTAACATTCTTTTTGAGAAGTCCAATCTGAAAGCCCAATTGCACCAAAGAAAGCAAGAAAGCCAGAGCTGAAAAGGCAGGACAAGTCAAATGATTGAGATGGTTCTCACAGCACTAAGCAGAACATGGAGGACACCTGCAGGAATAGATTGTGCTGAAAAGAGCATATTGTAGGATCTCAGACAGGTTACAATCCTTTTACCTCAAGCTTAGCAGCCAAGAATGAAAGCAGGCCCAAGATGGAGAATCCTGCCTTTCAAATACTAAAACACATTCACTGTTGCCGGAGGTTCCCAGGAAGACAGACCGGTCTAAAAGCTCCAGATACCATAGAACTCCTGGTAGAGCACGAAACCAGGGAACACAAACGAGTACAAGAACAAATAGCAGTCACCAAACAAGAGATTAAAGACATGAGTAACCCACAAACTAAAAGATCAAAATTATTTGAAAATGTATGAGATCCTGGGTATCTATCAAAACGAAGTAAAATTACGCAAATTTAGAAAAACAAATTGTGATGAAAAGGACTACCAGGACGACAGGGTCCATACTTTTCAGACAAAATTTGACAAGGTTGTAAGGAAATCTAGAGAGAGCACTCCCAACACATTTTCAAGCAGCTCGGTTGTAGATTCTGATGCAAGCCCCAATACAGAAGCATCCACATTAGGTGTCAAGAAAGGGCACACACAAGGACGTTTTCTTTTAGAGCAAATCAGAAGCTATCGAAAGGGTACACAACAAAGCATCAAGCAAGTAAGGTTTCAGCTTCCGGCAACACAAAGTACTATAACATGGGGCGCCAAATCAGGGGCAGGAGGAAACGCGGCTGGGGCAAGGGGACAAACAGGAATTCTCACACTGTCAGGGTCGCTGAAACAATCAGGGATTTGACCGCGAGCAATCGGGTGGTTAATTTGTCAGGCAGAGAACTGAGGAAGAAGCGTACTGAATAAGGGACTCATTTCCACCTACTATAGGGACAAACTACACAGATTTCCAGATCGACATATACAAATTCATCAGGAAACGAAAGCTCATAAAATGTTTTGCTACACAAGTGAAACAATACACACCCAAGCCAGTACTAAAGAAGTGGTCCATAAACTCAAATCTCTAATCCAGGACTCGTACAGTAAGGGTCTATTAATGGACGATGAGTAAAGAATTCTGAATATTAATAATCCAACCATGCCAACGATATATTTCTTACCAAAAATTCACAAAGACTGATAGATTTCCAGAGGTGAGACCTATAATGAGTGGAATAGGACGACAGAGGGACTATTCAAATACATTGACAACATGATTAAAGAACATGTAGTGACTCTACCATCATATATCAAGGACAGCACACAAGTCCTTCAGCTTCTATCGGAGATAGAATGGCAGGAGGGTTACCAACTCACAACGATGAACGTGACAGTGCTCTATCCCTCAATCAGCCATGAGTTGGCTTTAAGAGCCACTGATCGTACATATCAGGGTTTCTCAGCATCCTACAGACCGCATGTCGAAATGCTGAAGGACTTTCTCAAATTTACACAAGAGAACAATGTGTTCCTTTTCGGAGGGACCCAATACGCACAAACAAGGTGTAGCCATGGGAGCAAAGTATGCACCATCCCTAGCAAACCTATTCATGGCAGGTTATGAACAGACACATGCACAAGGCAATTAACGATTTACTGACATTAACATTTGGAGACACTATATTGATGACATTCTAATAGTTTGGCATGGCAACACAAGAATTTGCAGAGTACACTGACTATTTGAATGTCAATAATTATGGCATCAAGCTAACTGAACAGTGTGACAAGTCCCAGATTGATTTCCTTGATCTACACATTTATATATCAAAACATGAGATACAGACCAACACATTTCGCAAAAAGACAGAAGTCAACCCCACTCTACATGCAGACAGCTGTCATTGCAAGGTCACCATCAATAATATTCAGATGGGGGAATTTTACAGAGTATGACGCAGCTGATGTGAGGAGCTGGACTTTACCAAAGAATGTGATCACTTACCAAGAGATTTCAAGAGAGGGTTACACGAATGAGACAATCAAAGCCCACAGCAAAATTAGAAGGCAAACAAGAAGGGAGATGCTTACACCCATAGTGAAATCAGCGTGGGAATGGAATAGCATTGACATCATTACAAGATATTCGAGAGATGCACACGCGATGTATCAAGTAATCCAGAGGCACTGGAATATATTGCTCATTGAACAAAATCACACCTGAGTGATAAACCAAGATTTATCTATACTAGGGCACCAACACTTAGAAACAAACCCTGCCCTTCATTTTGAGAGACCAAGGGCATGAGTGGCCAAGACTGGTTAAAACCCCCAAGGTTTTGTGTTTGAATGCGTCACTTGTTGCATGTGCAGATATGCACACCCAGACTGCCAGGAATACATGGATACAGGGGAGAGGAAGGTCAAGATCAAGGAATTCATTAACTGCAGATCCACCTATGTGGTTTATGCCATGATCTGCGTGTGCAAAAAACTGCACATGGGCAGCACAATCAGGCAGTTGCGGATTAGAATCAGGGTACACATGACGAGCCTGTCCAACCAGGAACATCAATTACCATTGGCCAGCCATTGGCAAATAGAACACCAGTTGGCAGACCAAAGAGACACACGATTCATAGGACTCATGAGGGCTAAGAAGAGCACAATAGGAGGAGACTCGACATGTAAACTACGCCAAATTGAGGTACGGTGTACATGCTATGCACGATGTGTCAAGTATGGCTCAATTCAGAGCATGAAATGAGGTGTGTTTTTATGAGAAGGGTGGATATACAGGAATGTGAATGGGTGGGATGCACCTGTGGGTGCTTGCACCACGGCACCTCACTATCTGCCAGTAATACCAATTGGATTTATACTCTGCATTAACTGTTACACTTAACCAGTTCACTTACTCACTTTTAAAGCCTACTGAAATTTGGTCTATCTAGCATACCAGTCACATTTAGTAAAATCACACAAATCTCATACGTTATAGGAGAATTTTGAAGACGCATGCGCACCGCGCAATCTTAACAAATAAATAATTACAGTTGTAATTGTATATTACTCTGCATCCATACAACATACTGCATGTCATTAGTACAATCTTGGACAAGAGGAAAATGAGTATTAAGAGTTGGAGTTCTCAAGTGGTATCATTTGCTGAAAGGAGTACACAGCAATCGTGATATGCCTATACAGCAAACTTACCTGCCAATGAACCGCATTAAACTACTAGAGTATCGTAGTATATGATATGGAACAATGGCACAAAGAATAGACATGTTAAGAACGAGGCGTTAAGTGTGAACTTTGAAATGAGTTTGTGTCACACAATTCCTAGCATCCGTTTTATTTATAAAGGGATTTTTTAAATTACACACACATTAGAGGATCCATTTGCTACATGTTAACACATTATGAGGGACCAAACAAGCATTTTACAAACGGTGAACACTACGAGGCGTCAGATGCAAATTGCGTAGGACGCTGTGAGAACAGATGAACAATGAACTAATATTGCTCTGCATGTGATTTTGGACGTGGTACCCCTTAAAGACTCCAGTTCTCACCATTTAAGGTAAACGCAGGAATAACATGTTATCATCCATGGAGAATAAGGACTATGATAGCAAGGGATATTTTGAATAAGGGGCTCACTGTGCCATTACCACATTTTGGGGTTTTAAGATGAACGGACAATCATTTCAGATTTTCCTTGTTTCAGGTATGATTGCCACTTGAGGAGAATGGGCAATGACTAAATAGATCTGAAAGAAAAGCCGTATTACGCGATAGGTAAGCAGCTTCAAATGTTCCAGGGGACACATGTGAGAGTTAAATCACTTGTTTAAAAGATATGGGTGCTCACTGGGCGTACCCTATTTTTTTCTCTGCCCTCCACGGCACAGCACGGGAACTGAAGCTAGCAGCAGCCCAAAACAAAGCAGGAGACTGCGATTTGAAACGAGTTTAGCACCTATTACTTATCGGTAAGTGTACAGACCATACTGGGTGGGATTTCTAAATGCATAGTAGTCTACTATTAGAAACCAAATGGTTTGTTCTCCCCTTTTTCTCAGAGAATACACATGCAGGGAAATCAGTGGTAAGACGTTCATGTACCACACACAATGTTTTTTTTATATTGGTTAAGAGGCTATTGATCATGGATTGGGGATCACAATCTTTTTACCCTTTAGCATGCACATAACCCGCACGGCTGAAAGTACTTTGTTCTGAATGCCCCCATCCACACACGAGGTCTGATAACTGCACAAGTCAATTCACAACGGCATGACCTTTGGGGAGGGGAAATGAGATGCCCTTAGATGAGTTGTGGTATTACACATTTTCCGTTAAGGAAGGAAATCTCTATCCCAGAGGTAGTTATTGGATATTATTCCCCTGTTCCCATCGACTGTCATGATGCCTACCCCCAGGCATCCAGACCAAGTCCATCAACCTCGGAAGCAGGCATCATGTTACCTGGAGCAAACCCAGCAACCCCTGTTAGGGGCTATCTGGGTACAGTCCTGGCGCCTATGGCGCCAGGCTCATATGTTAAAACTTACCTGATGCAGACCATGCTGCAAGGGATCCAAGCCCATGTGAGGCTTGAAGGGTCTCTATTTTATCTTAGGGACTATTTTGTTACTTGGGTGTGGCTGTGGAGGGATACTTACCTGGGACTACCTTGAAGGCTATTTAAACCACGCCCGAAGAGCAGCACATGCTTCGCGTTATTCTGCATCCAGCAGCGTAACGCTCACCGTGTCTGCAGTCAGCATCCAGCATCCTGCCACGCCCACCTCGAGTCCAGAGCGCCTAGAAAGAAGAGAAAGAAGAAGAAAGGTTAGAACAAGAACATTACTGGATTTCTTACCTGATTTCGGATTCAGCACATCTTCGAACCAGAAACAGACTTCATTATAAACGCGTCGCATCACCAGCAGCAGCGCCGCGCCAAACTCACCGTTCCTCGCAGCATCTCTACGATCCGGTGCTGTCTCCATCACCTGGTTGCCGCATTCCAGCGCCTAAGGGGGACAAGAAAACAAGGTGAGCCAAGGGAACAAACAAGGACAATCTCTTGCCACCATACGCTTACCTGATTTTACCGCAGGAGGTATTGTCCACCAGCACGCCAAATCTTCCTACGCTGCACCTGCAAGAAAAGAGAAAGCAGCAAGTTAAACCTTGGCAACATTTACCGGACAGTGTTACAAAACACAGACTCTTACCTGAACGCTTTCAGCTGCCACAAGACGATCATCTTTTGGGGCTAAGCTGCAAAAGAAACAGGTAATTGGACAAGAGTGATTCATCGGACATTTTGAACTCATTAGAACTATATACTTACAGCCTTTCGCCCGGAGGTTTGGAGCCAAGATTTGTCCAGACCTTTTCCAATATCCTCAAGCCAGTGAAGTAACTGGCCATCAAAGCGCCCCTGCCTTCTTCGCAGGATGGAGAGCTCATCATACAAAACTATAAGGTGAGCTTTGTGAAAGGGAATGTCAGAAGTGATAAGTGGGGACGCAGTGAGGTGTTAATACTTAAATCCACGGGTGGCTAATTCCCTGTCCCCGTCTTTAGGAGACTACTTCTATGGGTCAAGCAGACGAAGCTAGGTGGGCCAGTCCAGTCAGTCATCTCTGCACTACGCATCACGTTGGTGGAGACCGTGGCTGTCCAGTTCCGCTCGACACCCCTGTGGGAGCCAGGTGAGCGTAACATTAACCATAAGAATGCCAAAAGATATTACCAGCACAGACGTACCAGAAATACATCTTCCCAGGACAACGGCACGATCCTTTGAGATGTTGTGCGATCACCCTTGGGGGCAAACCGCTCTGCATATACAACATGTGACAAACACTGTAACAGGCATGTTTTTGCACTTTTGGATTATTTGCAATAGAAATGCATGATACTTTAACTATGTGGCAATCAGCTAAAAATATTACCCCTCATCTGTTCTTTCCCCACCATCCCTTTGGTCTAGTGATTATGGGTATGTATTACAATGCTTTGATTGTACACATATGGGGTTTACCCTATGTATGATGCAAATGTATGTACCAATCATGCAATATGTACTGACACTATAAAGCCTTGAGGACGACGGGAGGTTGAAACACGCGTCGGCTGTTACCAAGTGCATGAATAATGCAAACTTTTTTTTATGTTGTAGTTTATTTATAAACATTTTCATTATACAAGAGCGTTTAGGGAAGATTGGGGTTGAGGAGATATTATTCATTTCATTTGTTAAGTTCAAGGATGGTGTGGAGGAATAACGCTGGTGTATTTGTTATTTTGTCCGTTCAGGAAGGTAGACCATCTTTCTTCTGTGTCCATTTGTAGCTCTGAAAGTTCAAAGAAGGCACCAAATTGTTGTTCAAATTGCAAAAACGGCAATATTGGTCTTTAGTGGGATGCAAACAAATTTGCAAGAGCTTTTTCTAATTCAAGGGTGTAGCGCAAGTGACAGCACGGCTATCAATTGTGTGTTGTGATGGGAAGGGGGCGGTGGGTGGGGTAAACCCCCCAGATTAAGTAAATGACCCGTTGGAGGGGTTCACCTTGTCAGGGGCGGAAGACGCAGAAAGTCATACTGCCGTATTTAAAAGGCGAAACAAAAATAAAAAAATCAGTCTTTTTGTTTTCGGTTTTTAACATGCAGTAATATCACATAGAACCCCCTCTGTGACCTCAGTTCCCTTTTTCCATGCACTCTGCTAGCATCAGACACACTGCTTCTTTTCAAAGTTGTTCTTGGATTTGCAACATGCCGAACCCAGCGAAGGCCTCCAGTTTCAAGCCATGCGCTGACTGCGGATGCCAGATTTACAGTTCAGGCACAAATAGCTCTAGTGGAGGAACACTACATGCAGGACTGAAGGTGATGTTAGTCAAGTCACCCAAAGGCACGCGGGGAACAGGCTGCTAAGCGATTTACCCTTTTCTGTAAGAAAAAGGCCATCAGACAGATCAGTTTGAGGTTAGTGGGGCGTAGATCAAGGGATCAAAGACCATTTACCAGTTGGAAAAGAAAAGGAAGAAGAAACACTGCAATAGGCCCCTCTCACTCAGCAGTTCCACTCTTCACCAATCTCCTTCAAAGAAGAGGAGCCCCTCCCAATCCATGGATTCATGACGACAAGGTGCCGCAGGTACCGTTCACAAACCAATCATCCACGCTGGAGCAATGCAAGACTTTTAGGCTAAAAAGATGCTCGACATCTTTGCCAAGGCACCAGTGCTGACTGCTTCAGCCTTAGCTGTACCACCATACCCCACCACACTCAGACAAGCCTACACAGACCCTGCATGACCACATCCCTTTAGGCCCAGCTATGGCTCACCAAGTGATGGCACGTCGCTACGACAAACCACTCGGTCTTGATAGTCACTCTGTGCCAGCGCCCTCTTCCAATGCACTAGCAGCGCCAACCATAATTGCTGGCGTCGAGGCTACTCACTAAAATGCTCCACTTCCAACGTCAAAGATAACAAAATGACTCATTCTCAGTAATGCTCTGATGGACATTGCTCCCACTGATTGCACATCTTTGATATTTATCTCAAAGCAGCTGATCGTCACACACGTTTCTGCTGCCAGGAGGCACAGCGTGGCTCCTTCCAACACCTATGTGCCCTGTGCCAAAAATGACGCTCGGCCCAGAATATTTTGAGGCGCAGCGCCCCTTGACCTTAGTTCCACCCTTCTTCCCTAGCACTCTGACACCGAGGGACTGCAGAACCAAGGTGAACAGAGGGGCAGGTAGGGGGGGATGAAAAATACTTGGGAGGAACATCCATAAGAAAGGCACCGAGAGGCAAGCAGTGTCTTCTTCTAATGGACTCCTCCCTCCCACGGATTCCTCATCTTCGATAGACTCCCAAACCAGGACAATGACCTGGAGGAGGGAGGGTAGCAAGGGCACTACCGAACCAGAACAAAACTTAGCAGCTGTGCCAAAACGAGCGTCCGGGCTAGACAAAGAATCCAAGCATCAATGCCTAGCGAACATGTGCAATGAAGCTCACATAGCTGATTGGCAATTATCCAGCCACGCTGCATAGCTGAGGTGCCGGCCAATCCTCAGGTGGAGTGATCCGTGAGACCCTCAGGGACCTCCTTGCCAACCAGATCTTAGCATTCCTAGATGCAGAGAATGATCCACCCGACAGGATCAGTTTGGTCAAAGCCCTGCCAGCCCCGGTACCAGTTTGACTAACGAAAAGCTGGTCATATTTTCTCTTCTCACTTGTCCAAGAGACTTCGAACTTGAGGGACCCCACAGGATCCAGCTGATGGAAATGCCCCTCTGCCTTGGCAGGGTGAGGCAGAGGAAAAAAGACAGGAAGATGGATCTTTTGACCACCTTAGGGAAGGAAGATATACTAACTCTCAAAGTTGCCTTTTACTTGAGAGGCTCAGCCTACAAAACCTGGAGCTCACTCACCAGTCCAGCAGAAGTGATGCGACCAGGAAAGACACTAAAGGTGAGCAAGCTACAATAATCAGAATTAAGGGGCTTAAACATAGTGCGTGTAAGAAATCGCAACACTAAATTTGAATCCAACAGTGAATTTAACAAACTTGAATTTTTAAGGAATTGCATAGCATAACGGCGGGCATCGTGAAAAAGGGGGATCCTTGAAGGAAGAAATGGCTGCCAGATAGCCTTCACAGGACTGACCTAAAGGCTCATCCGGGCCAAAGGCAGCACAAAATCCAACCCTGAGTTTGCAGAGAAAGTTAAAGGATCCAGATCCCTCTCCCGGCACCAAACTGAAAATCTATGCCACCTGCATGCATAGATGATTTGGTGGCAGGTCTTCTAGCAGAGGCGCACATCCAGAACACCCTACAGCAAATCCCACTCCCTTTATACCTCAGCCTTTCAGCAGCTTGTCATGGAGGTTCAAGCTGCAGAGCTTTGGATGCATGACCCACTTCTCCAAGAGGGAGAGGTCTGTCCTATGCAGTAGGTGCCAAGGAGGGCAGATGGACATTTTCAGCAACTGTGGGTACCACGTTCGCCCCAGGGACTGTCCGGAGCCATCAAGATCATTGCAGACGTTAACAGGTGTAAGCCTCCTGAGAACCAGTAGAATGACCGGGATCAGCTGGAAAGCATGGAGCAGGTTGAAGTCCCACTCTATTTTCAAGGCATCCCCCCCAGAGCTTCACAACTAAGGAATTCCCTGGAGCAGAACCACTTGCGCTCTGTTAAAACTGGAAGCTAATTCTCCTCACCGGCCAGATGGGCTGCAATCAGATACACTTATCCAGAGCCCAGAATCACAACGGCATTGCTTCTCTGCAGAGGCAAGAAGCACACACCACCCCACTTGTTGAGGTAATGCATGCTACAGTGTTGTCTGTCAGTGTCCCGGACTGCTCCGATAAATTGGAGGGACTGGAATGGTGAAACCTGAGGCTTCCTGAAGTTCAGGGAGAAACCCAAGCTGTGAAGGAGAGGTTCCGGAGGGGATTACTGGCGGCTCGGGGGTGGTCTGGAAGGCAAAGGGCCAAATTGAGGCAGCCCCCACAGAATGGCCCCTAAGGCCTAAGCAAAGGAAGTGGTATTTTTCAATTTCTCAGCAAACAAGGCTATTCTGCATTGCACTGGGGACTAATGGCAGAAGTCCACTTCAGAGTGGCTTCACAGGAGGGGCTGTGGAGGGCACAGTGGAATTTGAAGCCTCTGCATTGTGCACAGCCTGGCACCTATCCCTGTAGGGATGACACTGCCCTTAATTGCCCGGCAGGGGGAAAGGGGATAAATCAACCTCTACCTCTTTGGGCATAATGTGTTAAGGGGCGAAATCCCCACTGCAAAGGACTCGCCTGCTACAGGAGTACCAAACATTGTGGTGAAGCATGGGCAGAAAGGAACATGGAGTCTGAAGGTGCTGGCCTGTGCTTTTTCGCCAGGTCACGATCCACAGAGGATTTAAGCCAGTTTGGCCCAGAGTTCCATCACTGGCCCTTCTACTGCCCGATGGAAAGGCAAATGTGTACATCTTTGGACACTCATCCAGCATGTCAGTAAGCTCATGCTGAATCTTCAGGCAGGAAGGGGGCGACAACCACAAGGTGCCCACCACCTTCGACCATTAGGCACCGAAAAGTAGCCTGTGGCTTGTTGGGGTGGCAGCTGCGAGCATGTCTACCTCGGACGAGGTGTCCAGGCAACTTGACTGTTGCAAGTCGGCTGCAAGATCCAGCGAGTCGTCCTATTTCCCATGAAACTTCTCTGGGAAATTCCAGGCCTCCCTTGGATGAAGAGGTTCCAGTCCGAAGAGGACAGGGTACCCCACCTCAGCATATATTTCCTCCAAATGGGACATGTATGCTCTTCTGCAGAGTGGGCAAATTCCCTGAGGACCGTCGCCAGCAGCGCCCTGAGGGAGGGTCCAGAGGATCGACGACCAAAGACAGAACTGTGTGACCCTTGGACATGATCTTATTGCATACACTTACAGAGTACCTGCTGATTTATCCGAACGTAGTGCGATCCGTCAGCGAGGCCACCCTCTTCTGGGTCGAGGCCGCTGAGTGGTGCACCTGTCAATCTACTTCTTGAAGTGTTTCTTTTTTCTTGTCCTTTTGGACAGGGAACGATTCCGTAATTTATTGAAGCACCTTTGGGGGCATCGATTGGCACAATGCACAGTCCTGTGTGCTGTGGCCTTGACCAAGACAGTAAATGCAAATGCCGTGCAGGGGTCTGAAACGGACATTTGGCGCCCACAACCTGCGCAGAGCTTGAATCCCAAAGCCATCATTCGATTGGGAATGTCGTTTAATAATGAAAGCTAAAAGATTTGAGAAAACATTTTAAATCATTTATAAAAGAAGTATTCCCAATATTGACCAGAGTGCGCGGTAAAGAGGAAAGGGTCACAGGGGCGCAGCGCTTCTGTATATACTGGCCCCAACCTCATTTCTGGTCGATGTAGGGTCCTTAGAGGAGTCGGGCAGAGCAGATGCGCAGCTAAGCTGCACCCCCTGGCGGTGGAAAAGTCTTTGAAGAGCAGCTGGGCTTGAAGATAAAGATGAGAAATCCGTGGGAGGAAGAAGTCCATTAGAATGTCTATACAATCGATCTGCACAAAAATGAATATATTATAAATGAAGTACAACATATTTACAAAGCAATTAAATTATCTTTTCAGAATACTAGAAAACCAAAAGGGGTAACCCACAGGGTCAGAAAATGTTTGCACAAGTCCATAGAGTAAAAATGTGCTTTTAGTGTGGCTCACTGGCCACTGCAGAAACCATTATTCACAAATCCCAATGTTGGTCTATGGGCCCACAGAAATGAATGTGAGCCAATGTAGTTAAGAAGTGGCTCTCATTCATTTCACAGGGCCCCAAAGGAAAGTGACCCAGAGAAAGCATCCAGAGAATTGAGAAGAACCAAACACGGTTCAACTTGCTACTCCATAGAGCCAGATTGCTAGAGCAGCAGGCGAGGCTGTAGCTGTCAGCCGGACTGGCAATGTCAGCAAACGACACTGTCAACAGAGGGACAGACCTCTGACCCCAGCTGAAGTCACAGTGACCCTTGGATGAAGGTTGGGTGAGAATGGCAGGCCTGCAACTTTGGTTTGGCTATGGAGCAATAACAATCCTATACATGGGACACAGGGACGGTTAGTGGAGCAGTACACCACTGTGGGACTCCATGCCAGACTGACTGTTTCAATATCTTGCTACACTGTTGGGTTGTCCAATACAAAGGTCCAGCAGAGGCAACAGCTATGTCGGGACTCCACAAAGATGAAGGGCTTGGTTTCCAGGATCAAGCACAACAGGAAAGCCATAGACCTAGCAATAACACAAACTCCTTAAGGACAAATGGTCCAGATACCCTTGCTTGATCAAGGGAAAATAGCACTGTACACAAGGTTCCTTCTTTGCATCTTCAGAGTATTTTGTGGTGCACAAAAGATAGTTTTAAATCTACCACCAGCCAGTCTTCGCTGGACGATCCCCGACCAAATGCAATCAGTTTCAAATGCCCAAATTGAGGGTAGTGGGTGCTCCTAACCTCCAATCAGGTATACGTGCACCATTACAACATTTAGGGGCAAGTCAATCAGTGCTGGCCACTACATAATCTTTTGTGGGCATTCTCCCAAGCTAACCCTGGAGACTAATTCCATAGGAATCGCAAATCTCCAGGCCAAAAAATTGACTCCCCACCCCCCTTCCCTCTCAGGTACTCCAACACAGTTCTTTGTGAGATTGTGACTGGCACAGACCCTAACAGTTCTTTGTGAGCATCAAACCGGAGCTCAGGTTAGGAAGGAACAAGTTACTTACCTGTAACTGTTGGTCTCTAGCATGGGTCTGGCATGGATTCACATGCTCATGAATATTCCCCATCGTCAGGCTGGGAATCCTCGGTAAAGAAAAAATCAGTATCAGTTTCGTTTCTGATCTGTCTTTCTTAGTAGTAACCAATCACTGATCTCTGGGTCATACTGCCCCAGCAAATGACTGCCCTCTCCGTAAGCCCCGCCTCTGGCAGCCATCCTCAGATTTGGTAGCACGCCAAGTGGCAGTATGACCAAGTGAAGAGCCGCAGAGGGGTATGGTGGGAGGGTTTGCATGTGAATCCATGCCAGACCCATGCTGGAGAACAGCAGTTACAGGTAAGTAACTTGTTCCTTCTCCAGCATGGGGTCTGGCATGGATTCACATGCTCATGAATAAAAGAATACATAGCAGTATACACATGCATATCCACGGGAGGTGGCAACGGGCTCAACATTAAGCAATGCAACAACTCAACATTAAGCATCTCTTACCTCCTCACCAGGCTCACCTTCAGCGAACAGCTTGGCCGACCCTGGACTCCTCCCTGGAGTCCCGATCAACGCAGTAGAATCTTGTGAAGGTGTGCGTCAACCTCCACGTAGCAGCCCTGCAGATGTCCAGCAGGGGCACACCAGAAAGGAACGCCGTGGCAGCAGCAATCGCTCTGGTCGAATGGGCTCTCGGACGGCCGGGCAGCGGTCGGTTTGCCAACTGGTGACAATGCATGATGCAGCCGGAGAGCCATCTGGAAATGGAAGTCTTCGAGAGAGCCTTCCCTTGATTCACAGACCCAAAGTTCACAACCAGTTGTGACGTCTTCCGAACTCTTTGTGCGGTCCACGTAGAACTTCAGCGCTCTAGCTACATCCAGCGAGTGCAAAGTCCTCTTGGCCGGTGTCGAAGGCGACGGAAAGAAAACTGGTAACACCAAGGGCTCGTTGAGGTGGAAGTCCGACGGCACCTTGGGCATGAAGGAGGGGTGCGTCCTCAGCACCACCCTCCTGTCATGAAAAGTTAAGTATGGAGGCTTGCAAGATCGTCCTGGTATATCGGGAGATGGCAGCCAGATGTATCTTTATGGAGGCCTGAGCCAGTCCAGCCTTGGCCAGCGACAGCAGGTACGGCAGCACTTGAGGGGCCGTAATTCGCAGAGGGTTAATCTTCTGTGCACGGCACCAGACAGAGAACCTCTTCCATTTATGACCGTAACACTTGAGAGTTGAGGACGCCCTGGCCTTTGGAAGAACCTCTCTGCAATCAGCCGGGATATCGTACCCTCCAAACTCTAGTGCTGCAGGAGCCAGGCCTGCAAGTTCAGCGACTGTGGGTCGTGGTGGAGAATGGCGCCTCCTTCTCTGGAGAGAAGATCTGCGTCTGCCTGCAGCCTGACTGGCAGGGACGTTGACAAATGCAGAAGGTCCAGGAACCAGACTTGCCTCGGCCACGCCGGTGCGATGAGGATCATCCTGCACCTGGACTTCTTGAGCTGGTTGATGAGGCTGAGCAGCAATGGCAATGGAGGGAACGCGTATAGAAACAGGCCGTCCGAAGGGAACGAGAAAGCATTGCCCATGCTCCTCGGCTATGGGAACCTGCTGGCGAACCTCTGGCACTTGGAGTTTGTCGCCGTCGCGAACAAGTCGATCTAGGGTTTGCCCCATCGTTGGAAGAGTCGATCCACTTGATCCTGGCGCAGTTCCAACTCGTGGCACGAGCACAGCTCCCTGCTGAGTGAGTCGGCGATGGTGTTTTTTATTCCTGCCAGTTGGAAGGGAACCAGAAACATCCCCTGGGCGACGGCCCAGTGCCACAGATCCTGGGCCTCCTTGGATAGGGCTGGGGATCTGGTGCCCCCCTGCTTCCGTATGTAGAACATTGTGGTGGTGTAGTCTGTGTAGATCCTCACCACTTTGTCCTTGAGGGACGGGAGGAACGACTTGAGAGCCCAGAACACTGCTCGGAGCTCCAAGATGTTGATGTGACGGGACCTCTCCTCCGGGAGCCAGAGGTCTCTTTCGTGGAGATCTGCGGTGTGGGCCCCCCCAACCCTCCAGAGAGGCGTCCGTAGTCAGTCTCTTGAAACGCCGGGGTTTGAAAGTCCGTGCCCGTCGTGAGGTGAGCCCGGGTGCCCCACCATAGGATCGCCCGACGGAACTCCTCGTCGAGGGGGATCCTGTCCTCGAAGCAGCCCCTCGCCTGAAACCAGCAGGCGTCGAGGAACTCCTGTAGCGGATGCATCCGAAGTCTGCAAAGGGGCACAAGGTAGATGCATGAGGACATCATCCCGAGAAGGGACTTGATGGACTTCACCCTGGCCACGTCCGTGGCTAACAGGTGCCGCACCTTGCCCAGGATGGTCTTGGTCCTCTCCTCTGAAGGGGAGGCCAATTGCTCCACTGTATCGCGCTTCGCCCCCAAAAACAGTGCTACTTGCGATGGAACCAGGTGGGATTTGGGGTAGTTGATGGCAAACCCCAGCTCCGTGAGCAACCGGACGGTCCTCGCCGTATGATCGACGGCGAGTTCCCTTGACCTTGCCCGGATTAGCCAGTCGTCCAGGTAGGGGTAGATGTGGATCCCCTGCAGGCGCAGCCGCGCCGCCACTGGTGCAAGGCACTTAGTGAAAACCCTGGGTGCCGACTTTAATCCAAACAGTAGGGCTCTGAATTGGTAGTGGCGTCCCTGAACCACGAACCTGAGGAACTTCCTGTGCCTTTTTAGAATGGGGGTGTAGAAGTAAGCATCGTCCAGGTCCAACGCCGATAGGAAGTCGCCTTCCTCCAGCTGTCCCAGCACGTGCTGGAGGGTGACCATCCTGAATTTCTGCGCCTTGATGTATTTGTTTAACCGACGCCCGTCTTCTTTCTGACGAGGAAAGACCGCGAGTACACTCCGGAGCCCCGGAGCCTCCTGGGGACGAGCTTGATGGCACCTTTTTTGAGCATAGCCTTTACTTCCAACAGTAGTTGAGGGACGTGATTCTCCTTCCTGGCCACGGAAGGAATGCGAGGGCACTTCTTTGGAATTCCAGTGAGTGCCCGTTGGCCAGGGTGTCCAGCACCCAACGGTCGGTGGAGATGGACTCCCACACGCTGATGAATTTCATCAGCCGGCCTCCCACCGGGGTGCTGTCCGCTGTGTCATCGCCGCCGTCATCGTCCGTCCCCGTATCCTCTCCCGGCGAGGGGTATGAGGGGTCCACCGGTCTCGCAGGCACGAAGGGCGAGCGGGGTGGACGCTCCTCCGCTTATTCGGAGGGCTTCCCGACGGGCCTGGTTCTGGCTCCTCCGTCGGGGTGCATGGCAATCTCGTCCTTATCTCGGTACATAAGGATTGGATTGGCAACATAATGGCCGCCGAGCTATCCTGGGGCTCTGGCAATGGCTGCGACGGACTGGATGGCAGCTCCCTTGGGCCCTGTTCGTCGTCGCTATCTTCGATCACGTCAGCAGGGACCGTCCCCTGGGATCGAACCTTCTCGATGAGGCCTATGGACCTTTCATTGAGGCCCTTCTCGGTCTCCACCAGTTCCTCCTCAGAGGCTGATTCCGAGTCTGTAATGGCCACCTGCCCCCCCACCCCTCTTTCAGCCGGGGGCTTCACGGGGGTCTTAGCGATGGGCTGGAAAGAGGATTCCCTCCACGGCGGCAGGGATACTCTGGGCCCAGAGGCCGTTTCCATTGGCGTAGTCTCAGCCGGCTCTGCCATGGTCGCAGCGACCACTTTGGTAGAGGCCTTAGCCGGGTGGATCAAAGACCTCACCACCTTAGGGGGGAGGGTCAGCGCCTCGCTCCCCCTTTGAGATCCACCGGGTCCGCTCCAGTGGCCTACCCGGGTTCTCGGACTTCCTCTTCCCCGAACCAGAGCGCTGGCTCGTGGTCGAACGTGCCGGGGAAGTAGCGCCCTGCTTGGCAACCGAAGAGCCCGAACTTTTGGCGCTCCCGGAGCCCACAGACTTGCGGTGCTTGGCCTTCTGTTGGGCCCCCATCGCCGGGGCGCCCTCAAAGAACTTAGAAGCCCGCTCAGACGACTTCTTCGCCTTCTCACTTGCTGTGCCCTTCTCCAGCCAGGTGGCGAGGCGGGAACGACGATCTTGTTCGGTCCGTTCCGAAAGGTTCTTGCAGAACGCAGTGTCCTTCTCCACGTGCGTCTTGTCCCCATGGAGGCAGTAGAGGCATCGCAAAGCTCGTCCTGCTTGAAAACGTTATATAATCCGCATCCAGGGCAGTTCCTGAACAGCTTGGATCCAGGCGTCGAGCTCCCTTTGTACTGGGCCATGTTGAGGTAGGCCGCAGATCTTCTGGAATCCTCCAAGAAGTGTAAACTCGACGAAAACTTCACCCTTGAGGGGCGTAGAAGAATTCCGAAACTGGTCCCCGTTATCGGAAGTAGAAACGGTGGAGATTGAGGCTCGATTAAACCGAAAAAATGAGAAATACTCCTGAAAAAGCGTGAAAACGCAGTAAAAAACTTGAGAGCTAAACACGAGGACTCCCAACACTTGAGCGTGCGGTAAAAATATGAGGATGGCTGCCAGAGGCGGGGCTGAGGGAGAGGGCAGTCATTGTCTGGGGCCTGTATGACCCAGAGATCAGTGATTGGTTACTACTAAGAAAGACAGATCAGAAACGAAACTGATACTGATTTTTTTCTTTATCGAGGATTCCCAGCCTGACGACGGGGAATATTCATGAGCATGTGAATCCATGCCAGACCCCATGCTGGAGAAATTACCCTGCATGGAAATGTCTGGTCTCCACCCAATCACATAATGGCAACAAACCACAGGGGACTTGCGCATGGCTTTAAGAAACGTTAGACTCCCTTTACTTTGGGAGTGCCTAGCAAGGACAAGGCCTCCTGTGAGGCAAAAGGTCTACAATTGTGCAGCCACTGTTCAAAAGTAAAATTCACCCACGCTGAACAACTGTCTCGTTCAGGTTACTGACCCAAGGAGACCAGTAAGCACTGTAGCAGTAAGACCAACTTTAGGGCTAGAGTGTCCGTAAAGACCTACAATTATTTAAGTCACATCCCACACCAAGATTTGGATGGACCTCACAGGGTATAAACGTTCAGAGCATCATACAAAAGGATCATAAAATGTAGAGGACCACAAAGTTGGCAAAACATGAACTTTCTAACTTCGTTTTTTTTTTAGAAGCATTCCAATGACACAATGGTGTCCTTTAGGAGCTGTTGCAGGAAGATGTGATGGTGATGATGTACTGTGTATGGTTTTGGTAGAAAATACCTCATATTCCCCCATGGGGCAGCTCTTTATTCAATCGAGCAACTAGGCATTTATCTCAGGATGCCCAGAAGTACTAACAGCCCTTGACTATAGTAACCTCATCTAAATGCATCACTCTTACTACCGTCCTTACCATACTACCGTATGGCCTTGGCTGACTTGATCCATATTATCTTGAAGATCTCCTGGTTCCCAGTTAGTCCCTCACAGAGTGCCAATATCCAGCCAAAAAAAAAGGAACAATGGAATACCCATTCAAAATGTAGGAATAAAGAAAACTTACTGTGCATTTTTGATGTGCAGTAGAACAAAGATCGCCCATTCCCACAGCCCTACATTCTCTAGCTGGGCGGCATAGCTGGCATGCAGCACTCCTTGGCATTGTTCTGATAAATGAGTGTAATTCAAGGACTGCAGTACAGTCCACAGATGCCAACTAATACGGTAGTCCAATGGGTCGGATGTCACACTGCTAGGATCAAGCAACTGGTAAAGATCATAGTGCCTGAAAAACAAACCATTGAAGGAAAACAGCAATCATTAAAATGTGTGTAATAAGTAATTTCAATAAATTATCAATTCGAAAACGGTGCATATTTTCTAAAGTCTTCAACTATGGTAGACGTTCAGATTTAATGTATAACTTGACTATCATAGGCTGGACCAATCTGTAAACTTTATTACCAAACCTGGCGCTAGCAATGCCAAATACTATTGCAACCCAACAGTTTCTACAATCTGATATAAACTAATGTTAAGAGAACCATGGCAATATCAAATAAAGAGGGAAGATTGCTGGAAAATCAACTTATCTGTGCATTCACTTCTCAGCTCGGTCATTATGCCACAATGAAAAGGGAGACCCGTTACAAGAAATGCTCAGTTTACCTCAACCACATGTGGTCCTGCCTGCATAAAACTGAAAGAGCAGCAGATTCAATTTGACTACAGGGAAACATCATTACCGAGTCAGTTGGGGAACCACTCAAAAGAAAAAGGTATTGTCTGGTCTGTGGGTTCTTGTACTTCTGTTGGCAGGTGTCTGTGTGTTGTATAAATATCATATGGAGGGTAAATTAAGCTCACCCACCCTTTGCGATGTCTGGAAAAAATCCTGCACACACTGTCCCCTGCTAACCCCCCCCCTCTACATTCAGAGCGTATTAGCCAAGATCCCCAGTGATTAGCCCTCCAGCCCAGATCGTAACAAATTCATGTTTTTGCCCTGAAGACCAAATACCAAGTAGGTCCACTGTGCACAAAGCCCCTTGCAAGGCAGTGTGCTGCCTCACTAAAGGGGAAGTGTGGTGCCTGTTTTTATGAAATCGATGGGAGCCCTTTCTCTCAGCCTAAACATTCCTGCCGCCATGAAGCCTTAGCATGGTACGTGGGGAAATATGGGGCATTCATAGATTGCCACCCTGCCCTTCATCTACCAGTTCCACAATGTTATCTATTGGGGTTCAGAGAGATAACCTAAGCACACATGCCATCACCGACACCCTCACCTGACATGCAAGCTTTCCCTTTACTATATCCGTTGTTGTATAGGAGTCATGTGAAGTTCGAAACTTTACTCAAGGTTTGCATTATTCCATGCTGCCTGTGTCCTGGTTAAGTGTGTGAACCTTTTGATATTTGCAAACTAGTTTGTGACTGCATAACAGAGTTCATTCTTGAACCCTAACACACATGTCTGTTTTGTAAAAAATGCATTGGGTTTCAAACCATTGCAAAGCCAGTGCCCACAGAATGATTTCCATACTCTGATCGGATAGGCCTGTAAGGGCCATGTGGCAGTTAAGGGCATTGTAAAGTGGAGGGTGACGATACTACAGTATGATACTGCTGCTGTTGAGATCGATATCACCCATTAGTTTGAAATCCCTGAGGTCAGTATGGTTGTTTGGGTTTGTTGAAGTCTTAGGTGGGACTAACCTCGATTTAGTGGCCAGTCTAGAGTGAGCCACTCCATCCGGGGGTTCTACTGTTTGCTTCTGTACTTGCTGCCTGAAGACAACTGTGAGGCCTGTTAGGGGGAATACTCTTCTAAGGTTAATTTCCCTTACCTATAGAGTCCCCCAGCAGCTTTGCTGGATTTTAAGGGTTTATTTTCTTTCTCCTGCTAAGAGCGAGACCCTTTTTTCCCCACTCTTAGTGTATGTTTTAGGCTACCTTGTGTGCTTATGGTCTATGGGGTTTTTCACACCCTCATAGGAATCATCTTTTTAACATGTGTTACACAGCACCCTCAGTGAAGTGACACAGGGGTGTCAAAGTGACCCCCAAAAGTAGACTCCATACCCTGGGACGGACTGTCTCCCAGGGCATGTAAAGTCCCCATTGACTTTACTAGTCAATAATTATGAACTAAACCAGTACAACCCATCTTACTATGGAAGTACTGGAAAGGGTTAATAGTTTTTCCCTAGTGTTCATTTTCGAGGGGGTACCGTACAGTCCCTCTCTACAAAGTTTCTGGCTGGTGGCAGTGGTTAATACCGTAAATATTTGACCGCAAATATTTCCCTATGGGATTTTCCCATTGTTCGAGGCTACCACTTTTACTGACAGCCTCTAACATACCGCCGGTTTATTTTAATATTAACTTTAATCCAGTGTTTTTTTTTTTGCCAGAACTTTAATAATATTTCTTTCTCGTGTCTTTCTCTGAAATCCTAACCCAGGTCGGGAATCCTTTGTGCGTCATTTTGGCGGGCTTCTGCACAGAAGCCCTCCTTTCGGCGCCACTGAGTCTGGGGTAGATCGGATGCGTAGGAGGGGGAATAGGCACCCTGGACAAGGTTGCCTACGCAACCCAAGTCGCACTCTGCCCTGACAGGCTGGGGCGGGGGGGGTTCTCCCGCCAGGAGAGCCACCCCACTGTGTGAGTGACAGCTAGCCTGTATGAATGGGGGTCTTGCTGCATAAAAGCAAGTTCCTGAGGACTGGAGGACAAGACGTCGCCACTGGAACTAAGAAACCGAAGAGGAGAGGAGCCAAAGACATCTGCAATGACTGAACTGCCAGTGAAGCCCTGCTGCAGGGTCTCACCACTTTTACTCCAACGACGAAGAGAAGATCTGCACCTGCAAGAGCCTTCTTCCCTTGAGCTAGTGGGACCAACCAGTTTGTCAATCGCTTTCCGGGACCTGCCTTGGTCGAATTGCCAGTGCCAGACACTCGGAGACCGGATAGCCAGGAACCCGTCCACCACAACCGCGATTTAAAGGAGCGTACCTTTTATTCGTTTTGGCAGCACCGCGGCTGGATTCATCCCTGGGCAGTGCAGTAACTCGGACCTTCCTCCACGACGAGAGCCTCTCTTCCTCTGCTGGATCTCCCGAACTGCAGGAACTACCACAACCGCAGGAGCCTCTTCCACTTTAAAGGTACATTGTTCCGCCAGGCCTCCCGTTTCGTTGGGTATCGCTAAAGGTGTTTTAAATCCTTTACTTACCTACTGGGTTGGCCGCCCCCCATCTAACATTGTCTTTTACCTTCTGCAACCGCCTTTTCAAATCGTTAAATAAATACTTGACTGCAGCTACTAGAACAGTTTGATCCTGGGCACATTGCCTTGTACCATTGACTCTGACAGAGGCCTATTGACTCTGGCTAAATCTGTTACAACTGCCTTCTCTAGATTGCTTCTCACCTGGAAATGTGTTGGTGCACCTACTTCTTATAACCACCTTTTTCCTTCCCCGTTTTAATATTGTGAAGTGCCATTTTGCTCAGTTTTCACCCCAGTATTGCATATGCTAAAGTACTGCCTTGCCTAACTTGTTCACAATCTATTTGGGAAGTGTTGCTGGTGTGTTAAAGAGTCTAAACCTGAATAACTTGTTCTTTCCCTCCCTCTAAAGAAATTGTTAGAGTGCCATTTCTGCTTAGTTAACACTGTGCCGTTTTGCTCAGTTTTCACTCTTGCTCAAACCTGTCTACAATTTAAATAGGGAGTTGTGTATACCTTTCCTGACTTTTTTTTAACTTACTTTAATAATAGTGACTTGTGTGTGAACATCAGTGTGTAAAATAAATATTTATATTCTTTTTGATACAAAGCTTTGGTCAGTGTTTCCTTGTTCCACAGTATTGTAGTCCTATTGTGTAAACCCTGAATACTGCTCATCTCCCACTTGAGATAAGTCTGACTGCTTAGTCACAGCAACCAACTAAATCTTTTTGGTACATGCTGATACCAAAGGGGATTTATTGCATATAATACCTGTAGTCTTAATCTTCTGTAGTGCTCCCTAAGGGAACTGCACAGGATTCTGCCTAACCAGGCCTGTGCTAAAACTGCTTTGGATTGTACTCATCTAGGGAGCATGTCTTCCTGTTGTGAGCCCTGTTCGTAATGAGCATTTCTATCAGTTTTTAACAATTGTATCTGCTGTATTAGCTGCAGAAAAACAAGACTGTGCTGCAGTATGTATTAGTTTGGTAGACATTTTCTCTATGTTCAACTAAAAAGTAATGACCATCAATGTAAGTGACCATAATCGGCAGGGTTGTATCCTAGTCCATAGTCCCCTTTCCTCTATACTGCATGGGCGTCCCTTGCTAAGGACAGGAGACGGAACCTTTTTCACCAGAAAATGTTTTTCCCCCCTTAAAATTCAGAGGCATGCAGAAGCATGGCCCTGAGAGCATGCGCTCTCCTGATTAAGCCCACCAGCACCACTACTCATTCCCCTTTGACGTGTCGACAAAATTAGAATTGCTTAATGACACCAGTTTTATTAGGGGGGAGGATGGTGGGGCATATGGAGGAAAGGGGACTATGGACTAGGAGTACATTAGTCACTACGGTGAGTAACTTATAATTACTCCTACGTCCCGTCCCCTTTCTTCGATAATGCATGGGCGATAACAACAATGTAGCCCCAGGATGGAGAGGCGACCCTCCTAAGAAAAACTGTTCCTTAATACTGCCAGACCAAATGCTGCGTCTGACCTGGAGCTGGCATCCAAGCAGTAGTGCTTGCAAAAAGCTGAAGGCATAGCCCATGTAGCCGCCTTGCTGATGGCCTGCCACGGAACGTGCCTCTGAAAAGCCACAGCCATAGCCCCGATAGCATGGGCATGCATATTTGCCGGGAGCGGTTTGTGCTGTCCTTCATAAGCCCCTTTGATGGCGGCTACCATTCATCTTGCTATGGAGGTTTTGGAAGCTCGATTGCCTGGCCTTGACCCACCGAATGTGACAAAGAGCATTTGCAGAAGCTCTTGGTTCTGTCCAGGTATAATTTTAGAGTGCGCCTGACGTCTAGACAGTGCAGAACCATCCGAGTGTTGTCCTTAGGGTCTGCGTAGAAAGTGGGTAACACTATCTCCTCAATCAGGTGAAAAGAGGATACCACCTTAGGTAAGAATGCAGGGTGAGTTCCAAGCACCACCTTGTCCTTATGGAAAGAAGTATAAGGCCCTGAAGCCACCAGTGCCTGGATTTCACTGACCTTGTCTGCAGATGTAAGGCCCACCAGGAGGGCTGTCTTAATGGTGACTAGTCTGATGTCCGTGGACACCATGGGTTTGAATGCGTTAGGGAGAATTCTCAATAAATGGCTGATTCCCCTTACCTAATGAGTCCCTCAGCAGCTTTGCTGGATTTCTAGGGTTTATTTTTTCACCTGGTCAGAGTGTGAGCCTTTTTTCCACTCTTAGATGTGTTTTGCTGTGTGTATTTTCACCGTTTGTGTGATCTTGGGCACTGGAACCTCACCTACTCCAAGTGCACCACTTTTTTGTGTGTGTTACACAGCACCTTCAGTGCGATGACACAGGATTGTCTTTGAGACTTCCCTCTGACTCCATTTTTCTGGGGCCGACTACTGTCCCCCGGAAACAGGTAAAGTTGCCATTAACTTTATATAGTCACTTGAGTTGCAGACCCAGTACACCCCATCTTACATGGAGTACTGGAAAGGGTTAACTCTTCTCCCTTTTTGTCTGTGCCTCTTGGATCCTCGTTTCGCTCCCTTAACTTTAAGACTTGGCTGGTGGCAGTGGTAACTACCCTAACCTTTCTACCGCGATTATCTTATATAGCGTGGTAATGTTTTAGGCTATTATATTAGCCTCGAACATAAACCCGCTTGACCAAATACATTTTAGTTTGGCTCCGGCTGGGTTTATTCGCCATTTCTTTCTGTTAAAGTCTTTCTCGTATTTTTCTCTGCGTGCCAAACACGAGAGGATTCCTTTGTTCGCTGTCTTTTCACGGGCTTCTGACCAGAAGCCCTCATTAAGGCGCTTGATAGTCTAGAGGATGTGAGGGAGGGATCTTCAAACCCCTGCCATGGGTTGCCTTAGTAACCCAAGTCACATTCTTGTCTGATTGGCTAAGGGGACTGGCCTTGCCAGCCCGCCACCCTGCTGTGTGATTGACAGCCAGGTTGTATGAATGGGGGAAACTGCATAAAAAGCATGTCTCTGGGTCTGGAAAAGCAGAGTCGCCACTGGGACGAAAGTACCAACGAGGAACTGGAAGAAGAGGACCCCTACCACGACTGAACCGCCCGGTGAAGCCCTGCTGTAGGTCCGAATCTCCAAATCCGAAGACAGAAGACCCTCCAGGAAACTTCTTCCCTTGAGCTGGTGGGACCAACCAGTTCGCCCAAACTACAAGCCAGGACCCCTCCTGTGGTTGAATTCGCTGTACAGAGCTACAGTGGGCCGGATAGCCAGGAAGGTCGGACCCTGCTTGGGTTTTAAGGAGCGCACCTTTTATTCGTTGTTTGGCGTTGCTGCTGGTTTCTTCCCTGGGTAATGCAGGACCCTCCTACTTCTGATCAGTATCTTCAGGAACCCTGAGCCTGCAGGAACTACCAAGAACGCCTGCCTCAGCTACAGCCCCCTCTCCGTTTTAAGGTACTGTGCAAATCCGGTTGTGCGTTTCCCTCAGCCGCAGTGAAAGTGTTTGAAATCTTTCGCCAATCCGAGGGCTTGTCCTTGTCCTTCTCTTTTACCTAACATTTCTACCGACCAACCTCGTCCAGAATCTGTGCCACGAACTTTACCGCAAACTACATTAAACCTATTATCTTGAGCAAAATACTTTTGAACCATTGACTTTGGCACTAAGCCTTTTCTATTTGATTTTACCCTTGTAGCCTCTCTTGTTCAGTTGCCCTGCTTACTTACCTGTTGGTTTTGCCCAATTTCTGATAACTTTGTCTTTCCCTCCCTTTTAAATTGCTGGAGTGCCATTTTGGTCCCACTTCATTTTGTGAGCCTAACGTGTCTGGAATTTAAGGGAAGTGGTGTGGTGTATTTTTGATCGTGATTTTTAACTTGCTTATAATAGTGAAATGTTATACAACTGTTGAGTAAATAAATATATATTCTTTTTACTTAGAAACCTTGAATCAGTGTTTGCCTGAACCATAGCAATTGCTGTCCCTTATGTAATCACTTGCACTGCTCACTTACTCTTGAGATAAGTCTGGCTGCTCTGCTACTGCTACCACTATAACTGTAGTACAGGCTTGTACCAAAGGTGAAATTGGTCCTTTTAGTCCTAATTGTGTGCAGTGTTCCCAAAGGGTACTGCATATAATTCTGCCTAACAGAATGGTTTATGCGCCAGGGCGCCCAAGACCACGTTAAGGTCCCACAGAGAGTGTGGCTTCTTGATAGGCAGGTAGAGCCTTGTGTCCACCTGCACCCCCGAGTGTGCGAGTTGTGCAGAGAAGGAGAGGACATCGTCCAGGTCTTTGACACCGCCCAGTGGCAAAACCTAATCCACTTGCTTTTGTACTGGCTCCTGGTAGCATCGCTCCTAGCGCCTTGTATAATGTCTAGGTGAATCTAAGTGATTTTCCAGCAACGGAAATCACTGCATACAAAAGGTCTGCATGGGAAATGTACTGTATAGTATGGTGAGCGGGGTGTTGCGGGGTGCACCCCCGCAGCCCACGCAGACTATTATTTACCTACCTAAAATGCATACCACCAAAGGTTCAAACTTTTGGTGTTCGAACCTTTGGTGGTATGCATTTTCAGACTTTTGTAAGGGTCGGAACTTTCGGTACGGTCATTTTGGCGAAAACCGTCTAGGTTAGCCTGTGACAGATGTAGATGCCTTAGTGTGACCTGTTCAGGAACCACGCAGTGAGGCCTAACTTTTGGAGGGGTGGACAGGGTGGATGACCGTGCCTCCCTGCTGTGAGAGTAGAAGGTGCACTGGGGCCTGTCCCGACAGGCTGAGTAGTTCCGAGAACCATGGCCTCACAGGCCACCACAGAGCTATCGGGATGACACGGAGGTGCCGGTCCTTCCTGATCTTGCAGATTACCCTGTGAACCAGGGGAGCTGAAGGGAAGGCATACACGTTCATGCTGTCCCATTGTATATGCATTGCGTCGCCCAGAGAGCCCCAGTCCTGTCCCCGCCAGGATGCGAACTGGGGGCACCTCCCGTTGGACCGGGTGGCAAAGAGATCCACCTGAGGATGACCCCATCTGTTGAAGATCCCCTGAAGGACTTTTTCGCTCAACTGCCATTCGTAGTTGTCCGCACCCAGTCTGCTGAGCCTGTCTGCCTCCAGGTTGGACTCCCCCAGGAGGTAGATTACAATCAAGTGCATGTTGTTCTCCAGAGCCAACTCTCAAATGCTGACTGCAAAGGTGCATAGAGGAGACCACCTGGTGCCCCCCCTGCTTGTTGATGTAATACATGCTGGTGGAGCTGTCCGTTTAATGAGGATTGTCTCGTCACTGATCACCCGGAAAAAAGCCTTTAAAAGCGACCCAAATCGCCCTCAACTTGAGCAAGTTGATGTGGGCCTCCTGTTCCCGAAGAGACCAAACTCCATGGACATTGTGGCTGTCTAGGGTGGCGCCCCAGCCCTCCAAGGAAGAGTCTGTGGTGATGGCAACCTGCGGTGCTAGTTGCCTGAAGGGCCTGCTTATCCGCAAGTGGTAGTCTGTGCTCCACTAAATAAGGTCCTGGTGGAGATGGGCAGGAATGCCGACAAGTCTCGCCTGGGAACCCCTCTCCTGACACCAGGAGGCTGCGAAGTTCAGCTGCAATCGTCTCATTTTGAGCCTAGTGTACGGCACAGCCAGTAGACATGCCACCATGATACCCAAGAGGTGTTGGTACCACCATGCAGAGGTCACAGCTCTGCTGAGAAAATGCCCCATGGCCTTCTTGATGGCTGTGATCTTGTCCTCCAAGGGAAAACTCTCTCTGAGCTTGTATCTCAGATGAGGCCTACGAATGTTAGATTCCGCGTAGGCTCCAGCTGAGATTTCTTGAGATTGATGGAACATCCCAATTCGTGAAGCGTATTCATGAGGGTGCAGGCAGTGTGATGGACTGTCTCTGGAGATCTCGCCCTGACGAGCCAATCGTCTAGGTATGGAAAGACATGGTGACCCTGGGCCCTGAGAAGGGCTGCCACCACATTCATTAGTCTGGTAAAGACCCTGGAGGCTTAATTGAGGCCAAAGGATTGAACCGTGTAATGGAAATGAATGCCCAAGATCCTGAACCTCAGAAAGGACCGATGAGGCTGCAAAATAGGGACGTGTAGGTACACATCATTCAGATCCAGGGAGAAAATCCAGTCTCCCATACAAAGTGTCTCCGCAATAAGCGCTGGGGTAACCATTTTGAAAGTTTGAAGAGGAAGAGAGAGGTTCAAGGTGGAAAGGTCCAACACAACTCTCAGGCCGGCCTGGTGGTTCTTTCAATGGGGAAAATATGTGAAAAGAACACCACCCCGCTGGGAGGCTGGGACTTCTTCCACTGCCTGACTACAAGAGATCAAATTTCCGCCAACATAGTTGCTGTCCCAATATGTGTGTGGGGAGGAGAGCGGGGAAGGAGGTATCAGTAGACGGTAGACCGTGGACACTACTGAGAGGGTCAGGGGTTTGCGAACCTCACGTGTCAATTTTGTGCGTGCAGGGCAAGCCTTCCGCCTTTGCCGTCCAATATGCGCTCCTGGACATCCAGGTTGAACTTGGTAGCCAGACAGATTTTCTCATGTCCGTAGCGATGCATATGGCACGGACTGAGGTGTCCAGGGAGGATAGCTCAGCGGCAACGTGCTAGTCTTGGAGGCAAGACGACACAAAGCAATACAGGTTCGATCCCCGGGTCCGCGCTTCGAAACCTCCGGTTATTAAGCACGTTATAAATAACCTATCATATCTCATATGTGAGCCACGGTGGACTCCATGATGTCCTGTGCCACAATTTTTGCTTCCACCAGCCCCACCTTGAAGCGCGCCCGACTCTGTACTGGAGGTTCAGGAAGAACGTCAGCTATTTCCCACCAAAGCCTTTGATTTACAGCAGCGAGCATAGCATCCACATTAGATTGCCGAAAGTGCAATGATGCTTTGGAATAGACCTTCCTTCCATATGCCTCCACATTGTCTCCTCCTGGCCTAGGAGTGACGAGCGTTAGGCAGAATCCAGTGCAGTTCCCTTAAGGAGCACTACACCAGGTTAGGACTACAGGTGAGAGCAATAAATCCCCTTTGCTATCAGTCTGTACCGCAAAGATTTAGTTGGTAGCTGTGGCTGAGCAGTCAGACTTATCTCAAGAGGGAGATGAGCAGTATTCAGGGTTTACATAGTAGGCCTACTGTACTATGGCACAAGGAAACACTGACCAAAGCTTTGTAGTTAAAAAGTATATATATATTTATTTTATACACTTCTAAGGAAACATGTATCACAAATATCAAGCAAGTTAAATTAAGTCAATAGAAAAATATACACACTCCCTATATAAATTGTAGGCCAAGTGAACCAGAGTGAAAACTGAGCAAAACGGCACAGTGACAACTACATACAAGGGATTCTCTAGCAATTTCTCACAGGGGAGGGAAAACACAAGTAATCTAGAAATAGATGCCTATACCCCCTACTAAGCTCCAACTTCTTTTGGACATGCAATCGGTGGAACCGGTGCCTCTGTTAGACGGGCTCCGGGTTTTACTCAAGGATTTCCGTACCCAAAAACAACCAGGCTGGCTTGAGGGTGATCCTGAATCTTTCGTCCTCCACCTGTCTTTACCCCTCAAATGCTTCAAGATGATCACTCCTGCCTACAGAGCTGAGTCACAGTGTGCAGGGGACTGGATGTGTTCCTTATACCTAAAAGATGTGTACCTACACGTCCCCATCGTCCAAGCACACTGGACATTCCTGCCATTCATGATTATGTTGCAAAACTTCCAATACAGAGTTCTGCCGTTCAGCCTCAATTGGGCCCAGAGTATGTTCACGAAGCTCATGAACACAGTGATGGGCCACCTTCGCTTGGAGGGCCACCACCTATACCCTTATCTGGACGACTGGCTGTTGAGGGCCAGCTCGCCCGAGGACGTGGTTCACTCCTGTCAACGGCTAGAGGATGTTCTTCACCAGTTAGGGTTTTCCCTCAACCAGCGGAAATCGCAGTTGAACACTTCAGGGCAATTCGTCACTTCCTGGCCAACTCTACCACCTCAAGCATGGTGGTTCCAGCACCTGCCGGGACTTATGGATTATTGCGTTGCCACGGTGCGACGCGCCTATATCAAGATGAGACGTCTCCAGCACCACCTAGCGGCCAATTGGGACCAGGGAACGAGTGCGCAGTCGAACAGGCTGCCCGTCCCTCAGTCTCTTCTTCTGGATCTTCACTGGTGGAGCATGGACTGCAACGTGGCGGTGAGAGCCCCCTTTTCTCAGTCGGGGCCTACTCTCGTGGCGACGATGGATTCCTCCCTCACAGGCTGGAGGGCGACCCTGGATGGCTACTTGATATGGCACATGGTCCAGGACGGAGACGCTCCTGCATATCAATCTGCTGGAGCTCAAAGCATTTGGCTTGGCACTCAAGGCCTTCTTGCCGATCATCTGGGGCAAGGCGATGCTGGTCAGGACAGACAATTAGATTATAATGTTCTACTTGGACAAGCAGGGGGACAGGCCCACTCTACCCTCCTATGCATGGAAGCAGGGTCCATCTGGGAGCGGGCCCTTTTGGAAGGGTTCTGGATCTCTGCTGTCCATCTCCATGGGGACAACAATGTGGAAGCGGAGCAGCTCAGCCACATGGGAATGAACACCTATGAATGGAAGTTACACACAAACTCGCCTACCCTCTTCCAGATGTGGGGGTTTCCGGACCTGGACTTTTTCTCGTATCGCTTTGGAATTCCAAATGCCCCCTCTTTGCTTCCTGGGCGGGTTGGGCCGGGGTTCTAGGGGAGGGGGAAGGTTGAGGTGTTTCAGCCTCAGTGGGCTGTAGCTTCATTCTGCCCCCCCCACCCCCCAATGGTAGTCAAGGGCGTGGTTCTCAGACCTCCTCCAGCTTTGCTCCAAGGGGCCTGTTGTCTCTCTGAAGACGGGAGGAATGTGAGGGTATTTGTCATGGAATTTCAGGGTGTGACCCTGTTGGATGATATCCATCTATAAAGTTCTTTAGCACCACTCGCCCATAGGCCTATTGAACACCCATTTGTCGGTGGAGATGTTGCACAACAGGTTGAAAAAATGAGAACCGGCCTCCCAAGCCTGTATTGGAGTCACTGTTCTGGCTGTTGGAGCACGACGATGCTTGGTTCCCCCTCTGTAAAGTTGGGAACAATCCCAATATACCTCCTCAGTGGTGGAATGGGAGGGTTGAAGATCGGGTGAGGTGAACACTTTTGAGGATCTTGAGACCCTTCCTTTAGATGATCAAAAGAACTGCCTCCACTGTTGAAGCGTGCCCAACTAAAGTGCCGTATCTGTCTTTCTTTATGGACTGGAAGGTGTCGTAGACCACCTTTCCGAAAAGGTTCTCACTATTGAATGGCATGGCCACCATTTTCGACTGCACACAGGGCGAAAAATGGTGGCTTTGAGGCAAACTAGGCGGAGGAGGGCCACTTGCTTACCCATTTGTCGAAATCCTGAAATCTGCAATGTCCAGGGCGACAGTGATCACATGATCAAAGGCTACTTCCCCTTCGTGGAACAACGCCAGGGCTTTCGCCTTGTCTTCAAGGAAGAAGTCAAGTGGGGGACCCAATTTATATGAATATATTGCGAGAGAATGGCTAGCATGCTGGCGGCTTTGATTGTAGACGCCACAGCGGTTATAATGCGCTTTCTAGCCTCATCCAGCTTCTTACCCTCCTGAGGAAGCAGGATTAGAGGACCTCTTCCTAGCTGCAGCAGAGGCCACAGAATCTGGTGATTGTTGGGATTTGAGGCATTTTGGGCCTGTGTCCAGAACCCAGTACTCTTTCTCCAAGCACTCCCTCTTTGCAGGAGCGGTGCAAGAGGCCTTCATGAATAGGCCATCTTCCAAGAGGTCATCAAGTAGGGGAACCGATACCATGGTCTTCTTGAAAACGAAAACCTTCCTTTTCTTCAGAAATGAGATTTAACAGTTTCGCAGCATGAAAGATCATGGGATTAAACAAACTAATCTCATCCGGTGGAGTGTTCCTGGAGGGCAAGGTGACGTCAGGCGGCTAACCATCTGCGGGGAACATAGTCTAATTCATCAATTCCCAGAGTATCCTGGGTCGTGACAGTATACGTGTCTGTCAGGGCTGCCTCCTCCACTACAGGAGGGGTTGCAAAAGGCAGCTGTCAAGGGGCAGCCAGGGCTCAATGAGAAGGTGTCAGCCGGGCTGTGATGGTAGACTCTTCGGCGGTTCAGGAATGTGACCTGCCACATGGAGACTGTTGACTCTCTGAAACCAGTGTGTGTAGAGTGGTTACAATGTCCATGCACACATCGCTAGCCACTGCAGGAGCCCGCACAAGGTCCTGAAGCAAAGGGCTGGTAGCACGAGATGACTGTGCCAGTTGCAGAGGCATTGTTGTAATGGGATCAGGTACTCCTTGTCCGCCTTCTTGGTCGTAATATAATCCCTCTGGAAGGTGGTCTTCAGGAGGACTGGAGGGCTGGTTCACTGAGCCAGAGAGAGACATCCTGGGAGGACCCAATGGAGCCAGTGTGAAGAGTAGTGTGCCCTTGGTTGGTCTTTGGAGGAATGCGAGAGCCGGAGGCATCTCCCTCTTCAAACCAGCCCCTCTGGGAAAGGATGCGATCACCAGGACCTGCAATGATGCCAATGGTGCAGCTGTCAACGGTGGAGTTTGCTTAGTGGACGAGTGTTGACCTAGTCGACAGGGTAGCCGCCGTTGTGGATGAAGGTATCAACAGGGTAGCCACTGATGGGTCGCTCAATGGGATTATTGATGAAGTTTTATGCTTCATTGCAGGTGTCAACGATTTGCTCGAAGACTGGGCCTGGCTGGTCGACGGTGTACAACTTGTCGACTGAAGGTGTCGGAGCGTGGGACGACTTAGCCTTTTTAGGTATCTTCCCGAGATAAGTGTCCTCCAAAGATCTCAACTTCTTGCCAGAGGGAGTAGGCTCTATGGTCTACTCACCCTGTGAGGGCACGACCTCGCTGGAGCGCCTGCCTTCCTCAATCCATGCCAGTAACCTTCTATGGCAGTCTTTCCGCATTTTGGAAGAGAAGGCCTGGCAAATGGAACATCTCTCAGGTTCATGGTCTTGATGCAAGCAGTAGATGAATTTGAGATGTTCATCTTCGACAAGCTTTAAGGCTACATTTCGAGCAGGACTTGAAAAAGGTTTTTCCTCGCGGTGTCCGCCATGGTACGTGTGGAAGGCTCAAGTCGGGACTGTGGCCTCTCAGTGTCTTGAGATCCGATTATGGACTGGATCTCCTACAGCAACAGGTCCCGGATGCCAGCAATCACAACAGTGACCGAAAAGATGATTCAAAGACTATTTTTAGATAGGAAAAAAGTAATCCAACACGAATCTGTGCACGAAGCGACAAGCAGTTTTTACCTTGAAACAAAATTGCTGCAATATTACAGCGGATTCCCACCCTGACAACATAGAATATTCATGAGCATATGAATCCATGTAAGACCTCATGCTGGAGAATTGTATATATTGTGTTCGCTATTTGGGTAGAATTTCATGGAACAAAGTGAGTTAATTATTTGTATATATCCACCTAACTTTTATATCCTTTAATAAAATAACTTAACACAACAGTATCATTCCTTTGTGGGGGCTTGGGGATTCACTGTACCCAAAAAATGAGTCGCTGTAGTGACTAGAATACTCCTAGTCCATGGTCCCCTTTCCTCCATCCTTGTGGGCGTCCCCCAACATGGGGACGGTACCGGAACCTTTGGCAGAGAAAAATGGATCTTCCCCTTTAAGTTTAGTTAGCACGTGGGGGCGCGGCCTCTGGAGTGGGAATGCCCCCGCCGAGACCCCGCCCTCCAGCACCTCACCTCAGTCCCCTTTGAACACATTGGACGCTTATATAACTGGCTACTCTTAGTTCATACTAGCCCTTGGCATACTAGCGGGGGAAGGCAGGTGGACATATGGAGGAAAGGGGACTATGTGTACTCTGGTCACCACGGTACCTTTAATTACTCATACGTCACGCCCCCTTCCCTCCATCCTTGTGGGTATTTCCACCGAACAAGACCATAGGGTGGAGCTGTGATAACCTGCCTCATATCTAGGATGAAGCAAAAAGGTTCTTCAGAACCGCCGGACCAAACTCTGCATCACGCCTGAAGCTTGTGTCCAGTGAGTAGTGCTGCCAACAAAAATAAGGGGTGCCGGATTACAATACCTGGTCCTTCAGGCTAAATACTTTGAACAATAAAAAAACTGACCAATAGGATAGAGTGACAGATTATATGCATTTATCTTTTTATATATACCAACAAATGTGAGTAGTGCTTACAGAAGGCCGACTGAGTGGCCCAAGTAGCCGCCTTGCTGATGACATCACAAGAACCATATGTCTGAAACGCAAAGGCCTCGGCTCTGACCACATGCGCAGTAGTCCCTTCAGGTACAGGTTTTACAATGGCAGTGTACGCCTCCAAGATTGCCTGAACCATCAATGCGCGATGGAAGCCTTGGAAGCCTGAAAGGCAGAGGCGGAATCCCCAAAAGTCGCAAACAATGCCTCAGACTTCCTGAAGGATTTAGTCCGATTGAGATACAACTGGCGGACCCTCCTGAGGTCCAAAGAATTCAGGGCCCTGACTGCTGGTTCTGCAGGCAGATCTCTTGATTCAGATGAAAGGGAGAGACCAGTTTGGGTGAGTGTGAGCTGAATGAAAATTGAGCATGCGGAAGCCTCAGCTGGTCAGGAAGCGACCCGCCAGCGATAGCTTGGCCAGGTCCAGATGTTCCACCGCCCGGCCCTGCTTCGTCAGTAATCCCCAGCTGGAGATCGGAATGTGGACAGGACCCTGGGAGCACAACTGTAGCAGATCTGAAAACCAGGGGGATGTCTGCATTGACTTGCCGCAGATGCAGTCCCGACAAAGAATAACATCGCTTTCCCAAAGACTCGAAGACTTTGTCCTCTTTGGAGAGGCAGCTGGAGGTGGCTCCCGTGGAGGAAGATGAAAGATGATGTTTTATAAACACAAGGAGGCCGCAGCCACCACTGAGGAATGCGGTTGTGGGTGGGAGACCAGGAGTATTTCCCAAAGACTTGAAGACTTTGTTCTCTTTGGAGAGGCAGCTGGAGGTGGCTCCCGTGGAGGAAGATGAAAGATGTTTTATAAACACAAGGAGGCCGTAGCCACCACTGAGGAATGCAGTTGTGGGTGGGAGACCAGGAGTATTGGCTCCCAATCCCCCAGCCTGAATCTGCTGTCCAACATCTTGTTCTTCTGGGCGTTGGCCCTGGGCTTCTCCCAAACCTTTCACGCCCCCTGCAGGACATCCTTCTGGAGAAGGATGCCAGAGGTAGTGGTGTGCTAACCCAAAACATCTGCTGGCACGCCCCTACTAGTAGGGGGCTTCCTCAGGCAGAGGGACTCCCCTGCCCCCGCACACCCAAGAACCCTGCCAGGCCCTGAAGGCGGTCATGAAAGGCCTTAACGGATGCCAAGGGTTCATCGCCCTCCCCCCTCCCTTTTTTTCAAACCGAGTGTAGTCTGGTTCCTGGGACACAGGCGCCGACGGGGTCCCCCCCTAAGACTGGCGCCGAAGACCAGTCCAAATGCTGTTGAGGGGGAGGCGTTGGTGGTACAGGAGGAGGGGTCTGAACCACCAGTATAGACTGGCACAGGGGAGGGACCAGGACTGAAACCAGCAGCGCTGGAGGAAAAGGATGAGCACCCAGAAAAGAGGGCCAGGAAGGTGCCACCTGCAGGATGACCTTCACTATATCCTTAAAGAGCCCCCTTCATCTGAGGGGAATGCACGATTAAAAGGAAGCGCTCAAAGAAGCGGTCCTCGCCAGCAGCTGGGTCCCTAGGGGTTTGCCCTTCCGAGGCGATGGGCCTCTGCTACTGGTCAAAGCGCTGAGGCGTCTTTGGCGTGTAGCCGCAAGGCTGCGATGGGTAGAGGTATCCGTGAGACCACCAAATCCCTGTACCGTACAATCCGTTGCCACTTTCAGAGGGAAGGGGACTGGGATCATCTCGCAAAGCCCATTCAATGGGCGAAAGCACAGGTTGGCCCCAGAGTTGGATCCAAGATGGCCACATGCCTGGCAGGCTCCGCCACGTGGCCTCTCTGCCATTTTGATGCCTTGCGCCACGACCTGGGAGGATACAGCTCGGGTCTTGCAACTAAAGCGGAAGCATCAACCTCAGAGATCACTCTGGTAGGCGCTGAGCCCTCGGTCAGCTGGTACTTTAGTCGTAACGTCCTGACTCATGACCTCGGAGCAAGCTCAAGATAGGCTGGACGCCCTCGGCACCTGTGACGATAGCCATGCCGGATCAAGTCAAGGACAGACTCTTGAAGGTAGCACTCGACGATCCCTTAACCCTTGTGGTTAAAGAGGAACTTGATCGCCCTTCCGAGGACAGCCCACTAGGGTCCCTCAGCTTGGGAGCCGGTAGCTTGGACGACCTCAGGTCTGCCACTGGAGCGCCCGAAAGAGCCCCCGGCCCCATCTGCTTGGGAGTCGGTACCTAAGAGGTTTCGGGAGTGCTAGAACCTGAATCCGAGGAACCCCTATCCGTGGGAACCCCAGAGAAGGAGTCGCTGCACTGAGGAGACGTGTGGAACAGAGGGCCTACCTTGTCTTGATTAGAGGTCCTTGAGACGAAGTCCTTAAGGTGGGGTGGAGGAGACGTAAGATCTCTGTAGGGGAGGCATGGTATCACAAGTATGACACAGACACAAAAGTTACAAGGTGCAATTTGTAAAACCTTTATTAACGTTTCTGGGTTTGGAAAAACTAGTTTGCGCTATAATTAGTATGGGCATAGTCTCTGGCATCAAACAATAAATAAAACAGTCCTAGTTGAGTCTGTCAAATCAAAATGCCCTATGATAACAAAACCTAATGCCTGACCCATCTCTTTACAAAAAGGTTATAAAGGAGATATGCAAAGGAAAATCAGAGTTCAAATGTAAAGAATACATTTGGCAGAATCAGCTCTCCTCCCCACGTTAGACAGCACGGAGTAAGGCGGTCCCCGTAGGCAGGATGACACACTCTGGCTTGGGTTTTTAACACCAAAACAGCTCAAAACCTGGATCGAGGCTCGCCTGGCCATCCACTTTAAAAGTTGCTCTTTCCAGTCTACCAAACATTCAACAAAAAGTTCCCACCGGCTGTGTGCCTTTCTTTCTCGTCTTTACAGTTTTCCAATTCACGAGTCAAGGTTAGTACCACAGCCTTGGCCTCGCCTCCCCAACTCTGCCGTTAAACCGGGAGGGTCGCTGGCATCCTTGAAACAGAATGCAGCCCTCGGCTTTGGCCTTCTCCAAAGGTCTTTTGTGGCCTTTTGGAGGCAACGACCTCCTGTAGCGAAGTCCTGGGGTTCTCGACATGCTACTTTTGTCCCTTGGTCTGCCGCTCTGCTCCAGTAGGTTGGTCCATGTGAGGAGAGCTAATTGGTATCGGATGTAAGCACTTATAGTCAAGTACCTGACTGCCTGACCTGATTAGCGGGACATGTTCAGTGCGATGTATAAGATTTAGTCTGGTTACTCTAAGTCGCCCTCTTCCTCGGCCCAGTGCTTGTGTAGAAAAGGAAATGGTTTTGGTAAGGGGTGGGGGGTATTGGGGTAAGTTGGGACATCAGTGAATCAGAAAATAGGATGTGGTAGCTGCACGAAAGTGGGGATATAGCGGGGTTTGGGGGGGAGAAGTACTGCGTCTCACCATCGGCTGCCTCACCCCCACCCCACTCCCCAAAAACCACTCAACAAGGTGATCCTCCCGCAATGGTCCACTCCCAGGAACTGTATCCAAAAGTGATGGCCCTGTCTTGGATGAAGTCCCAGAGGACCAGCGGGTGAGACACCCTTTGGTTTCTCACATCTCCCTCCACCGCAACAGATTCTTTAATGCCATGTGACCTAGTGCGTCACATTGGTGGTCGGGCCCCAAACACTCAAGACAGAGTGCATAGGGGTCCGAGTGGTTGCATGAGGCACATCGCATGAATCCTCCCGCAGCAGACATGTGCCAGGGGGTTTATAGTGAAAGGTTTGAATACAAAAGGATCGAATGCAATAGTTTCGAAGCAAAAGGACCGGAAAAAAAAATTTGAAAGCACTTTTTTTGGGGGGTCCACCCACAAACCTCTGTTTTTTGGGGGAAAAACTAGTATTTTTTCCTATACGAAGGCAAAAAAAAAAATACATTTTAAAAAAGCCATTCACATTTTTTTCCCCGGTCTTTTTGATTCGAAACTATGGCAGTTCGAAACAATGTATTCGACCCTTTGACTGGACACAGCGCTGGGGTAGATGAGGCACCAAAGGGAAGTTAAATAAGATTTAAAAAACAAAATGGGGAGCAATCGGGAAGCTAAAAAAAGGCTCAGCGCTGACTGCCAGGTACTGTGCGGATTAAGGGACTGAGGTGAGGCGGCAGAGGGTGGGGCATTTCTGCACACCCACCTCCATCCCCCCGCACACGCTATACTAACTTTAAAGAGGAAGCTCAATTTTTCGCTGCCAAAGGTTCCGGTACCATCCCCCATGTTGGGGGACGCCCACAAGGATGGAGGAAAGGGGGACAGGACGTACGAGCATGAATATTTCTGCACCATAGGACCTGCATTACAGGGTCTGAGGAGTAAGCCTCCTTGATACTGCTTACTAGCAAACTCTAAAAAGGGACAGATGTGTCATGGTTCTAAATTTGTTGTGAATCTACCCTCCGACCCAGGTGTCCAGACAGGCATGGGGTGAGTGACTTATTCTATCCTTGCCATCCACAAGCCCTGCATCAAAGGGTTAATGCACCCAGTACACATGGCCCTTTTCCTGTACAACAGTGGTTAAGCAGGGAAGGGAACATAGTCAGATACTTCTATTGCACTGACATTTTACAACACAGACATCCTGAACCTGACATCTAATCCAGCCAGGAAACCAAAGTGTTTGTGTTTTATGAAAGTATGACAAAGGGCCCTTCTCCACTAAGGGAACCCCCCTCTGTAAAGGAGAAGTAGCTGAATGTCCTCTGGTCGATTGGGCTCAAAGCTCCTACGGGACAGCTCATAGAAGGGTATTTATGAATAGGCAATGTCATCTCAAAATGTTCTGCTTAGAGACACGCTTTCTTATGTGCACTCATAGTTAACATTCGCCCTCATACAATTCATATACAGAACAAATAACTTGTTCTACAGCATGGGTCGTGCATGGATTCACAAGCACATGCATAATACTCATGATCAGGGAGTGAAAGGAACTGATGGTGGCAACAGTAAAGAAAGACAAGTGATCACAGTTCAAGGGTGTTTATTAAACTGTATATGTAAGTTGGAAAAGCTTCTAATCAAAACCTAAATCTAAGATAGGAGCAAGCTACAACCATCAAATAATAAGGTAGTCCTAGTTGCGTCTTGCCAAATAAAAGGGCATATTACTAAGAAAAACCTATTGCCAATCCTTACGCTAAATACAGACAGAGTTTGGGATAGGATTCAAAGGAAAGAAGTGTTCACAAATAATAATAAGTCAGGATACGGTGGTCAGGGTCTCCCTTCCCCACGTTTTGAGCACAGGATAAGGATGGGACTCCGGAGCACAGCACACACTTGAGCTTTCCCAGCACGAGCCAACAGTTCTGCTCCCAGCCATCAAAGCCTTCGGTGGTTAAGTTTCTTTTCTACAAAAAAAGTCTTTTGCCTCCGAGGACCTGATGTGTTCCAAAATAATAAACAAATGTTCTGTTCTGCTTTCACTTTAGGGGATGCCTTTTCACCCTTGGATCCCCCTCTTCCGGGCTCAGACCCTTCTTGAATATTAGCCTCCCTCCACGGGGTTCACTTCGGCTTTCAACACAATCTCATCTGTGACATTCACAAATCTTAATGTCTTTTTAAACAGTTGACTGTGGACATCCCTCTGACTGGTTGACTCTTGCCAATTTACACTATTTCTTGAACAGTTCGTACGATGCAGGATTCACTCTCCTTAGCTCCACAATCATATGCCGGTCAAAGACTTTCGACTGTACAGAGGATTTTAGTAGACCTCTCCATCACCAATTTGACCACTTTCTCGCCCCGTTCCCAAGGCCTCTGGTAACAGTAGTTTCAACAATAGGGTATCTGCCCAGCGTTTCCCGAGTGAGCACCCACATGGTGCCCAACTCCTCTGCAGCTGGATTTCCCCTCTTGCATAAACAGTTCTTTGTACTTTCCTCAATTAGCCGTTCTCTACTTTTGTAGAACATAGTTCGGTTTCTTATCAGCTGTCCCCTCGACTCACCGGCTGTGATGAAATGCTTGGCTTTGCTTGTTTCTGGTGTCAAGGTCAGTACCACGGTGGCAAGCATCTCTCCCTGGTTTGGTAATCAGGGGAGGAGGGACCTGTGTACTGTCAACATTTGCTGCAACACACGCTGGCAATTATTTGCAGTCTTACGATTCCTTCTGCAGAGGTTTCACGTGCCTTGGTCGGAAAGGGCAAAGTTGCTTCTCCCCTTGTCACCCTCTCGATTCGTGCCGTCTTTCTTCTCCTCTTCAACTGCCGTGCTGAGTTAGCTCTCTCATTGTGCAGTCTGCCTTGCTCATCTTGTGCTCTCGTGCTCCACTTTTTGTGATTCTCCACGTCAGGGGCGTGTGATTCTGGTCAATTGCCTGACCCTTGTGGTGGGACATGTCAGGTAAACAGCTCTGTTTGTCTGTTGCCTTTCGTGTAGTGCGAAAGTGTTTGCGTCGGAAAAAGGGTGGGGTTGGGGCGGTAGAGTTTTTGAGACTCCTACGGGGGAGGATGGGGAAAAGGTGCTCTATGAAGGGGCATACTGCGTCTCTCCTGTCGGTGTCCCACTTCCACTCCCCGAGAACACCCTATCCAGGTGATCCTCCCTCACTGGTCCACCCCCAGGAAATGGATCCAATAGCGATGGCTGTGTCCTGGCCACCTAGACGACAGATCCTCGCGGACTAGTCAGGGAGACACCTTCAGGTTTCTCACAGCTGGGAAATTTCGGTAAAAAGAAAGCAGATTCGCTTTAGACTGAAAACTGCCCATCTATAGCCAATCAGAGTTCTTTGGGTCAAACTGCCCCCAGCCAATGACACTCGTCCTACTAAGCGCCACCTTTGGTGGCCACCTTCAGATTTGGTCGCGCACGTAAAGTGGCAATATAAACCAAGAAGAGCCAGAGCGGGTAAGGAGGGAGGGTTCGCATGTGAATCCATGCCAGACCCATGCTGGAGAACATGAGTTAGAGGTAAGTAACTTGTTCCCTCTCTAGCATGGGGTCTTGCATGGATTCACAAGCTCATGCATATAAGTATACAGCAGTACATATACACAACAACAGGAGGTAGTAAGGCTCACAGAAGCAATACACTTACCCCTGGAACAGACTCACCACAAACAGGATGCGTAGCACCGCTTGGCCAACCCGGCACTCCTCCCTGGAATCACTGTCAATGCAGTAGAATCTCGTGAAGGTGTGGGTAGACAGAGCTTGCTGACACGCCCTGGTGGGTCCGGGCCGCCTCATGCTGCCCCAGTAGCTCTTGTAATCCAGAGAACGCCCACGCCTGTTCCAGCGTCCCCGAAGGCACGGTGAACAGCAGTTCCGATGAGGAGGATGTAAGTTGCTCCTGCCACTGTTTTCGTTGCTACTCTGGCGGCTCCAACAGCCTTCTTGGTCACCATACCTCTTGCTCCGTTGGACACTGCTGCAGCGTGTTACGGCTGTCTCTGTTGGAAGCTGCTCTATAGGCTCCAGCAGCTGCTGCGGCGACTGTGGTGTCACAGCCCCTTAGCCCTCCAGAGCCAGTAGCGACTGTCACCTGTTAGAGGTTTCTGGAAAGGAGTCAGATGTGGACCAGCTGACCACACCAATGAAGAGCTTAACGGCATGCCCAATCGAGGGTCATCTGGTCTGTCCACGTGCCTGTGCCCTGTTGCCATCTGGCGTTTAATAACTCCTGGAGGGACTGCATATGGAGCCTGCAAAAGGGAACCAGATGGATGCAGGAGGACATCATGAACAATAGGGCTTTGATGAACCGGACTGTCGTGATGGACTATGTCGACAGCCGTTGAACATTCCCCAGGATGGCCTTCACCCTCTCCTCTGAGGGGGGTCGCCAGACAAGCTTGCGTTCAGCCATGTGCCCAGGCATAGTGCGTTCTGCAATGGCACCACGCAGGACTTCGGATAATTGATGGAGAATCCGAGTAAGATAGATGAACAAGTTACTTACCGCGGGTAACGTTCTTTCAACTGGATGTTCCCCTCACGTATTCCTCATCTTAGATATTCATATCTCAGCAGTTTTGCTGCTTCGGACATTTCTTTCTCAGGAGAGGGCGCTTTACTCGATGCCGTGGCGTTGATGTCCCTCGAGGGGAGTACAAATAGCTCATGCTGCACCCATTGGCTTCAGTTCTGTTTTTTTGTTCCCCTCAAATCGAGGAACTAACCAGGCGTACCCCAAACCGCAAGCTCTCAGGAAACGCACAGTGTAATACATGTAAATTGTACAGCGGCTTAGGCTGGGAGGTGCGATGAGGAATACGTGGGAGGAACATCCAGTCGAAAGAACATTACGAGGGGTAACTTGTTCTTCGAATGGATTTGGTCCTCCCAATCATTCCTCATCTTAGATGGACTCAGTAATGCTCGACAAATGTATGCATGGACGACCAAGTAGCCGCTGAGCAGATGTCATTTATAGGGACACCACTTTGGAGAGCCGCAGAAGTTGACATGCCCCTTGTGGAATGAGCTCAAAGCCCTTCCAGCGGGTCGCTTCCCGCAAGTCAATAGCATTCTCCAATAGCCAGTGTAATCCACCTGGATATGGTTTGTTTAGTTACTGCCAGGCCCAACATGGGGCCGGTATATCCTACAAACAGTTGATCATCATGGCAAAATGTTGCCATTCTTGCAATATAAAAGCTTAGAGCCCTTTTGGGTCTAGCCTATGCAGCCTCTCTTTCTCTTTGCCCAAATGAGGAGGGTAGAGAGTTGGTAGCGTTATCTTCTGCGACAGATGGAAGTCGGAGACTTTTGGTAAGAATGATGTTTTTACTCCAACCTTGTATAACGCGGTATGCAGAGGCGTGCATGTCCGGGCCTGCAACTCACTTAACCTGCGGGCTGATGTTAATGTAACAAGTAGGGCAGTTTTTGAATTGAGTAGCCTGATGTATCTTAGTCCTTAATGTCATTGAATGATGTGATGAAATTTAAGCATATTGAGGATAATACGTTTGAAGCTGCAATCTCAAGAAAACTATTTCTGGTGAATGTACTATTAGGAATCCTTCATATTTGGGATTAATCCCATTTCCATTCTGAGTGGATGCTTCCAGCAAGAGGGTTCTTCAGGGTCCTCTTGCCACACAGCTTCAAACGTATTATCCTCAATATGCTTAAATTTCATCATATCAATCAGTGACATTAAGGACTATGATACATCAGGCTCTTCAACAGTCATTGTGTTTGGAAGGATTTATGAAGATAATTGAGATCTGTGCAATACAACAATTGTGAACAGGTTCAATGACCTCGGAATAACTTTATGCCTTGACAACAACCAGGGGTCAAAACACTTGACGGCTGGCTTTTTTCCTCATCACTGGAGAATAAAAACACTGTATCTCTTATGATTTGGACATTCAGATTATTTTTCAGGACTACCTTAATAATTACACTGTAAAAATGGGTTTTGAACGAGAGATACTCTCCCGAAACCTTAATCCATTTTTTACATTGATCTACAAATTTTGTGGGAAGTTTGAGGGGGTTGGAATATCTTGCTGCCAAACATTTAGATTTAGCATTCAGGCTCTGAATTCAGGAACTATTTTAGGGTGGTCACTAGCGTACCTACAAAGATCGATCCCACAGATTTAACACATTAATATAAAAGGTGGCTGCCGAGACCAAACTCCCTACGTGGGCCTTCATTGTGAGATGCTGGTCGAAGATGACTCCAAGCGTTTTAACTTTCTTGAGGGGAGTTATTTTAACATCCCCTGGTTTGAAAAGGTCATAGGCAGATCCCAATTTGACTAGCATGGGTTGTGAACCAACTAGCAATAGTTCGGTCTTGGATCCATTCAAGGCTAGACCATTCCTGATCATCCAATTTTCGATAAGGGCATACGCTTTATTCAATTCCTCTTCATCTTGAACATGCGTACCCATCAGGGGTACAGCACACTGCATTGTCAGCAAAGTTGGATCAGGAAGGGATCTGGTTTACCAACAACTCAAATAACTGAGCCATAAAAATGTTACACAGGCAGGGGGATAAACAGGCACCCTGCGGGATACCGTATTCAATTAGTGCAGAGATGGACATGGCCAGCTCCGAGCTAACTCGGCATTCTCTGTTAAGAAATGATGAGATCCAGCTTATAGCGGCTGGAGAAAAGTTAGCCACTTGCTCTAACCTGGAGACCAATATTGCATGGTCTACCAGGTCGAACGCAGCTGACAAGTCCAAAAGCATAAGCAAGGATGTGAGACCCTAGTCCATTCGTTCCAAGAGCCTGGATTACAATTCCAAAAGCGTGGTCCCCGTGCTGAAACCTACTCTAAATCCAGATTGTCGGCAGTTCAGGACAGGATATTTGTCAAGGTGTTGGGCGATTTGCCTATACGCAACACGGTCAAGAATTTTCAGGAGAAATTGTAAATTAGTGATGGGCCTGTAATTCAATGGCTCTTCCATCATTAGTCCAGGTGTTTTCAGTATTGGAGTGATCCAGGATTGTTTTAAATCTGCCGGGACGTGAGCTTCCATAAGCGAATCATTGCAAATTTGCAAATCTCTGCAAGCAGAGTCGGGGGGCAAGTTTTTATAACCCATGCCGAACAGGGATCACATTTACATCTAGTAGTTCTGAGGTGAGTTACTACCTCTGCCAGTTCATCAATGGTAATTGGAGAGAAATTAAACAGCGGGATGGAGGAACATCTTTAAGGATGCTCAGAGCTAAGTTTGCTTGTGTCCAACAAGGCAGTATCCTTCTTACGTAATATATCTGCCTTAATTCCCTTTAATTTATTGCCCATAGCGCCTAGTATACACTGACACCAAACCGCTTTAAAACTGTATTTCTCATTTAAACCAATCACTGTCCTCTGGGTCATACTGCCTCCCATCCAAAGACAGTCCTCTCCCTAAGCTCCACCCCTGGTGTCCATCTTCAATTTGGTAAGCACGTAAAGTGTCAGTAGGAACCAAGAAGAGCCACAGAGGGAAAGGAGGGAGGGATTGCATGTGAATCCGTGACAGATATAAGCTGGAGAACAATAGCTACAGGTAGTGAACTTAAACCTTCCCCAGCATAGGGTCTGGAATGGGTTGACATGCTCTTGAATAAAGATTACACAGCAGTACATATACACAACCACAAGAGGTGGCAAGGCTCAACAGAAGCAATAAACACACAACTGTGGAACAGACACCTCAAAAATAATAGGTGGCGTAGCACTGCTTGGCCGACTCGGGACTCCTCCCTGGAATCTCTGTCGACGCAGTAGAACCTTGTGAAGGTGTGCATGGACCTCCACAAAGCAGCCATGCAGATGTCGAGCAGGGGCACACCAGAGAGAAACGCCATTGCTGCAACGATGTCTCTGGTGGAGTGGGCTCTGGGACATCCTGCCAGCGGCCTGCTAGCAGGCCGATGACAGTGCATGATGCAGCCACAGAGGCCTTCCCATGATGTACAAGTCCAAAGTTGACAACTGAGCAGTCTTCCAAAAATTCTTCCTTTGTGCCACGTAGAACTTCAAAGCACGAGCAACGTCCAGCAAATGCAAGGCCATTTCTGCTGGCGACGACCGATTCGGAAAGAATACAGGTAACACCAAAGGTTCGTTGAGGCGGAATTCCGACGGTATTTTGGCATAAAGATGGGGTGTGCACCAGTACCACCTTTGAAGCGTGGAAAGACAAGGCTACTTGCAAGAAAGGGCCCTGAATCTCCCCGAACTCCCTGGCCGAGGTGATAGCCACAAGGAAAGCAGTCTTCCACAAGAGAAACTTGAGTGGGGCCTGATGCAGAGGTTTGAAGGGTACTCCCATGAGGTTAGTTAGCACAATGTTGAGCTCCCAAGCCGGGGCAGCGGCCTTCCCCGGCAGGAAAGTCCTTAAGAGTCCCTTGAGGAACTCCTGGACGAGCCTGTGAGACCACAACGAAGGTCTTCCCGGGGACCTGGATATGGCAGCGAAATTAACCTTGATAGAGGTGTGAGCCAGTCCCGCTCTGGCCAATGAAAGTAAGTATGGTAGAAGTTGTGGAGCCGTGACATGCAGACGGGTACTTCTGAGTCCGGCAACACACACAGAAGAATTTCCATTTATGTCCTTAGCACTTCAAGGTTGACAAGGCGTTGGCCCAAAAGGGTTGTTTGGTGAAACCTTCACCAGACTATAGGTTGCCAATGAATGTAGTGAATACTACTGCATATTTCAGATGTTCAATCATTTCAAAGACATTCACTCATGAACACCAGTGATGTTTGATTTGTATGAAATAAAGTCTTTCAATTTTATTTTGGTTCATTCTCCATATTAATCTTGCAGAGACCTTAGCCACCGATGCATTTAGGTAAGTGCACCTTCCTGAGGGCATGCTCTGAAACCCTGGAGAATAGGTTAACTGCAAGGCATAAATTAATTTTCAAAAATGTATTAGCAGAGTTTGCTAATTAAAATGTTCTTGATTAGCAAACACACCCATTTGATTAGCAATGTTGTACTGATATTTGTAATGCCAGTTATTTGGATACAAAACATCAAATGAGCATCAATACAGCATTTTTGTGTACTGCTGAAGATAGATATTAGTGAGACAAATCAGGCCTTGCACATTCTTCAAAACTCCACTAGACCGGCAGGTTAAGTAATTTAGTTTACCTACTCGACTTGCTGGTGACAAAAAATGTAAATGCGCTTTCAGTAAAATGGTGCATAGCACCACAAACCCACTTTGTTTGACACACTGCTGCCACCCAGAAGCCAGCTATGCACAGTGAAACATATGACATTTACTGCAAAAAAAGTAAATGTTACATAAAAGTTTCAAACATCCCCTAGAAATGGTACTCGCCCTTCATAAAATCTACTGGAATATGTGTTGGGCAGAAATCTGTGCAGTTCCCTTAGGGACCACTGCAAAAGATTTAAGACTACAGGTGTTTGGCAGTAAACCCACTTGGTAGCAGTCTGTACAACACAGATTCACTTGGTAGCTGTGGCTGAGCAGTAGACTTCCCTCAAGAAGAGTTAGGCAGTATACAGAGAATACAAAATAGGTACAGAAATACAGTAGAACAAGCAAACACTGACCAGAGCTTGGGTGTAAAAGTATATAATTATTTATTTAACACACACTTATAAAACACACTAGCACTAAACTGGTAAGATAAGTTCAAAACACAATCACTATTGTCATATGTACATCCCTGATTACTTGTTGGACAAGTCTTAGTTACCACCACTTATTTCCAGACAGAGGTGAGCGCTTAACGTTCAATGGCACTCCAACAAGTTAAATAAAAAGGGAGGGAAAAACAGAATTATGGGAGCATACACACTAAACACTTTTTAAAGAACCACAGCAAGTTAGGAAGGCACGGTCTACTGTTGAGCAAGGAAGTTTAGGTGCCAGGAAAATTATCTAGGGTGTCCCAGGCTAACCCAGGTTCGAGATACAAGGATTTAATACACCCCGTTCAAACGGTTGCAAGGGAAGCCAGGCGGAATACGGTACCTTAAATGGAGAGGATCCTCCAGCGGGGGCAGTTGTTCCTGGCAGCGGGTGCAAGTCGCCGCGTCGTACAGAGGAAGAGAAGATCTCGTCGTGGAGGAAGGATGAAGGTTTTTGCACTGCCAGGGAAGAAATCAGCTGCGAAGTTCTCCGGTACAAAGGTACTACCCTTTCGGTTCGTGGTAGTGGTGAAAACGTGGTATCCCGGTTGCTGGGGTGTTTGGCACAGGCAAGGCTGCCACGAGATGCTCCAGGAAGGCGAAAAGAAGGTAGACTGGTTATCCCCACCAGTCGAAGGAAGAAGACTCTCCGGGCTGGAGATCTCTGTCGTTGGGAAAAGTGGTGAGACGGTTCAGCAGGGCTCCACCGGTGGTGTCGTCGTTGCAGGCCGGCTCAGCTTCTCCCTCCTCGGATTCTTAGGTCCTGTGGCGACTTCTGAAGTTCCAGTCCCCAAAGCCCTGCTTTTATGCAGCATACCCCATTCACTCAGCCTAGCTGTCAATCAAACATTGGCCGGCTCACCACTTGGGCCAATCACACAAGAGTGCGACTTGAGTTACTAAGGCAACTCAGTCCAGGGTGCCTAAACCCCCTCCCAAACCCCCTGTGGTACCCAGACAGAGTGGCACCACTTTTGGAGGCTTCTGTGGAGAAGCCCGCCAAAAAGTGGAACAAAGGGCTCGACTTGGGTTGGAGTCACAGAAGAGAACACAAACGCCATTTTAGAATCGAGTTCTGGCAAAAAATACCAACCGGCGAATTAATATTAAATAAACCGGCGGTATGTTCGAGGCTATAAGAATTAAATAATTAAAGTTGGTAGCCTCGAACAATGGGAAAATCCCATAGAGATATTTGCGGTTGAATATAAAAAGTAGTATCCACTGCCACCAGCCAAAACTCGATCAGGGGGGACAGTGACGTGCCCCCTCGAACAACAGACCCCGGGGCAATCTAATTGCCCCGACCAGTATGTCCACAATATGATGGTTTGTACTGGTTTCTGTTCATAATTTGGGACTAGCAAAGCCAATGGTGACTTTACATGCCCTGGGAGACAGTAGTCAGTCCCAGGGTATGGAGTCTATGTTCAGGGGTCGCTACGACACCCCTGGGTTACGGCACGGAGAAAAAAAACACATGAAACCCTATGGAGTAAAAGACCCCATACCCCATAAAACACATGGAAAGTTAAAGGAACACCTCAAATCATGTCTAGAGTGGGAGCAAAAGAATCTCACTCTTAGCAGGAGAGAAAAAAATAAACCCCAAAAAATCCAGCAAAGCTGCTGGGGGACTAGGTTTAGGAAATTAGCCTTACAGAGAATTCTCCCCAACAATATGCGAGTGGGTGAGCTGACTTTGCGAGCTCTGATTGAGTGTCTGTAAAATGTAAAAGGTTAACTACATGAATGGGGACAAATACATAGATTTGATAGAAAGGCAGTTTGGCCAGCTCTCTCCCACAGGTGCTAAAATATATTGTAATCATAATCATAGAGCAAAGTGAGCTCTGGAACATAACTACAGTATGTGGTATTGCAGGAGATGCGTCTATGTACAGTGTGGATGGAACCATGGATAATTCTTTTGCGTAAACATTTGTTATCCTTGTGTATTCATTATGTAAGAGGAAAGAAAGTAATAGACTAAGCAGAGTAGTAGGTGTAGCAGGTAGAGAACTAGTCCAACTGTGTAGAATATTGTAGTTTGCTACCATCTCACTTTCAGGGTAACTGGTATAAAACAGCTCATGCGTTGAGCACCAGTTGCACAGATCAATGCAACCAGCAGTCCAGGTCACAGAACTAGATTTGCCATTAAAAGCAGTTGGCCATGTCATCATGTACATTTTCGAAAGGGTTTTCTGATCAACGTTATGAATCTTCCTCAACAACAAAAAATCTAGTTCACACTGAGATTTAGATGCACTAAACTTTACTGTAAACAACCATGGAGACAATACAGTGTGTTCGGCCGAATTATATGCAGTACCCTTTGGGAACACCACACACAATTAAGACTACAATTGACAGTACAAATTCACCTTTGGTACAAGCCTGTACTACACAGTTAAAGTGGTAGTAGTAGCGGAGCAGCCAGACTTCGCTCAAGAGTAGTGCGCAGTATCAGATAGTTACACAAAGGACAACAATTATTATGATTCAGGCAAACACTAACTCAAGGTTTCGAAGTAAAAGAATATATATTTATTTACTCAACAGTTGTATAACATTTCACTATTATAAGCAGTCTAAAAATCACAATCATAAATACCCCACACCACTTCCCTTAAATGCCAGACAAGTTAAGCTCACAAAATGAAGTGGGAGCAAAATGGCACTCCAGCAATTTAAAAGGGAGGGAAAGAAAGTTATTGGAAATTAAATCAAACCAACAGGTAAGTACTCGGGGCAACTGAACAAGTAGGAACTACAATGATGTAATCTGGTATGAAAGGTTTAAGGTCAAAGTCAATGGGTCAAAAGTCTTTTGCTCAAGATCACACAGTTCAGGGTAGTTTGCGGTAAAGTTTGAGGCACGGTTTCCGGACGAAGTTGGTTGATAGAAAAGTTCATGTTAAAAGAGGAGAAGACCAAGCCCTCGGTTTGGAGAAAGATTTCAAACACTTTCACCACGGTTGAACGAAACGAGCAACCGGATTTGCACAGTACCATAAAATGGAGAGGGAGCTGTAGTTAAGGCAGACGTTCCTTGTAGTTCCTGTAGGCTCACGGTTCCTGAAGCGACTGTCGGACTGATCAGAAGTAGGAAGACTTGAGAGTACTGCACTACCCAGGGAAGAAACCAGCAGCAGCGCCAAACGACGAATAAAAGGTGCACTCCTTAAAACCCAAGCAGGGTCCGACCCTCATGGCTATCCGGCCCACTGTAGCTCTGTACAGTGAATTAGACCAGAGCAGGGGTCCTGGCTTGTAGTTTGGGCGAACTGGTTGGTCCCACCAGCTCAAGGGAAGAAGTTTCCTGGAGTGTCTTTCTATCGTCAGATTTGGAGTGGGACCGTCGTCGGACCTGCAGCAGGGGTTTCGCTCAGGCGGTTCAGTGGTGGCAGGTGTCCTCTTCTTCCAGTTCCTTGTTGGTTCTTTCGTTCCAGTGGCGACTCTGCTCTTCCAGACCCAGAGACCTGCATTTTATGTAGTTTTCCCCCATTCATACAGCCTGGCTGTCAACCACACAGCAGGGTGGCTGGCCTGGCAAGACCAGTCCCCTTAGCCAATCAGACAAGAGTGCGACTTGGGTTACTAAGGCAACCCATGCAGGGGTCCGAACATCCCTCCCTCACATCCTGCCCCTCTAGACTATCAGGCACCTTAAGGAGGGCTTCTGGTCAGAAGCCCGCGAAAAGACAGCAAAGGAACAAGTTACTTACCTGTAACTGTTGTTCTCCAGCATGGGTCTGGCATGGATTCACATGCTCATGAATATTCCCCGTCGTCAGGCTGGGAATCCTCGGTAAAGAAAAAACCAGTACCAGTTTCGTTTCTGATCTGTCTTTCGTAGTAATAACCAATCACTGGTCTCTGCGTCATACTGACCACAGCCAATGACTGCCCTCTACCTAAGCACCGCCTCTGGCAGCCATCTTCAGATTTGGAAGCACGTGAAGTGGCAGTATGACCAAGTGAAGAGCCGCAGAGGGGTAGGCGGGAGGGTTCGCATGTGAATCCATGCCAGACCCATGCTGGAGAACAACAGTTACAGGTAAGTAACTTGTTCCTTCTCCAGCATGGGGTCTGGCATGGATTCACATGCTCATGAATAAAGAATACATAGCAGTACACACATGCACAACCACGGGAGGTGGCAAAGGCTCAACATTAAGCATTGCATCAAACTCAACATTAAGCATCTTACCTCCTCACCAGGCTCACCTCAGGCGAACAGGTTGCGCAGCACTGCTTGGCCGACCCTGGACTCCTCCCTGGAATCCCGATCGACGCAGTAGAACTTCGTGAAGGTGTGCGTCGACCTCCACGTAGCAGCCCTGCATATGTCCAGCAGTGGCACACCAGAAAGGAACGCCGTGGTAGCTGCGATCGCTCTGGTGGAATGGGCTCTCGGACGGCCAGGCAGCGGTCGGTTTGCCAACCGATGACAGTACATGATACAGCCGGAGAGCCATCTGGAAATGGAAGCCTTCCCCTGATTGACAGGTCCAAAGTTCACAAAGAGTTGACGTCTTCCGAAAACACTTCGTGCGGTCCACGTAGAACTTCAGCGCTCTAGCCACATCCAGCGAGTGCAAAGTCCTCTCAGCCGGCGACGAAGGCGACGGGAAGAATACAGGCAACACCAAGGGTTCGTTGAGGTGGAAGTCCGACGGTACCTTGGGCATGAAGGAGGGGTGCGTCCTGAGCACTACCCTCGTGTCGTGAAAAGTCAAGTACGGGGCCTTGCAGGAAAGGGCCTGGATCTCTCCCACCCGTCGTGCGGAGGTGATGGCCACAAGAAACGCTGTTTTCCACGACAGAAACTTCAACGGGGCCGAGTGCAGAGGCTCGAACGGAGGTCCCATGAGCTTGGTCAGCACCACGTTGAGCTCCCAGGCCGGGGCCGGAGCCTTCACCGGCGGGAACAATCTGAACAGTCCCTTCATGAACTCTTTCACCAGACGAGACCACAAGGACGTCCGCCCCGTGGTTCTGGTGTATCGGGAGATCGCAGCAAGATGAATCTTGATGGACGCGTGTGCCAGTCCAGCTTTGGCCAGCGTCAGCAGGTACGGCAGTACTTGGGGAGCCGTGATCCGTAGAGGGTTAATCTTCTGTGCGTGGCACCAGACAGAGAACCTCTTCCATTTGTGTCCGTAGCATTTAAGAGTCGAGGACGCCCTGGCCTTTGCAAGAACCTCTCTGCAGTCGGCCGGTATGTCGTATCCTCCAAACTCTAGCGCTGCAGGAGCCAGGCCTGCAAGTTCAGCGATTTCGGGTCGTGGTGGAGGATGGCGCCTCCTTCCCTGGAGAGCAGATCCGCGTCCACCGGCAGCTTGATTGGCGGGGATGCTGACAAGTCCAGAAGGTCCGGGAACCATATCTGCCTCGGCCACGCAGGTGCAACGAGGATCATCCTGCACCGTGACCTCTTGAGCTGGTTGACGAGCCGGATTAGCAGTGGCAAAGGAGGGAACGCGTAGAGGAACAGGCCCTCCCAGGGGAACGAGAAAGCATCGCCCATGCTCCTCGCCTGGGGAAACCTGCTGGCGAACCTCCGGCACTTGGAGTTCGTCGCCGTCGCGAACAGGTCGATCTGGGGTGTGCCCCACCGTCGGAAGAGGCGATCCACTAGATCCTGCCGTAGTTCCCACTCGTGGCACGAGCGCAGCTCCCTGCTGAGTGAGTCGGCGATGGTGTTTTTTATTCCTGCCAGATGAAACGGCACCAGAAACATCCCTTGGGCGACTGCCCAATGCTACAGGTCCTGCGCCTCCTTGGACAGTGCTGGGGACCTGGTTCCGCCCTGTTTCCTGATGTAAAACATGGTGGTGGTGTTGTCAGTGAAGATCCTCACCACCTTGCCCTTGAGGGACGGAAGGAAGGACCTGAGGGCCCAAAACACTGCACGGAGCTCCAGGACGTTGATATGTAGGGATTTCTCAGTCGGGAGCCAAAGGCCTCTTGCGTGCAGATTTTCGGTGTGCGCTCCCCACCCTTCCAGGGAGGCATCCGTGGTCACGGTCTCCTGGTGGGCTGGGGTCTGGAAGTCCATGCCCGCCATCAGATGCGCGCGGGTGCCCCACCACCGGATCGCTCGTCGGAACCTCTCGTCGAGTGTGATCCTTTCCTCGAAGCTGCCCGTCGTTTGGATCCAGCGCACGTCCAGGAACTCCTGCAACGGGCGCATCCGGAGCCTGCACATGGGAATGAGGTAGATGCAGGAAGACATCATTCCGAGGAGGGACTTGATGGACCTCACCTTGGCCGCGTCGGCCACCAACATCCGCTGCACCTTGCCCAGGATGGTCCTGGTCCTCTCCTCCGACGGGGAGGCCAGAAGGGACACTGTGTTGAGCCTCGCTCCCAGAAACAGAGCGTTTTGCGCGGGTACCAGGTGGGATTTGGCTTAGTTCACGGAGAATCCCAGGTCCGTGAGAAGTTGGACGGTCCTTGCCGTGTGAACCACGGCGAGCTCCCTTGTCTTGGCTCGGATGAGCCAGTCGTCCAGGTAGGGGTAGACGTGGATCCCTTGGCGGCGCAGCTGCGCCGCCACCGGTGCGAGGCACTTGGTGAACACCCTGGATGCCGACCGTAGTCCGAAGGGGAGGGCTTTGAACTGGTAATGACGCCCTTGGACCACAAACCTGAGGAATTTTCGGTGCCCCTTTAGAATGGATATATGGAAGTAGGCATCCTCCAAATCCAACGACGACAGGAAGTCTCCTTCCTCCAGCTGACCCAGGACGTGCTGGAGGGTGACCATCCGGAACTTTTGCGCCTTGATGAACTTGTTCAGACGTCGCAGGTCCAGGATGGGGCGCCATCCCCCCGTCTTCTTCTTCACGAGGAAGTATCTCGAGTAAACTCCGGAGCCCCGAAGCCTCTTTGGGACGAGTTCGATGGCGCCCTTCCTGAGCATCGCCTTTACCTCCAGGAGAAGTTGAGGGGCGTGAAGTTCTTTCCTGGCCACGGGGGGGGGGGGGGGGAAACGCGCGGACACTTTCTTTGAAACTCGAGCGCGTGGCCCCGGGCCAAGGCGTCCAGCACCCAACGGTCAGTGGAGATGGACTCCCACACGCTGACGAAGCTCGCCAGCCGGCCTCCCACCGGGGTGCTTCGGTGGGGGCCCGACCCCACGGCCGGTTCAATCCTGCTTCGACGAGGCTTTGCCGCCTTGTCCTTGGCGACGACGGCGGGGTCCGCCAGACTTGCCTCGTCCTCTGTAGGCCTCCTGAGACGACGAGCGGGCCGCTTGACGGTAGGAGGAGAAACCGCCGCCGGGACCTTTGGAGGCGCCCTTGCCTCCGCTGCTCCGAAAGGGCGTCCGTCGTTGTTGCAGAACTCCAAGGGCCCGGGCCGTCTCGGTGTCCGCTTTAATGGCCTGAAGGGAATCGTCCACTGTTTTCCCAAACAGGTTGTTCCCATCGAAGGGCATGTCCAGGGCATGTCTTGACGGAAGTCCGTAGCCTTGAGCCATCCACGCCGCCTAAGGCAAACGCCGTTGCCCAACTGGCGGAACCCAGTGTCGGCGATGTCCGTCGCAACGGTAATGGCGTGGTCCGAAGCCACCTCACCTTCCTGCAGGATCTCGAGGGCCGATGCCCTCTTGTCGTCCGGCAAGAAGTCCAGCAGGGGAGCCAGTTTGTACCAGAGCTCCCTGTCGTATCGGGCCACGATAGCCAAGGCGTTGGCAGCTTTAATCGTCGTCGCTGCAGACGAGATGACTCTGCGTCCCATAGCGTCCAATTTCTTTCCCTCCCTCGCCGTCCGGTGGGGAAGTCGATGTGGAGGCCGCACCGCCCCCCCCCCCCCCCGCTTTTTTCCTGGCCGCCGCGGAGACGACGGAGTCCGGGGTAGGCTTCGCCCGGAGGCACAGGGGGGCCGTGTCCGGGACCCGGTACTTTTTCTCGTACCGGTCTCTTCTAGCTGGCGTCGTGGAAGGGTTCTTGAGGAGGGTGAGGCCCTCATCCCAAATGTCGTCCAATAGAGGCACTGCGAGGACCGTCTTCCTCTTGGCCTCGGGCGGCTGATAAAGGAAACCTTCCTTCTTCTCCTCAGGGCAGAGTTGGAAAAGTTCGGATGCCCTGGCGATCATGGAGTGGAACGATCCAATCTCGTCGGGCGGAGAAGCCCTGGTGGGAGGCGACGACGGTACATCCTCGTCGTATACCTCGTCGTCCGTACCCGTCGCTGCCGTGTCAGTCCCCGTATCATCCCCTCGGGTGGACGGGGAGGAGGGCTGGAAGGGGCGCGACGGCTGAAAAGGAGGAGGAGGGTGGATCCTTCTTTTCTTGGTAGGGGGAACCCCAGAAGGTCCCGGTTCTGGGTCCCCCGACTGGAGAGGTTCCGTCGGCAACGGTAGTCTCGTCCTTATCTCTGAGCATAAGGACTGTATAGCCAACAAAATGGCCGCCGAGCTGTCTCACGGCGCATGTAGAGGGGAATCCGACGGGCGATCAGGGGCCCCGTCGGTACCCTCGACGATGTCGTCGTCACCTGCGTCGGGATCCATCCCGACAGGCCGGTCTTCTTCCACGCCGAGGCTTAAGACTTCGACCAGCTCCTCCTCCGAGGTTGAGGCCGAATCTACGACGCCCTGCCCCCCCCTTTTTCTTCCCCACGGGGGATTTCACGGGGGTCCTATCGATGGGCACAAAAGAGGACTCCCTCCGAGGTGGCAGGGAGACTCTGAGCCCCGAGGTCGCCACCACTGGCGTAGCCTCCACAGGCTGAGCCAGGGCCGCCGCGACAGACTCGATAGAGAGCTTGGCCGGATGGATTAAGGCCTTCACCACCTTAGGTGCGCTCACCGCCTTATCCTTGAGACGGGGGGGACAGTGCCTCGCTCCCCCTCCGCCTTCGAGCTCGACCGGGGCCTCTCTAGGAGCCTCGCCGGGTGCTCGGCATTCCTCTTACCCGACCCAGAGCGTTGGCTCGTGGTTGATGGTGCCGGGGAGGGTGCGCCCAGCCTGGCGCCCGTAGAGCCCGACCGTTCGGCGTTCCCGGTGCCAGCGGACTCGCGGTGCTTGGCCTTATGTTGGACCCCCGTCGCCGGGGCGTCCTCAAAGGTCTTAGAAGACCGCTCGGATTTCTTCCTCTTCTTCTCGCCGGACGGGCTCTTCCCTTCCAGCCAGTTGGCGAGACGTTGATGGCGGTCCTTCATGGTCCGCTCCGACATGTTGCCGCAAAACGCACAGTCCTTCTCCACGTGCGTCTTGTCCTCATGTAGGCAGTAAAGGCAAAAAGAGTGTTCGTCCTCCTTGAAGACGTTCTGCAGCTGGCATCCAGGGCAGACCCTGAACAGCTTTCCGGGCGTCGAGCTTCCCTTCTCCTGGGCCATGACCGGGCCTGAGAAACTTCTGGAGTCCTCCAAAAGCGTGGCTCGACGAGATCTTCACCCTTGAGGGGCGCAGACGAATCCGACACGGGTCCCCGTTGATCGGATGGAGAGTCGGTGGAGCTTGAGGCTCTTTTGACCGAAAAAACAAAGTTTTTGAGAAAAAACGTGAAAAAAATAGCACTAACGCTCGAGAGCAATAGCACGAGGATCCCAACACATGAACGTGCGGTAAAAATCTGAAGATGGCTGCCAGAGGCGGTGCTTAGGTAGAGGGCAGTCATTGGCTGTGGTCAGTATGACGCAGAGACCAGTGATTGGTTATTACTACGAAAGACAGATCTGAAACGAAACTGATACTGGTTTTTTCTTTACCGAGGATTCCCAGCCTGACGACGGGGAATATTCATGAGCATGTGAATCCATGCCAGACCCCATGCTGGAGAACAAAGGAATCATGTCAGGTTTGGCGCGCAGAGAAAAACCGAAAGAGACTTACAGAAAGAAATGGAGAATAAACCTAGCTGGAGCCAAACTAAAATGTATTTGGTCAAGCGGATTTATGTTCGAGACTAATATAATAGCCTAAAACATTACCACGTTATATAAGATAATCGCGGTAGAAAGGTTAGGGTAGTTACCACTGCCACCAGCCAAGTCTTAAAGTTAAGGGAGCGAAACAAGGCTCCAAGAGGCAGAGACAAAAAGGGATAAAAGTTAACCCTTTCCAGTACTCCATATAAGATGGGGTGTACTGGGTCTGCAATTCAAAGTGACTATATACAGTTAATGGCAACTTTACCTGTTTCTGGGGGACAGTAGTCAGCACACAAAAATTGAGTCAGTGGGAAGTCTAAAAGACAACCCTGTGTCACTGCACTGAAGGTGCTGTGTAACAACAAAGGGGTGCTCATGGAGTAGGTGAGGCTCCAGAGCCCAAGAACACACAAATGGTAAAAACACACACAGCAAAACACATGTAAGAGTGGGAAAAAGGCTCACACTCTTACCAGGTGAAAAAAACAAATCCTAGAAATCCAGCTAAGCTGCCGAGGGACTCATTAGGTAAGGGGAATCAGCTATTTATTGAGACTTCTCCCTAATAATAGTAAAGGATGCTGTATAGATTACACGCTTGCCGATTGCATCTAGCTACTCCGCCCCACCCCCCCTGCACTCCCTCCGCCTGGTACCATGGCTGCCGATGACTGGTTTGCCAAGCACTTCCTGACTGCGGCCGAGACCACCGAATCGAGGGCGGAGACCTTAAGCAACTGATGGCTGAATCTGGAACCCTGCACTACTTCTCCAACCTGTCCCGCTTGGTTGGGGCCATACTCCGGTTTCTCATTAGAGCCAGACCTTCCGCCCAGATGTCAACCAGGAAGTGAACAGACATGGCCTTTCTTCTCGACTCACGCCATTGGTACAGGAAGACTTATTTCTTGGTCTCCTTGGGGACTAACTGAAACAGTTCAGAGGCCCTTGACATGAAGGAAGGAAAGGATCAAACTTCGTCTGGTGGGGAGGCCCTATGGGGCTTGTCTGCGTGCAGCCTTTCCCCGTCGGCTGCAATGAAGTGGTTGTCCTCGTCAGTGCCTGTAGCCGTGGTAGCTGTGTCCGTGCCTGTGTCAGTGTGCGGGGTTGGAGTTTCAGGTGGGGGACTTTTCACGCGAGGAGGTGGAGGAGTCGGACGATGGAGGACCAGCGCCCCTTTCCGCCTTCCTCTTTCGCGGAGGCAAGTTTAGCCTCTGAGGCTCCTGCGTGTTCTGTGAAGGTGTATGTACCGGTGGCGGCTTCCTCTGCTTAATCTCAGACCAGTGTGTGCAGGGTCGTTAGAATATCCAGAGACATGGGGTGACAAAAAGCCACAGGCATTGGGTCTGGGCTGACACGTCTCCTCTTGAGAGCAGGGGACCCTTTGTGATCTGTGTAGCAATCGTCCTGCATACCATTGTCCTCGTCGGTACTTAAGTAGATCTGCTCGGGCCTACCCGGAACAGCCTGCCAGTCCACGTACCAGGGGAAGGACAGATTCTCGCTCCTTCTCAGGAGGTTGCTGGGTCTGTGCGGTCGCCGGGTATTTCCCTGACTCCAGAGCAGCCGCCGCCTTCGTTGCTGCTTCCACAGCCGTCTCTCGCAAGGACACCACTTCCTTCGCAGACCCAATCTCCTTCAGTGCTATTGTAGTGGTCGTCGTCGACTTTGTCGAGCATGAGCTTGTTGCTGCCTTCGTCAACTATGCCGTTGACTGTTGACCTGGCATGTTGTGAGGTCTTAGCCAGCTTCGACGAGTTCCCTCCGGACTTGAGCTTCGTCGGCTTATCCGCAGACAAACCCAGTTTTGCCAGGTTTGGGGACTTCCTCCTTCAAGAGGATCCTTTCGTTGGTAGGCTCACTATGGAGGCCGATGGTGATGGCGATCGCCTTTTGTCCGACTTGGGACCCGCATCACCGGCGAACCCAGCAGCGCTAGTGTAGCAGCGCTTGTCATTCTTTTGGACTCCCGTGAGCGGGGCGTCTTCAAAGGATTTCAAACCTCCTCCCGGATGAAGTTCGCTCCTCCAAATGGCCAATCCTAGATGAAGCTTGATTCTGCCACGCGGCTGAGCCAGTGGCCTAACTCGACTTGAGCCACGCTGACCGTCTACTGTAGCAGTCTTTTTTGGTTTTCTTTGAGAAACTACACACCTCACATCCCTCCTCACCGTGGTCCGGATGCAGGCAATACAAGCATTTATGATGCCTATCTTCCACGTTTCTTAATCCATACTTCATGCGTTAAATTATGCCAGTGCCATTAAAGTTCAATATTACATACCAATGGTGGGAGTCAGGAAGGAAGGGTATAAGTTACTAACCGTAGTGACTAACGTACTCCTGGTCCATAGTCCCCTTTCCTCCATACTGCATGGGCTTCCCTTGCTAAGAACTGGAGACAGAACCTTTTTCACCAGAAAAAAACCTTCCCCTTTAAATTTAGAGTTGTGGCCCTAGGAGCATGCGCTCCTTTAACTCCGACCACCAGCGCCACTCCTCAGTCCCCACTGACGCGTCGACAATATTACCATTGCCCAATGACACCAGTTTTATTAGGGGGCAGGGAGGGAGGCTGGAGGTACGTATGGAGGAAAGGGTACTGGACTAGGAGTATGTTGGTAACTACGGTGAGTAACTTTGAATTACTCCTACATCCCGTCCCCTTTCCTCCATACTGCATGGGTGATTACAAATGAATGTAGCCCCAGGGTGGAGAGGTGACCCTCCTTAAGAAAACAAGTTCCTGAATACAGCCTGTCGGAAAGCCGTGTCCGACCTAGAGCCGGCATCCAAACAGTAGTGCTTGCAGAAGGCCGAAGGAGGAGCCCACGTGGCCGCCCTGCTGATGACCTGCCATGGGACATGTCTCTGGAACGCCACCGCTGTGGCCTTGGCTCTGACAGCGTGGGCATGTATGTTCGCTGGAAGTGGTTTCAGCTGCCCCTCATAGGCCTCCTTGATGGCCGAAACCATCCACCTTTCTATGGAGGCCTTAGAAGTCTGATAACCTGGCTTTGACGCCCCCCGAAGGTGACAGAGCACCTATGACTTGTGGAAGCTCTTGGATCTGTCCATGTAGAATTTCAGAGCTTCACTGACATCTAGACAGTGCACAACCCTATGAGCATCATCCTTGGGGTCTGCAAAGAAAGTAGGTAATACTATCTCCTCATTTAAGTCGAAACAAGAAACTACCTTAGGTAAGAACATGGGGTGCGTCCTCTGGACCACCTTATCTCTATGAAAGGTGGTGTACGGTTCTGACGCAGCCAGTCCCTGGATCTCACTAACCCTACGTGCAGACGTAAGGCCCACCAGGAGAGCTGTTTTAATGGTGACTAGTCTGATGTAAGCGGACGTCATTAGCTCAAAAAGGTTTGTGCGCCAGGGCACCAAACACTACATTGAGGTTCCATACAGGCTGTTGTTTCTTGATAGGCGTAGAGTCTGGTGAGGCACGCCAGATGACTTTTAACCACCGGGTTGGAGGATGATAAAACCTGCTCCTCTGAGTTCCGGTAGGCTCTAAAGGCCGACAGATAGGTACGGCATGTGTCTATTTGCACCCCCGAGTGTGCGAGGTGTGCAGAGAAGGGTAGCACATCGTCCAACGTGCAAGTAAGTGGATCAACTTCCTTTGACTGCGCCCAGTGGCAAACCCTGGTCCATTTGCTTTTGTACCGACTCTTAGTAGCATCGCTCCTAGCGCCCTGTATGATGTCTAGGTTCACCTGTGACAGCTGCAGATACTTTAGTGTGACCTTCCCAGGAACCAGGCTGCTAGGGCTAACTTCTGCGGAGCGGGGTGTATGGCCCTGCCTTCCTGCTCCGAGAGAAGAAAATCTGGGCCCAGTGAAAGGTGGATCGGAGGCTGGTCGGAGAGGCTGAGCAGCTCTGAGAATCATGGTCTCGCAGGCCACCACACAGCTATTAGAATGATGCGGAGGTGACGTGACTCCCTTATCTTGCAGATCACCCTGTGGACCAGGGGAGTGGGAGGAAATGCGTATGCGTTCATGCTGCTCTACTGCAACTGTAAGGGAGCCGTGGCCCTATCCCTGCCAGGACGCGAACTGAGGGCACTTCTTGTTGTACCAGGTGGCAAAAAGATATACCCGAGGGTGCCCCCATCTCCTGAAGATCCCCTTAAGGATCTGATCCTTCAATTGCCATTCGTAATAGTCTGCTGAGCCTGTTCGCTTCCAGGTTGGACTCCCCCAGCAGGCGGATTGCGCTCAAGAAGAACAAGTTACTTCTTACCTGGTAACGTTCTTTCGACGGGATGTTCCTCCGACGTATTCCTCATCTTTGATAATACTTTTCCAGCTTGCTGGCCTCGGAAATGTTTTTCTCTGTAGAGGGCGCTGCGCGTCGACATCCGCCGAGTCGATGTCCCTCGACGGCCACCGTATCGGCGCCGACGTCATCATGCCCATAAATAGCAATGCGCTGCGTCCGTTGCTCGTTCAGTCATGCCTGAATTGGTTATTGACTTTGAAGGAGCCTAAGCTGCAACCACAAGGGAAGTACCACTGCGGGGATGGTTGGGAGGGGCGATAAGGAACACGTCGGAGGAACATCCCGTCGAAAGAACGTTACCAGGTAAGAAGTAACTTGTTCTTCGAAGGGAGTGTGTCCGCCAACGTATTCCTTATCTTTGATAGACTCCCATAGCAGTGGCATGTAATTGGCGGTGGGAGTGAGAATGTTATGTATCCCTTTAGGGATGGACCGAATGTACTATGGCATTGCCAAATCTGGTCTCGAGCAGTGGAGGAATCCAGATTGTAAAGTTTTGGAATGTATGTGCGGACGACCATGTCGCACATATGTCTCGGACCGGTACCCCTCTTTGGAGGCTGGGATACCCCGGTTGAATGAGCCCTGAAATTTTGGGGTGGCTCTTTCCCTGCCAGTTTGTAACATTCCAGAATGGCCAAAATAATCCACCTGGAGAAGGGTTTTGTTATGGGTAGTCCCAACTTGTGACCTGAGTATCCTACAAACAGTTGGTCTGCTTGCCTGATCCTAGCCATTCTGCTGATGTAAAAGCTGAGAGCTTGCCTTGGGTCCAGCCTATGTAGCTTTTCCTCCTCTTTCCCCGGATGGGGAGGAGGGTAGAACGAAGGCAAGGTAATTTTCTGAGTAATATGAAATTCAGAAACCACCTTTGAGAGGAAATTAGGCTTCACCTGTAGGACAACTTTGTCCTTGTGGAAGATTGTATGTGGGAGTTTACAGGAGAGAGCTTGTAGCTCGCTCACCCTCCTTGCAGATGTTAGTGCTACCAATAGGACAGTTTTAAGCGTGAGAAATCTCAGCGCACAAGAGTGAAGTGGTTCGAATGGAGTGCCCATTAGGAAGTTTAAGACTAAATTTAAGTCCCATAAGGGAACCTGGAAAGGTTTTGGAGGATAAATATTAGTTAATCCCTTGAGAAATTGTACCACTAGAGGAAGTTTGAAATACGATGGTTCCTCTGCAGTGCACTTGAAGATAGAAAGCGCTGCGAGATAGCCTTTTACAGTGCCCACTTGA